>NC_136071.1:923880931-924480931 GCF_964261635.1 Lissotriton helveticus | reverse complement strand
GGTCTGTCACTATAATGCCCTTATTAGAGATATATGTGTCAGATATAAGCGTTTCAGGCCAACGTTTGAGGAGATTGTGTTTAAAGGTCTTCTTTGCATTAATCGATAAGTTGGGGGGTAGATGATCTTAAAAGAGTTCATGCCTGATTGAGCTAATAGATTAGAGGCCTGGTAAGTTTTTTGTGCCATGATGAGTACGGCGCGCAGGAGGAAGTGGTTAAGGGAGCAAAAAGGTTCAGGATGTAGATGTAAGAGATTGGGGGAGGAAAGGTAGACCCATTAAGAAGAGGGCCTGGTAAAAGGAAGGGGAGCGAGAGTCAGCTTGCCAATGCGTATTTATAACACAACTGCAAGGGTGAAACAGTAAGCGGAGGGGCGGTACATTGGGTATGGGGAGCACATTAAGTGATAGGGAATTAAAGCTGAGGAGGGTAAAACCCCAAAAAGGGAGTAGCCTTGGAAGAGTAGTCAAGTACCTCGTTCTTAAGTGAAGCATCCTACGAGAGCCCTAACAACGTAGGCAAAAGACTAGCAGAAAAGAAAGAAAGGAGGAAATAGGCACAAAAAGACCAGTACCATAAAGTTGACTGTGGGCTTCTGTTTTTTTTAATACTTTCTTCCCCCCTTTTTTCTTCCTTTTTCCCTTCCCTTCCTCTTCTTCTTTTCCTCCTCTTTCTTATCCTTTCTCTCTCATTTCGCCTCTCTTTCTCATTTTTCCACGTTTTGTTGAACAGGAATATGTATTGGCAGAAGTTTCAAGATGTGTCCAGATGGCAACTTCTTCGCACTCTAGGCCCCTCTAGGCTAGCAGTCCTCTTTCCCTTTCCAATCAAGACTGCCAGTCCTCTTTCTCTTTTCATTATTTCCCTACAGTGAAGCATAAATCGTCCATTTTGGTTCTCGACCATACCATACCAAAATCAAAAGCAAAAATAAATATATAGACATATTGGTGCAACGAGCCTGAACAGCAACTGTGCTGTCTGTTCCTGTAGGCTGAGTGCTGCCACGCCCTGAGCACTACTGTGTATGAAGTAGTAGGACCTCTCCAATAGAAGTCCAGAAACACAGATAGACTGAGTTGTCTCTGCGCTCTGTACGAGGGGGCTGCAGCCTCTACAACCGGCCTAGAAAACACTCCCTCCACTCCCGGCTGTTGTGGCAACCGCTGTTGGGGTCGGAGAAAACCCCAAAGTGTCAGTGGGTCTCCAGACCCGAATGGAGCACACCTAGAGAGCCCGCCTGCACCGCACTCACTTCAGCGCTATCCTCACCATTGGTAGAAGGTAGGCAAAGTAGGAGGGCTCCCTAGGCTGTGCAACATCCTTTCAGCTCGTAAAACATGGCACATGAGTATTTGAGAGGCTCCATAATAGCTATGTACAGAAGACATCAGAAGCTGTGCGACCGAATGACAGAGCAGAACTAAGAGATTTATCCACTGGTAGCCAAACCATCCAGGTTTTCAAGCTACCAGTTTCAGATAAATAAGACATGAGACAATAGATGTAGAAGTAGACACATACTTCACTTTCAAAAGCATGTAGAGGTATAAAATTGACCATGAAAAAACTGTATAATTTAAAGGAAAGAGAAAAGAGGAAATTAGATGAAGTGCAAAATTAACACTGAAGAAAAAGAATTCTGGTGAGAGAAGTAAAGAATTCATTAAAAGACTTTTACAGAATGTTAAGCAATTTAAAAATGTTGGAAAGAAAAAGAAAAATTCAACAACAAATCAGAAGGAAAGGAAAAAAGGAGATGATAAAAGAAAATCATGTTATGGGAAAACAATGCATGAAAAAAGCTGAAAGAACAAAAATAAATAAGGAAGAGAATGTATAGAAGTAGAGTACTAAAAAATGTATTGAAAGATTTTCAAAACTATAAAAGAAGATCAGCAGCTTATAAGAAAAAGAAACAGATTGAAAGTATAGTAGATAATGCTTTTGGAATTAAAAGAATATTATTTATTTTAATATTGAAGAGAATGAAAATATTGAATAAAATAATGCTGTATATGAAGGAGAAAAGCAAACAAAAAAGACTGGTTAATTGAAGTAACTTTTGTAAAACTTTTACTGGTGAATGGAAGCACACCTCTAGCACTGAGCATTTCTTTAATAAAGAAAGCTATTTTCAACAGAACATATTAGTTCATGCAGTTGACACTACTGGTAGATGCCATGAGATGAAAGATGGTTGTCCCATTGCAAAAGAAACAATGGTTCCTAGGAATGTGGAAGAAGTAATAGCTGAAGAAGTTCAAGGGAGGCATACACAAGCTCTGGTATATAAGTGGGATTGTAGTGGCATGCGCAGTATTTGACAGGAATCTATTGACATACTATGAATTGCTTTACGAGAATATGCCAAAAAAAGCCTTAAACAGAAGATTAAGATGTTACAAAGACTAGATCCTAGTAAAGTAAGAAAATACACTGAGTTGCAAGGTCATTCTCTGGCTTGTCTTTCAAGAAAAGTGTGTCAAAGTACTTTTCATCATTTAAGAATGTTAGCAGTACACCACTCAGAAATGCAAAAGTTAGTCAAGAGAATACTATGTAAAAAGTCCTAAATTATGTTTAAGTGAAATGAACACAGCTCTTTTGCACAGTTCAGTATCAGATGTAAAACAGTTTGTAATGATATAATGTTTCATTTTTTTGGGTTCACAAGAGGAGTGTATAGAAAGTGAGAGCCTAATAAATCTAGGTTTTGAAGAACAGGTGGAAGATATTAGTATTGATGAGTTTGCAGAGGATATTACAAAGTTTGACAGTTTCATCTGAAAACCAAACTATATTTGTATTTGTTGTCGACGTACTCACTATAGAAATCAAACTAGGAATGATAATTTATATTTAAAAATTTTAAATTGGGCAATGATAAGTGACAGCAATTTGGTGCTCATTTGTTGGTTTAAGGTCAGTTTGAGTCGAACACTGATTAACTTATTTGTAAATATTGTTACAACAAATTAGAAGAGAACAAAATGTCAGCTAGAGCAGTACATAACAAGTTAGAGTTGGTAGCTATTCCTCAGGAACTGGCAGATTTGAATGCATATGAGTCCATTCCTATTCAATCTGTGCACCAGTTTCAGGCTATAGTGCGTATGGAGCCTAAACAGGTAAGCTGCCACCAACAGATTTACAAAGAGGTCTCAAAGGAAGAGTTGTGTTCTTACCTTTAGATTTTAAGAAAAATATTGAAACTGTTGGTGTAGACAGGGAGGAAAAGGAGGCAGCAGTTATTCTAGTTAATGGTGTACCAACAAAGAGTTGAACAATATGGCAGGAGTTTGTTGATGTTAATAAACTTCAAAAGGCTACATTATTTCTGGGACAGAATAGCATTTATTATAAGAACGTAAATGTTGATGAACAGGTAAGATGCTTAGAAGATGAAACAGAAATTTCAAGAGGCCAAATAGAAAAATAGAAAAAGTAGAAGAGTCCAGGAGTGAAGAGATTTATGAACATTACACTATACATCCTCTACACTCAAAAGAAGTGATAGGAAATAGTATTGAAGTATTTCAAATGAAGAAAGCAAACGGAACTCCCATGATTGTATGGGAAAAAAGTTTAGAAGCTTCTTATTTTCCACAGCTATTCCCCACTGGAGAAGGTGGACGATTTGATGAGAGAGCTGTACAGATTTCAGCTTCAGAATACCGCTCAACACGATTTTATTCTGAAGATACAAAATTTCAACAGCGCATTCCATATATATTTCATTTTCTGTTTGAAAGTGACTTGTCTGCACTTTCATATGCAGTGAACCATATATTAAAACAGGAGTTCATCTTCCACATGTTTCTACAAAGGAATTCATGGACAAAGTTCAACAAAGAGAGGGACATTTAGAATTTCAGTTAATTATTTTGATGGCGTGTCAATGTGGTACCAATGAGTATTGGAATCATCGTCACAGAGAATTTAAATGTATGTTAAGAAACTTAGGTACTCCTACATGGTTTGTAATACTCGTGGGACAATTTACTTGAATTTCTACGAGAATGCAAATTCAAATGTTAAAAACATTGATTTGAAGACAGCTGGAGAACTCGGTTTCCTGGATCCTGTAAATGTCTGCAGGTATTTTAACAATAGGTTTCAAGCTATGATGTAATTTATCTGCAATAAAAATATTCCACCTCTTGGGGAGATAATAGATGAAGAAAGGGGTACCAAGCCAGAGTTGCTCCTCATATACACATGCTAATATTGATCAAGAATGCTCCAAAATTTGGAACTGATACTGATCAAAGTGTTTTGTCGTTTATCATACAGGATGTTACCTGTGCCATTCCAAGATAAGGAGGAGAAAAAAGTTTGAGACAACAAGTTTTACGGTTTCAAAGTCATCAATGTGGAAAATACTGTAGATGAAATACAAATCTAAAGGGAAATTTTATACGATATATCGTTTTGGATTCCCATGTCCAATAATTTCGAATGGAAGAGTAAATAGTTTTATGTCAGCAGTAAGGCATATAATAACTCAGAAATCACTGAAGAATACATACAACTTAAAAAGAGCCATAGATATAGATTCAAAGTATATTAATGACTACAATCCAGTGATTTTGAAAATGTGGAATGCACACATGGATATTCAGTATGTTGCAGATAATTCAATTACTGTTGCTCACTCTGTTACATCATTTATAACCAAATCTGAAAAGACAGAGATTAAAGAAATGTGGGTAGAAATTTCACAAGAAAAGAGTATCAGCAAGAAATTGCACGCTTCAGCTTGAAAATGCTTTCTCATCGCGAGATTGGATCCTATGACTATTCGGATCGCTTGAGCTCTGCCAGTTTATATTCAAACTCAAGAGGAATCATTCGGGTAAATCTAGGTCTTGCTGCCACATGAAATAGAGTATTGAAAACATTGCAAGAAATTGAATACATAGCACTGAATGAACCAGAAAGTACTGATATTATTAAAACTAATATGTTGGATACATACTATCCCAAAAGGAGTCCACATTTCAAAAATCTATGTCAGTATGAAATACTTCACCATTACAGCTTTAAAAGAAAAGTTACAGAAAATATAAAAGAAGAAAAATATGAAGTAATTGGATGTGACGGATGTTTGGTAAAACATGCCAAAGGAAATCTTATTACCACAGAAAACTGAGTTGTGAAAGTCTAGATAAGAGGGAATTTTTCAATTTAGCACTTCTGCAACTCTTTAAGGTTTAGCGTAGTGAAACAGAATTACTTGGAGATTTCACCTGCTATGAAGATTCTTTTAATACAAGTAAAGATAGTATTCAGTGCACAATTTTCTTCTATATATCTACAAATGTTAAATGATGAGATTGAACAAGAAAGTACTATTGCATCGGAAATAGCTAGAGAAAGCTTTCAAGATAGTCAAAGTTGTGGTCCACTAAGTCAAGATCCACTGGGATAACCAATAATTGAAAATGAATCAGCAATAGCCATGAATGAGGTAGAAACTGCAATGCAACAAGCAGTTAGGATAGTATTCAGTTGGAAAAGTTAGAAGAACAACTAAAAATTTAACAGAAATAAATATATCTACAAGTTAAAGAACAGATACAGCATGGTTTGCTACATGAACATAAAGAATGCCAATGTTCATCATTTAAACCTATTCTAATTTAATGTACATCAGTTGTCAAGCTGGAACAGGAAAACATTTCTTAATTAAAGGTTTGACCAGGTATCTACACAAAACTACAGAATCACATTTATCTTGTGTTGTAACAGTTCCAACTGGATTAGCAGCACACAACATTAAAAGGATTAGTTTACATCGATCACTTATGCTACCAGTTAAACATGATAATACATTGGAATATCAGAAGCTATCTGGAGAAACATCTTAAGAATTCTCAAAGAGTACTGAAGAAAATGAAACTTTTAATCATTGATGAGGTGAGCATGGTCTCAAATGTAATGCTTGCCTTTGTACATTTAAGAATGCAACAGATTTTATAAACAGATTACGATGTTCTGTTTAGAGGAAAACATTCAATTGTGTTCGGAGATCTACTACAACTTACTCCTGTAAAAGGACAACCTGTTTTTAAAAAACTTGTCTATGAAGACACTAGGAAAGCTTTGGGAAGTATTGGAAATGTGAACATTTGGTTACATTTTGAATATAAAGAACTTGTTAAGAATATGCTACAAGCAAGAGATGAAGGTTATGGAAATGTTCCTCAAGACATAAGACTTGGTGTTTTGATGAAAAATGGTAAACAAGCTTTAGAAAGTTGGCTACTAAGGAACTTGTTTACAACTGGAAACACAGTGGCTGAAGTAATGTACAATAAGCTTGGAGAAAAGAAGTCTATAATTTGCCTAATGCCTATGCTGCAAGAGTGTTCTACATTTAATCAAGAACTTTTGAAACTGGAAAAACAATAAATAATGGAAATTGAAGCTATTGATGAAATTGAACACCAGAGAGTGACTATTCTTCTTACAGAGAATCTACAGGCTAAATTACATTCTTTGGAAATGTCTGTATCTAAAACTGCAGGCTTAGAAAAGACTTTACATGTATGTATAAATTGTCGGGTAATTTTAAAGCATAATTTGAATGTAGAAGAAGGTTTAGTAAATGGAGTAAAAGGAAAAGTTGTTAATTTTGTAAAATTTCACAACAGAGATGGAGTAGAATCTTTGATGATAAAATTTGATCAGATTGGGCATTGTGTTGTATGTTTTCTGCTTGTAAATGACTTGTATCCTTGCAGAAAACAGTTTCCTCTGTCTTTAGCACATGCAGAAACTATTTATAAATCTCATAGTTTAAGTATAGACACTGCTTTTGTAAATATCAGAAGTACAGTGTTCAAAGCTGGAATGACATATGTTGCATTGTCTCGAGTAAGAATATTGTGTGGTTTGTATTTGATAGTTTTTGAAGTGAAAAGGATTAGTGTTGATACAAATTGTGTAAGAGAGTACAATCGTTTAAGAAGATTTTATGGTCCTGATTCAGGTGAATATCCCATATATGAGAAACATGTGTTGTGTCCAAAACGGAAATATGTCAAAGATGCAATTGAGGTTAAAAAAAGAGAACAAATTAAGATAAATTTGAATGTGTAAAGAAAAAGAAAATAGAATGTTTTAAGGACATTATGAGATACCAGTTAGAAAATAGTTCAGGTATCAAGTGTTATTCTAATGTGATTCTAAATGTTGTGTTTTATCTACGAGCTCTTCATCATGAAATCATGTAAAATTGTGAAAAAAGATTCAGTTCTTTACTATATTATGTATTTCAACAGTTGGTAACTGACAGAAGTTAAATTCATACTGCTTCTGGCATTCGGCATCTTTTAGATATTTGTAGTGATTTACTCTTAATATACAACAAGATGCACAAGAATTTCCAACCCTTATGATTGGAGTATTAGAACATGGAGGAATACAGATTGAAGAAATTTTTTGGACTAAGTTATCGATCGGATCATACATGTGAAGAGTGTTCATTTACTTCTACAACTAAAAGACAAACAGAACGATTCATATACTTGACGATACCAGACTGGAAATCAGTACCTTTTAACAAATTGATAAAAATAGCTAATCAGGACATGAGATGCTCACATTGTAGATGAGAGATGTTGTTTACATTACATATGGAAAGTTTTGGAAAATATCTAATTTTATTGCTACATCGCTGTGAAACAAATGGAAGAAAACTGGAAACAAAATTTAAAATTTTAATACAAAACAAATATTTATTTCAGGAAGAACTTTTATAGCAGTGGGTATTATTTTCCATGATGGACCTACTACATCTGAACACTATACTGTTTATTTAGAGTGTAATAAAGGATGGACACATTGCAATGATGTCCACTTGGAATTCAAAACTAGATTGCCTTATGAATTACCAAATTCATATTTTTAATTTTGAAGCCAAAGTTTTGAGTACATCATTGGGCCTATTGGGAAGATCGGAACAGAAAGTAGACAGGACTGTAAACTATTAGTATTTATAATTAGTGTTTGGAATATTATTTGTGCAAATTGATAATGCATTTGGAAAATTGTGTTTAAAAGAAAATACTTTATATATTTGTTTTCTATAATGTACCAGATGTAAATGAGAGTCTACATTTTGGAAAATGTATTTGAAAACATTCAGAGAGTTAATGTAGATGAAGGAAGTCATTAACAAAAGTGTAGATAGGAAAACACATAGCTACACATATTGATGTGGAAGCTCTACACTTATTTTTGTTTTCTACAATCAATTTGATTGTTTTTTTCCCCCGCTGTTCAATGATGATACTACATCAAAGTTACTGTGTATGGTGAAGTTAAGTGGAATATGAGAACAACAAAAGAGGGAATCGGAAAATGTTATGTAATTCTAAATTTATGTTGAGTTCTGAAAAATATAATATTATAATTTCGGTAATATATTATAAATAAATAACAGTTTTTCTTTTTCTTCTTTATAGTAGGTACAGTTGAAGTTTCAAAAGTGTTTTAATGATGTTTAGGAGAATACTATTCTAGAATAGTTCTTCTGAGTAATGTATCTAAATTACTTAAAAAGTAAGAATTCATAATATAATATGCATGATGACATGACATTTTTTGTAAAGTTTAATTGTTTGTTTTTTGTTTCTACTATAAATAATGTTAAACATTTACACTATTTGCAAACTATCATCATGTTGCTGATGTAATCAGCCAGGCAGTCATGCTTTCACACAAACACTACCTGTGCTCTCATCTATTCTCAGTAGCACAGCTATTTCACTAATAGGATAACCCAGGCATTATCCTTGCATTCTTCCTTTCAGACAGGCACAACCAATGCACTTATCCAATCATCCTGGCAGTACCCCTTTACTCATACATTCACTCAGGCACTACTCTTGCACTGAACATTTCACTCAGATGCAATCCATGCACTCATCCATTCTCGCAGGTACTAGACATGTACTCATGCAATCATCAAGGAATTTCTCTTTGTTGCACTTGGCCCTTTGGCAGGTTCACCCCTAAACTTTTTGCCTCTTCTGTGACCTGATATTACAAGTTTTTGGCCACTGCGCACTATAGCACTGTGTTCCAGTGTAAAGTGTGTGCGCACTATGAGTGCGTGTGGTGAGTTTGGCCTGCCCTCCCATAGGAATGCGTGGGGGAGATGTGTGTCCCTGATAATTCCTGGTATGAGAGGAGTGCAGGGGCGAGTTTAGTATGTGCGAACTCGTGAGAATAAATACTGCGCAATGGTGTGCGCAGATTTATGGTGACTGGTGGAGAAATGCCACTTTTAGAAGTTGGCATTTCTGTGTACTATGTGTCTGCCTGCCTGATGTGAATTGCATGTCTGGCTTGTGATTGACAGGTGCTGGATGGTGTGGTTGGCTCCAGGAGCCAGGATGAGTTTGCCCAGTGATGAATTGGGAGATCTGCATGTAGATGGGAGCAAGGAGTTGCACCTGGGATCTGAATAGGGCTGTGCCTTCCCTCCACAATACTTTCTCTGCCCCTTGTGGTGCATCTGAGCACCTAGCCCCCACCTGACAAAGGAGCGAAGAGCTGAGCACAACAAAGTGCTCCAAAGCTCCCCTATACCAGTTCTAACTGGTATCCCTAAACCCTGTGCTGTGACACAAAGAGGATATGTGCATTAATGGAGGGGCTGTGACCCCAGGGTTCTGTTGTGCATGTACTTACTTGGAGGGGACCCTCTGCCCGGAGGAACCGCTGTGGGACCCAGCTGCTGTTTCCTGGGGGTCCCTGCGTGCTGGCCTGCCTGGCTGCGCTTTGCTGGGGTCCCCCAGCACCAAGGAATCTTCCTTCTTGCCTTGCCAAGGACTTTGTGGCCTCTAGCGCCTGGGAGCGTTGTTGTGGTTTGGATTTCTCCAGGGGAGAGAGTAGCGCGGGCTTGGCAGTGCTGGGACTGCGATCATCCCCGAGGGAAACCTGATGTGGGAATTCCCCCAGGGCGTGGGTGGAGCCTACCCCGCGTTATACATTTGTGGACAGAAGCAGGAGCCCACCCCACAGTTGGGGAGAGAGAGAGAGAGCGGGTGCCCACCCCGCTCCCTGAATACTTAAAGGAAGCGGGTGCCCACTGCGCAGTTTTGTGCAATTCTGGTGGGTGCCTACCCCGCCTTGATTATTTAGGTGACGAGCGGGTGCCCACCCCGCATCACCACCAAAACCAAAGAAAAAACACCGCCACAGCCCAGGAGTGGTACAAACATGGCCGGGCTGCTGCCGTCGCGACCCAGAAACCAGGCGGCCCTGCCTAATTGTGGGTGGGGCCGCGTGGCGAAGACGAAGTTGCCAGCCAGTGATGATAGGGAGGAGGGGAGCCGACCCCACCTCCCAGGATGTCCCCGAGCCAGAAGAAGAGTCCAGGCGGGAGTCCACCCCACACTGGACGGTGCCTGAGGAAGCCTGCAATTAAGCGTGGCTCCCGTGTGGAGAAGAGAGCCCCGACGGCGAAGAGGAAGACCGGAGGAGCATCCCCGAGCCCGGTGACTGAGTGCTGGGGCAGATACTCTGACAGGCAGCTCGTTTCTATGAGCGGGCCCGCCATTGTGGGGCGCTCCAACGTCGTGTGCACAGTTGTCCCTAGGGCCAGTGGTGCCCGTGCTGGTTGAATGTGGAGGACCCTGCTCCTGCTGACAGAGCGGCCCAGCGGGCCGCTCCAACAGTCCCCGAATTGCTCTCAGAGCCCGTGGGGCTCCAACAAGGGGGGAAGAGGTAATTGAGGAGCCCCAGCAAGACCCGGAGGGCCAGTGGTGCCTAGGCCTATTTGCCTTTTTCTCCTGCTTCCCCGTTTGGCAGTGGGCAGCTGCAACAGTTCGGAACATTTGCAGGAACCACGTGAGGGTTCCCAGGGCACCATAGTGCCAAGGCATTTCCCCCCAGCTGCCCCGCGTGATAGAAGGCAGCTGCAATGTTGCGCAGTTCTGCTACATGGGGCACAGAGGGTGCCAGTGCCTATCTTGGTGATTACACAGCTGCCCAGCAAGGAGTGGGCAGCTGCCATGTTTAGGCTTGAGTCATTGCGCCTTCTGCTTTTGCTGCATGCGCAGCCAGCCCGGACATTCTGGACATTGGGCAATTGATCCCCTTTGAGAGGCCAGTTGGCCTGGGGCCAGGTTCAGTGCATTGCGCCCCCGATTGGGGCACAATGTTTTTATGCTAAATGTATTGCCTAAGGTGTTTACGCTTGTGATGCCTAATGTGATGCTATGGTGCTTATGCATAATGTATTTATGCCTCTGAGGCTTATGCAGGATACGCTTTATTTATTTATAAAGTTTTATATAGCGTGAACATGACCCAAGAGGGTATCAGAGCGCTTTACATTTAGGATTGTTGCGTTACAAGTTACATCAGATACAAGAGCATAGTAAGGTACAGTGCACATAAACAATGTTTCAATAATTCGTAGGAGGGAGGGGAGGAAGGAGTAAAAGCGGGGAGACGAAGAGGAACTATGGCCAATGTCCGGCTGGGTAGTTGACGGTCAAGGGGGAATCCAGGGCCAATCTCCTCATTAGCTGTCAAGCAGCTCCACCGGTAATCAGCCATGTTACTCAGGTCTCAGAGTTCAGGAAAAAACAGTTTTTAGTTTATTTGATTTGCGACGGTTATATAGCGCTTCTCTAGACCCGGAGGTATCAGAGCGCTTAACCAGGGGAACGTTGCTTTAGAAGGTACATCAAAAAGATTATAGAGCGCTGGCTAGAACCGTAGATATCAGAGCCCTATAACAGAGGAACATTGCGTTACAAATTACATCAGTTGCAATAACGTAATGCACAGTAAACAAACAACGCGGTTGAGTAAATTCCTAGGAAAGGGGGGAGGAAGGCGCCATAGCAGGGAAACGAGGAAGAACTGTGTCCAATGTCTGGCTAGGTAGGTGACGGTTGAGGGGGAAACCAGGGCCAATCTCCTCATTAGTTGTCTAGCAACTCCATCAGGCATCACCCATGTTGCTCAGGTCTCAACATTCGGGAAAACAGTTTATAATAGATGTATAGGCTACAAGGATAGAAATAAGAGAAGAAGGTAGGGGGGTATAGAAACAAGCCAGAGAGGGAGCTGAAGAGACAGCGGGGAGACAAGAGGAACTATGTCCAATGTCCAGGTGATGGTCAAGGGGGTGAAGCCCAGACCAATCTCCTCTACAGCTATCTATCAGCCATGTTGCTCAGGTCTCCTCGGTAGAGAAAAAACAAGAATAATCAATTTGGAGTAGGTCGATTAGCTAAAGGGGCATACACAGCAGGGAGACAGGGAGAAACAGTGCTAATGTGATAAAGCTGAAGTCATTATTGCGACAGAAATTACTGGTTGTGCTCTACATCTATAATTTGTGCTACAGTTAGTATATGTTCTACATTTGCTAATTTCTACTAAGTGATGATTCTGACGGTGGTCCATGTGGCCCTATTATGTGTATATAATCCCCTGTGAATATTGCCCGTTCCGGTTGGTGCAGTGTAAATGTGTGATTAGGTTTCTAATGTGTTTCTTATAATACAAAGGCTATTTTTTATATAACCTTGTGTGGAGTTCCTTTTGTAGTGTGCCTAATGTGTTGCTGTTGTGTGTGTGTGTTGCGCAAACGCTTTACACATTGCCTCCGGGATAAGCCTGACTGCTCGTGCCAAGCTACCAAGGGGATGAGCATGGATTATCTTGGTGTGTAACTCCCTTGCCCTGACTAGAGTGGTGGTCTCTGCCTGGCTTTGTCGCAAGCCTTAGCCAACCAGAGATCCCATTTCTAACACTCTTGTAGTCATCCTTTTATAAAGACACTACCCTTGCACTGATCTAAGCACCCACACATTACTCTTGTAGTTATGCAATCAACCAGACAGTATCTCTGCACTTAAAGAATTACCCATGCACTGCCCATGTACTCATCTTCTTTGCCACGTCGTTCTTACGTCATAAAGAGGAAACGGAAGTTTATTCCGCTTCCTCTCTTATGACACTGTTTTTTTCGGCACGGCGGGATCGTTTTTTTATGGGGGGGAGACCCCCCCAACCCCCTTTTTAATCCTTCGGTTTTTTTTTTCGTGGTAAATACGATCGTTGAAGGCATACGCGTTGGAAAGACGTTTACGTGGTAAGTGCCTCGTTGTAAACGTTACGCGTAGTACTGCCTTCGTTGTTAATGATGTTTCCCCTCTACAACTGCGGCTCCTGGCACGCTCTTGGTTGGGGAATGAAGTCCCCTCTGATGCTGAGGAGCCTTAGGGACCAACTAGCCCACCTGTTACCTTCAATAAGCCCCACACAGTGCATTTGAGGTGGTTAGAGGCCATGCCCTTTTTTACACCATTCTGCAAACGCACCTCTTGGCGCACTGCTGTGGGACGATGTGGCCGCCCTTGTGTCCTGAGGACCTCAAAACTAAGGTGGCCTTTAGCCCCCAAACAGCATTGCACCAGGATGGAACATTTGTTCATGTCATGATGTTCCTCCTCACCCTCAAAAGTTTCAATAAATACCATATTACACCCTGACGAACTGTATATGATTTGTGTAAATATATAGTTTAGGCAGATGTTTGTTTGTCTTAAAACAGTGTTTAAGCAAAGCTAGGATGCTGGGATTACATTTGAGTAGTAAACTAAAATCACTAAAAAACGAAGAGACCTCCTGACTTTGTGCTTCTACAGGTAAAGTAATTTTAACATGTACTATGTGATGCAATAAACATTGGTGCCTCATATCAGTTTGCTTTACTATATAATAAACTGCTATTTGATCTTTGCACATTAATAAATGCGTGAATGTGCATTTATTAGTAGATTTGCTCTAAATAAGATGTGTCATTGTGTGACCTTTATTTTTATTACAATGGCATAAGTATACACCAATAACCGAAATGTTCCCCCTGCAATCAGCCCATCTGAAAAGACTTCAAGTTTCATTGTAGTGGCTGTGAGGTTCAGAGACATAGTATCCTATTGCACTGTTTCGCAGTCTGTAGGCATCATTTCTGGTCTTTTACACAGCATGTGATAGTGCATCCACCTACACTTAGGCACTGCATCCTACAGAGTATAAGATTGTTCTCAGTGTTCTAATAAGTATATTTATGCAATAATATCTCTTTAAATAATATTTTACTTTGTTCCAAAAAAGTGTTTGTTTTTTGCAAAGTATTTCTTGTAATTTTAACCAGTGCCTTTCCTCACTGTCTTTCTCAAAAATTCAACCATAGCACCAGATTTATACTGACAGTAGTAGGAAAACCACTGGGATATTCTCAACGATGATCACTAGCAGGGAAAAATATTACTCAAGAATTGGCTTTATTAGGTTTAGTTTCTCTCAATGGCAGATCTGGAATAGGTATACCAGCATAAATCATGCAGAAGCCCAATTCTTGATTATATATGTCCAAGTGATTCTTTTTCATCACTGTGCAAACTTTCAGGTCATCCTTAGCCCCGAAAGAAACCAGCATCTTCTCAAGACTGCATTAAGTGGCATGGGTTCTTGACTTTCAATCACCCTGCTATCTTTCAAATGGGGATTTACTGTTGAAAACAAATGAGAAACATTTGGCCCAATCATGAACTTGGTCTTGCTATAGCATTATAATAGATTCAAAATTATTACTCCTTGCTCAGACTGATTTCAGAGCTAATTGCTCTACTGAAGATAATATTGCCTTGATTATTTTACTAACTCATGAGCCCATTAATAGGACTTTTCAAGCCTATATATCTGAAATATCTACTACACATCGATCTTTCATCTTTTTGACTGATCAAGACTCGGGTTAAAATAAAAAAAGCAATTGAGTATTCACACAATCTTTCTCCATATGTGTTTTTTTTCATGCAGACATATGAGGAGATTTTGGAATGCGACCTTTCATTGATCTTGTGTCATATTTAGGAATGCAGAATGGATGAATTAACATATCTTACTGTAAAGGACCCAGTTAGGCTTCTTCCCAGACTACTGACTATGTTGTGACAACCTAGCGGTATAGCATGAGAGAAGTAATGTGTTCCCTCCTGACTGGTATGCTTGAATTGTGGACTGGGATATGGGGCGAAGCCTCCAAAACTACCTAGACTCTCTAGGGTACCTTCTGTGAGTCGTCAGACCTTAGCTGTTGGTAGATGATGTGAATGCAGAGATTATATACAGCAAAACTTTATCAATAGGTAAGAAACTTTATTTCGGTCAATTTGACCATTAAAGTATATATACAATAACATACATTTAATTTGATTCAAAAATAAAACTTTATCATTACTTGCAATGAATATTAAATGTTCAGCCTTGGGTGTTACTTTGATAAATACAAATATTTTAATAACAATGTAAAGATTATCACACAGTCAAATGTAAAACAAACAATAACAATTACAAGTCATAATTTGCACACAACCAATACCAAACACTGTTTAGTGATACCTATAATATGATCATGATCACTATGCATTTCCTACGCTACTTTTCACAAGACTGCAATCATTTATCAGGGAACAAGGAGGACTAATGTTGTAAATACCGACTCTCCTGACACAACTGAAGAATAATTTAGCAATGTTTGACAACATAATCCAATATGATCAGTGAATTCACATTTGACATGAAATGTAATAAAACGTTAATAAAAACAATGTTTGCAGTTGTTTTTATGTGTCACCTGAGAGTACCAGAGCGTCTATAAGGCTACCTAGGGATTCAGTGGGCACAGTAAACAAAATCACACTTTCGTGGGCAAGGCATGTCATGGGTTAGTAAACTGGCAAGGTGTGGAATCTCAAAAGTTTAAATGTAAATATCTATTTTAAAATTTGGCGTGGTCAAGAAATTCAAATTAAATTTTGGTCAGTGATACTAGGGCTATCATTTGGCTTAGATATTCTGCCATCTTGTAATGTCATTTTAAGAAATGCCCTTTTTGCGTGGTCAACCCCACTTTTTACTAGAATTTATGATGTGCATGGACTCTGAACACTGGGCTGCTGCTGTCCACAACCCGCTGTATGTGCTCTGACCCCTAAAAAGATGTAGAAGTGGCTAATCCCTGATTGGAATATTTCACTAACCTATGAGTCCCTAGTAAATGGTGCTCTGTGTACACAGGGCCAGTAAAACCTGACTCTCAACCTGCCAATATAGCCTAGCTAGGCAGTTTTATAAACTGCCATATCGATCTGCACAAACAAATCTTTTGCCAGGCCTAAACCTTCCATTTTAATACCCATAAGTCATCACTACAGTAGGCTGTAAATGCCCGCATGGCAGTGTGCATGGTATTTAAATAGTAGTGCATGTGTACTTAAGTTTCAGAAGTCCTGTGAAAAAGGCCCCACGCCGTTTATCACTTTAGCAAGACTGGCTGTGCGTCTGAAAACACTGGGTTATTGTATTAAACTTAATAAAGCTAATTTCAGTTCGGCACAAGCTGAAAAAATATTTCAAACATTTATTTTTATTGTTAAACAAAGTCCTACTTAATGACAAATTTGAATTTTGTCGACCTATTTTAGACATAGGGCCTGATTTAGATCTTGGAGGTAATAGTCCTACTGTCACTTTTTCGATGGAATCACAGCACGCCTACTTGGTGGTCCGTCTGCTCTATTTAGAAGTTAGCGACAGCCG
The DNA here is from genome assembly GCF_964261635.1 of Lissotriton helveticus. Taxonomy (NCBI): domain Eukaryota; kingdom Metazoa; phylum Chordata; class Amphibia; order Caudata; family Salamandridae; genus Lissotriton; species Lissotriton helveticus. The sequence goes on along the minus strand of NC_136071.1, from coordinate 924,464,285 downwards.
CAGTCCATGCAGGTAACGGTAGGATGGTGGAGCCGGGTTGGGGGAATTTTGATGGACGATGTTGAGGGAAAATTAAACAAATAATTAATTTCCCCTCTGCATCGTCCCTTGAAATCCCCCCCAACCCGGCTCCACCGCCCCACCACCATTAAGTGCATGGACCACAGCTCGTTGGCGGGTCCATGGATCAAAGACCGCCAGAGTCCTTCTGACTCTGTGATGAATTCTCACCCACGTCGACAGCGTCATAGGCAGAGGCAGCTGTTGGCGGGAGTCCAGCCAAGATGACTGCTGAGCTAATCACGATTTGGCTTTCCGTCAAGGCAACTGTGGTGGGAATACCTACTACTTTGAGTAGGCGGAATTGTAGGAAATGAGGTAAAAACTTCCTGTTTTCCCGTTTCCTCTTCCATTTCCATCTTGAACCCCATCGTCCAGATCTCATCTTTGGATCTTCAACTCCATCACGATTCCAAACAACTATGTTGTCACCGAGGGCCAAGGTAAGCAACTTTTACCAGTGTCTTACTGTGAATCATGTGTTGACAATTGCTGTAGCCTTGTGTATTTTTGTATTGACCTTACATACAATTTCTTCCTATGTGTAATGCAGTAGTGAAAATTTTCCAACTTTTCAAGGTAAAATGAACACATCTATGCTGACACTTAAATAAATATATTGTTTTTTTGCTGGTTGAGGGTGTTGTGCTTGTGGTGTCTGTGGGTGTGCATAACATAGTTTTTGTCTGCCATGCAATATGTAACAAAAAGGAGCATAACACATTACCTACATATGTTTGTGAGGCAAACACAACATGTATGTATATTGGCATGATAATAAGTTGTACTTACCAGTCTCCACTCCACCAGGGTCTCACACCATCAGCAGAAAATCTCTGGTACAACGTCAGCACAACAGGGACATCTAAACAGGCTCAGTGAAATACCGCTGGCTTGACAACAACAGAGCCAGCACACATCTAAATACAGCGGGCCAGACTCCGTCAACTTGACAGAGTACTTCAAACTACCACCAAGGAGGGACGGCAAGAGTACCGCCAAGATCTAACTCAGGCCCATAGTCATTTTAGAATGTCACTATTTTTTATCCTAAAGCCACTGGTAGCTTTTTCAGAGTAAATACCACCTCTCACCCAACAGCCTGCTGGACCCCTGCAAGGAGATGTAAATAGCTCTCAGGAAAGGTAACAAAAGGGCCTTGTGTTGCAAGAGGTGTGACAATCTCCTGACAGGGTGACCTTGGTGTTGTGCCCACCAAGACCATAAGCTTCAAAGGGTTGTCCCCTGTCACAGGCGGATACAACTCACACCCAGATCTCCCCATTCCTTTGCTTTGGTAGTCAGAATGGCACCAATCCTATTGGAAGAAAACCTTTTCCGGAACTGGTTGGCTGGGAGGATTTCTCAACTTCCTTTTTTTTTCTTTTTTTGTGGAGCTTTTATAGCAGCAGCAGAAAGAAACAACCAACAATGTTACAGAGAAATAGAGCACAGCATATTGCTGAATATACATGCATTTCCATTGTTAACATTACTTTGTTATCAATTAGCAATTGGGGACCATAAATTACGTCAAAAAGTTTTCTTTCTAATACCCTTCATTTTATATAGTGCAGTTTCAAACTGGTACATAGACAGAAGCTTACTTTGCCATGTAATAAGATTAGGTGGTTCCTCATCAAGCGTGATGTAATACATGAGCGATACACGGACATACAGATAAAATTAAATCCTTCGTCCTCATCTAGACCCGGGTTAGCCATATTCTCTACGCAAACATAGATAACCAATGGTGCTGTTAATTTAATTAAAATATCTAAACTTTCAGAGAGAAAACGTTCTACATCGGCAATGAATTGATCCAGTTTCGGGCAGAAAAAAAACATGTGAGCAGCATCCGCTGCAAAATAATTACACCGATTACAATTTGTCCCCCGCCCTGAACTCCATTTGGCTAATTTCTCTGGTGTGTAGTATAGCTCAAAATGTACATAAAATGCTGGCTTATCAATGGCCCATTCAACAAAACTTTACCGGCAATTGTGGTACTTCTCTCCAAATTGACACATTGAACATTTAATTTGTTTTGCCATCTAACAGCTCTTGCTTCTAAATCATTTTCTACACTTTCCAAAAGTAAATCATATAAAGGCCCTATTTTATGCGGGTGTTTAATTGCTTCAAAAATCGTGATTTTCCCCAAAACAATCATGGATTTTGATAATTTCTGTAAACAAAAACTTCGTATCTGAAGATACTTAAAGAAATCCGAGCGAGGAATATGGTAAGTATTCATTAGATATTCAAATGACACAAAGTCATTCCCCTGAAATAGGTCTCCAACCTTATTAATCCCTAAGTTAGACCACCTATGCATCACACCACCATGGAATATTTCTGGGAGAAGAGAGCAATTCTGCAAAGGGGTATACATATTTAAATTGGCGCCTAGCTGACGTCTCTTTTGAATGGTTTTCCATATAGCATAAGCCGTGTCAAAGATCTTGAATTTGGTTTTTTGTAGTAACTAGGCTCGATAATCCGATTTAAACACTGTTTAGCCTCAGAACCCAAGAGCATTTCGTAAATAGATGGCATCAGGAAGTCCTCTGAAGGAACATCCGGTAGTATTAAAACACCCATGTGCTGTAGTATCGCCATCCAATGATAAAATTGAAAGTTTGGGATACCCCATCCCATTCTCTCTAGAGGCAACATACAGCTTTTTAATGCTCTCCTAGACCGATGGTACCCCCAGAGAAATCTAGAACACATTAACTCAATACGAACAAAATAGCCAGAAGGTATCAGAAAGGGAATAGCACGAAATAAATATAAAAACTTTGGAAAAATAAGCATTTTTATCACATTGCTACGCCCTAAAAGTGAAAGCTTTAAATTGTTTAATCTTTCTAGAATTTTGTTAGAAGATGCGATAACAGGATCCAAGTTGATGGGAATGATTTCTACAGTATTGGCTGTGATCCTTATTCCCAAATTAATAGCCTCATTTTCTAGTTTTATATTCTCAGGGCGGCCTGTCACCGAATGGATAAGCTGTGTTTTGTCGACATTAAGTTTGCATCCGGAAAGTCGACCGAATTCCGCCGCGGATTCTACCATGATGGGTAGTGCTGTATTAATCTCGGCTGTTACCACTGCGATATCATCTGCGTAAGCACAGACTTTAAAATCATAGGTATGTAACTGAATTGGCCTAATTGCAAGATTCCTTTCTAGATTCGTAATAAATGGGTCGATATATAGTGCGAACAGCAAGGGCGAGCAGGGACACCCCTGTCTCGTTCCCCTTGCTATCCGCACTGCCCCCGACATCGTCCCTGAAACACGGACAGCAGCGGTCGGCTGAATATACAGCGTCCGTATTGCGTTAATAGATTCAACAGGGATCCCCTTTTTCCCTAGAACAGACCACAAAAAGGCCCATGTGACCCTGCCGAACGCTTTTTCGGCGTCCAACAGGGCCACACCAACCGAAGAGCAGGTCCCCTGTGCCCAATCCAGCAGAGATATAATACGTCTAATATGGTCTGTGGTATCTCTACCCTGTATAAATCCGTGTTGTCTTTTAGAGAAAAGCTCTGGCATCAAATCATTTAACCGATTGGCAATAAGTTTCGAGTAGATTTTGCTGTCCGAGTTCAGCAACGAAATTGGTCTATAAGACCCCATTTCTTCCGTTTTTTTGCCTTTCTTTTTAAACACAACTATTATTGCTTCCGCCCATGAACGCGGGGCCTTCCACAAAAATGCTTGCTGACAAACGTCCACTAGTTCCTTTTTTAACTGGTTTCTAACTATCCTGTAAAATTACAGCGGGATCTGGCCCCATGGCCTTACCCTGAGCCAACCCTAAAATCGCTATCTCGATCTCTTGCCAATCTGGGGGTGCCAATAGAGTCGATCGTTGAGCTTCAGATAAAGTTAACTGAGTCTCTTCCGTTAAATATTCGTCCAGCTCAGCCGGAACCAAAACCACATCCTCACTACAGAGTTGTTGATAAAACTCTTGAAAGGCCATTAATACCCCCTCATTGGTCTCCTGCACCACACCCTGCAGATCCTTAATTTTTGGAATCTCGTTATACGCCTGTTTCACCCTTGCCCTTTTAGCTAACATTCTGCCTGTTTTTTCCCCAAATTCATATGCCTCTTCCTTATGCTGAATATAATTGGCAGCAATTTGATCGGCAATACTGGTATAAACATTAGCTCTTTTAATAGAGAGATCTTTCTGAGCCTGATTACGTAGTTCTAACTCTGCTCCTTGCCTAAGGACCTCTGCCAGCTTCTCCTCCGCCCTCAAAACCTGTTCGAAATCCTGCCGTTGTTTAAGGAGGAGCTGATTACGTTTAAATACAGAAAAACTAAGGGTCTCTCCACGAACCACGGATTTGAACGTATCCCAAAAAACCTCCAGGGTTGCCGTACCCTTATTGATGGTAAAAAAATCCTCGATTGTTTTAGACATAAACTGGCAATATAGCTCATCCAATAGTAATTTCCGCTCAAAAGACCATTGTGGGAGTTCCTTTTTACCATCCAAGTCAAAAGCCAGTTTGAATAAAATAGGATTATGATCAGATACTAGTTTGGGGTGAATTTGAATTTTAGCTTTAGTTAGAAATGCGGATGTAGTAAAGAAATAGTCCAATCGCACAAATTTTGAGTTGGGGACTGGAAAAAACGTAAAACCCTGATCATTCGGATTCTTTACGTGCCACACATCATAGAGGCCGTGATCCGTGAGCAGTCTGCGTAGGGCCATATACACTAACTTCTTTCTCCCTTTATATACTGGTTTGGATCTAATATCCCAGCCTGTCCCAATGTTAATATTAAGGTCACCACACATTAACAATGGAGTAATCCGTTGTGCCAATTCTAAATTAAGGAAGTTAAAGACTTCTCCGTCGTCCAAATTTGGCCCATAAATATTGCAAAGTGTAAATCCTTGCTGCCCCACTTTGAATTCAGCAATTACCCAGCGACCCCACTTATCGGCAGCAGTCTTTACACAATCCACCAAACCCCTCTTTTTTAAGTATCGCCAGACCTCTTTTGACTCCAGTTTGCTTAGAGCAAACTACCAATTCCATTCCCATATTCTTTAAATATTCTCTATTGGCCCAAGCGATATGGGTTTCCTGCAGGCAAAGGATATCTATGCCCAGAATCTGAATAATCTTTGCTAAAATTTGGCGTTTCCTTGGGTCATTTAGGCCACAAATATTTAATGTGCAAATCTTTATTTTCCTATCCATTGCCCTCGTTGATCAAAGCCTATTCTTTGCAAAGATACATTTTTGATTATCTTACATCTTCTACTATTTTCTATCAGTTTTATACAGTGCTTATCTTGTTTCTTCTCCTGAACACACATTATACATTTAAAGAGCAGATCTGAGTTTCCTGCTGCTGCCGTTTCCCCCACCCTCAAAAACCCGTGCCCCACCCATACCCCCTCTCCTTCTATCCCTTCCTCCCCTCCCCCCACCCATCCTTCCCATCATATGAGGCCCAGGGACCATCCGTCCCTGCAGTGATGGCGTACCGTGTCCCCCTCCCCTCTATCCCCTAGGTCCAAGAACTCATTGCAAGAGAAAAATAAGACAACAGCCACGTAAAAAAAAAAACAACACACAGACCTAATCTAGGCCGTGTTCTTTCAACGTTACTCCAGGCTATTACCTACGCCCCCTCCCCCTACAAAGTTTCCAAGTACTCTTTAAGCTGGATCTCTGACAAAAAAACTTAGTTTGGCCTTTCATCATAACTTTGAGTTTGCCAGATTCTGCAGATACACCACAGCTCCTTTCTTTTGAAGGTCCGGTATAAGTGGCCGGAGATGCCACCTTTTAGAGACTGTGGCCTGACAGAAGTCCGGTCTAACAAAAAAGTTACAGTCCTTAGCTGTTGCTTTCTTATCAGGTCTTGCCAAAGCATAGATATCTTCACGGGCTAGGAAGTTGTTGAAGCAAACTAATATCGCCCTAGGAAGGCTCTCTTCTCCTTGACGGGGCTTTCTCACATTAAACGGAAACCTGTGTGCCCTTTGAATTTCCCGGGTCCATTCCCAAGTTGTCAGCTCCCGGAAGGCTTCTTTCAGAAGTTCAGCAATAAACTTACGAACATTTGGGCCTTCCAATCCCTCAGGGACCACAAGGAAGCGTAGGTTATTCCTACGAGAATTATTTTCAAGTTCCGCTAATTTGTGACTCAAGTCGTCACGGTGGGCCTTGACGGATTCCAATTCCTCTTTCTGTGCAGCGGCATGATCCTCGAGAGCTGATATTCGAGCCTCTGCTTCTGTGACTCTAACTGCAGTTTCAGCTCCTAATTTTATCGCCTGCCGCACTGCATTTTTTACTTTGCTGCAAGTAGCTTGTACTCGAACAATTTCAGCTTTACTCTCGGCTCTATGGCCCATCATAGTCTCATATATAGTTACCAAAGTAACTTCTTGTGGAGGTGGTATCTCTAATAAGCTTGGAATCTCCTTCTCACCTGCTCGAACTTTGCTTAAACCAGACATTTCCTTGGCAATTTCATTTGTAGCTGAGCTGGATATTTGTGAACAGTCTACTATAGACTGCAGCAACCTTTTTTTTTGTTGTTTTCTTTCTTATAGTAGTAGAACTGCAGTTAGGAGACATCTTGCTATCTCCTGAAGCCTCACCCAGGCTGCTGCCTTCACTCACGCACGCGTCATCCGCCCAGTCCTTACTCAGGTGTGAACCCTCATCCGCTGATTCTTCCGATAGTGAATAAAAGTTTTCAGTGGATTCTGGTACAGACAAAGCCTCCTGTGATCCCACCTCAAGAGCCAATAAGTTAGACTGCCTCAATAAAGTATAATCTTTTTCCTTGAATAAATCCCTTTGCGTGCAGGTATCAAAACTAATCCGCTCCACTTGTTCCACTTGAGGCTGCTCAGCAGTTGGCTCCGTAACAAACTCCTCGGATATTACAGGGACAACCGAAATATCCGTTACTGCTTCTATCAGAGAGACCGAGGGGTCTGGAATTAAGACAGCAGATGCTACCTCTGCTTCTGGGGGCTCAGCCACGGAATCAGCATTACGGGCACTCTGCCTCTCAAACATGACTGGAAGGGTCAAACTCTGCGTGCCTTGCTTCAACAAACGAATACTGACAACGCCCTTCCCCTTACTTTCTTCATTCTTTTTACGGGCCCCCTGAGCATTAGAATGAGTGTTATTCTGTTCGGTAACAGTCTCACCGTCTTTTTCAGCACCCCCGTTTGTTTTGCCAGCCATTCTTTCAGTATTTTCCCCGTACCTGTCTCTTTGTTCTTTACACTGCGGGTAGTAACTTTCGTAATCTCGTTCACTTTGGCAACACCTTTAGCCGGCATCTTTTTTCTCATGGCGCCTCCTCGGCCGCGGATTACCCTGCTGCGATATCCACTCAAGAGGGGGAAGAGGGGGAATCTCCAAAGTGGCGTGTTACGCCGGAAAGCTATCAGGTCTCCCAGCATCCGTAAATGACTCCAGGTAAGAATGACTTCCTCGTCGAAAATGTACAGCAGCTGCTGCCCTTTTTTTCTTTTTTTCCCCTTCACCACTGGAGAAGAGCACTCTCCGCAGGCTGACCGCCAAGCCCCGGATTCAGCCCAACTCCAGCTTCTTGCACCGCCTCCTGTACTGCCGCCGGAGCCCTCCGGGTCCTCCAAATCGCAGCTCGGCACACACCTTCCTGCAAAGCACCAGCCGGTTGAATCTTCCGAAAACTAACACAGCAGGTTAGTCTCGTACTTCATAAGGCTTCCTTCCTCTTTGCAAGGTTTTTGCTTCGGCTTCAACTGAAAAGGTTGGTCCGGGAACGGGAGAGAGGAACCGAGCTGTTACACAGCCCACGCCACGGACGCCATCTTGCCTCTCACTGAGGATTTCTCAACTTCCTAGACACATTTCAGAGGTATAGCCAGTAGTCTGATCAGGAGAAGAAAGGTTCTTCCATGTTGGATTTAGGCAGAGTAGGACACTATGCGATTGCTTAGGGCCAAACCCCCAGGATGTGATGTCAAAGTGTGTTGGACTTCCCCCAGACATTATTTTCCTATTGGTTAGGGAGTCTCTCCTATCCACAAGCTACTGCCAGACATAAAAGTGGAACTCATGGGTACATTCTTCAAAACACTGCTAGTCCTCAGGAAGATAGAAGATAGACTGCACCTGATGAACCCTTACTTCTGAAAAAAGACTGCACCCACGGTTTAGAGACATCCCAAGGGCTGGGACTGCTCTTACTTGGATCCAGCACAGAAGAGTGGACTCCAAGGGCTAGTTGGCTAGCCTTCTGTTCAGGTCCAAGAATACAAAAGCTGCAAGAATCCCAACTCTCTGTTGAATCCAGCTGAGCAGTTCCAACTTGACCCTCATGGTGGCTTCTGAAAGATTGAGTCCTAACCACCATGTGGTGTCCAAAAGATCCTGGACCTTTGGCTGGTTTCAGATTGTACTCTTTGTCCCTCTTAAATTGCAAGACTAGACACTTAGACCTTTTTCAGAACTTTTTGCAAAAAGAACCAGAGGGCACCACCAGATTACCATCAAGCCGCAGCCCCTGATGTCAAAATTCTAGTCAAACTTGCTGGTTTCCACTTCTGAAATAATTCAAATTTCCAGAAGAATTCTTTTTAATTTTTTTTTTCTAATTTTATTTGTAGAAAAAGTTTCAAGTCAGAAATGTTCAATACAAACAGTTCATAGAAGCAAATGCATACAGACTATTCCATACTATATATCTAGCAGAACATGGTCTGGAGCATTGAGATCACAAAAACTAACACATTTATATCAACAATTAACAATCATCTAAAGAAAAGCATAATCAATGGGATCATTCCACATGATAGTTTAAGGTTTCTATTTATTTGATTATGAATCCCAGCTAAAACCTACCCAGATTTATTCAAATTACCTCAAAGAAGAGGGGCCTCTACCCTTAGCCAAAGGCATCTCAGACTCATAAACACATCTTAGGAGGTCACACCGTTCAAATGCCTTTGGGGCAATACCAGAAATCCAGGCCCGGGCTATACATAATCGAGCACAAACAATCATTATTCTCAGTAAGGCCTTGATATCCCCATCATACTCAGACTTGACACCCATTATTTTCTCTTTAGGGGATAGTGAAACTTGGAAACCTAGGCCAGAGGACATCAGCTTTGTTACCTCATCTTAAAAATCCTTCAAGACTGGGCATATCGCAGACATATACACAATATGAGCAGTTAAGGGAGTACATTCGGCCCACCTGATTTTATCCCTAGACATATTTGCACACCATTTTAAAATCCTCTCAGGAGTGTAGTTTAAAAGACAAATGGTCTTGCAATTTGAAATTAATGGAGTGTACCAAGCAATCGACGACTTCTAATGCTTTCCCAAACTCAGAAGCAAGGATATCAGAGGATAAAACCTGACTGCATTTTGTTGCTAATACCTCATTATCATCAGTGGCATACTGAGAGAAGTCCTGATATATTATACTTATTGATGGTTTCCTATCTAATTTATATAGATGTAACATGAGATCTGTACCTCCATGACCCACCAGGTGCTTTGCATCCTGACAAAAAATATTCCCTCTCTTGTAAATACTTGAAGAAATAATGGTTAGGGAGCCCATAGATGGCCGGTAAACCGGCCAATGAGCAGAAGCCATTCAGATCGTACAACTACCCAATAGTCTGAATCCTTTATCTTGGTCAGGCCTTACATATAGAATCCTGCAATACTGATGGGAAGGCAGGATTATCCCATAGTGGTGTTTCTTTATTTAAAAAAGCTATTGAGAATGTATTACATATTTCCTGCCAGATACGAATGTCATCCTTCACAATCTTAAACCGGACCCTCTTCTAATGTTTAGGGTTGCCCAGCTGGTAGAAGAAAAGCCTATGCTCAGCCCTGAGCACTAGCTGGTAGCAAAAGGTTGCTGTATCAGGGTCAGCTTGGAACTATGCAGGTGCCCTATGAATGCTGCCCAAAAATATAACTTCAGATCAGGGATTGGAAGCCCCCCTGTTTAAATGGAAGCTTCATAAGTCCAATTGCTTGTGTTGCCCACTTATACACCCAAGTAAAACTTCCAATAACTCCTTACAAACTCCCAGAAAAAGAATCAGGGACCTCTAGTGGGGTCATCCTGAACAAATACAGAAGATTTGAAAGAATATTAATCTTAAAAATATTACATTGTCCAATAAGACTGAGGGGGAGTTTATTCCATGATTTTATCTTAGTAGTAACTTGGATCCCTAACCTCAGAACATAATTTAACTCCACAATATACAGCTTTCGAAGTTGCCCCTAAGAATGGGATATCTGGCTTGAAATTGAATAAAACCAGTGTTTTTAAAATGTTGAGTTTATACCCTGAAAATCTCCTCAATCATTAATAACCTGCCCCAATGCTACTTCTGGATTTAGGGCCCTATTAGGATGGCGGACAGACCTGCGTCCATCCGCCACCCCCGAGGAAGAGGGACCGTGCGCATGGGCAGCGGCGGTCCCTCCATGGCAATTAGGATGTGACCGCCACCCTGGCGGTCACATCCCCTACAGTTAACATTGCGGCAGATGCTGCTTCAAGCAGCACCCGCCGCAAGGTTAAAAAGTGCATGTTGACCTTTGCATGCACGAAGCGGCAGGCACCGCGTGGTGCCTGCCGCTTCGTGCACGCAAAGGCAGGGGGTACCACCGATGTGCAACCCCCATCCCCCCTTCACCCCTGGGGGCCCGCAACGGCCCCCCAAAGAAAAGACCGTATGCCTTTCCACGGCGGAAATGCCGCCGTGGAAAGGCATAGAACCGCCGACATCCTAATATGCCTGGCGGTGTCTGATAGACACCGCCAGCCATGTTAGAGCTTTTCCGCCACGGTCGGAAGGCGACCGTGGCGGAAAAGCTGCGGACGGAAAAAATGTCCCCCCGCCATCCTAATCTGACGGGGGGTATTTCTTCAGTCCGCAGCGGTTAATCTGCATCCTCCGGCCCGGCGGTGGCTTCCGCCGGCCCGAAGGATGCGGATTATCCGCAATCATAATCGGCCCCTTAATGCATAAACTGCAACATCGTCTGTGTATACACTAAGTTTAAGCTCATGCCCGGCTGGATAGCCATATTTATATGCAAAGATCGTAAATATGACTCCATATCAAGTGCAAGCAAAATGCGAGACAACGGGTTCCCCTGGCAGGTCCCGCAGGATATTAGATATGCATTTGAGTACCTCCCTGAATACGCCACCCTAGCCTGTGGAGTCTTATATAGTATTTTGACCAACTTAATGGATTTATCCCTGATTCCAAAAGCACCTATCATAGCCCAAATACACTCCCAGGTCATACGGTCAAAATCTTTTCCGCGTCTAATAGAATCATGCTTTCCGGTGTTGAATTTGCTGCAATTGCCGAGTCGGCAATGCAGCGAGTGCAAGGTGAGTGGTTTTCTTTTTACATTTTATTTTCCCTCGACGTCACCTGTCGACTCACTCCCTACCCTGCCTCACCGCTTTTACCTGCACCGGCCGCGGCTGACTAGGAGTATCCCTTCCTGATACAAACCTGTGCTGCTGTTGGGAAACTAGTACTGAAAGTACAGGGGCAAGTCACATAGCTAAAATCTTGCCAAACCACTGGGCATCCGAATTGATCAGAGATATAGATCGCTAAGACCCCGTGTCGGCTGGGGGCTTGCCTTTATTCAGGAATACCAAGATGTTAGTCAAATTGCAAGAATCTGGAACTTGCCCCTTCACATAAATATATTGAATCAGCCTTAGAAATTCACTGCCTATTAGATCTTTCAAAACTTTATAAAACTCTAAGGTAATTGTGTCTTTGCCCGCAAACTTACCTGACAGGAGAGCAACCAAGGAAGCCTCCATTTTTCCTAAGGAGAACTCGGCATGTAGTGCCCTGGTCTTGTCTTCCCCCAAATAGGGTAGCCTGCACAGATGAACATACTCAATGAACCCAGATTTATTCACTATTGGGGCTGAATGTATAGCTCTTGGTAAAACAAAGCAAACTGCTTCATAATAGTTTTGGGGTCCCAGTGAACCCTACAATGCAGGCCTTTTATAGAATTAATAATACTTTTAGACTGGATTTACAAATTAGATGGGCTAGCACACGACCAACCATATCTCCATAGTCATATTGCAGAGTTTTATTCTTAATATACTTAGCTGCTATCTGCTTCTTCAGACCGCACCCAAGTAAAGATCACTTTTTAATCAGTTGGAGATAGATTGCCGGCTCACCATCGCCACCTTGAAGAGTTTTTCGGGCATTTAAGATTTCCAGCTGAAGGATAGTTTCCCTCAATAAATGGATACCCTCCAGAGCAGTTCAATTTTGTTTAATAATATATTACAATGTAATTCCCTGAACATATGCCTTTATTGTATCCCAGACTAATGGGAGCACTGCTGTGCCTTAATTAGTTAGGAAAAAATCCCTTAATAGACCTGTTACATTCCTTCCATATTCGCCATTGGAAACACAGAGCAACTAGCTCTAGCCTCCATAAGACAGAATGTAAACCAAATTGCATTGTGATCAGACACGATCCTGGCACAAACCTCTATTTCTGCACTTACTAAAAGACCCCTATGAACAAGAACCATATCAATCCTGGAATAGGCTTTGTGTGGGCATGAATAGAAAGTTTATCCAGGATTGGTTGGATGGGCAGTCCTCCATGCATCACAGATCCCATGTAACTGGATAAAGTCATAAATTGAAGCCCTAGTTCTGGGCATAGGTGGAGTAGTGTTGCTCAATACACAATTAAAATCCATCATAATAATCAGTTTACCTGCCCAATCCAGCAACTCTAGTAAAAGCATGTCGAAAATATGTGGGTCATCAGCATTTGGGCCATAAACTGCACATATAACACATTTGTTGAAATATAATTCCAACTGTGCTAGTGCCTATCTCCCCCTGGAGTCCACTGCAGTTTTTAAGACCTTATATTTAAAATTCTTCTCAGATAAGATAGCTACCCGTGGATGGATATTGATTGTAAGGTACAAGTAATTGTAACATATCCCAGTTGTCTAAACAGTAAACAATCCTTGTATGCCATATGAATCTCTGTTAACACCAACAGTTGGGTTCTATACATCCCAATTTCCTCCTGCACCAACTGTTGCTTGCTTCATGAATTTAAGCCTGCCACATTCCAGTCCATACATTTTATCCTGGTCGTGATCCTATGAGATTAAACCAGGCAGCAACCCATACTCTGGATCATATTTTCTGAACAATTTAGAGAAAGAATACAAATACTGTTGAAGAGTTAAGAACATTCTGATATATTTTACTAACCTCCCCACCACCCCACCCTCCACGCCAGGCAATGTTCTTTGCTTATAGAGGCTGTCTTTTTTGGCCACCCCACTCCCCAACCCTCAGCCAACCTCCGTTTCCATGGGAAGAAATCATCTCTGTCCACTGAGCTGTTGATTGATTGACAGCCCTAATGAGACCGCAACCCTCCACTCTATGTCCTGACTCCCCCTCTGTCATCAACCACCAAACCACCAGAGCATATAAACCAGCAAGAAAACGGTACTACTGAAAAAAACAAGAAAGAAATCAACACACAAAAAAATAAAGAAAGAAAAGGAAAAGCACCAAGGAATTGTGTTAAGAGAAAGAGCAAAAGAGATGTTACAAAAGCTACATCACTGATAACTGTAGGCTAAAGTACTAACATGTTGAACCCCTCATAGAGCTCAGAGTATGTGAAGCATCTGTCTCTGAATAGCACATCAGGATCTGCCCATTGTTAATGATTTTAAGCGGGACTGGTTATTGCAAGAAAACCTGGGCCCCAACAGCTTTTATGGGAATAATACATTGCCATAGCTTCCATTGTTGATCCATAGTGGACTTGCAGAGATCTGAGTGAGCTATAATTGTCACTGCATCCACTGGGACAGGTGTATTAAGGCGTGCCTTAAGAGAGATTACCTGCCTTAGGAGAAAGTTCCAGACTTAGATTAGGATTGGATGGGTCTGTGGTGGTTTACCCAGATTATGATTAAGAGTCAGGTGGTGGGCACCCTGAATTTGCGCATCTAAGTCCCAATCCACCAAATCTGGAAAAGCTTTTGCATACAGTAGCTCAATGAATTGGCAAGGGTCCACCTCCTCCTTCTCCTCCAAATTCCAAATATCCTAACATTGTTTCTCCTCTGGTGATTCTCCATATCTTCCATTTTAATTTGTAGATACTCAAACTGACTGCTCAACTCCTAGAAGAATTAACTACAGCTGGCACCACCTCCTCCACATCAGACACTCGTTGCTGCGGCTCGGTGAACTCTGTAGCGAGGTGGGTAATCTTTCCAGATACTCCAGAGATTGATGACTGCATTTTCAGATTGTCTGACCATGACTGAGCATAATGCGACTGCGCCTCAGAACGCTGGACTTAGAGAAGTTGAAGAATTGCTATAAGAATCAGTTCTTGAGATAGTTCTTGAAAGTTATCCTCTATGCAGTCTTCCTGAGGGGCATTCGCAGTTGGAGGGGGTACCACAGGATAAATCAAAAGTTGATAGAGGGTGTGGGTTTGAGCCCTTAAGGGGAGAAAACTTCTCTGAAGGTTGTTTACCATCAGCTGGTCCAGTCTGAACCTCTTATAGATAGGGAAAAAAGTGCCCTCACCTCCCCCTTGGAGATAACCCATTTCCGCAGGGGACTGCTCTTAGCACCAGAGTCCCTGATCTTTCCAGGCTGCCGCAGCATCACAGGTTTACCAGACTGATGTGGTCTGAACCGCTCTGATAACTTCCTCTTAATATTACCCCACCTCTCCTGAGCAAGCTGGCCACCCTCCTCCTGACATCAGAGTTCATTGCTGCCAATATTACCTTCTGGATGTAGTCCAGAAATGTAAGAAACAAGGGGGTGCTCAGTCCCCAAAAACTGCCTGTCGTGGTTTTCCTGCCTGTTGTATGATTGGCCAGGTATTGGATTCTGGTGCACCAACATTTGAGCACCAATTTGTATCCCCTGCAGACCCCACCTGTTGCCACAAGGTATCTGTTACAGTACTCACTGCTTTTGTGCTGCCTTCCAGAACCTGCTGAGATACCGGATGGGATAGTTCATCTCTTCCTGAGGAAGGTGCAACTGGAAGATCACTATGACATCCATGTTCAAACTGGGGGCTGGTAGAGTGATGCATACTAGGCAGGTCTGCCATATCAATAGCAGGGTGATCTTCATCTGGCGCAGAGCCCACAGAGGATGGGGAGACCACTAAACCACCTCCAGTCATAGCTACTGCCATTAGTGTCTCTACCAACAAAGACCCTACACCAAAAATTGATTGCTCTTTAGCTGCCAATTGAAGACATTCTTTTGCTGCACCAGATTGCAGCAGTTTCAGGATAGAGCACCCAACCAGGGATTTTTCAAGAGAGGTAGCCATTGCTTGTGGGTTGACCGCGCCCTCCTCATTGAGTTGTTGCTCCTGACTCCGATTGTGGGTCTCTGCATTGTGTTCATTTGCTGCTCTGCAGCCCCCTCTCCCGATGCGGAGCTAACTCACTCGCTGTGGAGCCATTGTGGAAGAGTATGAACAGGCACTGCAAATCTGCGGCTAAGAGTAATATGCCGCAAGTCCACGCGATCGACTAGTTAGCCTCCATACATTTTGCAGCCTCCAATCGTGAAGCCACAGCAACAGCCAAGACGTCCCAATCCGTACACACTGCATGTGGCTATTTCTTGTATACCTCCTTCTCTGCTGGTAATGCTTGCCGCTGTGTCCCAAACCCGGTTGTGGGCGTCGTGGTCAAAGACACAGGAGAGATATGCGCTCTGTAATGAGATCAACCCGCCATCTTTCTTCCCCCATCCCAGAAAAGTTTCTAAGTCCAAACGTAGAAGATTTCACCAGGACCAATGCATAGAAGCACGCTAATGGTCCCCGACTTTGCTTGTCTAGAGCTTTGTTGTCATTGATGTAGAGATCCTTGAATATGATGCTCCCACCCAGGTCCTATGCTTTAGTTGGCTGCCATCGACGGGCCCTTCTTTGGATCCAGTCTGCACACCGAACAGCCAACAACCTCGTCGACAATTACTTTTCTCCAGAAAAATGAGTAAGCCACAATGAAAATTTCCACTTGGATGGACCTGGTCCTCCTATCCAACCCACACTCCCTTGTGGTCAGCCCTAACTTCTGGCTTTTATCCAATCTAGTGCGACCAGATAATCGTGATTAGGGCTTTGTGCTTTTTGGTGCTAGAACATCTAAACTTTTGCAGCATATCTCTAGTTCCCTCCATCAGATTGGTGTTGATTTGATATCTATTTGTTCATTAAAATGTTCTCTCTTTTTATAAATTGTAGTGGGATTCTTGTGTTGTATATTCTTCTTTCTAACTCTTTCGGTACAGAACAAAACTTTACATATTTGACCTACCTTAATCCTCTCTACTCTGTGCTACAGTTATTAAAGGTGGAGCTCAGCTTAAATTATTAAGACCTAACTGGACATGGTAAACAATAGTGCCATTATTTCTTAAAGAGGACCATAAATCCACTTCAACTAATAATCCACATTCTTACAGTCATTAATTATAAAAAAAACTGGCAAAGCACGATACCGCCCAAAAAGGGGAATCTGGCTCTTGCTGGTAGCAGAATCAAAAGACAAGGTTGTAATATGCCATGACCCTCCCCTCCTGCGCCCTATCTCTCACGAACCCTTCATGCACCCTATGTGCAGTGTTCTAGCATGTAGAGCTCATGTTGTATGACCTCTGTGGTGCTTTATGGCATGCTATGATACCATGACTGATGTTCCCCAGGACCTGTAATTCCATTGCGCATGAATCCCTGGAAGTGTTCCCAAAAACCCTTGAGCCAATAGATTATCTTGCACTCGCTGTTATTAGGGCCTTGGTGTGGTTTTAGATTGAATCCCTGCAAGCTTCCCCCGGAATCCCATGAGCCAATGGCAAGCCCTGCTCCTGCTGTTACTGGGACCTTGGTGTTGTTTTTCATTATGCATGTTCGAAGGAAAACAATACATTTGTTTTCAATCATCAAGTTTCACCTGCCCATTCTGTAAGTTCAAAGCGAGTGTGCTAACACGTTTTCATCAAGGGTCCGAGAACCTTCCAGCAAAAATGAGGTTCGTGAGAATTGCAAAGGAGGTTGCTTTCTAGGAAAGGGGACAGCTGATGATTAATTTAATTCATAAGAATTTTAATTGGTAGGGGAAGAAAGGAAATGGAGCACATATTACTAAGAAAGGTAGGATTGGCTAAAAGTTTTTTAATAGTGGTACAACAAAGGCTTCTAAAGGTAGACAGAGAAAAGATACATAGCTCAAACGTTACATAGCTATTGTAGTACTGGGTTGATTGTATTAGAAAGTGGGTGGCAGATGTGAGCAGGACAGGGATTACTAGGAGAATGGGATTTCATAGCATACAGAAGCTTGCCGTAGAGTTAAGGGATAGGGACATTAAAGCAGAGAGAATTGGGCTAGTCATTAATAAAACTGAAGGATAGAGAGGACAAATATTAAACTGAGGAAAAGTCCTCCCAAATATTATTGACATTATTATACCATTATTGAGATAGAGCTTTGGAAAGGGGCTTATGTATTAATAATTGTATAGTATTAAGTGCATGGGTAATGTAGTTAGCAAAAAAGATGGTGCAGGCAGAGCTAACTTTACAATAGCTAAATCAGCTTCACGACTGGTATGATACTAATTGTTACAACAAGTTCTTTGAACCCATTTGCACTGAAATTTGAGTTCTCTGATATTTTGGATATCAAGTGTCCAAAGTTAGACAGAGATCAGAGCTAATTGCTTTAAAGAAAATTAAAGAATCAAAAGCACTAGTAAGCCACAAATTATATTGATGGACTGCCTCATCAATCAAAGAATCAAGAGGACAGTTATTTTGACGTGAACTTTTAAGATCATTTTGATTGAGTTTGGATCCGATGTGCCTAGCTATACAGGATAGTGAAGTGGTATCAAAGTGTTGTGGAGAAGTGAGTATCCCTTTAAAGAATAGAGCAGAGCAACCAGATCAGGTCAGCAAATAGGAATGGAGAAAAGCAGCCTGGTTTGATGGAGGAAGGATCAAGTCGAATGTGTGACCGACAAGGTGAGTGGGGCCAATTACTAGTTGAGAGAGCCCAAGCGTGAATCCACAAAACTAGCTGTGTCCGGGGCGGTACTTGAATCTATCCACAGTTTAAATTATCTGATGAGATTAGGGGAATACTCTAAAACAAGGGATCTTAATGAAAAAGAAGGAGTCTTCACAAAAGGGTCCAGTGAGCACTCCATGAAACTGATCGCTGGACCAGGCAAGCCTTGTACTTGTTGAATAAAAGGTGAACAAAAAGGGAACAAGGCAAATCTGAGGCTGAGAAGCTAGTTATACAGGAATGGGTTAGTTAAGATGAACTAATAATACTGCTAATGAGGTTTTATGAATAACTGCCAGATCACCCTTAGTCCTCTCTTGGACAGGAAGATGGAGAGAGAGAGAGCTGGGAACTTGGGGGGTGGGGGAGGGGGCAAGAGCAACTTTAGGAGTGGAGGAATCCTGTGCCCTGGTCTCAGAAATGAATATTGAAACTCATATATAAACTCATCCCCAACACCAATGTGTTAGTAACAATGAGCGAATGGATCCAGTCTTATAAGAAATGGTTCCAACAGATTAAGGGGGTTGGAAAGGTTGTAACTCCACAAGATCAAATAGTACACAACATACATTGAAGGGTAACAGCCTTTACAAAAAGGTTTTCATCACATTGTGACTGTACCATGCATTTTTAAGCACACAGGTTTTTACAACATGTATGTTTTTAAAATAGATGCCTTTACCGTACATTGAAGGTAAATTGGAGGGTGTGGGGGTCTCCCCCCACAAAAACTTTGTTTTTAAATGAATAAACAATGGGTGGTAATGGCATCTGTTCTAAAAAAATATGCATGTTGTAAAAGAAATGCATGCTATAAAATGCATGGTTATGGCTTGCAACCTATTTCCCTGCGTCATTCCATTACACAACCCACATTGAAGCTCAAACTTAGAGCTGGGTTCTGAACCCCTGCACACCTTAGTAGAATCAGAGGTCTAGAGGAGGGGGGGGTATTAATTTAAACCTTGCCACATGTCTTTAGGTGCACCAGGGGTGCAGCAACCACCACTCTTACAGGATGACTGTCATGAGAAACTGGGTTGTTGATTGAATGGGGAGGGGGGTGACCCCTGTTCAGGCAGCAGTCACATTTCCACAAAAGTCTCTAAATTAACCTGGGCTTAACCCTCTGGTAGCTTGGCATAAAGGCAGTTAGGGTTAACTTAGAGGCAATGTACAAAAATTATTTTTACAGCACACAATGTGCAATAAAATGGACACACAACACATAAAAACCCGACACCAATTTAGAAAAATAGGGTAAACTATAATAATTAGTTTGACACCAAAACAACAAAAATCCAATTAGTAGAACTCAAAATATGAATTTATAAAATGTAAGATAAAAACTAATGAGTAAAAGATCAGTGCGCCAACCACTGATATCTAGTTGCACATTGCTGGGTCAAACCCGAAAAATATGTCCGACAATGCAGGAGCGCAAGTTGGATATTATAAGTGGATTGGGCCCAGTCGGTGCTTACCTTTTGACTCAGAAGAAATTTTGAAGAAAAGTGTTCTGAGAAGGTAAAGTTCAGCGGGGCATGGCTGCAAGCAGTGTCCGAGGAGGAGGCATTGTTGTTGAGGAGCCACTGGACGAAATCACATTTAGGATTTTCAATTCAGGCTTAGTCTCTTTTTTGGAAGTTGGAAATCTCCAGCCGGACAAGGCAGGAGGCTGTAACCACATGGCCGTATACCCCTTGGTTGAAAGACCGCTGAACAGAATTTGCTACTGCCAAGAATAACATAGCTAGAACTGCTGCAAAGTCAGGCTGACCTTGGGCAGGTTGATGAGCAGGTCAATCCCAGTCTCCTCTCAGAACAGTTTTTAGCCAAACATTTTCTAAATCCCAAGTTTTGGATTTTTGCTCTCTGAGCACCTTTAGTACCACCACCAAGGCTACAGGACTGGAGGAGGTTAGAACTAACTGAGGCTGCATCCAGGTGGTTGGAGCATTTTCTGTTTATAAGGCTCAGATCAGTAGGCCAGCCAAGTAGTTCTTGTAGTCACTCTGCTATTTTTGCATTCAAGTGATGAAACAAGGCTCAAGAAGCAGGGCAGGCCTCGAAGGGTTCTAGGCAGGCTCCAGGCAGCAAAACAGTCCTTTCAGGTGCAGATAGGCGGTCTAGTGGAGTATATAGCAGGCCACAGCAGCAGGAATTCCTCTGGGAATATATCTGCAGGTCCATAAAGTGAACTGAAGAGTGGAACAGAGTGTCATATTTTTATATCTGGTACCTTTTTTGGAATTGGAGAAGTTTCTAGAGAATCAACTTGGCAGTTCTTGAAGTTTCCTGACTCTCCTGCCCTTGTCCCAAGCTGGTTGCTTGAACAATGCATAGGTGACAAGTCCTTTGTGTGAAGGTAGAGCACAGCCTATTATGATGCAAGTTGGACTGTGCCTAGCTCCGTCCCCCATCCTGCAAGTTGATTGCCCATCCAGACAACCGTATCCCTCTATTGTGTGGCTGTTTGGAAGGAATAACCAAAGTTCAACTGCCAACTACACCCAGTCATGTGACTTAGGACAGGCAGCCGGCACCAAATGGTTAGGGAGGAAAATGGCAACTTTCCAAAAGTGGCAATGTCAAAATTGAAACTTAAAATTCGACTTTACTGTTTAAGAGGACGTTTACGTACAATATCTCAGACATCAACCATGGAGTGCTTACCTGTTCCTAATCAAACATTAGCACTTAATAAATTTAATAAGACAACCCAATTTTATTCTATAGGAGAGGTAGGCCTCACTGTAGTAAAAACGAGAATATAGAAGTTTTCCACTACCAGGATATGTAAAACCTTAAAATACAGGTCCAACTTTTTAATTACTATGCACCCTGCCCTTCGGGCTACCCAGGGCCTTCCTTAGGAGTGGCTTATTTGCAATAAAATGGGGTTTTGACAAGGGGATTAGAATGTCAAGTTGAACTGGCAGTTTAAAACTGCATTCCGGCTACGATGGCAGAGCTGGTATATGTTTTAATGGGCTACTTAAGTAGGTGGTACAATATGTGCTTTAGGCCTACTAGAAGCATTGAATTGAGCTCATAGATGTTTGAATTGGCAATACAGTGTCCAAGTGGTAAGAACACATGTAAAAGTAGGTAAAATATTTTATTCCTCGTTCATTTGTATCTGTGTAGATTGAAAACAAGCGTGGCTCAGTGGTTAGAGGCGGCAGACCCGGAAGCTGAGATCGACCGTGTACCAGGGTTTGATTCCCCGCCTCGGCGGGTCTCGGGCTCAAAATTCCACGGACTCGACAATTCTCGCTCCAGTGCCTACTTGACTCACGGGGTCACACTCTGCGACTCTGGGCAATAGCTTGCTTAATCTCCACTATGGCCCCTCGCGGCGGGATGCCTGGCTTTCACCTTGTGGACACCCTGCCGGGGTTTCTCACAGGGGAATACCAGGACGGGTTCCCTAAGCAAGCGCTTAGATACCGTGTCGGTGATTTGCGCTATATAAATACATGTACATTTACATCCCTGTGCAAAATGATATTTGTGCCAGGGTGTTTTTGTGCTTGAAATTCACAAATGAGTGTCAAAGAGTGTGTTGAAGAGGAAACGCATAGCTCTATGAGAGCATTAATTAATACAATATTGAACCTTCTAATTTAATTTGGACTTCTGTCATGTAACCTAGCAACAGTTCAGTGGCAACGACAAGTATATTTCTGATCGGAATAGTGATTAAAGGAAAGATATCAAGCATCTACAAAATCAAATTGCCCTCGCTGTGCAACAGTGACAGATGAACTCTATTTTAGGAATAATTACCTAAAAAAAGAATTACCAACATTATTATCCATAATCTACTAAAATATGCAGTTTTACAAAGTGTACTGTAAATATTCAGAAAAAGAGAATGCAAAAATCTTTAAGTTATTTGATGCTGTTCAACCTCCAAAAATGTTTTTGAAATAAAATTAAGAACTAATGGCAAACCTTGGTGATGGATATTTGAAAACAAGAACTACTCCTACTTGATATTACATTTTTTTACTCAACCAAATGAATGGTGGTAGTATGTCTTGGACATCACCAATGTCCCAGATGACTAAAATTATTTTTGTGCTAACATTTTGTTCTCAATCAAAATGTCACACATGAAAGTCATTATTTCTATTCCACCACTTTCTCTGCTATACTTGCAAGGTCATATTTGTCACCTTCTTGTACAACGTAGATCTGAGTCAACAGAGCGGGTCAGACACGCAAGTCACTGGCACGAGTCTTTAATCATTTGGTGATTGACTGTTACAACTTTTTATTTGGTGTTTCTGTCATACCTTTTATCAGCGCAACTTGTTTTTAATATAGTACATTTCAAGCAAACATCGAATCAAATGCTGTGAAACCCTTTGACAATGTCTTTATATTTCAGTTGACCTGCACATGTTTAAGACAACTATAACTTTCTAAACGTGTTCAAGTTGAAACACTAAGCTAAATTCTGAGCATTGAGATCCATCCAAAGGACACAAAAAACATTTTCACCCAATATTCGAATCCGAGTGGTGGTCAATTGCCCATGGTTTTCCACCTGGAGGTTTCACCAGTTCAGAATGAGGGAACACATGTATTAAAATCTTGCGGTAACACCCATCTTGCATTTATTTGCCCATGTGTCTTTCCACCCCATATATGATATAGCGTTGTTGTTGTGCTGGGTTATGTTATACTGTGTTCTGCTGTGGTATGTTAAAGAATGATGTGTTGAAATGTATTTGCGATGTGCACTGAGGTCATCTACATGGCATCTTGCTCCTTACTGTCGAAACATAGCAATGTTTGTACCTACTGCCCATGCAATACAGTAGTGTACATTTTTGGGACATTTTTAAGGTACAGTGTTTTTAAAAATCATTTTGTTTTGTTCTTCACGAATTTTGTTTTGGTTTGTTTTTTATTACTCAGATGCAGGAAGAGCGCTGATCATACCTTAAATGTCGTACTGTTGTCCCATTTTATATATTAGTAGAAGCCCTTTATAAACAGAGCTTTGAAAAAAACAGTGTCGTTGTCAGGCAGCACATAGCAAGTGTCACACTGGCCCAAACCAAACATGGTAAACTTAACTGATTTAAGTTATTTTAGCGCAGGGTGTGGTGAATTGTAAAGCACTTTAGGCCATTAAAAAGTGGCAAAAAAATTGAAACACCTTGACAGATGTTTTGTGGTCCATCCCCATCCCCAAGCTTTTTTCTGAAATGTGCTTGTAAATGGTGCATTTTAAAGTGCACTGAGACAGTGGGTTTGGTCAAAACAGTGTAGCATCTACAAGAAGTTTTACACTGAAAAATAGAGCTAATCAGTACACAAAAGAACGTATTGGTAATGTTGTGGCAAATGGTTCAATGTTATACTAAAGCAATAATACTGACCAAAGGTAGATATGATTGAAACAAGTCTACATATTGAATATCCCCAACCAAATATGTTTGGGGAAAAAGAATGGCAAACAGACACTTTAGAAGCAAATGTAACCACACATTCCAATGCTGAAAGCATGGGTCTTAAAAACAATGCCGCAAGGCTAGAAATTGAAAGGCAACTGATCTCATAACTGGTATATATCAAAGGAAAGTACTCATGTTCAAGTACCTCGTTCAAAAAGCCACACACCTAGTAACACTCATATCTGTCATATTTTTACAATACTGATTCTACTAGAATTCTACAGAGATGTACCATTTTCCCAGTCTCTACATCTCTGAAGTATTACACATATTTGCACAACATCAACAATGCTGTAGTAATATAGTTGATGCTTAGTTTTCCCAATGCACACAAATGCGTATCGCTGTTCAGTATTTCCTTTTATTACCGCCGCGGCGCTGGGGGGAGGGAGATCGCGCGGCGTCACCATGCTTGTGACAGAACCAGGTTCCGTCACGACTCCGCCCACTCAATAATTCGCCCGCACAGGCGGGGAATCAGTGCCGCGTGGGTGGAGTGGCCCCGGCATGACGGAACCACTTCGTCATGAGCGCACTCCACCCGTGGCTCGTGACGGAGTGGTCCCGTCACAAGCATGGAAGGGGTTAAGAAGCAACTTTTTCACATGTAATATCTGTGAAATAAGAAAGCATCTCAGATAAATAAAGAAACATACTAGACAATGGGGTAAAAGAAGTGGTGGAGAGAATTTCCTCATTTTTGCAAATTCAAAACATTTAACTGAAAAAGTGTTAATTTCATGCTGAATAACAGACATATAAAAAAAAATACAAATTTGTAGTAGGCAATCACACTTAGACATTAAAAGCACACAAATAATTTAACATAATTATTTGACTGATATTAGGCTGATTATTAATGCCAGAATAAATCTTGAGTTTGCTCGTTAGGATTAAGAGGCCTATTTTCACATTAAATTGTTGTCTTGCACAAGATGTTTTTCTCTTCCATTGCAGATGCTGCAACTTTCTAGAAGTCTTCTGTTACTTAGTGAATAGGCATTTGTTATATTGTTGCAGGGATTCTACACAAACACAGAACTGTGTGCAGAATTATGGTGTATAGGTACTGAGTCTTCCCACCACCTTCCTACCCACGAGCCCAGAACGACTAGCTATAGTGTCTCACTTGCTTTCCTACTCACTTACAGAGAAACAAATGATTAGACACCCCAGAACACAACACTCCCAGAACTCTCAGGAACCGCGGTAACAAGACACACCCTTTCGCCCACTCTCTTGTACTTGTCCAAAATCAAATCTGACAGAGACACTAAACAGTTTAAAATTGTTTATTTGAACTAACCTGTCGTAACATGCAGTATATGTGCCACAACACGCAGAAAAATGCATAGTACAAATACAGTCAGCATAGCAGCTAGTCCATACATCATGAAGGGAGATGTTATCATAAAAAGACAATGGAGAAAGGACTTTAGTGCCTAACCTCCCTCCCCTTGCTAAGAAGAAGTATTATTATATATTAGAAGTTCTCTGGGCTTTGTTAGCAGACCTCAGACCTTAGCCTTCAGATGGTAGATCTACATCATAGGTGCTCTCTTGCTCTTCTCCCTGGAAAGGTCCCTCTCCAAGTGTGTATTAACTATTCGGGTACTCCACTCAAAACCCAAGTACGTTGTCCAAACAACAGCTGCATCTGTATGTTTTGTCTAAGGGCTAAGGTTTGGCCAGAACGAAATAACAAGCGACATTGTTGTATGACTGTGCACATAATGTTCAGTTAAAATCCCAGGAACATGCAGAGAACGAACCCAGCGATGAGTTCTCATGTGAAAGCAGTCACTGAAAGTATTTCAAGAATAAAGGTCTGAAGTAACGTGCGCAAAACAGCAGGCAAGCTGCAACGTGCTCATGCTAAGTTAGTGAAAAACGACAATGTCCCTAAGGGCCACGTGACAAGATATTAGACAACTGATAGTGAGGGTCTCATGGGAGCAGAGGAGATGGCAGGAAATGCGACTCGTGAAAAGAACTGTCTGAACCACAAGATGTGATCAATGTAACTATTCAAGGACTCAATTCTGTACTCTGTTCTGAAGATGTTAGAAACTAGAGAGTTTACCTGCTCCCAGAGTTTGCTGGAAAGTGATTGGTCGATGGGAACAGGGAAGTGCAAGTTTTGTTTCTAATGATGTTTTGGTAGAATTATATGTGTATATGTTCTTAGGACAGGAGAGCACCCATCAGAGCCCTTCCCTTTCTCACTAAGGGGCCAATTACGATGTCGGGTGGAAAGCCTCCTCCCGACAGTCGGATTCTTCTCGACAATGTCGGAACCCTTCCGACCTACTCGGCTAGTTTACAATCCGCCCAACCAATTACCATGTCTGCGGTCGGAAGGTAAACCGTGTGGTCATTCCGAATCGGTTCTGACCAGCTCTCAGAGGATTCCTGTCAGTCACAACTGCATCGTACACCCCAATGGATAGCGTTTCCGACCTTGTGATTAGAATGTCAATTTCCAACAGCCATTCCGTGTCAGTCGGACTGACCCGAAAAGGCTGTCCGAAAGTGACTTTGGGGACCCCTGGCAGGGCTCCTTTCATCCTGTGGCCTCAGGTTGGGAGCCGAGAGGGTACCTGAGGGCCCCCTTGTAAAAGCCTGCATTGTGTAGCAGGCACCGTGGGGTGCCTGAGACAGGGTGCAGGGTTTTCCACACACAGTCCCTTTTCCCCATAGGAGACTGTGTTACAGCCTATTGTCGGGCGGAACATGAGCTCCCATAGGAAACAATGGGAATCCGACAACAGTATTCGGTCGCATTGTAGTCGGGCATGTGGAACTGCTGTCCATGAGTCGGTCGCTTCCCATTCTGAGTTGGTGTTGGGCAGAAAGTTCCCCCCAACATCGTAATGAGCCCCTAGGTATTCAGGTTAATTTACAGCTGAGAATACTTTGAAGCTTTTGCTAATTTCCACTGCTTAAGTGCTAAGGCTTCATGAAAATGCATTTTTAATCTCTCATTAAAACCCTTAATTTTGGTTACTGCAACTGACACCTTACCTTGCTTGTTTGAGAAATTAACATGAAATAAGGACACACACTACCGTTGTTCCAAGGTTGCTGTGTGTGGCGTGCTCTTGGGGCTTCACTTTCTAATCCACCAAGTGTTACAACGAAACCAACAGAGTCGCATCTCCTACAGAGGAGTTGTCCCCCAGTGCACAGCTCAAAGACCCATCAAGTGGGTAATCTTTAAATCATCAAGTAGTCCCGACCTATAAGTCAGTTTGTATATTCCACGTTCAAATTACATCAAAAATCATACATTTTCATTTGCTTTTTCATATGAAGATGTTCAGAATACAAATCATCATCAAAGTCTTTGAAGAATTAACAATCTAGAAATGGATAAATCAATTTCACGTCCATCCCGATGCATTTCGGGCAGCATGTGTGCCCTTCGTCAGGGGAACCCTCTATAAAGTAAACCAAAAATACACTTCCTACAGGAAGACAGACAAACCTGACAAATAAAAAAACTGTATTGAAAAAGCATGCTGTGTGCCTCTAAGCCCAGCTATTAGGCAGTGATATGTTGTTGAAAAATAGCAGAGCATCATTGTGCAATAAAAGGTGAACGGCGCTGTAGTATTGTGACGGACTTTGTTGCGGGTCACAACACCCGTATGCGCACAGGCAGACGCTGATGACTGAAGGACTGCAATTCCAGGCAGTCCTGCAGCGACGCATCACGTCGGATGCAGCGCGTCACACGTGATGCGGAAGCAGGAACTAAACGAGGCAGTGAGAAACGGAACGCTGCCGATTATTCTTTGGTTCAGTGTTGCTGCCGGTTACTAATCCCTGCCCCGGGTCGGGTAAGGGTGCCATTGGCACCAATCTTTTGTTATTTGGTTCGGACTCATCAAAGAAGGTACAAGCTCTTCATGGGGACTTTGAGATTACCGGAGCTTGGTGGTTGCTTAGTTTGGTGCTACTAATCCTTCGAGTAACACTGTGTGTGCGAGTTTTCTGGCGGACATTTCCTTTGGCCAAAATAACTTTGTATTATTTCTGGGCTTACCTTGGAGTGAAGATTTCCTTACGTTGGAGAACTTGTTTCTTACAGGTTCATGCGGGGGAAATCTTTCACTCATTTATTCCAAACAGAGACAATAGGGGATCCTGTTGAGTACTGTTTTTCTGATCTCATGATACGGGGAGAGTGATGTAACTCTTCTTGTTTGCTAGATATTACTGGCACTTGTGCTTTTGGATTCTGCTGATAATTAAGGAGTGATTACTTATGTGCATATTTATATTGCCCTTCACGCTGTCACCCATTCATTGCACTGTTGCTTTTCTCATTTAACTACAGGGGTGTTCAGACGGTGTGTCTATTGAGCCACTGAAAGTATCTCATAAATACAGGTAGACTCACAAGAACATGATGCAATGTTTAGAGTTAGATATGAGAACATTTGATCTGACAAACCTCTTTCTGTGTTACAGAATTATGTATGATATTTAGAGATACAAGCTCAACACCTCTGCATTGTTGGACTGCGTATTTTTTCTTTACAGGTCAGTGAAAGTATGGATGTCTACAGTAGATATATATAGGGAATTGGTAGATCATAGTACTTACTATTCTCTTACTTATTTTTGTGTCTCATTACAGGTCTCCCTCCCTGCTGTCCCCATCCTTTCCTTCCCCCGCTTAACCACCCTTTAGTCTGTGTGTACTTGTATCCAGACTTGGGGCCGGTTGGGAAGTGGACCCCTTAGAGCATCGGTTCGGTCCTGAGGATACGTTCAGGCCTGGGACAGACTTCAATGTGATAAAGTACATACTTAAAATCTTAATCCCCGTGATTTGGATGACGATAATCCCAATGGTGTCAGTGTAGTGCTCTGTGACTTTAACAGAACCGTTTTATCTCTGCGGTGCAACAAGCTGAAGAGCGTACTGTGAGGCGGATGGCAGACACGGCGCCGTGCAAGAAATGAAACGTGAAGCCCGCATATGACAAAAGTGTACGTCGGTTAAAAAAACATGCATGAGGAGGTATTTAAAAAAAACGTGCTCTTACTTTATAGTCGCTGGTAGAACAGACACGAATGACCTGCGAAAATAATGATCGAGTACAATCTATAAATACGCACTGTCAAAACAGCTGGCCATGTCATACACAAGTACTCGTAACAAGGTACTTACTGGAGATGTAACTGAAAAACGGTTCTCGCCGGGTATCGTTCTGATCTTCTCTCTGGAATAACTCGCTAAACATGGATACTACGCTGAGTGCTCATAAAGTTAATCACGCACGATCATGGAAGCGACCTCGTAGTGAAAATCAAATAAATCTGTTCTTGCAAGCACATCTGTTATAAGTAACACAAAAATTCCATTCTGTCGTTTAACCCATTGGGTTGCATCCTGCATAAAAAAACGTATCCAATGATTTTCTCTTTGTAATAGTCTGTTCTTGTTGTTCCATTCATCTCTTTTCTCCACCACTTCACTATGTATTTCACCCGTAGTAACTGTGAGTAAGGCAGATTGTTTTTCAAACTAGTTTTGTGAAAACTGTTGGAGTGCAGTATACTGTTACGATCTGTGTTTTTACGAAAAATATTGGTCATCAATCTTCCCTGGTTGATTCAAATTTGGACATCTAGAAAGTTTATCTGCTCCTTTTGGATCTCAAATGTGAATTGGATGCGACCGTCAATTTCATTTAGTTGCGCAATAGATTCTTTCAGAGTGTTTAGTGGACCAGACCACACAATAAAAATGTCGTCGATGAATCTGAGAAAGATTTTTTTGTGCTATAGCCAGGTGGGTTTTTTGAAAATATGTTGTTCCTCGAAATTATGCATAAACAGATTAGCATAAGATGGAGCTGCACAATTGCCCATGGAAGTACCACTGAGCTGAAGAAACCATTTGTCCTCACACCTTAAGTAACTCTGATAGATAGTGAACAGCAAAAGTTCCATGATGAACACTTGAAGGTTGATATCCAGTGTGGAACCAAGTAAGGCTCATTCAATTGCCCCTATTCCCAAGTCATGCAGGATTGAAGTGTACAGTGATTTGACATCCACTGTACACAGCCATAATTCATCCTCTAAGGAAATGGGAAGTTGATTGATTTTCATGATGAAATCCGTGGTGTCACGAATGTAAGTACTCGTGTTGATGACAAAAGACTGAAGATATTGATCAGTAAATTTGCCAACCGGCTCATGGATGCTGCCCCTGGTGGAGACGATTGGTCTAAACAGTGGCTTCTGTAAATCCTTATGGACTTTGGGAAGCATATAAAGAGAAGGAGACCGAGGGTTTTCTTGGGTCAAAAATCTTTTTGTTCTATCTGTGATTGTCCCATTGTCCACTGCTTTTTGAACTATAGTCATCAACATGGTTGCAAATTGTTGAGTTGGATTTTGATCAAGCAGAGCATAAATGTTGGTGTCACAGTGTGCGGTAACTTGTTCATGTTAAAAACTGCTGTCCATGATGACTAGGGCGCCTCCCTTGTCGGCATTATGACAAACTATGGTTTTGTTGTTAAGCAACTTTTTTATGCACGATGCAACCCAATGGGTTAAACGACAGAATGGAATTTTTGTGTTACTGATAACAGATGTGCTTGCAAGAACAGATTTATTTTTCTGTGCATACCTCATGACAACTTTTTCCCGTAGCCCTTTTTGAGTCACAATAGCTTGTTTCACACACTGGCTTCTTGTATTTCACTCCACTTAGGCACCCTTTCCAACATGGTGCCCACACTAATATATTTTAGTGCAACTTTGATTTTCACTACGAGGCCACTTCCGTGATCACACGTGATTAACTTTATCAACACTTAGCGTAGTATCCGTGTTTAGCGAGTTATTCCAGAGAGAAGTTCAGATCGATACACGGCGAGAACAGTTTTTCAGTTACATCTCCAGTAAGTACCTTGCTACGAGTACTTGCGTATGACATGGCCAGCTGTTTTCACAGTGCTTATTTATAGATTTTACTCGATCATTATTTTCGCAGGTCAGTAGCGTTTGTTCTACCAGCGACTGTAAAGTAAGAGAATGGTTTTTTTTTAAATACCTCCTCATGCATGTTTTTTAGCCCATGTATACTTTTGTCATATTGGGCTTCACGTTTCATTTCTTGCACCGCGCATTGTCTGGCATCTGCATCACAGTATGCTCGTCCATTTGTTGCACCGCAGAGATAACAGGGTTCTGTTAAAGTCACAGAGCATTTCATTGACACCATTGAGATTATCGTCATCCAAATCACAGGGATTTTGTTTTTAAGTATGGACTTTATCACATTGAAATCCATCTCGATACTACAGCGCCGTTCACCCTGTTATTGCACAATGATACTCAGCTATTTTTAAACAACATATCACTGCCTACTAGCTGGGCTTTGAGGCACACAACATGCTATTTTCAATACAGTTTTTAAATTTGTCAGGTTTGACTGTCTTCCTGTAAGAAGTGTATTTTTGGTTTACTTTAAAGAGGGGTTACCCTGACGAAGGGCACACATGCTGCCCGAAATGCATCGGGATGGACGTGAAATTGATTTATCCATTTCTGGATTGTTAATTCTTCAAAGCCTTTGATGATGATTTGTATTCTGAACATCTTCATATGAAAAAGCTAATGAAAATGTATGATTTTTGATGTAAATTAAACGTGGAATTTTCAAACTGCCTTGTAGGTTGGGACTAATTGATGATTTAAAGATTACCCACTTGATGGGTCTTTGAGCTGTGTACTGGAGGACAACTCCTCTGTAGGAGTTGCGACTCTGTTTATTTGAGAAATTGCCTTTTTATGCCTAAACCTCCGTTAATTTGTATTAGGGATTATGAACACACATGCTGTATTTTCTCCACTTCATTTGTAATTCTTACTAATGCAGCCGCTTAACTTGTTTAAAAATACTGACTCATTGATTGTTTGAATTGCCAATAATGATGACTAAATGATCTACTAAGTAAATAAATCGATTTGTTAATAAAACCCTTTAACCCACACTAACTTTCTTTATTGAATGGACTTCACTGTTTACGGTGTTTTTGTTAAACGAGAGCTCCCTTTCATCTCTCCTCATCAACGAACAAATCTCCATATGACCAATGGTGGGGTTTATGTAATGCTTATACTTGATGATTAAGTTACTATATTCCCTGCTCCAGCAAGTGGTAGCAGAGTGACAATTAATGTCACTGGAGAAATGGAGCTAATTATTATTTGAATTGCTCAAGTACAGAATTGTCCTAAAGTTCCTAGCCTGAGTTTGAAGACTGAGGGAGTTCGGCAGTTCAGAAACCATTTCGTAGTGGTGGAGGTGTGAGTATCAAAAGGGCTGTGCATCACAATAGTCTATGGAGAGCTATGCTATTGTGTTGAAGTTGTGTCTTGCATTTTAGTGGTCTACGATTTAATTGTACCAATGTGCATACATGTTTGAAGCTGAGAAATTGAATTTGCTATCAGACTTGGTGCTGTCTAAGATCCTGAGAGAGATAAGAGATTGTGTTATTACTTTTCTGCTAATGTTTTTGTGGTGTCAGTTTGTGAGGTATCATCAAATGCACAATTGACATAGGGACCATAACAGATTGTTGTTATCGCGCTTATAGAAATTGGCAGAATAGGTCGTATTATATAACTGCAGTCTCCATTTTGTTTGGTGCCCTTAAGCGCAGTTCTTGTAAGAACACTATTTGTGCATTATGCCACAGTAATTGAGAATGCACTCTATGTTGTTTGTGTAAAGGTCCCATACCTCTAATGTTCCATGTAATACAATTGTAATGTTGTACCTTACCCAACCTAGTCATTACATTGATTGAATGTATACCTGCTAGCACCTAGTGTCTGCAAATTACAGCCCGTCAGCTTCCCTGTTAAACACCCCTAAACATGGTCCAACTGTGAAACTTGGTTCGACCAAACTATTATAACAATATTTACTAACACAATGGATTTAACAATTGCTACTTCCTTGGGGGTCATCGCGGAATGTCTCTGCGGGGAGCTTCTGATATTCCTAAGAATAATCTCCCACAATCCAGAAAAAAAGGAAAAAGGATAAGAAGGGGGGGTGCCAGCTCCCGCCCACGGGGGCCCCCCAGCCCGCACCCTGAGTCAGTGTTCAAGTCACTTGGAACAAAAAGGAAGGCGGACATCCACCTCTAGCTGCAGGACCAGTATACATCCTTTGTCATGAATAGTAATTACCAGAATTTCTCAAGATAGTCTTACTTCCTGCGGCAGGGAAATCAAGGGGCCGTCTCCTCTGTTGTAGCGGCGGAACTTACCAACCACTTCTCTGGAAGTTTGGGCCAGTGACATAGGCTTGTTCACATGATTAGACTTCAATTGGCAATTTTAATTAAGAAGTGTGTTCACATTATTTGAGGATAGTGAGGAGCACAGTGGTGGACTCTGGTCTGGCTCCGATTGTACTGTATCTCCTGTAGATGACTCGTCTGTAGTTATTTTAACTTCTCTGAAGGTAGCAGCTAATGTGATAACTCTTCTCTGTTCCTCCAGTACTTGCACGGGAGTTGGAGTTGCATCTTCCTCATATCACTTGGGTTTAGAGCACAGACACTGCAATTGTCGTCTCCTGGGTAGGGACGCTTGTGTTTGTCGATGGGCTGAGTTGATAGGTAGGTCCAGGAATGTGTGTTCAATCCATTCCCACGCCTCTGTTGGGGTATCAAAATATTTGCTTTTCTGTTTGTGTATGATTTTCGCTGGGTACAAAAGTGCATATTTCAGATTTGTTGTTTGTATATGTTGTTTGACACCATGATATTGTGCCCTTTGCTTCTGGACTTGGAGAGTATAATCAGAGAAAAAGGAAATGCGTGCATTGTCTTTTGTGATTGGTGCTTTTTCCTATGCCACTTGTAATATCTGATCACGGTCTCTGTAATTGACCACTCTGGCTACAATAGGGTGAGGCGGCATACCTAGTATTCTTCTTTGGGTGTGAACCCTGTGGGCTCTCTCTATGCAGAAAGTGTCAGTTAGTCACCCTAGTGACATGAATGATTTGATCCAGGTTTCAACGTAAAGCGTTGCATTTTGACCTTCTGAGTTCTCTGGTATGGCAATAATGCACAAATTATTTCGACGTGACCGTCCTTCCACATCTACCCATTCTTGTAGAGTTGATATCTGAAGTTGCATTTGCTCCAGTATATTCGCGTTCTCTTTTTGCTTTGGTAGCAACTCCTGGACCGCCATTTTGCTGGCTGAAACCTTCTCAGCAAGTTTTTTATGGTCATCTCGTATTATTGCGATATCCGCTGTGAGGGAGCCCAATTGTTGCTCCATCAATGTGCGTGACTGTCTAAATTCTTGCAAGATGTGGTCTAATTTGTCTGGTTGTGTGCTTCCTGCTGTAGGAGGAACCATATCCATAGTTCCGGTATTTGAGGCTACGGTGGAGTCTTCTATATCCTGATTTTTACCCTTCGCACGTCCATTTTGGCTATCAGTCGGTAACAAAGATAAATGCTAAGTCGTGAAAACAGTACGCACTTGTGGTTATGGTCCCTGCAAAAACATTTCTGAGGCCGAGGCCCTTCCCATCAGGTCCCCTCCGGATAGGTCCGGCCCCTATCTCATTCATGACTGGCTCACCACAGAGGGAGACCACTCAGGCTCTTCAGAGTAGACGATGTTGGCGTAGATAGGTAAGGATCAGGAACGTTACCTTCGCCACAGTCTTTGGATATTCTGGAGTGGAGAATGCCCAAATCAAGAGAGGTGTACTCGTTTGACACCAGGGCTGAGGAGAGAAATCCTTTTCACAATAATCTCGTAGCCTGTGCTGGACGCCCTTCGATTTCCAACACGACCACAGGGAAGCCTTCGAGTCATCTGCTTCTTCGTACAGTAATATGAGGACAGTGGTGACCTAGTCTCACACCCCAGGAACTCCAACCGGACCACAGCCCCTATTGTCTCTGTGGAAACCAGCACCTCATGCCACCTCAAGTATGCTCTGTCACGGTGCTACAGGCCTCTCAATGTCCTCATCAATCAGCACTGGCTTGGGACTCCACAGTCACCATGGTGACCAGCCCGCTGCGGCCACAGCTAGATCTAGTCAAGACGTCCACTTCAAGTCTTAGTGTAGGCTTCGGGTTGGCGGGCTGCCTGGGTCTGCTCCTTGCACAAGTGAAGGTACTCTGGAAAACAGGAACAACTAGTCCCCTATAGTAGATCCCCCTTGGATCTCAGGCAGGAAATGAGGTGGGAAGGGGCAACCGGGCGGGGGGAACCCCGCTTATCAACATCAGGCAGGGTGAATAGGCAGTGGCTTATTCCTGTTCTGGGCGGTTTCATAGAAATGTCTTCTCTGTGCAGTAACACTTGGTAGGCACAGCTCCCGGTGGGGTCCCACCCCACTACTCACTTCCAGGATCTGACTGACTGAAAATATTTATAGAGTGCACTACTGCCGAGGCGTCTTGGTGCTAAAGAGAAGTGAAAAGACACCATGCATGACAAGTTTAATACTGAGCGAAAAGCCAGGTTTTAATTTCCTTCCTAAACAGCAGTCGATTAGATACCATTCTCAAGTGAACGGGAATTGAGTTCCATAACTTAGCTGCTAGGAAGGAAAAGTGTTTTCCTCCCCATCTAGCTCTTTTCATCTTGGGAAGTTTGACCAACCCAAGAGTGGCAGACCTCAGAGCACGCGTTGGTATGTATCAGGAAAACAGGGACTGCACATCCTCTGCCCCTCCACAGAACAAGCTTTATGAACCAAGCAGATTCATTTAAACTCAATGCGCCGCCGTACAGGGAGCCAATGGAGTTGTTTTAATGCTTGTGATATAGGGTGATGTTTCGGTAAATTAAGCAACACTCTGGCTGCCGCATTCTGAACTGATTGCAGTTTAGCCAATTGTGCAGCACCCGCTCCTAAATACAGAGCATTGCCATAATCAATTCTGGAGAGAATTGTGGCAATTATAACTGTTTTCCCAAAGAAGAGAGGAATGTACGGGAGGATCTTTCTCAAGCGTTTCAGCATAAAAAAGCAAGCAGATGATACTTGATTAATCTGAGCAGCCCAGGCTGAAACTTTGTCGAACATGAAGCCGAGATTCCTGGCTTTATTTACTGCCACTGGGCAAACTCCAGCTGAAGATGGCCACCAAAGCTGATTCCAGATCGAGGCTTTGTGACCAAACTCTAGGACTTCCGTTTTGTCAGTATTCAGTTTTAAAAAGTTAGAATTCATCCAAGTCATCAAAGCCGAGGTGCACTTGGAGAATTCCGCTGCCATAACATCCGCCACATGAGTTACAGACACTATCACCTTTAGCATATGACACCAGCGTGAAGCCATAACTTTTTATTAATTTTGCCAGTGGGGCAACATAGATGTTGAAAAGAGTGGGGATAAGGCAGAGCCCTGAGGGACTCCTCTCGGAAGTAGAAATTCCTCCAACTGATATCCATCCCAACAGATGACTTGTTCTCTAGATGATAGAAAAGAGGTGAGGAGGGCAAGAGCTGTACCCGAGATACCTATGTCCTGTAGCGTTTGTATTAGCACCACATGATTCACGGTATCAAAGGCTGCTGTTAAGTCAAGCAGGACTAGTATAGCCCTTCCTCCCTCGTCCATAACCTTGCGTATTTCTTCCGCTGCCATGATCAGTGCTGTCTCCGTGGAGTGTTTTGCACGGAAGCCATGTTGGGTATTATCAAGAATGTTGTTAGTTTCTCCCAGGTGCAACAAATCCATTTCACTAACCCCGCACGTCAGGACCAATGCAGGAGCGGCTCACCACCACATCACCTGTCTAAAATTCAAGTCATTCCCAGCATTCAAGTGGGTGGGGGCCTCTGGGCGAGACTTCGTAATTCAGCGACAACGGTGGGGTGCCGGTGATGGCTCCGGCTTATATGGTACACAGCTTTGGCAAGTCCAACCCGGGGACGTTGCTGCTCATCACCATTGTCTCTGAAAGGGGGTCCAAGGCACACTCCAAACCCCCAAGTCACTCCAAAGCATCAAAACCGCTTTAGGGCTCTCACCTGCCTGGGCTGCAGCAAGTCAAATAAATGATGCTGACATGCTAAGGTAGGCCTCACAAACACCAGGCTTACGTGGGAGCGGGCATCCGTTATGTCTTACCGGCTTGGACGCCGCCGATTTTCATAAGCCCCATCTCACCTCAGAGCTTTTCCTGTCGGATGCTCAGTAGCGTCGCAGATATATCCCTCATCCGGCAGCATTAACGAGAAGGTTAATGAGCGTCTCCGCCCCCCTCGGGATCGATGTACGGCACTTTCACCTCCGTCAACAATGGTTGGGAGTTGCCATTTTGGGCTCAGACGAGCTGCTGCACACTTCCTCCACAGCTGGCCCAAAACAACAGCTAAATGCCACTTCTGGATTTGGGGCGATGCTACAAGACTATTGCATCTGATTACGATACTTTAGTGGCACAGTTGACGCCTCAGTAAAGAAGTAAGGCGCAGTCGGGGTACCCCGGGCCGGGAGCTCCACTTTTACTCAACCGCCATGATTGGTGGTTGGCCATGCCCCTGGGTACGGTGCGCTCTTTGAGCTTTTTGCCAGGTGCTGTATCTGGGGGTCGAGCTAAGAAATTGCAGTGGCTGCAAAATGGCAGTGGTGGGCACAAGTTCCTCTTCTCAGTGCACTTCTTCAGTTGCTGCTGCATTTGGAGCACTGTTTATAGAGGAACAGCGGTCCCTTCCAACAGATTATTATGTAAAGATAAACATAGACATCAAATAGTTTCTATGACACAGTGATTGGATGAAGTAATAACAACATTTAGTTTATATGAGACAGGATAAAAGAAACCAAAATAATTAAAGTGGGAATCACACAAGATACCATATAAATTTGGGAACACAAATCAGACATTGACTAGTGACTAAAAAAACAATTGCCGTCACATCTATTGAGGTACCAATGCTATTGTTATTAACATAAATAGGACACTGTGATAGTCGTGGTACTACAGGTTGATGATGTTTCGATCCCATTTGAAAATCTATGGATCATCATCAGGACTAAGTAATATATGCCTGAGACAAGAAATGTCTGAATGGGAAAAGGGATTTGGAAGAAAAAAGGAGGAGAAAAAGAAAAGAAGGAAAAGATTAAATAGTGAAAGTAGCTGGACTTTAAAGTGCGACGGCCTCGCATACCATGCACAGATGTATAGACATCCAATTGTAGCTGGAGGGAAATGATCAGGAGCACGTGAGGCATCCATGCGGCATGCAAATGCTATTGGTGGAGGAGTAAGGTGGAAAGATACAGGTACGACACTGGGTATAGTGATGAATGGGGGCTCACCTGTGGAGCAAAGCCCACAGTACAATTAACAAGAATGGAGCCCAATTTTAAATGCTACTAGGCAGGAGTGCTAGTTCTGTTTGCATTTCACAAGAACAAAAGTATAAAAGATCACCTTGTTAGAGCTAGCCTTCCCTTGAGCAAACCATCCCAAACACTAGAAGCGCTTTAGGGGTTGCCCCCTAGGTTGTGACATTTCAAATTGGCAACTGCAGTGTCTGTCCATTTACTATTGAGACCAAGAATTTTGCGTAAAATCATGTAAACATTGTATAGGATCATTTTTAACCCTGTGCGTAGTTCGCGTAGTAGCGCTACGCGTAGCTACACGAAGTGCGCTACGCGTAGCTACGCGAACTGTGTAGTGCACTGTGCAGAATGCTGTTCGCACTGATTGCACAGTGCTGGATGCTTGTCCGCACTGTGCAATCATTGCAAACCGCATCTTGCACAGTGCAAGCGATCGTTTTCTGCCACTCGATTAGATTTGTACTCGAGCAGCAGCTTTCTTTTTGCAGACTGGTAGTTTCTCATCGCGAGCGGTCGCGAGCATATGCGACCACTCGCAATGAGAAACCTGACCTCCCCGCATTGAGAATCTCGCCGGGAGGTTTATTTTCCACACTCGCGATCGGTATCTTGATGTTGCTGATCGCGAACGAGGAAAAAGTCTCGCCGGGATGTTATTTTGCTCACTCGCTGTCGCCAACTTGACGTTGAGGACACGAGCAAGCAAAAAATGCACGCTACGCATTTTTGCACTGTGCTACATGCAATTCGCGTAGCGTGTAGTTGCGTAAACTACGCAAACTAGGCGAGTGTAGCATAGTCCTATGCCCAGGGTTAATCATTTTATTAACTGTAATGTCTGAGTTGTGTTACCCAATTTATATGGTGTCTTATGTGTTTCCTACTTTAATTGTGTTTGTTTTCCTTCCCCTTTCTTATATTAATTAAATGTTATTATTGCTTCATCCAATCAATGTTGTCATAGAAAATATTTGACTTCTATGTTTATCTTTACATGATAATCTGTTGGAAAGGGCCGCCTATTTCTCTATAAATAACCATGCCCATGGTCCCTGACATACCTTTGGGTTCCCTTGTCTATGAAAATATGCAGTTGGAGCACTGGACACTGCTCTTGCTGCCAAGGGGTTAAAGCGACCATAGACCCTAAAATCCAGGGTCTCACGTCCCCGCAGCGATGTGGCTACACCTATGCAGTTGAATGTCAATAAATACGGAAAAAAAGGGTAAGATGCATAAGAAAGAAACAACTCTGCATTTCTGTAAAGAGAATAATACTCACCGAGGCCCCGATTCACCACAAAAGTCAGAATATTGGCCTCTTACCGGTAGTTATAAGCAGTGACCCCCTGCGTCTCCAATATCTCAAAAATATTGGTACGTTTTGTGCTGAAGATGTATATAGCACTAACATATAGGTTTACCCACGAGAGTATTGAAAAATACTTTAATGTTGACTACATACATAATTTGCACTTGCTAACTTTCTGTGGTGAAAGCATTTTTTTCGCTCAGGGAAATTCCCTTGCCCTACATGCTACCGATTTTGTAGATATGCCCACGTGAAAAAATATTTACGCCTGTTCTTATGAGAAGTAATTTCTGAAGGGAAATAAATGACCTACAAAGATTTGGGGTATAGCCAGAATTAGTGTTCACTGGCGACTGCAGGTGCCCAGACCCTCGGATGTCTACAATCTGCTCCTGTAAGATTTACTCACTCATAAATTCCAAACCGTTAGTGTTCTTCGATATGTGAACTAAAGCATTCACAAGTGCAAATTCAAATTCTGTAAATAACACAGTAGAATTTTCACTTGTAAGAAAAACAGATGCACACTAATTTGCTACTTAGGTATGTGAATGATAGCTTTGCGAATCAGGTCCGTTAGGTCGCCACTCAAGCATTCATTAGTCATACTGACCGATGGGATATTGATACACCCAAATGAGTGCAAATATATTGATTGGCCTTTTCCTGCACGTGTCTGAGCTATCTAGAGAAATTTCTGACAAGGGTGGAAAATGTCTGTAGTGTTGCTTTTTAAAATATTTATCGCCGTACTTACACCAACTGGATTCAAAGCCACATCTATCCGAG
Source organism: Lissotriton helveticus (assembly GCF_964261635.1). NCBI lineage: Eukaryota > Metazoa > Chordata > Amphibia > Caudata > Salamandridae > Lissotriton > Lissotriton helveticus. The sequence goes on along the minus strand of NC_136071.1, from coordinate 924,424,030 downwards.
AGCAGAAATGTCATAGTATCCTACACTCCTGAGGCGGAAAGCCGGGAGACTGTCTGCGCCAGCATTGTTTTAATACCTGCTGTTTATTTCTTTACTAAATCTTGTTTTGCGCCGCATTAGTGTATTTCTATAGCTGTGCCCATACCTGTTTTTGCTCCTTCTGAAGCCACGCACTCAGACGATTCAGGTACTGAGTGGTGGGGTGGTATTGTCGAGCAGAAAACCGGCGGCCATCTTAGGGGTAGACCCAGTACCAGCGCTCTAGCGCTCGAGGAATTAGGATAAAAACAGGAAACGCGCTGGTCCGTGTGATTTCCTACGCTCCTGAGGCGGAAAGCCGGGAGACTGTCTGCGCCAGCATTGTTTTAATACCTGCTGCACCCTGACCAAGAGGGCGAGTCGCTGGTTGGTAACAAAGCACGAGTGGTAAAACTGTTTTTTAATGCTACCGTGGATGCCCAATTTCAGACCTCTGGACATAATCCTTAATTTTTATTTCCCCATTGTTACTGAATTTGCGCCGAAATAACTGTGGGAAACAAACTTTTAAAACTGTATAATATTGTCACTGATTACTAGTGCCTCTCACCTGCCCAGACCCCGGTCTGCCGCGGCGTATGCCGTTTGTTGCGGAGGGTCACACAGGCAGCAGACTCACTTCTGGTTGTCAAAAACGGAGGAGACAGGTTAGCGCTCTAGCGTATCCGGCCCCCTTCCCTATTTAATCTACAGGGAGACGCGGACGCGCGCAGCGGCACCCTGACCAAGAGGGCGAGTCGCTGGTTAGTAACAAAGCACGAGTGGTAAAACTGTTTTTTAATGCTACTGTGGATGCCCAATTCCAGACCTCTGGACATAATCCTTAATTTTAATTTCCCCATTGTTACTGAATTTGCGCCGAAATAACTGTGGGAAACAATTTTTAAAACTGTATAATATTGTCATTGATTACTAGTGCCTCTCACCTGCTCAGACCCCGGTCCGCTGCGGCGTATGCCGTTTGTTGCGGAGGGTCACACAGGCAGCAGACTCACTTCCGGTTGCCAAAAACGGAGAAGACAGGTTAGCGCTCTAGCGTATCCGGCCCCCTTCCCTATTTAATCTACAGGGAGACGCGGACATGCGCAGCGGCGCGCCAAAGGCAAGCCCGTCCGCGCCAGAACGCTGCCAGCTGCCACACCATTATCGTCAGCTCCAGCCGGTCGTCACACCTACCCAGCTACCTTCGAAAATGGCCGCCACAACACCTCCTTACATCAGGTATACACGAAATGAACTTTTATCACTAAACTGTTCTCACTTTCTGGCATCAAAAACATTATCAACTGATCTTCGGAAGGCCCCCTTTGCTGTTACACTAGACCCACAAGTAAAGACCTGCACGAAAACAGATGACGTTCAGACTACTCCCATTTGCCCCACGCCAGCAAAATATACGGCCATATACTTCAATGCTAGATCCATTCCAAGACACGCCTTGGAGATATGGAGCCTCCTTGACCTTGAAAAGCCAGATTTGTGTTTTATATCTGTGACATGGCTACACGAGCACGCCATTCCTGACCTCCATATAGCCTTTCCCCAGCAATACTCTATAGTCAAGTTTGACAGAATAGGGGGAAGGGAAGGAGGAGTATTGATAGCAGCCAAGGAGAATATTAATGTCTACATCATAGAAAGCCTCATGATAAACGATTCTGAAATTTTAGTTTTCAGAGTGAATAACCTGGGAACAAAAGAAACATGGAAAGGGGCCTTGTTATATCGACCCCCAGGGAACAAAGGAGACTTTGCCAACTCCTTGCTTGAAACTATAGCCCCTCACGTACTGACAGCAGACTATTTTTTATTATTGGGTGATTTTAACTACCACGCCGACAACCTGTCAAATACTCACACAGAAAAATTAATCTCTTCCATGAACACCCTCAATCTGACTCAAAGGATCATAGGTCCCACCCATCAAGCTGGTCATACGCTTGATCTCTTATTCACTAACTGTCCTAATGTCTTGATAGCGAACCCTATTCCACTATTGCGATCACTATCTGGTGAAATTCGCCATAAATAGCTATAAACCAGAAGCGACAAGAAATAAAAATAAAAAATCTTGTAGAAATATGAAAAAGATCACCTTAGCCACCTTCTCTGAGAAGTTTTTGGCAGACCAAACTGACCCGAAGGAAAATGTTAATCTCGCAGCTATGTACTTGGAATCCGCCGTCAGCAAAGCACTGGATAAAATCGCCCCCCTGCGAATGGTCCAATGTAGGGAAAAAATCTCTCCCTGGTTCACTGACTACTAAAAAACCTTAAAACCTCTACAAGAAATGCCGAGAAAATCTGGCGGAAAACAAAAAATCCAACCGATCGTAAAATCTACCAAACCCTGCACACCAAATATATGAGGGAAATAAAAACAGCAAAAAGAACACACCTAGCTGAACGAATAACTAAAGCTGAGAATTCATCTAAAGAGCTTCACCACATTTTAAAGGAATTCACCTCCACTAATAGCCCACAATCAACACCAAAAACTGAAGAATGGACGGAAGACCTCTCTAAATTCTTAGATGATAAAATCATAATTATATGCAAATCCTTTGAATTTGAAAATACACCCCTTCAATATTTACAACAGGGCCCATATTCCAAAGAATCTGTATATACAAATGATTCTTCCCCCAGATGGGCCACTTTTGATCTGTTGGACAAAGAAAAAACTATGCGAGTAGGACGGAAAATCAAATCGGGTTCCACCAGTGACCAACTAACCTCCAAACTATTTGCCATCCTAGCCCCAGCACTAGTAGACCCTCTATCTGGCCTCTTAAACAAATCCCTGAAAGAAGCAGAGTTCCCAAAAATTTGGAAGACAGCAAGAGTCAAACCCATATTAAAAAAACCTGGCGCCGATGCAAATGCCTTTCTAAATTATCGCCCTATCTCCTTGCTGCCATACTCAGGGAAAGTGTTGGAAGCATTTGTAAACGAACAACCGGTAAACTACCTGGAGACAAACAACCTACTCGATCCTTCACAGTCAGGTTTCCGTGCTGCCCATTGCACGGAAACAGCACTGATCGAAGTTGTCGACAACATTAGGCTTGCTCTGGATAAACGTAAATCCGCCATTCTCCTCCTTTTAGATTTGTCAGCTGCCTTCGACACCATCTCCCACCAGGTCTTGATTAGAAGACTGGGAGTGTGGGGTCAGTGGGCAGGTTTTAAAATGGTTCATCAGTTACCTGACTAACCGTACAACCACACTACAGGTAGACAACACTCTGGCTAGCACCCTGCCCGTCACAAGAGGTGTGCCTCAGGGCTCCATCCTGAGCCCCTCACTTTTTAATGTTTATATGGCTCCCCTGGCCAACGTGATCATAGCTTTTTGGTTCGACGTGTTATCCTACGCGGATGATACGCAAATACTGGTCAAACTTGGCCCTGACGTAAATGACACTAAAAGGCGTTTTAAAATGTGCATGGTAGAGGTAAAAAATTGGATGGGCCATAATCATCTCCAGTTGAATGGTATCAAATCTGAAGTCATGCTATTTGGGCGAGCAAATGAACACTGGACCCAAGACTGGTGGCCTTCGAAATTAGGGGAGTGTCCTGTTCCAAAGGAATCAGTCCGCAATTTAGGATTCCGCATAGATAACAAGTTGTCTATGAGAGACCAAGTGAATCATACGGTGGGTACCTGTTTCGGAATTATGCGGAGTCTACGCAAGGTCTTTAAATGGCTACCAACTGAATCACGCAGAACTTTGGTCCAGGGCCTTATTGTAAACAGGCTTGATCATGGCAATTCTCTGTTTCTTTCCATAAATGAGTGCCATACCAGGAAACTGCAGGTCGTACAAAACACGGCCGCCCGTCTGATTCTAGGCCTACCCAGGCGATCCCCCTCTTTGCCAAGCCTGAAAACCCTACACTGGCTGCCTGTTAACAAAAGAACTATCTTCAAGACCATGTGCTTGGTTCATAAACACATGTACGGTCGAGGACCAAAATACTGGACCCAGAAACTGACATGGTATTCGCCTGGTCGACAGCTGAGATCAAGTACCAAATCACAGATCACGCCGCTTAGAGTTCAAACGGCCAGAACTGGTGGTCGTGCCTTCTCTTTCAGGGCACCATCCCTATGGAACGAACTTCCCCTTAGCCTACGTACAACAACTGAACATACCACTTTCCGCAAAAAACTGAAAACATGGCTCTTCTGCTAGTTCCATCCTCTGGCTCTTTCTCCCACCTCAGGATTGCCTGCATGCGCCATGAGACTCCCTCGGGATGTGATATGTTTGCGCAATACAAGTATCCAGACTAGACTAGACTAGACTAGACTGCTGTTTATTTCTTTACTAAATCTTGTTTTGCGCCGCATTAGTGTATTTCTATAGCTGTGCCCATACCTGTTTCTGCTCCTTCTGAAGCCACGCACTCAGACGATTCAGGTACTGAGTGGTGGGGTGGTATTGTCGAGCAGAAAACCGGTGGCCATCTTAGGGGTAGACCCAGTACCAGCGCTCTAGCGCTCGAGGAATTAGGATAAAAAGAGATGGCCATACTTTCGCGCAGCGGACGCGATCAGCAGACGCGCCATAGTCGCGCCTAAGTCCCGCCTAAGTCCCGCCTAAGTCCCGCCTAAGTCCCGCCTAAGTCCCGCCTAAGTCCCGCCTAAGTCCCGCCTAAGTCCCGCCTAAGTCCCGCCTAAGTCCTGCCCGTCTGCGCCCGTCCGCGGCCGGACGGGCCCAGGGCCCATGGATGCGGTCACTCCTCTCACCTACTCTCCCTCTGCCCTCAGGAATCTACAATCGGCACATTGCGTATTATCTCCGGCAAACCAACTGAAAATTGCTCCCTCCTGACCTATAAGTACTTTACTCGTAGGAATAATCTCTCCAACACAGGGCATATACTAACAGTATCTACACAAATTGTAAGTTTTTTTTCTCATTTTACTTTATTTCACAATAGGAAAATTCTTTTTTCTTTTTTTTGACATCATTTTACACTTATAACATTTAAAAATACATATATATACTTTTCCACATAAAAAATTATTTTTGAAACATATAATGTCACCACTATGAAACAGTGCAAATATATCTATGACTGATCAGATTCATATTAACACTAAATCAATAAATAATGCACAAAACAGGTAAAGAGCCGCACGCACACAACACATAAATTCTTCCTAAACATCCATTCCTTTACACAAACACATAATATATCCTATATCATTGAATCTGATGCCCAATAAATGATCAAGGTCATTATTTAAAAAGAGGGGAGATGGTCAAGCCTAGATCGTGTCTCATCACTCGGCATTGTGCGTAAAGCATCTTTCCCACGTTTTAGCTGCAAGTCCTCAGCCTGCTCCAGTACTAGCAAACACGCATCCGTGTATTATACCTAAACACACGTTCACTTGTAAAACACCAGGCTGATCTCTTTCTTCTCCTCTCCGATGAAAGCCCCGATATCCTTCTAATCACTGAGACCTGGCTGACTGATGATTCTCTCCCTGATATCCTGGCAGCATTGCCCCCTGACTACTATATGCTCAATATGAACCGACCCTCTGGTCGCGCTGGTGGCGGGGTGGCAGCTATCATACGAAAGGAGTTCTAATTCATCTCCACGTCTTCTTTCATCCTCGCTGATGTGGACAACCTCATCATCAGCCTGGAAACTGGAGAGGGAGCTCTCACCCTTATTGTTCTCTATCGCCCCCCCATTCCATGCCTTTGTTCCCCGTCACTTTCAGCTAACAGCTAGCCAACCTGATCACCTCATCTGCTCGAGTCGCTATCCTTGGCGACTTCAACTACTGGTACAATGACAGCGACGCTGGCCCCCATGCGGCTGAGCTGTTTGAAGTTCTCTCTAGCCTTAACATGACCCAACTTGTCTCTTCTCCCACCCATATCAGGGGCCATATTCTAGATCATATCTGGACCCACAACCTCACGCTCTCCTGCCCCGTGATCACTCCTTGCATCTGGTCAGACCATCATATGATCGACACAGTGATCACGGTCAGGGGCCTGTGTAAAGGTTCCTCCTCTGGCAGGTGGGGTCGCTCGTAAATGGAGCGCCCTTGATTCTCAAGGTTTTCTCTCGTTCTTGGCTGAGACTCGTCCCCCACCGCGCAGTGTCGCAACGGTCCATACACTGGAGGAGGATTTCTCCAGTTGGATTACCAAAGCCAGCGACCATTTCGCCCCTTCTCAAGATTCCCTCGCTCCCGGCACAGCAAGTCACACAGGTGGTTTAATACCACCCTGAAAAATCAGCAACTTGAGCTGCGTCAGATGGAACGCAGGTGGAGACGTAATTACTCGCCCACCGACAGAGAGTTATACGTCGCTGCACGGAAAAAATACAAAAGTGCAATTATAGCAGCAAAATCCTCACATATTTCTGAAAGGATCCTCACTGCTCCTAACAAGTCCAAGGAGATTTTCAGAGTCATGAGTGAGCTTACGTCTGACGCCATAACCCTCCCTTCTCAGGCCCCCACCCAAGAGTCCTGCAATGCCTTAAACAGCTTTTTCATCGAAAAAATTATTAAGATTAAGAATACTATTCCTTCCGCCTCTTCCGCTGCCATATTAGCCTCCTCTCCTGGAAACCCACTCTCACTATCATACTTCCCCGTCCTTGATGCTACCACTCTGGCCAAACTCGCTGCCCGAGTCAAATCTGGCTCGCCCAATGATTGTTGCCCCCCCTCTGTTCTTCAAGACATCTGCCTGGCTCAGCCGGATTCCATTTTGCCTTTGTTAAACACCTACCTTGAGACGGGCACGGTACCTAACTCCTTTAAGGAGGCTGTTTTGGTGCCCCTGCTGAAAACACCTGGAGCCGACCCAGAGGACCTTGCCAACTATCGGCCTATTTCCCTTTTGCCTTACCTATCCAAACTCTTGGAGGCACATGTCACCAGTCGCCTCTCTCAATTCATCGAGGGCTCCAACTACCTCGAACCTAATCAAGCCGGTTTCAGACCAGCCCACTCCACGAGGCTGTGATCCTGGCAGTTATGGATTCTCTAAGGGGTAATGCCGATAAAGGGGCACCTCAGGCGCTCGTCCTACTGGATCTGTCGGCGGCGTTCGACACGGTGGATCATAACATCCTTCTCCACCGTGTCAAGCAGGCCGGCATTCGGGGCCTGGCCTTTGCCTGGATTAAATCTTTCTTGTCGGACAGAACCCAGGCGGTCCGTTTAGGCCCTTTCACAGCCGCTAAGGAACCATCCACCTGCGGAGTGCCCCAGGGATCATCCCTGTCCCCTCTGCTTTTTAATCTCTACCTCCAACCACTCATCCACTCTTTGAAGAGATGGGACATCACCATCTTCAACTATGCAGACGATCTGCAAATCATTTTCCCCCTCAACACTCCCAACGCAGCTCTCGACTGTCAAGCGGTTATGTTACACACCCAGCAATGGATGAACTTCAACCAGCTCAAGCTGAACCCGGGGAAAACAGAGCTAATTCTTCCGGGCAACAGCCCCACTTACTGGGGTCCACAGTTCTGGCCGGTGGAGCTTGGCTCCCTACCTAAGTCAGCAAAGAGTCTTGGGGTCATCATTGACACGGAGCTCTCCCTCAAGCCTCAGGTGGGTGCTGTCGTGTCATCATGTATGTTCCAGCTTAGAAAAATCAGGAAAGTCTCTCACCTCCTTGCACCTGAGGCTCTGATACAAGTCTTGATTGCCCTGGTGCTCTCCCGCCTGGATTTCTAAAATTCTCTGTACCATGGCCTACACAAATTCCTCCTCCACAGACTCCAAATTGTGCAGAACCAGGCGGCTAGATTGGCCTATAAAACCCCAAAGTGGCAGTGTGCGAAACCATTACTCCGCAAACTTCATTGGCTGCCGGTTGAACAGAGAGCTGCGTTTAAGACCGGCTGCCTGACATTCAAAGCTGTGTTTGGGACTTCTCCCACCTTCCTTAAATCCTTGGTCACTCTCTACTGTCCGGCACGCAATCTACGGTCCTCTCATCGCCAGCTCTTTGCTGCCCCCCCAATCAAGCTTAAAAAATTCAGCGGCCGTGGATTTGTTCACTTGGCTCCCAAACTTTGGAACCCGCTGTCCCTTCCGCTTAAATCTTCCAACTCCCTTCTGGAATTCAGAAAACTCCTGAAAACCAGTCTTTTTAAACAGTCTGGCTAGACCCCCGTTTTTACACCTCTCAGCACCCAATCAGCGCCAGGAAACTTATGGTGTCAGAGCGCTATAGAAAACCCCCTTAAGAAAATAGTAAACAGTGTCTGGGAAGCTGAGGTTGTAATGACATGCCACAAATATAGTTCACACGAGAAGTCGAAACAGCACAAGACGCTAGACAATGTGAAAGTTATTGACAATACTTGCCCTTATCAAAAGTTACTTTTGTTTACTATATTAACGATTTCTATTGGCTTTCATGCAGCTGATTGGAATTACTCATTGTTCAGACATGTTTGCATATAAACGTGTCTACAGCTCTTCTGCATGCAAACTCGATAGTAAGCTTCTCACAGGCAGGGTCATGGTGGAATCCAATTGGACGAAGGGAAGCTAATTGTGAAAATCAATGGACGCATTAAAGCCCCTCTCCTTCTGTTGTACAATCTGAATGGAAAAGAGGAAACGACTGGGAAATGCATAGGGTTTGAAACTGCATTCCCTAAACAAATGAAATCGAATGACCTCGTTTGTGGGGCCATGGGCAAGTAGAGGCTACAGAGCCACAATCATGAGGCTAGGTCGAATGCATCTGATGCCGAGGCTCCCGCCCACTATGGTTCTGCAAATGGGCCAAGTACAGCCCCTTGAGCACTTGTCTCAGTGGTGGTGATGGTGGGCAGTCGAAGGCGTCTCAGGGAAGTGGATGTGCGCAAGTCTCAGCAGTCAGCCCGCAGGGCAATAACTGAATGTCCACCCCAGTGCTTTACTTTGGTAAAATAAAGTACTTTTATCTTCATGCTTAAAACATAATTCTTGTACTCATGCTTGGGCTACTATACCTTGTATTCTGCCTCACCAGTCCTATGTTTCAGTGGCCCCTCCCCCTTCCGGCAAGTTTAGGTAGGTCTGCCCCCTCCTCCCCGAGGTTAAGTGTCTCTCAGTCAAGTGTTAAGGTTTAGCTGCAGATAACTCTTAAGCTCAGTGTTTAGCACTCAGTACCTTTAGATTGTCACCATCTTAAAAAGTCGACGCCTTAGATTTTGATTCTGGCGGTGGCAGGGGCCTGCAGCACATGTCTCACTTTACTCTCACTTCTGAGAGAGATACAGAAGCTGCAGATTTGGCCTGTAATCCGAGGAGGACCACAGCAGAAAAACAGCAGCTGCTGAAATCCGACATCCAGCAAGGTGTCGAATCTGATTTGTACAAGACCCTCTTCTAGGTCACCGGTAGGTTTAGGATGGCAGGCTGCCAAGCTCAGAGGACCCAAAAGCATGAGGACAGCATCACTGCACTCCCCAGGTGCAGTCGTTGAAAAATGGCAACACAATACACCTTGGCACAAACGTGTGAATTGTGGTACACTCCACCTCAGCAATAAAATGTCTTGGTGGTGGTATGCTTTGCCAAGGGTAAAAGATTTTGGGGGGCAGCATCAACAACGATGGTCTGTGATTCCTCCAAACATTGTGTCCATGGAAAGTCTGTAGCCCCCATTCCTCATGGCATGCACATTGTTGTCCTCAGTCTTGCTGGGACCAGCGGGTCCACACAGCACTGGAGTCAAGCTGCTCTGGTTCTTCAGCTCAGTCACACCTCTGCAGCATTGACAGTTCCTTCCCTCTCTCAACAGCAGCTACGTGTCAAATATGAGATTAATCATCTTTCAGCACGGCTAGACTCCATGTTATGTTCCCTCACCTCTGAGAAGCTGTCTGTCAGGCAGATACCAGCTCCAATTGCACAGCTCCTCTGAGTACTCTGCGGTGCCCTCCCTTCCTTTGTACAAGAGAACCTCGAACTGGAACAAGTGTGTTAATGGCTCACACTTTTGAACACGTCATGCAGACAGGAGATGTGGAATCTCCATCTGAACTTTCAGAGCTGGTCTTGGTTCATTCTGATCTCCCCAGGCTGTTCTCTGGACACCGCCTTTCTGCAGAGTGATGCTCCATACCTAAAGTACCCGCAACAGACACAAATATAGGCGTGAGCTTTCTACATCCCTCTCATCTAAAGCCACACTGACATTGATTAGGAAAGAACAAAAAGCTGCCCCATCTAAAAGATGCTCTTCAGTCTGAACAACAAAAAGTGTAGTCCAACTCTTCACCCTACCATCTACCAAAAGGCAGTGCTCAGAGAAACTAATCTACAGCTCCTCTCAGCAAAATGACCTATTCAAATTTCTAACGAAGTCTTTTCTCCTCTTACCCACTTAGGTATCAGTGTCTCCTGATTCCTGCTTCAGGAATGTTAGCAATACACTTCCACTGTCTGAGAAACAACTGCAGCCCCATCTATTGCACAGCAATAGGTCAGGAGCTTCCAATACTCTAGCTCACTCATACACACACTGTATGCACTACACTGGCCACAGAGATCCATATGCATAATATACATCTGGGATGTCAGCAGAGATATCAGGGTAGTGCATAGAAGTGGAACTTTAATAAGTAGGCCAGGAGCCTCCAATCCAGTGACACAGAACACCATTTCTGGTCACAAGTACTGATTTACAAAACACAGTAAACTGCTCCCCGCTCCACATGCTAAACCAATGACAGGCATGGTAATCCTCTGTTGGTTAATTAAGGGCATGAGTTGCACACCACTCCAGGTCACCAGACAGGTCCGGAACATGACTCATGTCAAGGAGCAGGGCTAGGCCTTCACACACACCAGCTAGGCGTGAGCCATTATAAAAAAAATACAGATACAGCGGGGCACTTAGGGCACGTGACTGTACATCATGCAAGGGCATTCACATTCCAAAACTTTATTAAACATATTACTGAGTGCTATAAGTCAGCATGTTTTAGATACTGTGACTGTTAATACGCACTTGTTACTTGCAACTCTGTCTGTTTTGTACTAAAAGCTGAATTTTCCTTAAAGTATTAAGAGTTGTGACTTATGGACATATAAGAGTGGGAAAGTATCAGAGTACGCTTGGCAACTTGCAAACGAGATTGAGGAAAACTTTTTCTGCAGAAAATCGACAAGACATAAATGATGCAATTGCTGTTTGGCCGGCACAAGACGGGCAGTCAAACCGTTAAGCGCACTTGGGGAGTGCCTACTACTCTCCTCCCCTACTCTTTGGGTAGCTCAGCCCAACCCTGCACCGCATCTGGAGATCCTCTAGGGAAAAATATCATCATAATAACCTGACGTTATTAGCATTTATTTTTCTTGTAGGGCGATCCTCCTCAGCTTTAGCGGAGGTGCCACCATTGTACAAGTTCATAGAAGCAAACTCAACGACTAATTGAGTTGAGTTTCCAATGGCTGGGAGCACAGCCTTGTCAAAAGATCTGCAAGTTTAGTCAATCATGAAAAACTTAAGTTGTTAAGGGACCCCTTCCAGTACAAAACCTATTCTGCAGAGACTGCACACACCTTGCACTCTGGCACACAGTATGTGTGTTAGCGCATGGCTGCCAAAAGTGCGCCAGTGCATCAGGAGAGTCAAAATGCACCTTATCTTATTAGAGATGGGGCATTTTTTCTTTCCCCCATCGGCATAAGGCAGTGCAGCAACTGGTGCAGCAGTGCCTTGCATCAAAGAATAGTACATTTGGGCCTCAATCTCACACAATCTCACTCACTACATGTCACTTAACTCTCATTCACTTTCACTCATGCACATATGCTTACACATACATCTCTCACTTAAACACTTCTCACCTGCAAGCAACAACATACATTTAAAACCATTTTTACTAATCTGAGCTACCACCTTGGATCCTCAGATCGTAACATTTTTTATTACTCTAACAGTGATTAATATATTATTATTTAATATTAGTATAATGAAAAGCAGTCAGACAGCAAGGAATGTGGAGCTCTGGAGTGTTCTTGCCACTGATTTTCCCACCCGAGGCAGAGGTTGAAAAAAGGCAATTCCAATGGTTGCAAATGGCAGGACAGTGGTCGGAGCTGCAACCACTAATTGACATTCATGAGACCATTGTAAAACTGCCTGTGGCCAATATTTTACTTAAAATACTCTATAGAATTGGAGAATTGGAGAATAGGAGGGGGGTAGATGGCTCAATGTCTAACCGCAATTACATTTAAAATTTCAGTGTAATTTCCCTAATACTACTTAATATACACTTTAAAAGACAAGTTGAAAAGTAGTTCAAAGCTTGATGCTTAATTCTGTATTTTACTAATTTCATAATAAGAGAAAATAATCCAATTGTTAACAGCCAAATGAGGAACAGAAAATAGAAAGCCTCAAATCATGATCAAGGGGCTTACCCAAAGCTTACTCTGTATATTGCATTTTTAAAAATACGCCTTCAACAGAAAGCTATACATGTCTGCAGATGTGTCCTAAAGACCCCAAAAATTCTCCAAATATTCACAAACATTCCAATCCACAAATGTGCTTTAGTGTTTCCATTCGGCAAATAGTCCTAAAATTAATAATTCATTGCTCAGCCCTCAGTTCATGTTCATCAAATAACAATCAGAGCGCAAGATAAGCAAAAAACACATTGGCCCACATGCATCAAGCATTTTTGTAGTCGCAAACGGTGCGATTCCTTAAAATCGGCCGTTTGCGAATGCAAAAGTGCTGTTTGGGATGCATCATGCCATTTTAGAAGTCGCATCTTATTTACGATTTCTAAAATTGCGTTAGCATATAAGAAATCGCAATTGTGCGATTTCTTAAATGCTATGCATCATTACAGAAAAATGTGCGATTTTTTAAATTGGAAGTGCAAATTACCACGAAGTTCAACTTCGTGGTAATTTGCGAAATTGCTTTAAAATGCACAAAAATGCATTTTTCAAACTGTTAAGCTACAGACACACATGTCCTTAGGACATGTGTGTATGTAACTTATGCTGAAAAGTACATTTCATGGGTGCAGGGGGGGGGTCATTTTGACCCCCCTCTCCACCCTTGAAATGCATTGATGAATTGCAATTGCACATTGTGAATTCGCAATTCCCATTCATTCCTATGGGCATTTTGGCCCATAGGAATGAATGGGAATTGTGAATTCGCAATTGAAAATTTGCATTTTTTTTGCAAATCGGTAAAAATAGCGATTTTTACCGAATTGCAAAAAAAAAGCAAAAATATTCATGCATAGGCTTTTGCGATTTCTAAATTGCGAATCGTTATTTTTCGCAATTTAGAACTCGCAAAAGCCAATATTGATGCATGTGGGCCATAGTGTATTCTTTTCACAAAGAAAACTCTATATATTTATCACATAACCGTAAGATCATATTCATCAAATAATTGTCAATTCATACATTCAAATAAGATACCTCTGTGCATCCATTATTGCATAGACCCACAAATAAACATTCCTGCATCCATTAAACAATAAGAATTAATCGTATTACTCGTATCATCCAGCAAATAATACTCATTTTATCTGTTTCGAAATAGCCATCGGTGTATAACTTACATATAGAACCCTCTATCCATTAGCGAATACATAATCATCAGGGCATCAATGAAGAAATGTCCTATTACTTACCGGTAATCTTCATTACTCCGGGTCCCGTAGTCCTCAACACCTTCATAACAAAGTGAGATAATCCATCTCACTAACAGAAAAAAAGGACAAAGGAATGCTGGACCTACCCTCCCCCTCCCGCTGGGAGTACATAAGCGTACAGGTCCCAGCATTCCCTCTGAAATACCAAGCCATGGATAAAGGCCGGCAGATCGGGAGGGAGGGAGGGAAGTCATGAAGGTGTCGAGGACTACGGGACCCGGAGTAATGAAGATTACCGGTAAGTGATAGGACATTACCCCCAGGTCCCAACGTCCTCGACACCTTCATAACAAAGTGAGAAATACCAAAGCAGACCCCGGCATTCATCCAAAAACACAACAGACCACCAGGACATCAAAGAAACCCAGAGATTTATTGACAAAACAGAAGAAATCAGGAGCGAACACAGCCCAACACTCCCAAAGCAAAACCACCCTCATCCCCCAGCAGATTGAGAAGGCGGTAATGTCTGATGAAAGTATTAGAAGAAGCCCAAGTGGCCGCCCTACAGATCTCAGAGAGAGGAACACCCCGGACCTCTGCCCAAGAGGCAGCCACCCCCTCGTAGAACGACCTTGAACTCCCACAGGAGGAGGGGACCCAGTCAGAGAGTAGGCCAAGGATATGACTTGCTTCAGCCAACGACCGATCTACACAGACGAAGCCCTACCCCCACGCGAAGCAGCCCCAAAGGAGACAAAAAGCGAGTCAGTCACGTGAAACACCACAGTGCGCTCAAGATAAATGCGCAAAGCCAGGCACACATCCAACAAAGACCAACGGGGACCACTAGGGGAATCCAGAACAGAGCCCAAAGCAGGCAAGACCAACTCCTGGCACCTGTGAAACTGCGGAGCAACCTTCGGCACAAATGAAGAATCAAGGCGAAGCACCACCCCACCCTCCGAGAAGGACAAGAAAGGCTCACGCGCCATCAAAGCCCCCAACTCGCCAAGGCGATGAGCAGAGGTGATGGCCACCAGAAAAACAACTTTGAGAGCAACGAACTTCAAGTCCAGCTCAGCCAAGGGCTCAAACGGAGGAGCAATCAAAGCCCGAAGAACCAAGGGCAAATCCCACAGGGGAAAGGAAGGGCGCAACACAGGACGAGAAAGAGAAAAGCTGCGTAGCAGACGAGAAACCAAGTCCTCACCATCCGAAAGGTTCCCCCACGGGGAACGAAACGCCCGAACAGCGGCCTACTGGGCATGCAAAGTGGACACAGCCCAACCCTTCTCGAAACCTTCCCACAAAAACTGAAGCAACACGGGGGGCGTGGCCAAGAGCCGATCATGGTGGATGTGTAGCCCCGGAGCTCCGTCCTTAGCCCGAGATACAAGCGATTTCTCCTACAACCCTGACCTGCAACCCACCTGCACTCGGTGCACGGAGACCCCTGGAGTGAGCGGCGTGCAGCGGTGAAGTGCTGCTCCCCCCGGACCTCACCAGAGAAGCATCGTGGCCGTGGTGCCTGCTGCGGCCTGAGGAGCAGAGTGAGGCCTCGGCCTAGATTAGCGGCCTGCCCGACCTACCCCTGGTCGCTAACTCGCTCCGGACGGGACTCCGGACCGGAGGTGCGGCAAGATTCCTGCCTAGACATCGGGGCACACCGAGGGGTCCCCCGCTCCACCTCTAGCCTCACTGCCTCCCCCCCCGGACTGCAGAACCCCCGCCAACTTACCCTGCTGCGAGACCCACTTGGGTCGCGGGAGACTCGGGACCGGCCCGCTGCCCGACTGCATCCTACCGAGGCATCCACGCCCTCGACCCCACCGGTGAGGAGGACGGGTCTGGAGGGGCGCCCGATCCGCCATTGGCGCTGTGGACTCCGCCGTCCTTCAACTGCACGGCGCGCCAAGGGGCGCGGGGCGGCCCGGCATTGAGACAGTCCTACTGGCGCCATTTTGTCTGCACCCCGGAGCCGAGACCGGGACCTCGGGTTACTGACTACGGCAACCTGCTTCCTCCGAGCTCCAGCTACAGCGGGCATTGCGCAGCGGGAGGCCGCGAGGCGGCGCACACCTATGCCCAATATACGTCTACATTGCGGTGGGACCTGTGGCCCCACGTACCTGAGCTGGGACAAACAGGCACGCAGTAGAGGAAGAAGTCGCGCGCGGCGGGGCCCTGCCGCCGCACTAGAAGCCCGGCGCCTATTGCGATCCCGGTCACTAAGGAGATTCCTCCTCGCCATCACCTGAAGCCTATGGACTCCCCCTTACACCTTGCAGGGCCAAGTCACTAACAACTCGCAGGAACCTCAGCGGAACGCCGCTCCACCCTCTGACAGCGCTGCAACAAGCCGGCCAACGCCATCCCTACACAAGTCGGCCAACGCCATCCCTGGCTGAACTAGGGTCTTCACCGCAACTGCCTCCATCCAGTAGACCCTAGGTACGCCGCTATTAGTGCCCGGCACCCTTGAGTGGACACGTGCGAAGGTGGAGGCCGGCGGCCGCGACTACTCCAGCGCCGCCCTGTTTACTAGGTCAATGGGTAAGCACAGGGGCAGGAACCAGGACCTAGGCGCCCCAACGGACATGCAGTCCACGGGCTACGAAGACCCACTAGCCTCTTCAAACGCGGACATCATCCCGCCGACCGGGAAGGGATCCCAGGACGCCAAGTTGGATCTCATCCTTAACGAAATACGCGCCACACGCGAAGCATTAGAATCGCGCATAGACAGCATGGCGACTGGCCTATCCCTACTGCTAGCTGACCATAACAAGTTGGCGGAGCGGGTCTCGGAACAGAAGATAGCGCTGAGTGACCTCATACCCCAGCAGACGGAACATTCCACGAAACTGGAGACCGTAGAGAAACATCTTAGACAGTTATGGGACAGGGTGGACGACGCGGAAGGACGTGCCCGCCGCAACAACGTCCGCATCCTGGGTATTCCGGAGAAAAGCGAGGGGAGGAATCCCACCCAATTCGTGGAGGACTGGCTACGGAAACTAGTGGGCCAGGAAGATCTTACGGCCCTATACAGTGTGGAACGAGCGCACAGGATGCCTTCGCGTCCCCCGCAACCGGGGGCGCCCCCTCGACCACTGATCGCGCGCCTACTCCACTACAGAGATCGGGACACTGTTCTTAGAGCGGCCAGAGAGAAGGCACCAATACGCTTCGAGGATAAAAACATCTCGGTGTACCCCGATTTCACGCCCACGGTACAAAGAGCCAGGTCCACCTTCATGGGAGTGAAGCGCAAACTTAGAGACAGAGATATGAAATATGCGCTTTTATTCCCTGCAAGACTCAAGATATTGCATGACAACAACTCTCACTTCTTCGACTCGCCGGAGGAGGCGGAAGAATGGATGGATGTCACACTAACCCCTCAGGCCTCCCAAGACCCATTCGCAGATGGCCGCAGTGGGAGTCGCAGGAACCCGCCGGACCGGCGGGTCAACACTTCCAACTCCGGACAGCACCCCTCACAAAGTGCACCGACGAACACTCAACCGCCAGGGGACCAGACAGCAGGTCATCCGTCACCACAGATGCGACTAAAGGAGGAGGCGCTGGCCGCTCACGACGCGGGAGCAACCGGGGACAGGGTCACCGTCACCACTGACACCCACACCGAGGTTTCCGGATCAGTGGACAGCCTACAACTGTTCCCAAAGATCACAGCCCAGATGGCGGCGGAGTTCTGATTGGCGACACGCTCGATCCTCTCCGAGTGGTAACATATAACTGACCCCCTTCCTCATAAGTGGTGGGTTGCATAAGGGCTCACCCTGTTAAGGGCTACCATGCCAAAGCAGGCCATCAAGTGACAGTCACTGGTGGTCTACTCCCCCTGTTATGAACATGGAACTCACTGACTTGTGCCCACGTTGGGCACCCTTGTTTGGCTCCCGAGCCCGTTGGCCTGGGGACCTTTTAGTTAAGGGGATATATGTTCACAAGACACTCTCACCTAGTAACAAGACGAATCTGACATGGTCACCCATGTGCTCCGCTCTACCACCACACACAGAAGGTTATGGGACCTCTTAATGTCTCATTTGTGCACCTGGAATGTACGGGGCCTGGGCTCGGTACACAAACGCCACAGAATTCTAGCTCAACTCAACCGCAGAGGGACACAGATAGCTTGCCTACAAGAGACACATTTGAACAATGCTGAAAACGTGAAGATACGCAAAAAATGGAGAGGGCAGCTTTTCGCTACCTCCTATTCTGCGTTTTCCAGGGGGCGGCGATCTGGCTTCGCAACTCTGTCCCTTTCAAAATGTTAGAACAAAAGATTGATAAGGAGGGACGATATGTATTTGTGCGGGGTTTGCTGGATGGGGATGCCATTGTACTTGGTTGTGTGTACTCACCAAACACAGGTCAATCGGAGTTTTTGTTAACCTTGAACGGGATACTTGCTGATTGGGCGGACCACCATTGGGTCATTGGGGGGGATTTCAACGCTGTGCTCGATCTTACACTGGATAGATCACACCCCCCCTATTGGCCACTGAGAGCAGGAGGCAGGCAGACGCTCTAGCACGATGGGCTGAGGGCTGGGATTTGGCAGACGCATGGCGCAGCACACACTCACGGGAGAGGGAATATAACTTTTTCTCCCCACCTCACCAGCTCCACACCAGAATCGACCATGTCTTCTGCTCCCGCTCCCTGACAACTTCAATTGTCCGAACCCAACACATGGGGAAAACCCTGTCCGACCACAACCCCGTTGAGCTCACTTGGCAGTGGGGCAAGCTGTTGGCCCCCGTCCCAACTTGGAGACTACCCCCAGATCTACTTGAAGACGCAGTCTTCCGATCGTCCCTATCCGACACTATAGAAACCTACTTCTCCACAAATGCGAATACAGCCAGCACCCGTCAGATAGAATGGGATGCATTTAAAGTCTGTCTCAGGGGAGAGGCGATGGCCGCTCGAGTGGGCAGGAAGAAAGAGGTAATCAGTCTATTGAGGGAGGTGGAGGGTTCGCTAGCGTCCCTAGAGAGTGAGGCAGCGGGCACCAATGCATATTTCACACCACTACAGGAGGCTCACATTAGACATGCAGAGCTGCTAGAAGACCTGAGGCTCCTAGACTATCGAGAATACACGAATAGGCAGCATACACAAGCGGATCGAGCTGGCCCCCTCCTGGCCCGTCTCCTACGTGATTCCCCACCTTGCCACCCAATCCTGGAAATATTGGATCAAACAGGCAATCCGACCACCACCCAAATAGGGATTAATACGGCATTCAAAGACTATTATACCACGCTATACAGCCCCCCCGCCCCTGTCAGAGACCGCCTATGAGGCCTTCATGAGGGACCTGGACCTACCCCAACTCACCGACAGGCAAGGCAAAGACCTGAAGCGCAACATCTCACTAGCGGAAATTAGGCAGGCAATACGAACTCTCCCTAGGAACAAGGTCCCCGGCACCGATGGCCTCCCGGACGAATTCTATACAACGTTCATTGATCTCCTAGCCCCACGTTTACACGCTGTCTATTTGGAAGCTATACGGTCAGCCTCCCTGCCACAATCATCCATGCAGGCTTTGATCACATCCCTCTTAAAACCAGGCAAAGACGGGTTGCAGCTGGTCGACTACAGACCCCTGTCCCTCCTTAATACTGATTCAAAGATCTTGAGCAAAGTGCTGGCGACGAGACTAGTGCAATACATACCACAGTTGATCCACCCGGACCAATGTGGTTTTGTGCCGGGCCGGAGCACGGCCATGAATCTTAGACGCTTAGCCCAGCTGATGCTAGGAAACCTGATGGACGCGGGCTCAGAGGGCAGCATATCACTGGACCTGAAGCAGGCGTTTGACTCCCTTAGATGGGACTACATGTTTGCCACACTTTTGAAATTCGGGGTACCGCCCGAATTCGTCCCCTGGGTCAGACTACTGTACACTCTCCCTACAGCGAGAGTACGCACTTCCAGGCACATTTCAGGACCCATAGCTATAGCGAGGGGCACCCGACAGGGCTGCCCTCTCTCCCCTCTCCTATTTATCCTCGCCCTCGAACCATTACTCTGCAGACTTAGGACAGTGGCCCCCCTCTGTGGTATTCAGAGGCATGGGACGGCACATATTGTGTCAGCTTATGCTGATGACATCATTTTATACCTTCGGGATCTGCGGGGCGATCTGGGCCCTCTAACCCAAATATTTGAGGACTTCAGGGCGATCTCAGGCCTTACCATAAGCGAACCCAAATCTTATGGATTCACCTTCAGGCATCCAGGCTCATCCACTCCCCTACCCTTCGCCCCACACGAATTCCAGATAGCGGGAACAACCTTCCGATATCTTGGGATGCACATCTACAGGGAAGCTGGCATGATGATTGACGGCAACCTTGGGAGGACCATGAGAGCATTGAAATCACAAATTCAATTCTGGCTGACGCTGCCCCTCTCTGTTGCTGGCAGAGTGACCATTTCTAAGATGGTAATGCTCCCTCGCCTCGTTTACCACTTCACCAACCTGCCATTCCTGATCCCAACAGAGACATTTAAACATCTCGACACACTACTCACGGAACTTATATGGGGACATGGGCGCAGACGCATAGGCCTCACTAAACTACAGCTCCCCTCAGGCTCTGGTGGTATGGGCCTACCGGACTTTAGGGCATACAACTATGCGTGCCAGCTACAATGGCTGGCCTACTGGGTGGCAGGCCGCTACCTACACGAGATCGACATGTCAGAGAGGGAGCATGAAAGACGGGACATTCACAAGTTGCTTCTACCCCGCTCGGAACTGCCGAGAGACGCCCCACCGCTCCTCCGGCTGGCGGTGGCATATTGGCGGAAGGCATTGAAATACACTTCCCCCACGACCTCTTATGCCTCCACAATCCCGCTTTTGGGTATACCGCTGGGCTCGGGAACACTCACGAAGAACACACTAATGACTTGGCAGGACGCAGGTGTGTCACATGTGGGCGACCTGTTCGCAGAGGGGCGCCTACTGTCCTTTGAAGATTTCCAGGCTGCGCATGGCGTTCCTAGGGGCTCCTTCCTTTTACACGCGGGCCTTCGTCACTATATAACGCACAAGTGGGCACCTGAAGGACAAGAGCCAGCTATAAACCCCCTGATAACAATGCACTACCTCATGGGCACGGGTAGCCATCTGACCAAATGGCTCACTGCTAGTATCACCACAGGGAGGGCGGTCCCTCTATCACCACTCAGGACAGCATGGGAGGGAGATGTTGGTAGGCCACTGAGGGACAAAGAATGGGAACGCATTCTCCAGTTTCCCAAGAAGGTAGCTAGGAACCCCAAATTTAAGTTTATTCAGCTGATGTTACTACATAGAGCCTACCTGACCCCACATCGCATATGCATGATGTTCCCCGACACGAGTGGTACCTGCCCCCGGTGCGACGCTAACGACGCGTCGCTAATACATATGCTTTGGCAATGTCCCAAGTTGGGTTATTACTGGACCGCCATCGCTGACTCGCTTGAGAGAGCTGGCACCCTGTCCAGATCACTCACCCTAGAATATACACTATTGGGGCTGGGACCGTCAACTCGCACGAGAACCGTAGCGACACGTTTCACAGACTTGGCCCTGTTACTAGCGAAGCGAGCAATCACGATGAGATGGAAGTCCCTCAAACCACCTGACCCGGATTTATGGAAGGCAGAGGTAATAAGATGGGGCAAGGCAGAAGGCGAAGCGCTGCAGCGTGAGGAACGCAGAGGCCTCAGGAAAACACTGATTTCCCTGGACTGGTTCACCGTACTGGGAACCTTCGAGGCTGGGGATGATGGGGATGATGGGGATACAGATAACTCACTACATACAGGATGAATGTGTCCAGCCCTTCTAGACATTCCGAATATCATCACAGTATGAGGTGCGCTGTGCTGAGGTACGGAGAACCCCGTACCATTGACAATTCTATCCCAGCCTGCCCATGTGTATGGACAAAACTGAAATTGCGGAGTAATGAGTGACCCAGATGTAAATATCACATTTATACGCACATTGGAAGAGTGTCGGGAGGGATTCTAGAGGGTGGGGGAGGGTATGGGAATGGTATGGGATTGTTAAGTTACCATGGTTCCGGACGAAAACGACAAATCAATGATACTAAGTACCTGTGAGTACTGAGCAAGCATATACATGTGACATTCTGTTTACTGCTGCGCCCGAATATGTATGTAACTGCCCCCATTGCTATGCTAATAAACAGATTTTCAACAAAAAAAAAAACTGAAGCAACACCTGCACAGAACATTGCAATGGGGAAAGGCCCAACGCCGAACACCAGCGACTGAAATTACCCCAAAGTCGATCATACGATTTGAGGGTAGACGGCCGACGGGAACGCTAAAAGGCCACTGCTAAACGGTCCGGGAAACCGCGCCGTTGCCACCCCTGCCTCTCAATCTCCACACCGACTGCCACAATCTGAGAAGAGACAGGGACGGGGATGACCTCAGGGGAGACGGGGACAGGGGAAGAAACCAGGGACCCCGCACCGCCAAAAGACGAACCGTCAGAAACCACGACCTCCGATGCCAAATGGGCAGGACCACCACCACCTCCCGATCCTCCAGACACAGGCGGACCAGAAATTGGGGAATCAGAGCCAGAGGGGGAAAGGCATAGAAAAGGCGGGACGGCCAAGGAATCCACAGGGCATACACCCCCCAACAACCCTCTTGCAGAAACCTGGAGCAGAAGCGAGGAAGCTGCGCATTGCACCGGGAGGCAAAGAGGTCCAGAAAGGGAAGACCAAACATCCCGCACACAAGCGGAAACGCAACTGGGGTGAGAGACAACTCCAGAGTACCTGGAAAGCAACGACTCAGGACATCCGCCACACAGTTGTCCACTCCCCGAATATGAATCGCAGTCAGAGACAGCAGATGACTCTCCGCCCAACAGAACAGGGGAATGACCACCGCGTCCAAAGAGGCCGAACGAACCCCCCATTGATGATTGAGATAAGCCACCATCACCATATTGTCAGACCGAACCAAAACGTTCTGGCCGAGCAACAGCCCCCAAAACCCCATCACAGCACGGGACACAGCCGTCAACTCCCTCCAGTTGGAAGAACGGCGACTCTCCAGGAGGGACCAATGACCTAGAAGGGACCGAGACCCCAAGGTCGCCCCACCCCAAGGAGCTGGCATCGTCGTTAAGACCAGAGAAGGAGAAGCCTGCAGAGGGAGTCCCCGAGACAGATTGACCCTCACAGACCACCAAAGAAGAACCAGGAGGACCACAGGAGACACCGGCAGAAGAGATTTTAAATCGCGGGACAAAGGATTCCAGCGAGACAGGAGGTACACCCAAAGGGGGCGCAGGTGAAAATGTACCCAGGCCACCGTAAAGACAGTCGCTGCCATCAGACCCATAAGACGCAACCAGAGGCGCACCGGAAAGGAACCCCCCCACCCTGAATCGCCGAGCAAGGGACACCAGGGTCACAATCCGAGGATCGGGCAAGAACACACGGTTGAGATCCATACGGAAGCAAGTCCCAATGAACACCAGGTCCTGAGACGGAGTCAGCTGGCACTTGGGTAAGTTGATCAGAAATCCGTGTCGACGCAACGCAGAACACACCAAGTCCCTGGCCTCCAACAATAAGACACGAGAGGGAGCATGGAGCAACCAGTCATCTAGGTATGGATACACCATCACCCCGCGGAGATGAAGCCAGGCGACCAAAGGAGCCACCACCTTCGTAAAGACCCGTGAGGCCGACCGAAGGGCAAGACCTGGAATTGATAGTGACGGCCCGAACACAAAACCGCAGAAAGCGACGGGACCGAGGATGTACCGGGACATGGTAATCCAGGGTACACATGAAGTGACCCAGAAACACCAAAGGAATCACCTGTTGCAAAATCTTCATACAAAAGGGCATCCGGACCACCCACCGGTTCAACACTTTTAAGTACAAAACCAGGCGGAAACCCCCTGTAATTATGGGAACCAGAAAGATCAGGGAATAGAAGCCCGTCCCCACCTCCAAAGGAGGAACCTCCTGAATGGCACCCGTCATGAGAAGAGCCTCCAACCCTTGAGAAAGATGAGCCCTCTTGGACTGGCAGGAAGGCCAGGGAGTCGGGCGAACACCAGAATCCGGAGGGGGAACAGAGAACTCCACAACATAACCCACGCGAGCGACCTCCAACACCCAGGCGTCGGAACAAGACTGAACCCAGGCATCCAGGAAGAAACGCATCCGCCCTCCTACTAGCAACCCAGGAACCGTCAGGAACACGGCTTGGCAGGGGGAGGGGACCGAGCCTTACGATCCTGACCCCGGCCAGAAGCAAACCTTCCTTGTCTCCTCACAAACTGCCTACCAGTGGAATGGCGAAAGAAAGATTTAGGTTTAGAAGGGACAGGAGCAGCAGAAGAGACCTTAGACGAAGAAGAGTGCTTCTTCTCTTTAAACAGCTTATGCAACTTGGATTTTAACCCCCCGCCCCCCAAACAGCATAGTGCCCTGGAAGGGCAAACGCAAAGCACAAGCCTTCTGAGCAAAGTCAGTTTTCCAGTCTTTAAGGACAAGACTTCGATGCGTCGCTACACTTGCCCCACCGGACAGTGCAGAAGCACGCACCACATCAAAGGAGACATCGGACAGAAGCTCCACCTGACGCTCGATCTGCTCAAGAATACCGGAACAGTCAATGGCATCGTCCATCGACTGATAGAGCGTTTTAAGATCAGACAGCAGTGACTGTGACACATATGTCCCATAGACTCCAGCCTGCAAGGTCGGGAGACAACCTTTACAACGCAACTTTTACTACGCAGTGCCATTACGACGCAACTTTTACAACGCAAACCATTACAACGCATTGCGCTGGGGGGCGCTCTAGGATAGGGAATAGGTTTAATTTACTATCCTTCCCTACTATCCACGGGGACTGGAGTTGGAATAGTAAATTAAACTATTCACTATCCAGCGCCCCAAAGCACTATGCGTTGTAATGGTATGCGTTGTAAAAGTTGCGTCGTAATGGCATGCGTTGTGAAAGCATGCGTTGTGATGTCATACATCCGCAAGGTCAGGTGGGAACCGGAATAAACCTTCCTGACCACAGCATCTGCCTTTTTATCCACCGGATCCCTCAGCACGGCGTCCTCAGCCAGGGAAGTGCTCCCCACTAAACTAGCCACAAAGGAGTCAATAGGAATAGAATCAGGAAGTTCAGTAGCCATATCCTGCAGAGGATAAAGCCGAGCCATAAATCGTGGAATCAAAATGCGATCTGGATCAGCCCACTCCCTCTTCAGGATATCCGTAATGAAGGGATGCACCGGGACATCAACCGTGGCAGCACTCCGAAACTGTCGCAACCAAGGACCCTTAGAGGTACTTGGAACGGCCTCGTCCAGAAACCCCATGTTCTCCTTCACATGCTTCAGAATGCCAGGCAAAGCATCCTTAACCACATACTTGCCCTTCAGGTCAGTGTCCCCTACCCAGGCAGACTCATCGCCAGAAGAATCAGATAAAGTCTCCCTGATCAAGCGCTTAAGACACGCATCCTCATCCCTACCACGGCGCCAGGACCTGGCAGGAGACAGAGACAGGGAAGTATCTGAGGATGAGGAGGAGGAAGACCGCTCCCTATGATGTTGTTTCCTTGAACTTTTCCCCATCCTACACAACGTCTGGAGAGGAAAAAAACAACTCAGCAGAGGAACAGCAATGCAGCAGCGAAAAGACCGCTATGCGGTACTCACCACACCGACCCGGTTTTATCAGGAGCAAAAACCGCCGGGAGACGAAGTGCCTGAACCTCGTCCGGGCGGAAGACAGGCATGTCCAAACCGGAAGGCGGAAGCAACCATCAGCCAAATGGGAGACACGAAGAGGCCGCGCCCCCCAGTAAGCCCGGCAGACCAGGAGGGGCAGCTATCGGGCAAAATAAGAGCCCACGCTGTGTGACCCCCGCCGCGCGGCTCAAGAATCATCCAGCACAGCCCACGCCACTCCCCACAAGCCTGGCAGGGAGGGAGAGGCAACTACCACCGGAGGGACCAAACATTTGCCCTCCACGTAAGTTCAGCAAACACAGGAGCGCCCTCGCTCCTGCCACGTCCAAGACACTGTCAGAATGACAGAAAAAAAGAACAGAGGGAATACTGGGACCTGTACACTTATGTACTCCCAGCGGGAATGGGGAGGGTAGGTCCAGCATTCCTTCATTCTTTCTTCCTGTCAGTGAGATGGATTATCTCACTTTGTTATGAAGGTGTCGAGGACGTAGGGACCTGGGGGTAATAAACACTTGTGCCACCATTCAAAAACCTTTCGTGCACCCATTCAACAAATGATAATTACTGTACATATTCAGCAAATACACTTCCGTCTCCTGCACAACTACTCCTTAGTGCATACATTAAAAAATACACATTTTTAATTAAATTCCCTTTGGTGCATCCATTCCGCAAGTAACCCTTAATGACTTCATTCCACAAAAAAGCCTGCAAACATCCACTCAACAAAGAATCACAATTTCAACAATTAACCAAACAATCATTTGTGCAGACATTCACTGCACTCTGGGATGTTCCATCTCACAAATAACCTCTGGTGAATTCATTCCATAATTGATATTCATTGAATAATGGGGGCTTTTTGTTAAACGGCTATCTGAGGTATGTCTGAGGGTAGGTGATGAATGTTGTCAGCCCTAAAAACTCAGCCTATTATTTAACAAATAATTCCCAATTAATTAATGCTGATACTGTTCGTGTCCTCTTGAATTTAATCCAATTTTGGATGGAAGGGTGCACTTTACACTAAGAAAATAACGCTAAATGCTGGATTATGCTCCCCACACAATTATGCATAATTACAAGTATTTTGTGGGTAATTGCAAGTAATTACGTTTGAAAAAAATACGCCAGTTACGCCCACCCCTAGTGGTAGGCACTATAGGTCTGGCATACCCTTTCACATGTGCAGTATGATGGCTAGAATCACTTCATATATACCATTCCCCAGGGAGTATGACAACTTTCTCCTGCTTTATAATTTGTGTACCAGTGGAAAAACACTTCCACCCCTCCACAGGGAAATCCAGTTATCACCAAGAATGCTGAAACGGATAGCAAAAATTAGGTAATCATAGTTTGGGAAGAGAGCCATAATTTACTGCAGTAGGGCCGGGAAATTCATTCCTGGACGAAATCCAATGGAGTTGGGTAACAAGAAACCTCTGTGGGCAGGAGTCAGAGAAGTAAAGGCTGGCAGCCTGAAGACGGACTCAAAATAATCCTAAACTAATTAAAGGGAAGGGACCGATAATCCTTCTTGCAACATTTCAATAAAAGCTCCAGTGCATCCATTTAACTAATATCCCATTGCATCCTTTCCACCAATAACCCCTGCATTAATTCAAGAAATAATCCTCACTGCATCAGTATAACAAATAACCCTCAGCGCGTACCTGCAACAAATCAACCCAGGGCATCCACATCACAAACAAACCTCGACGCACAACAGACTGTGCATCTTTCCAACAAATAAACCTCAGTCAATCTAAACCACAAATAATAATTATCATATACTTGTGATAAATAACCCTCAGAATCCATTTACCAAATGAACCTAAGTGCATCCACTGAAACCCCCCAGTGCATCTATTAACATAAAACCCATCATTGCCTCTTGGTGCAGTGGCAGTTCATAAATAAGCACAACACAATAAACTACAGTCCAAAATTTCTATTAAATTGTGCTATTTAGTGTTGCCTTACTGTATTGTATTATTTTACGTTATGATTCATCTGTATGCTGTATTGTTAAAACAAACTTTTGTGTTGCCATGCTGCTCTACTGTTATTTCGTGCAGTGGGCCATTGGGTATATGTGCCACCTCACCTGGTGCACTAATGATATAAAAACACCCCTGCACAAAAAAACAACCTGACACTTATCCCCATTTCCCAGGGAAGACCACGACCAGAGGCAGACTTTTAGTCACAATTTCACATGAGAGAGAAACAATTGCTCCATTACCCAGAGGACCCATTTGCTGCAGAAACAAGCTTCAGACGAACCCAGCATATGAAAGCGAGGTGACAAAAGTTCGACTGAAGCTGGTCCGTGGGTCGAGAAGCAAGATGAATGTGTTAACTTGTGCCACGAGTCACGACCCAGTGATATAACTGCACCTGACTAAGCACAAACCATTCGGATCATTCGGATCTCTTCCCTTCTCCTTCCTGTGAACCCAAAGAAAGACCTTGACTACCACTTCTGCTTCCTGGTTTTACATAACTACATTATATATTGTGTTGTGCTATTTTATGTTAAAGCATGCTATATTGTTTCGCAGTTGTTATGTAACTTAAGATACGTTGTGCTATCCAAGTTATATCACACCATCTGGTTATGAACACCTAGACAATTCGAAAGTCCTTAACTGTCAAACAATATGTTGCATCTGGCGAAAGACACACTTTTGCTGCTAACTTGCAGCCAACTTCTGCGATCGTCTAATTATGGAAATTCCCATATTATATGCCCGTTCAGATATACAGTAAACGTATATGAGTGGTAAAGTGCGCAACCCAGCCCCCTTGCACTGTGCCCTAAAACCAGATACCCCTGCCTTGCAATCCACCGCGACCCAGGCCTAAAAACTACCCCTACTCCCGACCTGATCCCTAAAACACAGCTCTCTGCCCAAAAAACTACCACGACCCCATCCCCCTCCCTGAGCCTAAAACTGACCTCCAGCCCTGTCAAGTGTCCCTTCTCCCCCTGCCCTGAGTCCTAAAACTGGCCCACAGCATTAACAAGCATTTGCAATGCAATAGGTCTCACATTAGGAAATTTTGAGCTATTGGTATTGTAAATGACAATTTTTTAATTATTGCGTTGGTTTTGAAAATAGCCAAATTAATAGCTTTGTCATTGACAATGCCAATTGTTCTAACTTTCGCAAATGTGACACCTATAGCATTTGTACTGCAATATGTGTTGTATTGACGTGACTTAGATGTATTGATATTACAAATAACAATGGCTTTTAATTTTTTTTAATAATTAATACTTAAATGAAAATTATTGTAATTTATAATGGCAATAGCTTAAACTTTTGTAAATGACTTTTGTGAAGATTGTGTTCAGTGTATTTTATTGTGACAAAAATCCAAGAACAGAAGTGAAATATTAACATCTTTTTGTGACATTTGTAATAAAGCTTGAAACATTGAGAGAACATATTTGAACCAGTTGTTGTTGAATGGTTGCACAGATTGATGCTGTGGTGGTGCTGAGTGATGCGATAGATAGAGTGAGTGCGAAAGATAGATAGAGGGAGGGTGATAGATAGAGGGAGGCCGATAGTGGTGGTCCCGAGTGATGCTGTGGAGGCCCTGAGTGATGCTGTGGAGGCCCTGAGTGATGCTGTGGTGGTGCTGAGTGATGCTCTGGTGGTGGTCGAGAAGAAAATCATGGATAAGAGGGAATGAAAGAGGCCGTAGGAAAACAGGGGGACAGGGGGTGACGCGAGAGTGTCTGGTAAAAACTGAGGCGAGCACCAAGAAGGGAAAATGTACAAAGAAATGCGAGTCACGGCCCATGAGAGTGAGGGGGGAGGGGGGATGGAATAAAAAACGTGCAGCTGACTGACAGAGAAGCTGTAGTCGGCGTGTTTGCGCGCAGTAAAGCTAAATAATTACAATTAACAAAAGCATCAAACTTGTCTCATATATATTACATGCAATAACGGATACAGATGAGAGTCACGGACCATGAGAGTGGGGGGGTGGAATAAAAAACGTGCAGCTGACTGACAGAGAAGTTGTAGTCGGCGTGTTTGCGTGTTTGCGCGCAGTAAAGCTAAAAAATAATTAAAATTAACAAAAGCATCAAACTTGTCTCATATATATTACATGCAAGAGAGGGACAGAGGAGGAAAGGTGGGAGGGAACACGACCTGGGGGAAGTTGGCTGGGGAGGGGGAGGAGAGATCCGAGTAAGGCTGTGGAACAGATGGCTGGTGCTCATGTGAAGCGCTCCAATACCTGCGGGTCGAGTTCGCGTTATATAAAATCTACACACAAAAGAAGCTATGAGCAGAACGGGCTGCAAGGCAATTCAGGGTAATCGCTGAAGAGTAAAGGGATCAATATACGCACATCCGTTTTAGTTGGAGAGCAAAGGTCACTAGTCTGAGTTTGGGAAGATCCAGAACAGATAGAAAGAGCGCATAGCTCTATTTTAGCAGGACTGGCTGGCTGGCTCAATCGAGGGCAATCTACCGAAATGAGCGGTGACATGTTTCCAAGTATCTCTAATGACAGGCATCGCAGAGTGCATGCATTCTTTATAGCAGACGGAGCATAAACGCAACTCAGGACCATAGCAAGAGGAACATTTACCAAACAATCACTGGGGGAAGAGAGC
Organism: Lissotriton helveticus; assembly: GCF_964261635.1. Classification (NCBI taxonomy): domain Eukaryota; kingdom Metazoa; phylum Chordata; class Amphibia; order Caudata; family Salamandridae; genus Lissotriton; species Lissotriton helveticus. The sequence continues at coordinate 924,393,878 of NC_136071.1, read as the reverse complement.
AGGGGAAGTAGAAGGGAGGCACGGCCTGCGGCCGTGAATAAGTGACGGCGGGGGGGCGGGCATCCTGTGATTCTGATCAAATCACTTTATCTCCCTGCGCCTACCACACAATGAAAGTGTCCTTGTGTAACATAACTGGTGCTCATGTGAAGCGCTCCAATACCTGGCAGAAATTGCAAATGATTTCAAGTGAGTGGTATGTGGCATGGCATCAAAACATGACATCTTGAAAGCTATGAAAATAACTATGGGTACTCCTTTCATCATCCTCATGAGGGTGAACGGCTGAGTTGAGTCTGTGACACTTCTCTGTTGTTAACATTCCTCTTCTGAGCTATCTTTCCTTTTGTACTAATTTTCACGATGAGAGGTTGGAGTCCATTGCTTGTGCTACACAAAGGCCGATATAACAGCAAGTTTAAACATATGCAACAGAAGCAATGAGTGAGAGTTACCACGGACAGCAGGACGACGGAGGGGGTGAAAGGAACTACAGACAGCAAGAGGAGGGCAGGCCTGCGGCCGTGAATAAGTGACGGCGGGGCATCAAAGCCTTTGATGTGCCAAATGCTGCTGGGGAACCGAGTTGGAGCCTCGGCGTGGGCTCAGCATCCTGTGATTCTGATCAAATCACTTTATCTCCCTGCGCCTACCACACAATGAAAGTGTCCTTGTGTAACATAACTGGTGCTCTTGTGAAGCGCTCCAATACCTGCGGGTCGAGTTTGCACTATATAAAATCTGCACACAAAAGAAGCTATGAGCAGAACGGGCTTCAGGGTAATCGCTGAAGAGTAAAGGGATCAATATACGCACATCCGTTTTAGTTGGAGAGCAAAGGTCACTACTCTGAGTTTGAGAATATCCAGAACAGATAGAAAGAGCGCATAGCTCTATTTTAGCAGGACTGGCTGGCTGGCTCAATCGAGGGCAATCTACCAAAATGAGCGGTGACATGTTTCCAGGTATCTCTAATGACAGGCAGCGCAGAGTGCATACATTCTTTATAGCAGACGGAGCATAAACGCAACTCAGGACCAGAGCAAGAGGAACATTTACCAAACAAGCACTGGGGGAAGAGAGCAGGGGAAGTAGAAGGGAGGCACGGCTTGCGGCCGTGAATAAGTGACGCACAGGGAGTCACGGCCTGCGGCCGTGAATAAGTGACGGCGGGGGCGGGGCAGCGAAGCCTTTGATGTGCCAAAGGCTGCTGGCAGGGGGAAGGATCGGGCAAGCTCGTCCACGAGCTCGTGAACTGTTGGGAATCCTCCTTGAGGACAGCCAATCAGCTGCCTGAAGAGAGTCCCGGCCATCAAGCAAATGGTAAGGGGAGCCTTTGAAGAGCAAGGCAGGGGGATAGAAGCGCGGTCACAAGCACGTGCACTTCTACAAATCCGGATCGTAAAAGTCAGCTTTGTGGATGGGTGGCAATAGGTCTCTCTGCGAGACCTAAAAACGACACCCCCCCCGCAATCAAACTGGGCCCCAGCCCTACTCACCACGTTGCAACCCGGTCCATCCTCTCTCGACCCTTCCTGTTCCTCTCTCCACCCAGCCACACATCTAGACTGCTGTCTGCTTTAATCACGCATATGAGGGGTTAATGCATATGCTTGAGTAAGGCATATGCGTCGTTCAGGCAAGCATTTTTCCACTTGCATTGAAACGGCCCTCTTGGCTCACCCCGCATTGTAAAGTCAGTGTCCCGTTATAGCTACATTGTCTGCTTGTTTGATAAGTAGGGAGAATAGTGATTGTAATGTGTCATTATGGGCCCTCTGAGTGGGCAACTCTCATGTCAACATAGCCAAAAAACAACTAACAAGGAGGGTTAACACACACAACAGAAAAGATTATTTCAGTCCAGCTGAATTGTACAGTTATCAGTACCTGTTTCACAGTGAAAAGAAATGTTTGTCAAGGATGCTGAGTTTGAGACCTGTTATAGGAAGAGCACTGCAGCGTTCCTGTTTAAGACTAAGGCTGACTGGCCTCTGGAGACTAAGGCGCCATTACTAGCAGTTCACATAGAGTGAAAGGGTGAGGCCTCCAGATCAAGACAAGTGGTGCCCTATTACAGATAGAGCACACTTTCACTGTTTGTACCATGGTGCACCTTAAAGCAGGTGCACTGGGTGCAAACAGGAAAGGTGTGCCCTATTAGGAAGAATGCGTTGCCCTCAGGGCAGGAGCGAATTTGTGCTATTCCAAGGGCAGCGCATTCAAGAGAAATACGGAGTAGCTGTTTAAAATCTACTATGTGTTTTTCTCTGCAGGCAGCATCCAGCCTGCACTTACAAGAGGGGAGAGAGATTCCCTTGCAGGCGGGTGCAATGAGTTACTGCAACCACCTGCTAGAGGATGTCTGGCAGGTCCCAGGGAACCCCTTTCTCACCTCCAGAGGGCTGCCTTTTGAAAGTGCACTGAAAGTGCACCACTTTTTTGTTGCACAATTTCAGTGCATCTCCTAAAGGCATGTTTGCCTCTGCATCTACGTTGCTAATACAGTGCAGCTGCAGAAGCAAAGAGGTTCCCTCATTTGCATGGGGCCACGCCCATGCAAATGTGGGGAAACCCACTCTCGATAGCACTGGCACTACATGTGTGCCATCGCTATCAGTTTTACGTAAGGGGCCACACAAGCATCTGTTGCCCCTTCTGTAATACCAAAGTACCACGAGGCAAACAAGGTGGGCACAAATGCCCATTGCGCCTTTGCGGAACTTCTGTCATATGGAGCCAGAAAAGGAAATGGAAGCTGCCTTGCAACTTTCTGTGTTGAAATAACTTTTTGCTTGCCCTAGAGTTCATTTACAGTTTCACCCCTCACCTTTATTATTTTCTTCCTTTAAGGTTCCCTCTGTGTAATGAATTGTGTTATTGATGGAGGAGGGTAAAGACCCTTCTGTAGCAACAACTACAATTCTTGTCAGGGTGAACAACAAAAGCCATTAAATTAGCCTGTGCTTAACCCTCTAGTAACTTGGTACAAAAGCAGAAAAGCTTAACTTAGAGGCACTGCTTTAATTATTTATGCAGCGCATAAACAGCAATACCGTGAAAACAAGACAAGCATAATCCCACACCAATTTAGAAAAATAGAATAACATTTAATAAATAAAATGACACCATAACAAATTAAATCCAATCAGTAAAACCCAAGTTATGATTTTTAAAAGGTTTTAAGTGAATAAAAGATAAAAAGTGCCAACCGTGGGTATCTGGTCATACGAGATCAGGGCAAAGTCATAGAAGGCAGCAGTGGTGGCTTTTGGGATTTAAAAGTGGTGGGCGTAAATGACTGTTCCAAAGTTCAAGGAGCAAGTAAGCATGACTATTTATTGTACAAATAGCACAAACTCAACCCAAGGATATCGGACTGGAGAGTTTTACATGAGCACCAGTTAAAATACACAATGCCCAATTCGTCTTTTTTTAGGAATGAGGGGAATAAGTGATTTGCCCAGAATCACAGGATGGTCTGCCAATGATGGGACTTGACTGTGGTTCCCCAGTTACAAAGTTGACATAACGCCACATCATCATACTATCTGACCTGCCTTTTAAGAGAAAATAGGTCTACTGTGGTGATCCTTTATCTGTTTTTCAAAACTCTGTCTTTATGTTCCACACAAGCTCTGTTTATTCATGAGTGGAACAGACATGAGGAGATCCTCATTCCTTCTGAGTGCAGCTTTTGCTTTCCACCTGCCCAGCAAATCCCAATGCTGCTCATTAAAATAATAAGCAAGAGATTTGTTCAACAGTGTATGAGACCTGCCTTGGGATTGGCTGGACAGGGCACTTCGATACTCCATTGAAGAATGGGGGCTACAGTCACTGTCCACCTGGCTCTCTAATACAGTGCCAGTTCAGAGACTTCAAAGTGCACATGTCTATTTGACAGTGCCCAAATACTTGCCCAACCTGCCATGTGCAAGTACTTACAGCAATCTCTATCACTCATCTGAGCAGTGCAAGGAAGAAGGCTACACTTCCTGCACTACGTAACTGCAAAGTTGCAGTGCAGACTCTGCCTAAAGTAAATATGGGGCAATTCATACTGATATTTTATAGTGTCTATTGCAGGTCTCAGGTGGTGGGGCAATGCTCAAATCTTCGTGAAGAGGAACCACCACTGCAAGGCAGTCCTTCTGGAGTTCCTCTGCAAGTCCAGGAGTGTACTGTAAAGTTGGTCTCAAGTTCCAATGTTTATATCTGGTGTCAGCCTTTGAAGTGGGGGAAACTTCTAGGCTATCCCCCAACCTGGTTCTGGATATATCCTCCTGTCCCCTCTCCTGGCTTTAAGTGCTCTAGGGTGACGAAAATCTGGTGCCAAATTGCTTTTTGAGTGTGCTTGAGGCAGCAATGCACATCATTTGGAGGTGGTCAGGGGTCGCAGCTGTGACATCTTGTTTGTTCCTTGCTACTCCTGCCACTTCCTTTGTGACCCCTGGCCTCAGTGGGGGCAAAACCTTTGCCTCCTCTGAGGCTCGGGTCACAAAGGAAGTGCCAGGAGTAGCAGGGAGCAAGCAAGAGGTTACAGCTGCAACCCCCAACTACCCCCAAATAATGTCTGTGGAGGCAGCCCTTTGAAATGTAAGTCGGACAGGGAACAGCTCTGTCACACTGATCCTGGTAGGATGGTCCATCCTGCCAACACCTAGTCCCCATTTGTCTCACCGTCTGGCAGGAAGACACAAAGGCCAACACATGTGACCCAGGGTACAGTCTGCAGGCACCAAATGACTAGTACTGGGAAACGGCAACTTTCTAGGGGGAGTATTTTCAGAATAGTGACTTTAAATCCGAATTTACCATTAAAGAGGATTTTAAATCACAATTCATTTGTGAACAAACATGACATTTTTACCTGTTTCCAATAAAACATTAGAACGTATTCAATATAATAAGTAACCCAATGTTATCCTAAGAGAGAGGCAGGCCTCAAAGTAGTGAAAAATGAATTTGGAAGTTATTCATTACCAGGACATGGTAAACTGAAAAACACACGTCCTCGCTTTTAAATACAAGGCACCCTATTATATGGGCTGATTAGGGCCTATCTTAGAGGTGACTTGTATGTATTAAACATTGAGGTTTAGGCCTAGCAAAAGGTTTATGTTGCAGGTTGAATTTGGCAGCTTAAAACTGCACACATGCTGCAAAAGCAGGCCCGAGACATGTTTTGAAGAGCTATGCAACTTGGTGGCACAGTAAGTGCTGCAGGCCCACTAGCAGTATTTCATTTACAGGCCGTAGTTTCATGTGGCACCACTTTACTAGGGACTTATAAGTAAATTATATGTGCCAATTGGGTGTAAGCTAATTTAACTATGGCTAAAGGCAAGAGTACAAATACTTTAGCAGTGGTTAGCAGTGGAAAGGGCACAGACTTTTAATGCCAACAAAAATGAAAGACAGAAAACAGGTGGAGAGAATGCAAAATGTTTGGGGGAACACCATACCAAAGGCTGTCAGGTCTAACACTCTATATTCTGACCTTTGCCTGACTCTGTTCTTGGACTTTATGTGTGCTTTGTTGTATTTGCTGTGTCCACTTTCCCTGTTCCATTGATATGCACTGAATCCCTTGTGTCTTACTGGCTTCCTTGAGGTTCCGTGAATTCTGAACCCGTTTCATAAAGGTCATGGTTTCGTTACGAATTTGATATTAGCGAAACGTAACTAGTTAGTACGACAAGTATGAGTGTTTTCATCACGTTAGACCGATGGATTCACTACGTATTTAGGGATTTCATTCTGAACCCTTGGGTTCCATTTTGTGTATGGCAGCCATTTTGTGGTTGCCCTCACATAGGCCGATGACTACGGCCGAACGAGTCTTTAGCACACGTACACTTTAGCTGACTTCTGAATGACCTGAGCGAACTGACCCTCTTGCCTGAAGCCAACCGTGTTAGGCCAGTTCCTTTCCCAGTAGCTGATCAAGATTGAGGATCAAAGCACACGACATCGTAAAACTTTATTGCACACAAATATGCCTTATCCTACTCACACCTGTTTCTGCTCCTTTCTTTTGTCAAGCTATTCACGTCGTCCCTTACCTTGCTTGAACAGATGCCCTCTAGGATGACGCAGATGATTCCGCAGTGACGCAAGGGACCAACTTCCCTGATTACTAACTAACACTTACTGATTCTAAAATCACAGCAAGAAATTAACTAGAAATTAGGGAGGAGGGCCGGTACTGGACGTTGCAGTGAAGACTCTTGATTCTTGCTGTCGACCTGCGAGGCAACAAGCACAGAAGACTTTACTATTTAGGTCCTATAGTTTCCTCCTATTCTACTCTAAATCTTTTAACTAATCTAGTTAAGGCACTTAAGGTTCTAACTGGATGTCTAGACGTTCCCCTACCTGCGATCAGTAAGGAGTTGGCCTTCGTCCAGTATTTCTTTATGGTAGTGAAGACGATGTCGTCAAGTGTCCTCTAGGATAAGTGGTCAGCTTGTAGGCTTGTATGCTCTAGTTGAATTAGGCTGGAAATGAAAGAGAAGGATTACTTAACATTCTTTAAAAGGCTTTCGCAAATCCTTCCTAACAATTCTACCACTTACTTGCAATAAACGTCTTGCTTCCTAGACTTGGGGTTCTTAATAATCTTCCTCTAATTTCGGAAAGATAAGCAAAGATACACAATATCCTATACCTTAACAACAACAAGAGATGACTGTATTCACAATCAAAATATGGCTCTAAATAACACTCATGAAAACCTAAACAAAGTTCTTCTTTAGAAAACTGAGGTACAAGAAACAGAATAGTCCAAAGTCTTTTCCTTGCGTTTTCTTCTGTGAAGCAAAGTTCCAAAAATTGTTATCGACCTTTCTTGCGAAGGGCGCCTTTAACCAAAAAAAATGAAAGTACTTAGCTTTCTGACTCTTTGTCTTCTAGGGTCATCATCGCTGTTGCAGAGATCGATTCGCCATTATGAAGAGCAATGAAGATGTCCTGCCGGTATGGAGAATCCTCCCAGGTAAGTCCCAAGTCCAGACGCGACCTTCTTCAAAGGAAGTCTGAAGGCAAAGCGCCTTCCAGAAGGCTGGGTGCGGTTTAAATACTGGGCCGCACCCAGCTCCACCCGGTTACGCACACAGAAAGTGCGCGAGATAGAAGCTTCCCGAATCCCCTCAGAAGCGCACCAAAAAGGCGCGTGCGAGGGATGCGAGGAGAACGCTCTCAGAGCGAAGGCCTGGCTTCCGTCAGCGCTCAAAGCGAAGGCCTGGTCTTCTGACAGCGCTGGCTCCTAATCCTGAAATAAAACGCATGAGAACACAGAAACCTGCACAAAACATTGGAAATACCCACAATAGTTCACAAGGCATGAAATACTGTACCACCAAACACACTGATTTGAAGCGTGCGGGAGCACGGGACAGGGGTGGGTTTCAAAAAGGGAAATACTACAGAAGCCTAAAGGGGATATGTAGTTCTTAAGGAAGGGCAGGTGTGGAATCATGACAGTACTCCCTCCTCAAGATCCCCCCAAGAACGGTGGAAATGGGTCTAGGTTTATCTGGGAATCTTAAATGAAAGTTCCGAATCAATCTGGGAGCATTTTTAAGATGTTCTAGAGGCTCCCATGATCTTTCCTCAGGACCATAACCCTTCCAGTCGATGAGGTAAAATAACCTTCCTCTAACTCTCTTGGAATCCAAGATTGATCTTACTTCAAATTCTGAGTTGCCTTCAACAATGATAGGAGGTGGGGACTTGGGAATACGAGTTTGAGGATGAAAAGGCTTGATTAGAGAGACATGGAAGACTGGATGTATCAAGTACTTACTAGGGAGGGTCAATCTAACACAAACTGGATTTAGTATTTTCTCAATGGAAAAGGGGCCAATAAATTTTGGATTGAATTTTCTGTTCCCTCTTAATTTCAAATTTTTTGTACTCAACCATACTTTGTCACCTATTTCATAAAGAGGTTGTTCGGATCGATGTTTATCCTTGGCTTCTTTTTGAGATTCTTTCGCTTTGGCCAAGTTGAATTTAGCATCCTCCTGAATGGTGAATATCTGGGACACGTAGTCATAAACTGTGGGTACGGAATCATTGATGTTATTGTTGGAGTTTTCAGGAATGCTTTTTGGATGAAAACCGAAATTACAAAAGAATGGGGACATTTTAATAGAAGAATGCTCAGAGTTGTTGTAGGCGAACTCCAAAGGACTTAACAGATCGGACCATTCTTCGGAAACATTAGGTAACATACAACGAAGATATTGTTCAATAGTCTGGTTAGTTCTTTCAGTTAAACCATCGGTTTGAGGATGGTAACTAGAGGATAAACGAACCTCCATATGTAACAAAGAACTCAGTTTCTGCCAAACCTTAGAAACAAACTGTGATCCCCTGTCCGAAATGACAACCGAAGGAATTCCGTGTAATCTTATCACATGGATCATGAGCAAATGAGCAAGCTCCAAAGCAGTGGGAAGCTTTTTTAAAGGAACAAAATGGGCCATACGGGTAAACTGGTCTACCACAGTCAAAATGGTATTGAATCCCTTCTTGGTTTCAGGTAGTTCAACAATGAAGTCTAATGATATAGTATGCCATGGTTGAGGAGGAATAGGTAATGGCATCAACAAACCACTAGGAGCCTGATGAGAGGACTTGTGCTGGATACAGATGCTACAAGTTTCCACAAATTGTTTAATGTCTTTAGACATAGAAGGCCACCAAAACTTCCTCTTGATGAGTTCCATAGTTTTTATAACGCTTGGGTGGGCTGACAGAACCGTATCATGATGAAGGTGAATAATGGATCTTTGAATTTTCTCATTTGGAACAAAGATCAAGTCGTGGACCATCAGCAAACCGTCTTTCTCAAAAAGAAAAGGATGATCTTTTCTCCAAAGCTCCAATGCCTTTTCTTTCAGAGCTTCCTTAATGTCGTTAATGATGTCACAAACAGTTAAACTTCCCTGAAAACAAGAAGTTGGGATTACAGGGTGAATGACTACCGGTTGATCCGACGTCATTTCCCCTAGTCTGGATAAAGCATCTGCTTTTAAATTTTCCTTTCCTGGGCGATATGTGATTACAAAATTGTAGTCATTAAAAAACATGGACCAACGCAGTTGCCTAGCAGATAAAGCCTTTACAGATCTTAGAGCTTGGAGATTCCTGTGATCAGTATAAATCGTTACAGGATGACGAGCTCCTAATAGGTAATGACGCCATTCTTCAAACACTGCTTTGATTGCCAACAACTCCTTGTCGGCAATTGCATAATTTTGTTCGGCTTCTGATAATTTTCTTGAGAAATAGGCTATAGGGTGCATTTGGCCAGTATCTGAATCTCGTTGTGAGAGAATGCCACCCAATGCAAATTGAGAGGCATCTGCTTCCACAATAAAAGGTAGATTGGGGTCTGGATGACTTAAAATTGGAGCCATGGTAAATAACTTTTTTAGGTTTTGAAATGCTTCATCAGCGGCTGGGGACCATAAAAACTTGGCTCCTTTTCTCAACAGTTTGGTAATAGGTGTTATAACCTGAGAAAAGTTCTGAATGAATCTGCGGTAAAAATTTGCAAACCCTAGAAAACTTTGGATTTGTTTCACAGAAGTGGGACTTGGCCAGGTTGTTACAGCTTCTACCTTTTTAGGGTCCATTTCTATTCCCTCGGGGCTAATAATATAGCCCAGAAAATCCACTTTGGAAACGTGAAATAGACTCTTTTCCAATTTCACGAAGAGTGAGTTTGAAAGTAGTTTCTGAAGAATGGCGCGAACCTGTTTTACATGATCTTCCTCGGAATCAGAATATATGAGAATATCATCAATGTAGACTACACAGCAGATGTCAATGAACTCATGTAATACCTCATTTATAAAAAACTGGAAGGCTGCAGGAGCGTTACACAAACCAAATGGCATGACTTGGTATTCAAAGAGACCGAATTTAGTACGGAATGCTGTCTTCCATTCGTCTCCTTTTCTTACTCTAACTAAATGGTATGCTCCGCGTAAGTCCAATTTTGTATAAATTTTAGCCTTTTTTATTTGGTCTAATAGTGTAGGGATCAAAGGCAAGGGGTACCTGTTCTTAATGGTTACGTTGTTTAAGGCTCTATAGTCTATGCACGTGCGCAGCTCCCCCCCCTTTTTTGGAATGAAAAAAAGAGCTGATGAAACTGGAGACTTAGAGTGCCTTATGAAGCCATTAGCAAGATACTCATCAAGATATTCTCTGAGATGAGCGTTTTCTGCCTCCGTAAGAGCATATATTCGACTGCAAGGTAAGGTAGCTCCAGGCATCAAATCTATTCTACAGTCGAAATCTCTATGTGGTGGAAGGGTGTTGGCCTTCTTTTTGTCAAAAACGTCAGACAGGTCGTTATATTCTGATGGCACCCCTTCCAGAATTAGTATATTGGGTGACTCCATTCCAAAGTCAAAACCTTGAACCATATCCTTAGATCTCTTAGTAAGGAGACAATGATCAGTGCAAGCAGGAGATTGAAAAGTGACTGTCTTGGTTACCCAATCTATGGACGGGTTATGTTTTACTAACCAAGGGATTCCTAAAATCATTTTGAATTGAGGGGCATCAATAATGTCTAATTGAATTCTCTCCCTATGTATAGGAGAACAATCCATTTCTAAAACCTCAGACTGCCTATTTACTGGACCCGAAGTCAATTCTTTGCCATCCACAGCTCTGACGATTTCTGGATGGTCCTTTGACAAGGATCTGAAGCATAACTGAAGGAAGAAATCAGAGTCTATAAAATTACCGGTAGCACCAGAATCTATGATGGCTTCCACCTGTCTAGAGTAAGATTCTGGAAGCAGACCTCGAAGTTCTACAAGTATTGAAAAGTGTCTACAACCAATGGGAGGAAGAGTTGAGGCCAAACTAGAGAACAAACTCGATAAACCGACCTCTCCCTTTACCGAGTTTTCTAGTTTTCCGACTTTTCTTGTGTGACTGCTAAATCGGATGACCTAACTTTAAATTTGTTTGGTCGTGTGGGACATTCCTTCACAAAGTGTCCTGTCTTCCCACAATAGAGGCATTGATTTAATCGCCGCCTCTTTTCTTTCTCCTCCTTTGACAAGGGACCTCGGATAGAACCTATCTGCATAGGTTCTGCAGTATCAGATTTGGAACTAGGTTCTCGGTTAGGTGCTGATGCGGATCTTTCCTTAAAGAAAACTAATTTGTGTTCTGACTTCCCTCTTTCTCCCCTTCTTTCGGAAATTCGATGATTTAATTTCACCACTAAGTCAATGAAGGCACTTATTTCTTCGGGGGGGTCTAAAATCTGGGTGATCATGTCTTTCAATTCGTCCTTCAATCCCCTATAAAAGAGTGAGATTCTTTTGTCGTGAGGCTAATCAGCTTCTAACACCAAACGATTGAAGGTAGATATATAATGTAACAAATCGGATGAGCCTTGTTTTAAACCTAACAGCTCATTGTCAGCTGACTGAACAAATAGATGTTTAGCAAACATCTTCTTTAAAGCCCTCTCAAAATCCCTGAAGTTATACAAGATCCGATCATCTCTTTCTACTAAGGGGACTGACCAAAGGGCAGCGTCTCCACCCATGTAGGATAACATGAATGCAACTCTGGAAGAATCATCAGGAAAAGCTGTGGTTTTTGCTATAAAGTGTAAATGACATTGTTGCAAGAACACTGAGAACTTATTGCAATCCCCATAAAACCTCTCAGGGGGGGCTAAAGGAGTGGGTACCGAAGTCACAACATGGACTTGTGTTGGAGTACTAGAACTGGAGGACCCCTGATAAGTGGCTGACTTCTGCTGCACTGTGTCCTGGAGAGAGGATAAATCCCTACGTAAAGCAGCGTTATCCTGCCTAATTGCTTCTAACACAGCGGCCAAATCCTGCATAGATACCTGATCCATTGCGTCTGGGCGGAATTATCAACGTGGGCTTTGCCTTCTGTCAAGCTATCCACGTCGTCCCTTACCTTGCTTGAACAGATGCCCTCTAGGATGACGCAGATGATTCCGCAGAGACGCAAGGGACCAACTTCCCTGATTACTAACTAACACTTACTGATTCTAAAATCACAGCAAGAAATTAACTAGAAATTAGGGAGGAGGGCCGGTACTGGACGTTGCAGTGAAGACTCTTGATTCTTGCTGTCGACCTGCGAGGCAACAAGCACAGAAGACTTTACTATTTAGGTCCTATAGTTTCCTCCTATTCTACTCTAAATCTTTTAACTAATCTAGTTAAGGCACTTAAGGTTCTAACTGGATGTCTAGACGTTCCCCTACCTGCGATCAGTAAGGAGTTGGCCTTCGTCCAGTATTTCTTTATGGTAGTGAAGACGATGTCGTCAAGTGCCCTCTAGGATAAGTGGTCAGCTTGTAGGCTTGTATGCTCTAGTTGAATTAGGCTGGAAATGAAAGAGAAGGATTACTTAACATTCTTTAAAAGGCTTTCGCAAAACCTTCCTAACAATTCTACCACTTACTTGCAATAAACGTCTTGCTTCCTAGACTTGGGGTTCTTAATAATCTTCCTCTAATTTCGGAAAGATAAGCAAAGATACACAATATCCTATACCTTAACAACAACAAGAGATGACTGTATTCGCAATCAAAATATGGCTCTAAATAACACTCATGAAAACCTAAACAAAGTTCTTCTTTAGAAAACTGAGGTACAAGAAACAGAATAGTCCAAAGTCTTTTCCTTGCGTTTTCTTCTGTGAAGCAAAGTTCCAAAAATTGTTATCGACCTTTCTTGCGAAGGGCGCCTTTAACCAAAAAAAATGAAAGTACTTAGCTTTCTGACTCTTTGTCTTCTAGGGTCATCATCGCTGTTGCAGAGATCGATTCGCCATTATGAAGAGCAATGAAGATGTCCTGCCGGTATGGAGAATCCTCCCAGGTAAGTCCCAAGTCCAGACGCGACCTTCTTCAAAGGAAGTCTGAAGGCAAAGCGCCTTCCAGAAGGCTGGGTGCGGTTTAAATACTGGGCCGCACCCAGCTCCACCCGGTTACGCACACAGAAAGTGCGCGAGATAGAAGCTTCCCGAATCCCCTCAGAAGCGCACCAAAAAGGCGCGTGCGAGGGATGCGAGGAGAACGCTCTCAGAGCGAAGGCCTGGCTTCCGTCAGCGCTCAAAGCGAAGGCCTGGTCTTCTGACAGCGCTGGCTCCTAATCCTGAAATAAAACGCATGAGAACACAGAAACCTGCACAAAACATTGGAAATACCCACAATAGTTCACAAGGCATGAAATACTGTACCACCAAACACACTGATTTGAAGCGTGCGGGAGCACGGGACAGGGGTGGGTTTCAAAAAGGGAAATACTACAGAAGCCTAAAGGGGATATGTAGTTCTTAAGGAAGGGCAGGTGTGGAATCATGACATCTTTATGGTCTATTTACGATTGGGATGTGCCCTTTTTTTATTATGGGTTCGTTCGACCTGTCTAAAGAAGAATGTTGGCTTTGACCGATGATTGATCATGGGCTGGGAAACTGGAAAAGTGGGTTTTACCGTCATGCGATACCTCTGGTGTGGATACATGTGATTGGACAGTTTGTAAATGTAAGGTATTTGTCTGGAATGTGATTTTTGGCATAAAAAGGGATGACTTGCTTTGTAAAATTGAGCAGTCTCCTGAGAACTCATACCGTGATGATTTCTAGGACTTCTGTTACTGGCTGCAGCCAATAAATTCGATCGTTGACGCCACCAAGAAGTTTCCGTGTCTCTGTGTTCTAAGACAGGTGATACCCGAAGACTTTGGGCGTGCCCCTGGCGCCACCGGGTCTTAAATAACCCGGTTCTTCAGTTGGCGCCCAACGTGGGGCGACTTCAGTGGTACCGGTCCAAGCCCGAGGATCGGGAGGAGCTTTGTGAGGAAATTCTGGAGGAAGGCCGCCACTTCATCGACCCCTGTATGTCGACGTGGACCGAAGGTGTTTGCTGCGAGGCTTCCCGCTTTCCGACGGCTACGAAGGACTGCTGCCCTGACTGTCACCCTGTCTTGGGAGATGATAGACGGTCTTCTGGTGGCGTGACAGATATTTTGGTTAAGTATAAGTGGGTCGCTCCCACGAATTTGTTTGGTTCTTGGTTTGGTTCTTGGTTCTTGGTTGATTTGGCTGCTGCAGCAATCGAAGCCGAGGGGCTCATATATTTGCGAGAGTATCGAAAGTCGATAACCCCTTGAAGTTGGAAGCTAGATTAGTGAGCTATAAGATGCCTGGTCTTAGCAAACTTAGAAAATGGTTTAGCTGTGGTTGCAACAAGGATTCCAGACTAGAGGACTCGTGTCCGATACCTCCGGTTGGAACTCCGACTTATGAGCTCTATTCAAAACACGGAGTGGGTCCTATTACTTATAATGAAGTATGGATCCGCTACACTAAAAAGGATGGTGTTTTACGATGGCCCCAACATGGTAGTTTTGATACTGAGATTTTAGATAATCTAGAAACAAAATTGTTTAGGAAGAAAGCCCGGCTGGCAATGTTTGACTCTTTCCGCCTTTGGCGTAAAGAAGCCAAACAGAGAGAAATTAAACAAGCTAAAAGAGATAAAAGAGAAAAGAATGTGTCAATAATGCAAGCTGCTAGGCAGTTTAAGGAAAACAAAGAAGATAAAGCAATTGAGGTGTCAGATAGGCAGCGTTGTATGGCCATAGATAAATGTTATCCGGCCTTGCCATCTCCTCCTCCAAAAGCGATTGAAGATCTTGAGAAAGATCCTTTGATTTCTCATTTGTTGAGATTGCCACCTCCTTATGTACAGGGTGCTACTGCGCCTCCATTACCACCGGTTGTTCCACCCTTTGTTGTTCAACCTCCTGCTGTTGTTCAGCCACCTGGTGCTCCTCCTGCGCAACCCGCTCTAGGCTGGCCAGCTTTGCTACCAGCTTTGCCTCAAACTTCTTTGCCTTCCGCTTCTGCATCTGAGACTCCGACTGTTCTTGTTCCTACACCTTATTTGCCTCAAAACACGTATTCGCCTGTTCTTATGTCTGCTTCTTCTCCTTCTGTTCGAAAACGAATGACAGAGACTGTTTCCACTCTGTTGTCTCCATTGTTTGGGTCACTGAATATGACCCCTGTTTCGGAACGTAAGCAGAGTCGTAGTCAGCTTCCTGGTTCCGAGGAACGGGCTGTGTTGGATTTGTTGGCTAGTAGATGGATTATAAATGCTTCAAGGTATGATTTGCCAGCAGTTATGGATGTTTTCTGTCAGTGGGAACCGCCTAAGCAAAGGTATGTTTTTAATGTGATGTGTATGTTTCTGCGTCAGGAATGGGAAGATAATGATTTGGGTTTGATCCCGCAGGAACTACTTGATGTTCAGTTGGATTTTGCTAAAGGGATGATAGTGGAATCTGATATTACAGACGCCGTAGAGACGATACTGGCTTTTAGGTCTAGACTTCCGCCTCAGACATTGTACGAACCTGATTCCTCTGTTAGGAGAAAAGCGAGACAGTATCCTATGAGAGAAGTTCCTCCTGTATGGAAGGAAGCAGTTCAGGCTGATGTAAATCGGGGTATTGTTGCCGCTCCGGCGTATTTTCAGCGAATATGGGTACATGTTCCTTGGAAGAGATCAGAGGTCTTGGCTCTTAAGCAGACCTTACCTGACCCTTGTAAGAATCCTGCTGGTTATTACAAAGAGTTGTCTCAGACAGTAGAAGCATGTATCATGAATCTAGCTGACATAGATATGTTGATGGGTAATGTAGTTCCGCAACCTTTGTGGGCGAAGATTCGTCATGAGAATCATGCAGCAGAATTAGGAGATACTTGGGCAAATATTATTGCTGCAGATGGTAGACAAGAGGGAGGTGCTAAACCTGAACCTTTGGTTTCAGAATTGCCAGGTAAAATTATTACTTTGATGAAAGCGATGATGCCTGCGTTACGAGTGAATTGGGATAAGTTAGCAGTATGTAAGCAGAAGAAAGAGGAGAGTGTGTCTGACTTCTTCACTAGGTTTGAAGAGACGTTTATCGATCACAGTGGTCAGGATATGAGTACGGAAGGTGGTCAAAGGTTGTTCGTGGATAAATTTGTCTTTAATTTGCTTCCCGAACTTTCCAATAAGTTGAAAGATTCTGAGAGTTCATGGGCCGTTTCTTCGTCGGCCCAGATATTGGCTACTGGCCAATATTACGAGAATAGGGATAAAGATGAGAAGGATAAAGCGGAGAAGAAAACGAAAGATTTAAAGACGAAAGTTCTTTTGCAGCAAGCTTATCCGCCTCGTCAGAATCAGCCTCAGTTTCAGCAACCTCCGCAATTTCAGAGATTGTTACAGAAACCTGAGCCATATGTTCAGCGATTCTTTCCTGGCCCTAATCAGTGTGCTTATTGTAGAGAAGAAGGTCATTTCAAGAATAGTTGCCCGGCTCTGTTACAGCGTGCGAATGGTGCACCTGGTCAGAGAGGTCGTGGTGGTTTTCAGCAAGCGCCTAGAGGAAGAGGTCGTGGTGTGATCCCCCAGAATGAGCGTTCCTCTTCCCTCAGAAATCTGTGAATTATTTTGACAGACAAAATGCTCCGAGTGGACAGTCTGCCCAGTATTATGTTGAGGATTACTGTGTCGAAGGTGAGAGTGTTGGCTATAATGATAGCTAGGACAGCTATGGGCAAAGAGAGGGGGTAGTGTCAGTTCCAGTAGATCAGAGTGGACCTTATGTTGAAGTGATTACATCAGGTGTAGTAGAGCCTTTTCTTTTGGATACTGGTGCGACAAAGACTTCTATTATGCATTCTAAACTCCCTGGCGCACCTTTGTCTGGCTTAACTAATGTTTCCATAGTATTTTCGGGCCCCCCAGTTCGTAACCCAGTTTCTAGTCCTTTGTCCCTTTCCATTGGCCCTTGTGAATTGGAAGCTCCACTTATTCTAACGACTGGTTGTAATGAGAATCTGTTGGGATTGGACTTGTTGAAAAGAATGTATGCGACATTGCATTGTTCTCCTTCGGGAGTACAGCTCACTCTTGGTAAGAAAGTGATTTCTCCAATGTATTTGTCTAAAGATTGTTTGCCACTGGAATTGCGTTAGCTTCCTGATACGCTTTGGGCTACGGGTCCAAATGATGTTGGTCTTTTGCAGATCCCACCGTATGTTGTTACCCTTAAAACGAATGCTAAGCTACCTCGTATTCCCCAGTATAAAATATCGAGCGATGGTGAGAGCTCTTTTGGCGATTGTCTATGATTTGGTTGAGAAGGATGTAGTTGAAGAAACGAGAGGAAATGTGTGTAACAGTCCTGTTTTGCCTGTTCTTAAGCGTACTGATGCTTCTAAGCCACCTGTGTATCGGTTTGTGATCGACCTTCGAGAGGTCAATAAGATCGTCGTGCCACAGTTTCCCGTGGTACCTGATATTACTGCTTTGTTGACGTTGATTCCTGCTTCGGCAGCCTGGTTTTCTATCATTGACCTGAAGAATGCTTTCTTTAGCATTCCAATCGCTGAGGAGAGTAGGGATATTTTCGGCTTCTCTTTAGGAGGACGAAGCTTCCGGTTTTAGAGAGCTCCCCAAGGTTATTGTGAAAGTCCTTCAATCTATAGTCAGGCGTTGAAAACTCAGCTTGATGGTTTTGTGTTGCCTGCTGGTGCTACTCTTATTCAGTACGTTGATGATTTGTTGATTGCTGCTGATGATGAAAAGATTTGTAAAGAGGCTACCCTTTCGTTGTTGCGGTATTTGTCTGACCTTCACCATAAAGTGTCACCTTCAAAGTTGCAATATTGCCGCCAAGAAGTAACCTACTTATGTCATCTCTTGTCAAAGGAGGGAAGGCGATTGACCCCAGAAAGAATTCAAGCGATTGCGCAAATGAGTGTGCCATCCACACAGAGAGAAGTTCGTGCCTTTTTGGGTATTACGTCGTATTGTAGGCAATGGATCCCCAACTTTTCACTGTTGGCGAAACCTCTGTTAGCATTGACAACGAAAGATACTCCCTATCCTCTTCCCTGGTCTGATGAATGCCAGAAAAGTATTTCTGAGTTACGTGATGCATTGTGTTCAGCTCCTGTGTTGGGTACTCCAGACTATAGCAAGCCTTTTACGTTGTACGTGCACGAGAGAGAAGGATGTGCGTTGTCAGTATTGACACAATCTTTTGGGGACAAGCAGCGTCCATGCGCGTATTTCTCAGCGACGTTAGAACCAGTTGCTAAAGCATTGCCGAGTGTTTCAGAGCTACAGCCGCAGCTGCCATTTCTATCCGACAGTCTGCTGGTCTGGTATTGGATAATACGTTGATTGTGATGGTTCCCCATGCAGTGGATACCTTATTAAACAGGACTAAGACACAGCACCTTACTAGTGCACGTCTTTCCGGTTACGAGTTGACACTGTTGGCTAGCCATGTTCATATTAAGAGATGTAACTTGTTGAATCCAGCTACGTTGTTGCCGATCTCTACAGAGACGGATGCTCAAGAACAGCATGATTGTTTTCTTCGTACAGAGGAAGAAACAAAAGCTAGAGTGGAACTTAGGGACACTCCTTTTGAGAATGTTGATGGTACGCTGTGGGTTGATGGTTTGTGTTTTAAGCTTCCGAATGGTGAAACGACTGCAGCATATGCTATCACAACTGTAAATACAGTTGTTGAGACAGCACGCATACCACAGAATTCTGCGCAAGCAGCAGAGCTGATTGCATTGACTTGAGCGAGTGTGTTGTCGGAAGTAAAGCGAGTGAATGTATATACCGATAGTCAGTATGCGTTTGGTGTTGCTCACAGTTTTGCCCGTTTGTGGAGAGAGCGAGTGTTCCTTACTTCCCATGGAACGAAAATTCCGCATGGGCAGTTAGTGAATGATCTTTTGGAATCTCTCACTCTCCCAAAGCAGATTACAATTGTGAAATGTAGTGCGCATAAGAAAGTTGTGGACGATGTTGGCCGAGGGAATGCGTTTGCGGATGAAGTTGCAAAGGAAACAGAGAAGGATGTGATGAGCCGTATGCATGTTGCAGGCCCAGCTAATTGGGTTATGGCTGGTGGAATGTGTGAAGACACGATAGAAAGTGTGAAGATGATTCAGGCTGAAGCTACAGAAAAGGAAATGAATGTTTGGAGAGAGAGTACGGGTATGTTGGATTCTACAGGTTGTTGGATTGAGTTGTCGGAACACCAGCGATGGTTGTTGCCAGATGCGTATGTGCTCCCAGTGGTTACAATGGCTCATGGATTGGCTCATATAAGTTCGAAAGGGATATGCAAGTTGTTGGCTCCAGTTTGGCAGAATGCTGGAATCCCGAAATGTGCAGAGAACGTGGTGAAACATTGTATGATTTGTCTGCAATATAATCCTGGTAAGGGAATTCCAACTCCAGCTGGTCATTTTGCTCCTCCGACGTATCTATTTGAGGTGATACAGTTAGATTATATTCACATGGAGAGATGCAACAACCTAAAATACGTTCTTGTGGTTGTTTGCGCCTTTTCTAGATGGATAGAGGCTTACCCCCTAAAAGATAATACTGCCTTGTCTACAGCCAAGGTTTTGTTGAAAGAGTATTTCCCTAGGTATGGATTGCCGAGAATTGTATGGTCGGACAATGGGAGTGAATTTGTGGGTCAGATCATGAAGAAAGTATGCTCTGGATTAGGAATTAAGCAAAAGTACCACGGATCGAATCACCCCCAGTCTGCTGGACTTGTTGAATGTTACAATGGTACACTTACGCTAAAATTGGCTAAGGTACAAGCGAGCACTGGCCTTACATGGCCAGATGCCTTGCCGTTGGCTCTTTTGTCAACAAGGACGACTGTACATTCTAGAGTGGAACTTAGTCCATATGAGGTTGTGTTTGGTTGTCCAGCGAATGTTTGGGGAGTGCCTCGTCCGAAAGAATACAGCAGTATTGAATACCCTATGTTGGTGGATTACTTACATGACTTGACTGCTAAATTACGTGTTCTCCACCAACAGGTCTATGACACTCTGCCGACAGTCACTACAGATCCAGGCCACGTACTTGAACCTGGACAGTACGTTCTTGCAAAGAATTTTCAGCGTACTAAGAACTTACAGCCTAGATGGACCGGCCCCTATCTGATTTTGTTGGTTACTAGAACCACTGTTAGAGTAGCAGGCAAAAAGAACTGGGTGCATGCCATCCACTGTAAAAAAGTTCCTTTGCCTTTGCCATATGATCAGTGATTCCCTACGGAGGGCAACTCTCGAGCAGCGATATATATATATATTTATATATATATATATATATATATATATATATATATATCACTCAGAGTGTACATTTTATTGTCTCAGGTTAATAAAAACCATTACAAAAGTACATTAAAACACATGTCATCAAGTAAAAGATTATAAGAGCAAAACAAAAGGGATATTTATAAAACCAGAAAGACATTAGTTATTAATAATAATAAAGCTAAAAACGATATGATGTGGGAAGTGAGCGTTGGTCGTTTCGTCTTGTCTAGGACATAGTTCAATCGATCTTGTCAGGGCCAAGTTCATGAACTTGTGACTTTCCGCTCAAGTAGTTTCAAAAATTTCACTAACTTCCCATTTAATGGTGGAAGGCCCGGATCGAAGCAGGCCTGAACTGCCTGTCTGCGTGTGCGGATATTATGTTAGTTAAAAGCAGTTTTTAACAGGGCGACCCTTTCCTCTTTCAGCATCGGGCATGTGCATAGCACGTGTTCAAAGTCTTCATTCTCTGCACCGCACAGCCTGCATTTTGTTCCACAAGCCTTTCTCAGCCACGGCTGTAGATGAGGTATAGATGGTAGAATGCCTAACCTGTGCTTCAAAAAAGCTTCTTTCGTTTTCCTGCCATACCCAAGACCAAAATATGCCTGCAGGCCCGGCAGTTTGTATGTACACAGAGTCATCCAGGCATGTCGCCTACGGGAAAAGGTAGCTTTGTCTTCCACATGTGATTGTCTTTTTATGCTCTTGTTCACTATCCGCTTAAATTGCGCATGTGGTAGTGGAGTTTCCCATAAAGCTTTCAGACTTGTCGCAGTCAGAGACTCCTCTAAGTATGATTTTGCCAGCGTTTTAGAGGAGAAGTTGCTTAAATCTTGCCAGAGCTGGTGATTCAGTGTAGGTTCCGGTGCGTTCTTCATTTTATGCCAACATTTTATGTAAGAACCTCGTCTTGCGAGCAGTTGGCTGGTCAATCCAAATTCTAATCGGATCTGGGCTTGTGAGGTGTAAGTTGGCAGGTTAAAAAGAAGTCGATAGGCCCTTACAATGGTTATATCCAGTAATTCTGCATCTTTGCCTCTTAGAGCCTCACTGCCATAAGTCAAAGATGACTCTATTTTAACTTGCGCCACGCGAAGCAGTGGCAGTAAGGTAGGGCCATTCAAGTTTGCCTTTAACTGTTTAAGTGTAGTTGCTACCAGCATCCCTTCCCTCTTGATGGCCTCTAGTTGGTTTAAGAAGCAACCTCCTTTATCAACCAAGATTTCTAGATATTTATATTCCGAGCAATTTGCAAGAGCCTTTGTTTCGAGGAACCAAGTATGTTGTTGCTTGTTCCTAGTTATAGAAAGAACTTTGGTCTTGTTGGTGTTTACTTCTAGTAGGTTAGATTCAGCAAATCCATGTAACGTGTTGATCAGAGTTTGCAGACCTACTTTTGTATGGCTCACCAGAACCACGTCGTCTGCATAGGATATACTAGGCAGCGCCTTGCCCCCCAGTCGTGGGGCGTGCGCATTACAGGCTTCTAGGACAGGTGGCAAGTCGGCTGTGAATAAGTTAAAAAGAGTCGGCGCTAAAACACAGCCTTGCTTTAGGCCTTTTGTGGTCGGAATTCGCCCAGAGAGATGTGTGCCATTACCGAGCTTTACCTGTACCCAGGTGTTGGTTTGCAGTTCAATCAGAAGGTTTAACAAAGATATGATCAGTGGGTAAGGGATGGTAAAGCTGATTTTGATTGTGAGAAGGTCCCTAGATTCATTCCATTTAGTGATGCTCATTTGACATGGACAAGGTCTGAACGTGAGGATGATGAAGTTCTACAAGCTGCTGTGCCTCCGCATTTGAGATTGGACACCACTGAACCTGAACTATTATTCCGAAGTCAAACGAAGCCTGGAAAAGACCGTTATAATCTACGACCTAGGGACAATGAACTAATAAAGCGAACAATTCCTTTTTGATTTTTGGAACTGAACTCTCTCAGCCAAGAAACATTTTTGGTATATTTTTGTGAACCACCATCCGGGTTCAGCTGTAGGGTCACGGTGAAAAGACTAGAGAGTGCAAGTCGAAGATGCAAGGTCGACGGTTCTGGTTGGTCTAAGGGAGTTACCTGGGCTGACAGAAGCGTTCTTTAGCAGAAGAAAACCAACCACTGTGAACGGCATCGGTTAGAGGATGGAGTTTTTTGAGATTGAGAGAGCTGCCTAGAAAAATAATTTTAAAATGAAACTGTGTAAACTAATGAGTAGCAAATGTTTTTTGATAACATGTCTTTTAATGTTACTTAGCATAACGATGTTCTTAGTGGGATATCTCGTTTTCTCTTCCCAATTGACTTCTGCACCCACCTCCCAACCTATGTCCTTTCCTACTACTACTTCTTTGCATTCTTTTCATACTTTACCTGAACACGAGCAATTTAGAAGGTCGGAATTTGTGAATAATTCTTTTGTACAACTTCTGCATCAACACCAGTTAGTAGTAAACACCACTAATTGTTGGGTGTGTGGTCTTATGCCACATACTATGGATAGAGGTATTCCTTATCTGGTTCTGCCATTCAGTTACAATGGGTCCGTATGGGCATATCAGACGATGTTTGTTTATGCCATTGAAGTTTATCCCCTGCGTTCCATGAGAGATAACTAAAGTAATAAAGCCTTGGTGAAGGGAATTACAGATATGAGTAGAGATATCGAAACGTATAAGACTATTCCCAAGGATGAGTTATTAGCATATGTTGGCTGGAATGCAACCGGATATAGTATTAGTCTGGGTGAGAAGCAGAGACGAAAAAGGTCACCTCTGATTTGGATTGTACCCCATCGTGGTCATTTTTGTATGCAAGGGAAGGGCAAGAATCCGAGAGCTCAGTTAGGGAAGAGTGTTTGTACTCAGACGTATGTCTTTCCGTCCCAAACTTCCCCACCGTTTTTAGCAGCTAAGGGCACGTATTTTGTCTGCTATGATAGAGCATATACATGGTTGCCCCCTGATTTTTCGGGAACATGTTATGTTGCATATTTGTTGCCTCCTACATATACTGCTGCCGTAGATTACCACAGAACGAGAGTTGTTAGGGGTGTCCTCAGTAAGGAAGATACCACAGGACAAGAAGTGGGAGACTTTTTCGAGGGTTTCCTACCGTTTTGGGGACCTATGGCTAACAGTAGAGGCTTACGGCAATTGACGAGAGTGGTTGAATCCACCATAAACGAAACTGCCGGTGCCCTTAGTAATCTGACAGCTGAGCTTCAAGCGGATCGCCTTATGACGTTACAAAATCGTATGGTTTTAGACGTCATATTTGCAGATCGAGGTGGGGTATGTAAAGTGATCCAATCCAGGTGCTGCATTTTCATACCAGACAATGCTCCTACGGTATACCAGGCCATTTCCAGGTTACATAAGATCTCTGAGTCTATAAATGTGGATAAAGGAGATTGGTCGTTGATTGGATGGTTCTGAGAACTGTTATCGACCTGGGGATGGAAGATTCTGATGATCATTGGGATGGCTTTAGGGATTCTTTTCCTGTTCTGTCTTTGTGTGCAGTGCGCTCCTGCTATATGTGGCCTCTGTGCTACTACGTGTGCAAGGAGACCTGTCCCAAGAGAGGTACTAAGTAATAGGATTATGCTCCAGCAACATCTTGATGATCTGATGAATATAGACCTGGACTCAGATTGAAGTGAGTGTAGGTTATTGCCTATGTAAGGGCAAAAGGAGGGTCTGAGGTTCCGTGAATTCTGAACCGTTTCATAAAGGTCATGGTTTCGTTACGAATTTGATATTAGCGAACCGTAACTAGTTAGTACGACAAGTATGAGTGTTTTCATCACGTTAGACCGATGGATTCACTACGTATTTAGGGATTTCGTTCTGAACCCTTGGGGTCCATTTTGTGTATGGCAGCCATTTTGTGGTTGCACTCACATAGGCCGATGACTATGGCCGAACGAGTCTTTAGCACACGTACACTTTAGCTGACTTCTGAATGACCTGAGCGAACTGACCCTCTTGCCTGAAGCCAACCTTGTTAGGCCCGTTCCTTTCCCAGTAGCTGATCAAGATTGAGGATCAAAGCACAGGACATCGTAAAACTTTATTGCACACAAATATGCCTTATCCTACTCACACCTGTTTCTGCTCCTTTCTTTATGGTCTATTTACGATTGGGATGTGCCCTTTTTTGTATTATGGGTTCGTTCGACCTGTCTAAAGAAGAATGTTGGGTTTGACCGATGATTGATCATGGGCTGGGCAACTGAAAAGTGGGTTTTACCGTCATGCGATACCTTTGGTGTGGATACATGTGATTGGACAGTTTGTAAACGTAAGGTATTTGTCTGGAATGGGATTTTGGCATAAAAAGGGATGACTTGCTTTGTAAAATTGAGCAGTCTCCTGAGAACTCATACCGTGATGATTTCTAGGACTTCTGTTACTGGCTGCAGCCAATAAATTCGATCTTTGACGCCACCAAGAAGTTTCCGTGTCTCTGTGTTCTAAGACAGGGGATACCCGAAGACTTTGGGGGTGCCCCTGGCGCCGCCGGGTCTTAAATAACCCGGTTCTTCATCCTTCAGATGGTCTTAGGCACTTGGCCTGCCATTTTGGAGATGAGATAATTCTGCACCGGAGAATATTCTTTATTAACCTTGATGTGATACATGGTGTGATAGAAGAGTAAGTGGTTCCGCAGAAGACCTTGGTGTGTTGTTTGTCTCTGCCACTCTCTCTCCCATTTCCCTTTGGCTTCTGCATTTAATTCTGCCTGTAACACACCTATTGGTTTGGATAGTTCTACATTCTGGGGAGTGGGACCAGAAATCCTGGCAATATTAGAAAGAGAAGGCTGCAATCACAAACTGTAAGGAATTGCATGCAGAGATTCTGGCCAGCTGGAATTGCTGATTCTGACTGGAATGTCCTCATACAATTCTTGGAACTAATAATTAAATCCCTCTAATGGGGAATCACTGTTCAAATCTAGAATTATGACTGAAATTCCACATGGTGTTCCCCTTTCCATGTGGTTTAAAGCACATACCCCTTTCACTGAGCTGGTGGAGAATGTGTAAGGGGCTGATGTGAGGCAGAGGGTAGAGGTAGAGGAGTGGGGAGGGTGGGAAAGGGAAGGGAGCATGCTGGCTGGCAGACGGGAACAGTATATTCTTCCCCATGCCTTGCCTGAGAAAGCCATGCCACCTGATCAAATAACTCTCTCCACTCTCAGGTTTAATGAGTGATTCACTGACTCTTTGGATAAGGTCTTACTGGCAAGGTGGCAGAAGAAAGCCCAGAGGAACTACAAATCTCGCTGGTTTAACGCCCCTCTAATGGCCCTGAGAAAGGAGTTTAAGCAATTGGAGAGAATCTGGAGAAGGTCCTATGACTAGGCTAGAAAATTCAAGAAGAGGAAAGATATTAGGTTTTATCATGCCAAAATAAAAGTGTCCCAAGCCTCCTACATCTCCACAAAAACGGAAAACTCTTCAAACTCCCCTAAAGAGATCTTTCAGATCCTTAAAGGAATCATGAAGCCTAAACCAGCCATCCCTACTCCGGAAGCCTCTGTAGAGCATAGTAACAAACTGGCACTCTTCTTTAAAAAAAAGTAATGGATATTTACTCCTCTTTACCCGATAGTTCTAACATGGATGACTCTCCAAACAGAAAGCCCCATTTAGATGAACCAGAACGCAATCTTACGGCCTTTCCCCATCTTACATTGTCTTTTAATAGATGTTTTAAGCACAGTAAAATCAGATTCCCCATTAGAGCCTGCCCCCTTCACATACTTCACCGAGGGTCTTAATGTACTGCCCCTGCACTGACAGACATACTAAATCTTTCTCTCACTAGTGGGCAGGTCCCCAATCAATGGAAGCAGCAATAGTCAAGCCATGTCTAAACAAACCCAACCTCGACCCCCTCTGCGCGATGAATTACAGGCCGATCTCAGAGTTACAAGGAGCCTCCAAGCTCCTGGAAAAACATGTTAATAAAACTTCTCCGCCTTCCTTGAATCCAATGAAGTTCCTCACTGCACCCAAATGGGATTCCGAGCACAGCCCAGAAATGGCTTTGTTGGCTGTGGTTGAAGAACTTAGACAACGTCTGGATCAGGAGGTTCGGCAGCCATCTAACTGCGGCCTTCGATATGGTAGATCATTCTACACTTATTCAGACAATATCAAATGTAGGTATCAAGGGCAGAGCACTAAACTGGATGGCTTTCCTCCTTTTTGGAGAACAGAACTTTCCAGGTTGTAGACCAGTCCTGCTACTCTGCCAGTCTTCATTTTAGTTGTGGGGTACCTCAGGGGACCTCCCTGAGCCCTACCCTTTTGAACATCTATATGTAACCCCTGGCTGAATTTGTGTGTTCATTCGGGGTGTAACTGGTTTCTTATGCCAATGACACTCACCTGGTCAGGTCAATCTCCCTTGACCCCAGCTCAAGTCACCTACCCCTGACCCCGTGCCTTCAGAAATTAGCCAGATGGATGGCTAACTGTTGATTAGAACTCAATTAAGACACAACAGTTTATGCTTCTGGGCAATAATCTCAGTAACAAAGTCTTGACTCCTGGCTTCCTAGCTGAAAAAGCTCTATTAAGACCCTTTGGATGTTATGTTATGTTAAAATATTTTTAGCCTAAGAAAAAATAGGGTCGGCTCTTAATCAGCAAGGCTGAGCCACAGTTCTATAACAACGAAGAGAAATTGCCTATACTGATGTTTGGTTAACAAAGGATTTGCCACCAGAGCAGAGAAAATTTATCAAAGCTGGGATGTGCTTATAAGTAGCCTTTTATTCGAGTATCTCAGTCAAAAAAACAAGGGTATATTTGTATCAATCATATACAGTTTGAACAAAAGCAACATATTTTGAATACACTAAAGAAATTGTGGACAAAAAAACTCAATAGAATATTAAAATTCAACATACATTCTGAATCCAGTCATATCACAATCATACCTTATCAATCATACACAAAACACGTACAAAAGCAAATACACCCACGGCTAGGTAGAAATAAATAGTCGTGTGATGTATTAGGTCTGCTACAGTCTATACAGTTATATATACACAATTATATTTACAGATATAACTCAAAAAATAAATCAACAGAGTTAAATGTCAAATCAGAAACACTATATACATCAATTTTTTGTAAGCCAATAATGTGTCACTCTATTCACACTACAGGACAACATAAATGTGAAAGAAGCAGACACTGAACATGAGACGGCCTACGCGTTTCAAATCCCCAGGGTTTGACAGGGATTTTCGTCAGGGCCAAAAGTTTCTAAAAAAAGAGAGAGAAAGAAATTTCTATCATGTATCTTTAAAAACTATGTGTAATGAAATATCAAGATGCTCCAATGCATTACCACCCAAGAAGCCTTCAGCTTACCACTATGGAGAATATCCGGAGAAAGGAAAAGCCTGTGTGATGAGAAAAACAACATACAAGAGGCTACATAAGTAACGTGAAGGAATCGAAAGGGAATTGAGCTGTCCACTGTCCAGAATTAAATTTACCTTGATAATGTCTGTAAGGGTTGCGTGTTCAAGTAGAGATGGAATGGGGAGCCTGTAAAAGAGCAACGTCCATTTAGTAAGCTAGCGAGACCGGGGTCGGTGTTCATGCAGGGACATAAAGCGGAGGGTCTCTTACCAGGGGGTCGTGCGAGAGTACGTCCTTGAACAGGAACGATGGTTTGAAAACAATCCAACACACTTATTAGGAAACAGCCTCTGTTAAACGAGAAGAATGGAAGGCTTGTTTAGTCCATGTGCCAGATTTTAGTAGGCATGTATATCAAACATACCGGTCCTCCCCAGGCTTACCGATTTAGGGCTCTGCAGGTTTCGATGAATCGGCGTCCCCGCTTGCACTAATCTCCCGCGCATGCGTGGAGTGTGGTGTGACTAGCAGGCTCCTCAATAAATGATACTCTGATGCGCATGCGTGGCACAGAGACAAACCGCGGATGGCTCCCTCAGCTTGATTCCAACAGCGCGTCTGTAGCATTATACACAGCAATTGTCTAACCCTATAGCATGATGGAAACAGGCAGCTTTCCTGAATTAAAGTTTATAGATTTCCGATATCTCGTTTAATCCTTTGACTGCTGTATCATATTTTACAATTAGGTAGGCTTCTCTTTTGGATAATTTCTGATCCATATCTCCACCTCGGGCGTCTTTTTCGACGCGCGAGATCACAGTCCATTTGAGATCACTTAGCAAGTGGTTACAGCGTTTCCAGTGGTTGACCAATGGGGCGGTGTCAATCCCATTTTTATTCTGGATTTGTGTTGGGTAATTCGGGTCCGAATTTCCTGGTTGGTTTTTCCGATATAGAGTAACCCACACGGGCAGGTGATGCCATAGACGACATATTTGGTTCTGCAATTACTAAAACTGTCATATTTCCATGAAATTCCATGGTGCTGAAAAAGTGATCCCTCGATAGTTAGTTCGCAGCATAAACAAGTGCCACATTTGTGGTGGCCTGTGATGGGTGGTAATCCCATCATCTGTCTTAGCGATGGCTGTTTGTCTTTTTTTATTCCTGCCCTTATCACATGATTAGCCACGCTGCTTTCCTTTTTGAATGCGAATAGCGGTGGAGCTTGCAGGCTGTTATCCAAGTTTTTCACGAGATGCCAATTTTGTAGGATGATTTTTTTGAGGTTATTGGCGTTAGGACAGTAGGTGGTTACACAGACTTGCCTGTTTGAAATAGATTTATTTTTCCTTTCGAGGAGACTTTCCCTCGGGGTCCACCTGGCCCTCTTCATGGAGTTTCGGACAAGTTTTTTAGGGTATCCTCTGTCACATAATTTGGATACAAGATTTGCAGCATGAAATTTGTAGTCCTCCTGTAAAGAGCAGTTTCTACGAATTCGTAGAAATTGCCCATAGGGTAAATTTTCCTTTAGGCTTCGCGGGTGATTACTTGAAAAAAGTAAAGCCTTATTCCTGTCAGTGGGCTTAGTGAAAAGCGATGTAACTAGTGTACCTTCTAGCGGAAATACTTCAACATCCAGAAAGGAAATCTTTTCAGCTGAATATGATATACTAAACTGTATATCTGATGTTCTGTTGTTGAGCCAGTTGAAAAATGATATCAAACTTTCTTCACCTCCAGTCCAAATCATAAAGACATCGTCTATAAAACGCCACCATGTGGTGATGTGTTCTTTAAAAGGGTTGTTATTATGGATGTACTTTTCCTCATAGAGTGACATAAATAATACTGCCAACTCCGGCGCAAAGGGACAACCCATGGCCACCCCCTTTGTTTGGAGAAAAAAGTCATTGCCAAAACTGAAATAGTTCTTTTTTAAGGCAAAAGATGCCAGGTCCACAAGGAATTTGGTAGGTACCTGGACAGGTCTCAGTCGTAGGTCCAAGAAATATTCTAAAACTGCCACAGCCTCATCCTGAGGTATTTGTGTGTAGAGCTGGGTAACATCCAGAGTTACAAGTAGATCTTTTTCTTTTTCAAATTTAATGCCGTCCAGCTTAGTAATAAAGTCCGTTGTGTCTTTTAAATAAGAGACAACTAAGTCCATGAATTGTTTTAGGAAACAGTCTACATACTTTGCGACTGGTTCCAAAAGGGAATCACAGCCCGCCACAATTGGTCTACCTGGTGGTTTTGTTTGGTGTTTATGGACCTTTGGGAGGACATAAAAAAGTGGTACTTTCGGATGTTTATTTCGTAAATATTCCAGCTCTTTAGGACCTAGGAAGCCTGCCTCAAAACCTTCTTGTAAGATGGGAAACAGAAGGTTTTGGAATTCTAGTGTGGGATCTTTACTAATCTTTCGATAACACGTTTGGTCATTTAGCTGCCTTAATACTTCAGTACTATAGTCATTGGTGTCCCAAATGACAATCGATCCGCCCTTATCGGCTTGTTTAATCGTAATTGTATTGTCATTTCTTAGCGTTGAGAGGGCATTTGTTTCATCCTTAGAAATTTTACATTTCACAAACCTTTTTTGTTTTTCCATGTCCGTAATGGCTGAGAGGACAGTTCTTTCGAAGGTAACTACTTCCTTAGGTACTTTGTGCCCAGGGGGACAGAATGTGGATTTTTTCCGTAGTCCAGTAACTTCCGAAGGTGTAGAAGAGGGATTGTCCGCAAAAAATGTAGTGAGGCGCAATTTACGACAAAATTCAATGAACTCCGTTTTCATTTTCACAAAGTCCGTATTTTTTGATGGCACGAAAGATAATCCTTTGGATAAAATACTTTCTTCGGCTGTTGTCAATATCCTATTTGAGAGATTAAAGATCGGGGAGACTGCTAGTTTTTGTACTGTTTTTGGCGGGTTGTCATTTCCCATGGTTGATTGTAACGTTGTCTCCCTCTGGAGCTCGTTTGGCCCCGTCCAGTTGCAAAGTATGTAGACTGTTTCCTAAAACAATTCATGGACTTAGTTGTCTCTTATTTAAAAGACACAACGGACTTTATTACTAAGCTGGACGGCATTACATTTGAAAAAGAAAAAGATCTACTTGTAACTCTGGATGTTACCCAGCTCTACACACAAATACCTCAGGATGAGGCTGTGGCAGTTTTAGAATATTTCTTGGACCTACGACTGAGACCTGTCCAGGTACCTACCAAATTCCTTGTGGACCTGGCATCTTTTGCCTTAAAAAAGAACTATTTCAGTTTTGGCAATGACTTTTTTCTCCAAACAAAGGGGGTGGCCATGGGTTGTCCCTTTGCGCCGGAGTTGGCAGTATTATTTATGTCACTCTATGAGGAAAAGTACATCCATAATAACAACCCTTTTAAAGAACACATCACCACATGGTGGCGTTTTATAGACTATGTCTTTATGATTTGGACTGGAGGTGAAGAAAGTTTGATATCATTTTTCAACTGGCTCAACAACAGAACATCAGATATACAGTTTAGTATATCATATTCAGCTGAAAAGATTTCCTTTCTGGATGTTGAAGTATTTCCGCTAGAAGGTACACTAGTTACATCGCTTTTCACTAAGCCCACTGACAGGAATAAGGCTTTACTTTTTTCAAGTAATCACCCGCGAAGCCTAAAGGAAAATTTACCCTATGGGCAATTTCTACGAATTCGTAGAAACTGCTCATTACAGGAGGACTACAAATTTCATGCTGCAAATCTTGTATCCAAATTATGTGACAGAGGATACCCTAAAAAACTTGTCCGAAACTCCATGAAGAGGGCCAGGTGGACCCCGAGGGAAAGTCTCCTCGAAAGGAAAAATAAATCTATTTCTAACAGGCAAGTCTGTGTAACCACCTACTGTCCTAACGCCAATAACCTCAAAAAAATCATCCTACAAAATTGGCATCTCGTGAAAAACTTGGATAACAGCCTGCAAGCTCCACCGCTATTCGCATTCAAAAAGGAAAGCAGCGTGGCTAATCATGTGATAAGGGCAGGAATAAAAAAAGACACACAGCCATCGCTAAGACAGATGATGGGATTACCACCCATCACAGGCCACCACAAATGTGGCACTTGTTTATGCTGCGAACTAACTATCGAGGGATCACTTTTTCAGCACCATGGAATTTCATGGAAACATGACAGTTTTAGTAATTGCAGAACCAAATATGTCGTCTATGGCATCACCTGCCCGTGTGGGTTACTCTATATTGGAAAAACCAACCAGGAAATTCGGACCCGAATTACCCAACACAAATCCAGAATAAAAAATGGGATTGACACCGCCCCATTGGTCAACCACTGGAAACGCTGTAACCACTTGCTAAGTGATCTCACATGGACTGTGATCTCGCGCGTCGAAAAAGACGCCCGAGGTGGAGATATGGATCAGAAATTATCCAAAAGAGAAGCCTACCTAATTGTAAAATATGATACAGCAGTCAAAGGATTAAACGAGATATCGGAAATCTATAAACTTTAATTCAGGAAAGCTGCCTGTTTCCATCATGCTATAGGGTTAGACAATTGCTGTGTATAATGCTACAGACGCGCTGTTGGAATCAAGCTGAGGGAGCCATCCGCGGTTTGTCTCTGTGCCACGCATGCGCATCAGAGTATCATTTATTGAGGAGCCTGCTAGTCACACCACACTCCACGCATGCGCGGGAGATTAGTGCAAGCGGGGACGCCGATTCATCGAAACCTGCAGAGCCCTAAATCGGTAAGCCTGGGGAGGACCGGTATGTTTGATATACATGCCTACTAAAATCTGGCACATGGACTAAACAAGCCTTCCATTCTTCTCGTTTAACAGAGGCTGTTTCCTAATAAGTGTGTTGGATTGTTTTCAAACCATCGTTCCTGTTCAAGGATGTACTCTCGCATGACCCCCTGGTAAGAGACCCTCCGCTTTATGTCCATGCATGAACACCGACCCCGGTCTCGCTAGCTTACTAAATGGACGTTGCTCTTTTACAGGCTCCCCATTCCATCTCTACTTGAACACGCAACCCTTACAGACATTATCAAGGTAAATTTAATTCTGGACAGTGGACAGCTCAATTCCCTTTCGATTCCTTCACCTTACTTATGTAGCCTCTTGTATGTTGTTTTTCTCATCACACAGGCTTTTCCTTTCTCCGGATATTCTCCATAGTGGTAAGCTGAAGGCTTCTTGGTGGTAATGCATTGGAGCATCTTGATATTTCATTACACATAGTTTTTAAAGATACATGATAGAAATTTCTTTCTCTCTCTTTTTTTAGAAACTTTTGGCCCTGACGAAAATCCCTGTCAAACCCTGGGGATTTGAAACGCGTAGGCCGTCTCATGTTCAGTGTCTGCTTCTTTCACATTTATGTTGTCCTGTAGTGTGAATAGAGTGACACATTATTGGCTTACAAAAAATTGATGTATATAGTGTTTCTGATTTGACATTTAACTCTGTTGATTTATTTTTTGAGTTATATCTGTAAATATAATTGTGTATATATAACTGTATAGACTGTAGCAGACCTAATACATCACACGACTATTTATTTCTACCTAGCCGTGGGTGTATTTGCTTTTGTACGTGTTTTGTGTATGATTGATAAGGTATGATTGTGATATGACTGGATTCAGAATGTATGTTGAATTTTAATATTCTATTGAGTTTTTTTGTCCACAATTTCTTTAGTGTATTCAAAATATGTTGCTTTTGTTCAAACTGTATATGATTGATACAAATATACCCTTGTTTTTTTGACTGAGATACTCGAATAAAAGGCTACTTATAAGCACATCCCAGCTTTGATAAATTTTCTCTGCTCTGGTGGCAAATCCTTTGTTAACCAAACATCAGTATAGGCAATTTCTCTTCGTTGTTATAGAACTGTGGCTCAGCCTTGCTGATTAAGAGCCGACCCTATTTGTTCTTAGGTTGTGTATAGCGGGAGCAGTCTCGCGAGGTTTTGGTAAATCCTACTAGCGGTAGGTACAAGGGGTTAAAATCCCCGCTCTTTCACTCCCTCCGGTTCTTTTGGTGGAGGTTCTTTGTTTCTTCACATTTGTTTTTGATTTATGTTTGTGTGTACACACCTGATATACTCATTTTAACACGTCTCATTACAAAGGATATGGCAGAGGAGGACACCTTTGCATATAGTGAGAATCATATTAAGAACCTCCTAAGCGACCCACCCATTTTTTCATCTGTCTCCCTAAGCACCACAGCTACCTCTCAGACCGAATCTGACAGACACTTAAGACTTAAAAAGAAACAAATACGCACAGACCTGCATGGTCATTTTTTGTTAAACCACCTCCGTGAAGGCACCATCCCTGGAGGACTACAAATAAAAAACATCCCCGTTATATTTACTGAGGACCCGGTGTTTAAGAAAGGGTTCAGTTTTATAGAAACCAAATGTAGTAGGGACCTCATGGTCCTTACTATTGAAACAGCGGTTAGGATTTCTAAAGCTGAACTCGAGGAAATCGCAAAATTAGAAGAAGAAATCAGCAATAATCAAACTATTACGGATTCCAAGGGATTATTGGAAAAAGTCAACAAAGAGATTCAGGAATTCAAGGATTTCACTATAACTCAAAAATCTAATCAATTTGAGAAAGATAAAAAGAATTTTAGAATCGAGAACGTGTATCCGTTTCTCCAACCGGATTTTTACACCAAGGTAGATTCTAGGAGATATCTGTCTGACAATAGAGGTAGATCCCGCAATAAGTTCATTACATTCTCGGACACCTCTTCCTCAGGGGACGATAGCGATACAAATAACAGTAGACCAAGCAACAATAAAAATCGCAAATGGAACCAAATGCAACAGCCCCAAGGACAGTCTTCGAACTCTTTTTTAGGACGGGGCCAAACGAGCTCCAGAGGGAGACAACGTTACAATCAACCATGGGAAATGACAACCCGCCAAAAACAGTACAAAAACTAGCAGTCTCCCCGATCTTTAATCTCTCAAATAGGATATTGACAACAGCCGAAGAAAGTATTTTATCCAAAGGATTATCTTTCGTGCCATCAAAAAATACGGACTTTGTCAAAATGAAAACGGAGTTCATTGAATTTTGTCGTAAATTGCGCCTCACTACATTTTTTGCGGACAATCCCTCTTCTACACCTTCGGAAGTTACTGGACTACGGAAAAAATCCACATTCTGTCCCCCTGGGCACAAAGTACCTAAGGAAGTAGTTACCTTCGAAAGAACTGTCCTCTCAGCCATTACGGACATGGAAAAACAAAAAAGGTTTGTGAAATTTAACATTTCTAAGGATGAAACAAATGCCCTCTCAACGCTAAGAAATGACAATACAATTACGATCAATCAAGCCGATAAGGGCGGATCGATTGTCATTTGGGACACCAATGACTA
The DNA here is from genome assembly GCF_964261635.1 of Lissotriton helveticus. Classification (NCBI taxonomy): domain Eukaryota; kingdom Metazoa; phylum Chordata; class Amphibia; order Caudata; family Salamandridae; genus Lissotriton; species Lissotriton helveticus. Next base: position 924,358,806 of record NC_136071.1, on the reverse strand, counting down.
TACTACTGAAGTATTAAGGCAGCTAAATGACCAAACGTGTTATCGAAAGATTAGTAAAGATCCCACACTAGAATTCCAAAACCTTCTGTTTCCCATCTTACAAGAAGGTTTTGAGGCAGGCTTCCTAGGTCCTAAAGAGCTGGAATATTTACGAAATAAACATCCGAAAGTACCACTTTTTTATGTCCTCCCAAAGGTCCATAAACACCAAACAAAACCACCAGGTAGACCAATTGTGGCGGGCTGTGATTCCCTTTTGGAACCAGTTGCAAAGTATGTAGACTGTTTCCTAAAACAATTCATGGACTTAGTTGTCTCTTATTTAAAAGACACAACGGACTTTATTACTAAGCTGGACGGCATTAAATTTGAAAAAGAAAAAGATCTACTTGTAACTCTGGATGTTACCCAGCTCTACACACAAATACCTCAGGATGAGGCTGTGGCAGTTTTAGAATATTTCTTGGACCTACGACTGAGACCTGTCCAGGTACCTACCAAATTCCTTGTGGACCTGGCATCTTTTGCCTTAAAAAAGAACTATTTCAGTTTTGGCAATGACTTTTTTCTCCAAACAAAGGGGGTGGCCATGGGTTGTCCCTTTGCGCCGGAGTTGGCAGTATTATTTATGTCACTCTATGAGGAAAAGTACATCCATAATAACAACCCTTTTAAAGAACACATCACCACATGGTGGCGTTTTATAGACGATGTCTTTATGATTTGGACTGGAGGTGAAGAAAGTTTGATATCATTTTTCAACTGGCTCAACAACAGAACATCAGATATACAGTTTAGTATATCATATTCAGCTGAAAAGATTTCCTTTCTGGATGTTGAAGTATTTCCGCTAGAAGGTACACTAGTTACATCGCTTTTCACTAAGCCCACTGACAGGAATAAGGCTTTACTTTTTTCAAGTAATCACCCGCGAAGCCTAAAGGAAAATTTACCCTATGGGCAATTTCTACGAATTCGTAGAAACTGCTCATTACAGGAGGACTACAAATTTCATGCTGCAAATCTTGTATCCAAATTATGTGACAGAGGATACCCTAAAAAACTTGTCCGAAACTCCATGAAGAGGGCCAGGTGGACCCCGAGGGAAAGTCTCCTCGAAAGGAAAAATAAATCTATTTCAAACAGGCAAGTCTGTGTAACCACCTACTGTCCTAACGCCAATAACCTCAAAAAAATCATCCTACAAAATTGGCATCTCGTGAAAAACTTGGATAACAGCCTGCAAGCTCCACCGCTATTCGCATTCAAAAAGGAAAGCAGCGTGACTAATCATGTGATAAGGGCAGGAATAAAAAAAGACAAACAGCCATCGCTAAGACAGATGATGGGATTACCACCCATCACAGGCCACCACAAATGTGGCACTTGTTTATGCTGCGAACTAACTATCGAGGGATCACTTTTTCAGCACCATGGAATTTCATGGAAACATGACAGTTTTAGTAATTGCAGAACCAAATATGTCGTCTATGGCATCACCTGCCCGTGTGGGTTACTCTATATCAGAAAAACCAACCAGGAAATTCGGACCCGAATTACCCAACACAAATCCAGAATAAAAAATGGGATTGACACCGCCCCATTGGTCAACCACTGGAAACGCTGTAACCACTTGCTAAGTGATCTCAAATGGACTGTGATCTCGCTCGTCGAAAAAGACGCCCGAGGTGGAGATATGGATCAGAAATTATCCAAAAGAGAAGCCTACCTAATTGTAAAATATGATACAGCAGTCAAAGGATTAAACGAGATATCGGAAATCTATAAACTTTAATTCAGGAAAGCTGCCTGTTTCCATCATGCTATAGGGTTAGACAATTGCTGTGTATAATGCTACAGACGCGCTGTTGGAATCAAGCCGAGGGAGCCATCCGCGGTTTGTCTCTGTGCCACGCATGCGCATCAGAGTATCATTTATTGAGGAGCCTGCTAGTCACACCACACTCCACGCATGCGCGGGAGATTAGTGCAAGCGGGGACGCCGATTCATCGAAACCTGCAGAGCCCTAAATCGGTAAGCCTGGGGAGGACCGGTATGTTTGATATACATGCCTACTAAAATCTGGCACATGGACTAAACAAGCCTTCCATTCTTCTCGTTTAACAGAGGCTGTTTCCTAATAAGTGTGTTGGATTGTTTTCAAACCATCGTTCCTGTTCAAGGACGTACTCTCGCACGACCCCCTGGTAAGAGACCCTCCGCTTTATGTCCATGCATGAACACCGACCCCGGTCTCGCTAGCTTACTAAATGGACGTTGCTCTTTTACAGGCTCCCCATTCCATCTCTACTTGAACACGCAACCCTTACAGACATTATCAAGGTAAATTTAATTCTGGACAGTGGACAGCTCAATTCCCTTTCGATTCCTTCACCTTACTTATGTAGCCTCTTGTATGTTGTTTTTCTCATCACAGGCTTTTCCTTTCTCCGGATATTCTCCATAGTGGTAAGCTGAAGGCTTCTTGGGTGGTAATGCATTGGAGCATCTTGATATTTCATTACACATAGTTTTTAAAGATACATGATAGAAATTTCTTTCTCTCTCTTTTTTTAGAAACTTTTGGCCCTGACGAAAATCCCTGTCAAACCCTGGGGATTTGAAACGCGTAGGCCGTCTCATGTTCAGTGTCTGCTTCTTTCACATTTATGTTGTCCTGTAGTGTGAATAGAGTGACACATTATTGGCTTACAAAAAATTGATGTATATAGTGTTTCTGATTTGACATTTAACTCTGTTGATTTATTTTTTGAGTTATATCTGTAAATATAATTGTGTATATATAACTGTATAGACTGTAGCAGACCTAATACATCACACGACTATTTATTTCTACCTAGCCGTGGGTGTATTTGCTTTTGTACGTGTTTTGTGTATGATTGATAAGGTATGATTGTGATATGACTGGATTCAGAATGTATGTTGAATTTTAATATTCTATTGAGTTTTTTTTGTCCACAATTTCTTAAGTGTATTCAAAATATGTTGCTTTTGTTCAAACTGTATATGATTGATACAAATATACCCTTGTTTTTTTGACTGAGATACTCGAATAAAAGGCTACTTATAAGCACATCCCAGCTTTGATACATTTTCTCTGCTCTGGTGGCAAATCCTTTGTTAACCAAACATCAGTATAGGCCATTTCTCTTCGTTGTTATAAAATATTTTTAGAGCACATGACTGTCCCAGCAACGGATCATTCCAGAGATGAAAGCTGCAAGGTAGAGTAGGTCGGCTGAGGGAACTAATGATCAGAGAATAGTCAAGCCTTCACAGCCCTTCTAAAAGGCCAATGTTTGGAAATGCTACAGGTGGAGAGAGGTAGGGTGTTCCAGAGGGCAGGCATGATTGCCTGGCACGAGTGCCCTCTGGCTATGCGTATCTGGAGCACACGGGCCAGATGGAGGTGTGCAGGGTGCACAAGTAGGTGCGTAAGGGAGGCACAGATCACTCAGAATCTGAGGGCAGAGGCCCGAGAGAATCTTTTGGGTGATGCAGGGAGCTTTAAAGTGGATGTTAGCTCCATTGGCCGCCAGTGTAGCCAGCGGAGCTGGCCAGAGACAGGGCGGCACTTGGGGAGTGCAAACAAAGTGCAGGCAGTGCATTCTGGGCACGCGCCCAAGCCTTTTAATCACTGCCTTATTAGAGCCAAGGAGCAGCACGTTAGAAATAGTCAAGCCTAGCCAAGATAGTGGATTGGACAATCATCTGACAAGTGTGAGGATCAAAAAGTTCTAGAATGGGTTTTAGGCCCCATAATAATCCAAAGCAGGTGCCTGCTACTGATTTGGCGGGGGCGTCAAAGGAGAGGGTGCTATCCACTCAGACATCCAGGCTCTTGACAACAGGTTTAGGCAAGGGGGGCATGAAGAGCTGTGGGGGCCACCAATGGCTACCCCAAAGGTGGGGTTCTCTCCCTAAAAGGAGGATCTCTGATTTAGAGGAGTTCAGTTGAAGACAATTGGCCACCATCCAATCAGATATTGAGGTCAGGTCCTCCTGAAATTTTGCGGAGTCCTGGCTAGGATCATTAGAAAAGGAGAGTACCAGCTGCGTGTCATCAGCATACGACACCAGGGCGATGTTGCGAGTTTTGTTACCAGAGCCAGAGGCTGGATGTAGACATTAAACAAGGTAGGACTAAGCGCTGGACCCTGGGGGACACCACAGCATAAAGGTTGAATATGGGAATGGAAAGGGGAGCAAATGATTTGGAAGGTCCTGTCGGCCAGGAAAGACGCAAACCAGGAGAGGGCTTTGCCATCGATGCCAATCTCCCGCAACTGGTGCAGCAGGATCTTGTGGGAGACCATGTTAAATGCTGCCCTCAGGCCGAGCAGAATCAGAGCCAAGGTTCTGCCCTTGTCCAGAGAGGCTGGCAGCTGCTCAGTGACTGCAAGCAAGCAGACTACGTACTATACTGTGGCCTTAAACCATTTTGAGAGGGGCCCAGTATCGAATTGAATTCCAAATACTGAGTTAAAATGGTGGTAACATGTGATTCCGTTATTTTAGCTAAGACCGGAAGCAGGGAAATAGGGCAAATGTTTTCATGCCTAGTAGCCTCCAGAGTAGGGTTTTTCAGCAGGGGGATGACTTTGGCATGTTTCCAAGATTCCGGAAAAGACGCTGAGGATAGAGATAGATTAGTCAGTTCCAAGCACCCGGGTAAAAGAAAAAGTTGGAACTTTATAAAGAGGTCAGGTTTAAGGGAATCATCTGGAGACCCTGACTTGACCTTTGAGAACAAGGCTTTGAGGGCTTCGATCTAGATGGGAGGAAAGACAGAGAATAGATCACAGAGCCAGAGGGAGGGACCCTCGGGGTCCGGTTCACTGCTCTCAGGACAGAGACTACCATAGGTACGCTCGACCTTGCTGATGAAGTGATAGGCTAGTATTTGGGCAGTACTTCACACTGAGAGTTGGAGGATATGGTACTATCAGGGGCATGAGAGGATTTCTGCATGTCTTTTAGAAGAGAGAAAATTGTTTTGGAGGGCTTGCTACTTGAGTTAATTTTATTAGCATATTATGTGGCCCTAATCTTCTGGACCAGTTTATGGTAGGCCTTGATCGAATTTCTGTACTGCAATGTGGCTATGGGATCAGAGGACCATCTCCAGGCTCACTCTAGAACCTTGCAATTCTTCTTCTCCCATGTTAGAGATTCATCGAACCAGGTGTTAGCCTGCACGTCTTTTCGGTAGGACAGTTTGGGCGGGATACACTTGTCCAGTGCTTGAGTGACCCAGCCTAGAAAGGAGTTATAGGTTGCCTCTAAGTTAGTAGGCAGTTCCGGTCTCTGAGCGCTTAGTGCCGCTCGGAAGTTGGTGCGATCCAATTTGTGCCAAGGACGTTTATTTAGAGGAATGCGATGGGGTTGTGATTTAGAGCCTGCTACATGTATGAGAAAAGAAATGAAGGAGTGATCAGTCCATGTCATGGGGAGGGGGGCCTGGGCCCTTTTAGGATGGGATGTTAGAAAAAACAGGGTCGAGGAGATGGCCAGCCAGGTGCATTGGTTCCGGGGCCAGTTGCGACAGTTGACCCCTTGCAAAATCACCTAAGAAGTTGTAGATATCAGGGTCACTTTGTGACTCCAGATGAATATTCAGGTCAATTAAGATATTGAAATTGGCTGTTTCAAGTACCAATGTGATGACAGCATCAGCTAAAGCTTCTCTGAAAGCTTTTGACGGGCTGGGCAGATGATAGATTAGCAGCCCAGAGAAGGTAAAATTGTCCGCCAGTACAATTTTAAAGAGAGCACTTTCATAGTCGGGGGAGTTTTCCGGGGTGAAACTACAAGCCTAGGTAGCTTTATATATGATTGCAATACCCCCACCTCTCCCCGCTGCTCTGTTTAGGTTATTCATGGCATAGAAAGAGGGCATGGCCAGGGCTGGAATAGCGTCAGAGTCCTGAGAAAGCAAGGTCTCCATAAGGAATACAATTCCGGGAGAACGTTTAGATAACAGGTCGGACACCTCTGCATGATGCTTGGCCAGGGAGCAGCAATTTAGGCTGCAGATTTTGTATTCCTTCATGTGGGAGGAGGGGCGAGAGCAGGGACTGACCTTGAAGTTGCACAGATTACACTGAGGGAGATGAGCGGTAGGGGCCAGCTATGACTCCCACATGGAGAGGGGCATTATGGTGCAGGGCGAGCAGGGTCTCACGCGACTAGACGAAGTGTTGGGTGACAACTGGGTAGAGTGCCTGGCTCCTGGTGATGTCCGGGCACGGACAGGCTTGCCTTTGTTACGCTTCGCTACGCCAGCGGCGCATCCGCTGAGCACGTCCGCGATGCGGTGTACATCAAGAACCTGGGAGGCACAACTGGCTCCTCCCTGGCTCGTCCCGGATTGGCTGAAACTGGCCAATCAGAGCGGAGCTTAGGCAAGGTTAAAAAAAAACATAAAACAACATTTTCAATAAAGTGGAAGTAGAGTGCAGGATAAAGGCTGAGCAAACGATTCCTCACACTAAGCCACTCGGCTGGACTCCAGCCTTATGATAGGCCACCAAGCAAAAAAGCTTGCTGCCAACTGCTTTGGCATCTTGAGACTGCTGAGGAAAGTCTGCAATCTTTTCCCTTTCACACACAGAAAATGGATTGCTCAGTCCCTTATGTTTTTATGCCTCGACTACGGGAATGCCCTGTACCTCGGCTCACCCAGTATGTGGTTATGCATAATACACAGGGCCCTCAACAAAAAATGCCCCTTATTGCTATGATCTCTAGCCTCTCCATACAGGCTCCCCATACATTGCTGGGAGGCTCCTCCCAACCTGCTCTGCACATCTGTTTAATTTTCCTAAGATCCGCAGATCCCAATGGGGTGGCCGTTCAACGGCCTATTTGGCTCCCAATCTCTTGAACACCCTACTTTCACAGTTGCGTGAATTGGGGCATGAACTTTCTTTCCTTAAAGCCCTGAAAACTTGTCTGTTTAGGAAATAATCTTCCACTCTGTGATGATCTGACACCCTGTGATGTCTGTTCTAGCACTGAGAGGCCTTCGGCAGCCATGCGCTCTATAAGAACGCCAGACTATACTAGACTAGAGAGTTAGTGGGAGCCACTGAACAGGTCTGGGCTGCTATTCGATTTTACAGGCAAAAGATTGATTTTCCCTGTAAATCCTGGCTTAGAAAGAATGGCCCACTCATTATTAACTGGAGTGAAATTTCACACAGGAATATCAATCTGTTCAGTTCATAATATCGGAGGCCTAAAGCTCATAAAAAGTTTTGATTTTAAAGAAAATCTATAGGTGGTCCTCTTCAATGCAATGTCAGGGAAAAATTAGAAAGAGACTCATCATCTTGAATAAAATGGGTAAAAATCGTGCCAGACAATTGTAAGCGAAGATGCAAATCAAATTTATAGTAAATAGTAAAGAATATAAAATGATGGACATCGATAGAAAGTGTTACCTAGTAAAGGTGAGATTAGAAAGATTAGTGAAAAAAACTGTGCATGCTGCTTGGACATGTCAGCATTGTCAAAGCTTGAATTGAAACTCCTGTGGTAAAGAACGGCTAATGAGGCACATGTACTTTGGTACCAGTAAATAAAATCATGGCATACGAAAGTTAGGAATGCTGATATTATTTCATGACTAACTCTACAAAAAACATTACTCGTTAAACTTTATATATAATTAATGATTGCATTCTGAAGAGTAACATCTTTGGAGGTGTATTAATTTATTCTACTGTTAGAACAGTGGGCCTTATGCATTGTAGATGTGTCTAAAACGCTGGAGTCCTAGGTCATATGTGGTTTCCGAAGAAGTTTGAGTTCTCAATTGCTACGTTTTATTTAACGTACCAAGCAACTCTGAAGCAGGAATGGTTTGAGTAATTAATTCTCTGGAGGACTAAGCTTTATAACATATCCCGAGCTAAGCAAATGACTAATATATGTGTATTGCACTAAGGTGCAAATGTAGACAGGTGGAAATATTGGCAGGCCAATGAATTGATGGTATTATATTAGAACAATAGAATCCCTAATGTGATCCTTCTCAGGAAAATAAAGTTATATTTTGCCAGTATAACTGTACTTAACTAAAGGGATATTCATGGAAACTTAACACAAAAAAGATTTTTTAGCAAAATGTAATATAACCGCACCTCATTAAAAGCCAGCACCTGCTCTGCTTCATGTCACTACTGATTAATTAAGGCTTTCAGGTACACCATTCGCAGGTTAGTTATCTGCCGTCTGCTTCCCCCTCCATCTGCAATGCAGCGACAGTCCCAGTCCCAGGAACCTGTCTTCCCCGCACCTGATTAAACCATTTCAGGCCAAGGGTTGGAAAATGACAAGACTGTTCTAAACACAAGTCACTGGCAAGATCTGGGCACACTTTATTAAACAAGGCATTCTTACTGGGTTGCTTTACTGTTTGGGGCCTGGTGTACCAATCTGTGAGCCCTTTGATATATTTCTCAATTCGTTTAACACATTTATCACATTCTCACTACTGCTGTGCTAAATATGTTCTAGAATCCTGTGGGTGGTCTTCAATGTATTCCATATTTGAGGTATTATATTGTCTGGGTATGCTTGTTGGTAGTTGAGGGGCCTTCAGGGCCAGGGTGTCAGTCATTTTTCTTCGTTATCAGCAGTCATTACCCTTGCAAAACACTCATCAATAATTTTGTCAAACAAGTGTTTGTGTGAGTCTGTGTAAGATGGTTGATTAATTTATATTTTCTGCAACTTTTAAAAGTGCTTGGCTGGGGTAGTTCTCCAGAGCTCTCAGTGTTAAGACATTTGTCATCTTAATCATTTTAATCATGTCATTGTCCACGTTGCTGTGCTGACCTCTGGGGCATAAGAAGCCTTTGTATATCCTTTGGATATGTTATCACTTTTACTTGATTTTTCACATTCTCATTGCTCCCTACTTTTCTGGCGAAGTATGGGCTGATGGATGGGCCTAGTCTCATTATGCAGATATATTGCACAGTGGCAGTTACTACTGTGAGATTATAGTTAGGTCAGAATTTCCATAGAAAATGCGTTTTTTTACGCTAATAACATTTGCACTGTTCGACTAATCTTTGAGAAACTTTCCCAAAAAGTTCATATACCTACGCTCCTCCCTGAAAAGTGTTGTGCTGATCTGACTTGTGGGGACCAAGAAAAAGAGGAGTCCAAAAACGTTAATTTCCCATGTTAATTGAAATTTTGGTAAGCAATACAAAAAAATGGGCAAATACAATTACACCAAATTTGGCAGAAAGTTAAAACTTTATTCAGAAAGTGTGCTTTTTATTAACTGGTACAGAAGACCGAAAAAAGTGGAAAAAGGAGGAAAAATATATCAAATTTTTTATCCAATAGGGGACTCTAAATTCTCCTATCGTTTGTGTCACTTGTCCACTTATCTATCACTAACAAATTACCAAGGCCATCACTACTATGGGAGGACGTGATTACACATTTTTATTTAATGTAATCAAGCAGAATTATTCGCCACCAATTTCTTTTATCTATTTTTTTTTCACTATACTCAAATATACATACATATGTACACACCTATATACAACGAATACAAAGAAAATAACATATGCACTTTATACAAAAATCAAAAAAAATCACAAAATTATTTCTTCTTCGCCCAATCAGAAACAATATTACAGCAACAGCTGAGTGTCCTCCTAGTCAGTCTAGGGGGTACACTAAGAGGTAGTCAGACACAACTGGTTGAACAAATGATTCAACAGAACCCAAATCATCGGATGTGTCAATGGCAATAATTTCCCAAAGTATTTCAAAATAATGACTCCTCCTTATGGAAAGTGTCGACGCGGTAACGTTTCGGCCTTCCAACAAATCTGGCCTCCTCAGGACAGGGCGATAAAGAACCTATAAATATATATAACACAATAAATACCTTTTAGAAAGACACTGTCATATACTCTGTGCCCCACTCCACCTAAATCCATTTCCGTCACCAACCATGGACCAGTGAGTGCATCAGGTAAAACAAGTAAGTGCAAAAAGTGCATTCAAATAAGAAACACAGAACCAAAGGGGCAGAGTCCAAAGAAGTGGCCAAAAATTAAAGAATAATAAACTAATCAATCACACAGGGAGAAAAAAGAAAAAAGAAAAACACATGCAATCAAGCATGCCAAATTGTATCAAAAGCAAAACCACTTACCTCTGGAAATCTATCCAGCGGCACCAGGCAGAGGGTTTCTCACAATGGAAAATACCACTGCTAAAGAAACAAAAATTCAAGAAGGACATTATGACCACGGGCTCAAAACACCTCTACCTTATGCCAAAACTAGACAGCGACACTGTGCCAAACCCATCACCAGGATTTCATACCTTCAACACAGCAGGCACGTGTCTGCTAAAGCAGAGCTCTCACTAGCGTCTGGCTCAGGGAACTCAATATCCCAGAAAACAACTACAAATAAACATGGGAAACAAATATCAATAACTATTAAGACCAAGCAACATAAAATCCCTAACTAAAGCACTCTAATGCCCTAATTGATCATATGGGCCATCTCACCTTTATTAATCGCAAGTCGCTCATTCAACCCAACGCAGGGCCGCCGTCATGGTAAATAAATCACCAGCATCACAATGCTGGCCACTTCATCTCTAAAACGAGGTGCGTAATGTCCCACGTGACCAGGACGTACCGACGTCTCAACAAGGACATCGAGAGAGGACTATGCTCACAGAAGAAAGCAAAGAAAGCAGAAACGAGTTTATGCGGCAGATCGCTCCACATTAATGGGCATGTCTAAAATAAATCCCCGGGGTAAACAACAAATAGTATGTGCCCCGTGCTCCAAAATCAAAAAGACAAAGGCTACAATCACAAAATGCCATAATTAGTAAAATCATAACCAAACCCCACACTATGTACAAAAATTAATAAAGTAATTAGCAAGTAAATAAAAAAATCCAAACAAAATACAGGTAACTATAATAAATATACCAAAGAGTCCTTAAGCAGCAACAGGACACCTATCACAACGAAATAAAGACCTTTCAAATATACTAATGGTGACACTCAAATGGATCCGGAGAAACAAAGGGGGCACAGAGGTAGACGTACAATCTCAAAGCTACTCACACAGTGTACATACACCTAAATTATACAACACAAATAACATATGTCATGGTACTTATAGAGCGCACTGTCACCAGACGGTCACCTTGCGGTGTCGCCTATTCGGCTTCCTGGGGCTGATACTCATACCGCTGTGGAACCCGTCCTGGCTTTTCCTGTAAAGTGTCCACTCCTGGGCACCCCCAGGGTGAAGCCAGGCATCCTTAGCTCTGTTGGGGCCGGTGTGGAGGCTAAGCAAGCTATTTCCCAGCGTTGCAGCGTGGGGCCCGTGATTAGAATAGTCACAGAGGCGAGAATTAACAGGTCCGAGGAAATTGAGCCCGAGACCCCGCCGAGGCGGGAATCGAACTCTGGTCCCTGGCCAGAACTCTGCGTCAGGGTCTGCTGCTCTAACCATTGAGCCACACTCCTCCACCTCAGCATAACATAAATATATGTATAAATACAAAAAATATATATGCACAAAACAAATATATATGCACAATCCAATATATATAAAATAAATATTCACAAAAACATACATAGCCATGTATGGGAGATATATAGAGCGTTCAGCATATACAGTTCATTCAAGTCTAATATCCCGCACATTAAGATCTTATCAATGCCCAAATTTCATCACGATCATTCAGGCCTACCCTTGCAGTCTCATATTTCTCAATCATTCGAGCTTCTAGCTTGTTTAAAGTCATTTGTACAGACATTTTACTTTGGGCCCTCACTACCATTAAGACTGACCATCTGATGTCATTCTCAATATGGTCTGACTCAATGTAGTGCTGTACAAAGGGGGCTCCTGAGATTTTACATCTGATTCTTGATTGATGTTGGACAATTCGTGTTTTCGTACTCTGAGTTGTTTGTCCTATATACGTTTTATCGCAAGGGCATGTGATGCAGTACACCACATTTTTGGTGTTGCAATTAGAAAAACCTAGTTGGGTGTGTTTCCGGCTATTTATTGTCACGTGTTTGGAATTAGTGGTGAGCGGACAAACTACACATCCATTACACTTAAAGTACAGGAGAAAGGTTTAACATGCTTCTTAAATTGCCTTTCTCCGGAGGCATCCTACTTGCTTTGACCAAGTGTTGTCGAATATTTTTGCCCTTGCGAAATGCAAATAAGGGCCTTGGGATGTCAAACTGTTTATTAATCTCCAGTTTCTTAGGATGATCTGTTTGATTTTGTTAGCCTTAGGATTATATGTTAAAACACAAGTCATCCTATCTGTATTTTGTTTTTCCTTGGGGCTCAGAAAAGTCTCACATGGTGTAAACCATGCTTTTTTAAGGGCCGTTCTAACCAATTTCTTTGGGTTTCCCCTATTACATAGTTTGCCTTGTAATTTCTCGGCATGTTTAAAATAGTCACATTTTTTGGTGCAATTACGCTGGATCCTTAAGAACTACCCATATGGCAAGTTCTGTTTAAGGGTCCTGGGATGTCCGCTATTGAAATGAAGGAGAGTATTACGATCTGTAGGCTTAGAATAAAGGCACACCTCAATTTTCCCATCTTTGTGTACAACATTTAGATCCCAAAATTTAATTTTGGAGTTGCTATGAGCAATCGAAAATTTTAAATCTGCAGAACGAGCATTGAGCCAATCATGGAACAATAAGAGTTGCTCTACAGTCCTGGACCATATCATAAAAATGTCATAGATAAATCGACTCCATTTTATGATGTGAGATTTGAAAGGTGTTGTCTCATGAAAATATAATTTCTCTCAAATATGTCCATCACTAAATTCGCAATCTCCGGAGCAAAACAACAGCCCATGGCTACTCCCTTTATTTGTAAAAATAAATCATTTTTAAATGCAAAAAAAATATTTTTTAAACAAATTTTAGCCAAGGCTGAGATAAAGCTAGTGGGTACTGCATGAGGTCTTGGTCTCCCATCCAACACTATGTCTATAACAAGTAGAGCTTCTTCCTGCGGTATATTAGTGTATAAGCTTTCAATATCGAAAGTGACCAACAACTGCTGGTCACTTTCGAATACTGAATCTTCCACTTTGGCAATAAAATCCATAGAGTCCCTGATGTAAGCTTCTGTCAGTGGGACAAAGGGTTTTAAGAACACGTCAATATACTTAGCAAGTGGTTCCAGCAGGGAGCCACATGCTGCAATGATTGGGCGACCTGGCGGTAGATTTATGTCCTTATTGACTTTTGGTAAGCCATAGATATTAGGGATCTTTTGTGTCGTCAAATTTAAAACGTCATATTCCTTCTTGCATATATATCCCTCATTCAGGGCTTGTGTAGTGATCTGCATAATGTGGGCCTTAAGTCTTTGGGTCGGGTCCTCACTAATAGAACGATAATGTTCTATATTTTGGAGTTGCTTCAAAATCACACTGTCGTACTCATCTGCATCCCATAAAACAATCCCTCCCCCTTTGTCCTCAGGTTTTATAATGGTAAAGGGGTTATTAGACAAATCTTTAAGTGCTACCATTTCTTGTTTGGAAAAATTTGGTTTAAAGAATGTTTTATTCCGATTAAATTCATCAATTTCTTTCAAAATTTGTTCTTCAAAGTATAAAATTTCGTCGGGCATTGTCGAACTGTCAGGACAAAACATAGATTTTTTTATGCAACCCACTATTATTTAATTCAGTGGTCTCGTCCAAATTAGAGGAGAATATTTTTAATCTGATTTTACGTAGGACTTGTAAGACATCAGCCTTGATATTCACAGGGTCCTGTAAAGTCAAGGGGACGAATGATAAACCCTTGTGTAGCACTCTTTCTTCAATCTTAGTCAAAGGATGTTTTGAAAGGTTATAAATGGTGAATCAGTTCATTACCACTAGTCTGTTTCTCATTGTGATTGACATTTATCTGTTGTACGTTCTGCGTCTCGTTCTTAATATTTATTAACTGGTGTCATCAGTTCAACCATTTTTGAGACATTTGCATTTAAAGAAGTGCTTGGTTTGTCATGAAGATGTTATATCTGGGTTGTTGGAGTCAATATATGCTCTGGTCACTTTAAAGTAGACTAGTGAATTCACATTAACTGGCCACTACCTCAATAATATATTTTGACAGCCATTACAGGACTTAGGGACAGGGTCTCTGTGTCCTGAAGATGAAACATGGAGTGGCTAGCCACAACATAGACAAAATGTTTTACAGCCATTACAGGATTTGGGGACATGGTCCCCATTCAAATGCATGTAGTGAAAGCCCGTCTTTGAGGGCCACAAAAAGGAACACATCGAAAGGGTGATAGCAGGTTCTAGTGAATTGTTGGTGGTACCTTACTAATTTTAGGAACTGTGGTGTGTTCTACAGTGACTTTATCCTATGAAAAATTATGATCCTCTTCTGGGATTTGATGAACTGTGTCAGAGAGCAAACTGTTGTCTCTCATGATTGTGTCTGCGGTTAAGGAAGGTGCTACAGAAGCTACAAGGAGAGCACCTTATCTATATTTTCACACTGTCTTCAGCCATGTGATAATAATGTCTAATGTTCTGAATAAATCATATACCTACAGCAGCAGCAGTGTGTCAGTTGATTCCCCAGTGTTCTAATGCAGTTTCCCACAATTTTCTAATGAACAACTAGAGTAAATGACAATGCCTTTTATTTTTGTTTTTGTTTTGAAAACATAAACAAAAGGCATTGTCATACACAATGCCAATAGCTTAAACCTTCGTAAATGCGAGACCTATTACATTGAAGATGATTTTTCCTTTGCTCCCAGTCTGTTGAACACCAGCATTGGCGGCAGCTTGTTTGTATTTGCAGCATGCTTTCACTTTGAGGCGAGTGCTGTGAGAAACTGCAGCTATTCTTTTAAGTGAAAGCATGCATGGTGTGCTGCAAATACAAATAAGTAGCCGCCATTGCCGAAGTCGGTGTTCTGTTGTTTTGCACCCTTGTTGTTTTGACGGTTGCTTGTTTGTATTTGAAGTGCACCATTGTGGTACTGAAAATTCTGACCCGTGTCATAAAAATCGTCGTATCATGACGATTTTAGTATCAATAGACCGAGAATGACGAGTATACTATGCACGAGTATTTTCGTCGTATTTGAGTCACGAGATCATCCTGAAAAACAGAGCTTCCGTTCTGAACCCTCGGGTTCCATTTTGTGATTGGCAGCCATTTTGTAATTGCCCTCACATAGGCCGGTGACTAAGGCCAAAAGCGAGCCTGAAGGACACGTACACCTTTGCTGACTCCTGCACGACCTGGGCAAGCTGACTCTACTGCCCAAGGCGAAACCTGTTCGGGCACTTCCTCTCCCAGTGGCCGATCGAGATTAATATCAAGGCACAAAATACCATAAACCTTTCATCGCACACAAACCATGCCTAATCTTACTCACACCTGTCTCTGTTCCTTACTTTATGACTTACTTTGCGAGGAGGAGGTGCCCGTTTTTATTGGGGGTCCGCCGATATCTGATGAAAATGTTGGGCCTTGCCGGGTAATTGATTGTGGGCCGAACAAACTGAAATATGGATGGGCTTGTCATCATTACTCTGCTTTTTCTTTGTAGTGAAAATATGTGAATGGTCAACTGTAAATTAAGGAATGTTTGCCTAAAGCATTATATTTTGTATAAAAGGGATGGCTAGTTTTGTAAGTTTGAGCAGTCTCCTGAGAATATACACCGTGTTGTACTTCTAGGATACCTGTTACTGGCTGCAGCCAATAAATTCGATCTTTGACTTCACCTAGAAGACTCTGTGTTTCTGTAGTCTGAAACAGGAAGAACTCGAAGTCTTAGGGTGTGTTCCCTGGCACCGCTGGGTTCCGAAAAACCCAGTACTTCACCATGCGCCGTCCCCCAGAGTACTCGTCTCAAAGTGAAAGCGCGCCTGGTACGCTGCAAATACAAACAAGCGACTGCCATTGTCCCCATCAGTATCAATAATGAAAATAGTGCTCACCTACTAAATAAAGCAGACCGTGTAACGAGCCAAGGAAAAGGTCCAGTCCTTATGGGCGGTAACAAATGGAGGCAAGGCGGTACCAAAGAGGGACAAACAAGCCTCATAGTGAATAGGAAGCCAGCGTTTATGAAGGACAATGACACAAGCCAATTAAAAATATTGGCGGAGAGTGGGCGGGGCTTCCAGTGCATACTCTACTACAGCATGCCTCCCAGAGCAGTGCGTGTGTGCTGTCACTAGGTTCGACTTAAAAACAGTGGAGGGCCGCTAAACCCAATGCAAGATTTCTACTGCAGCTGTAATCAGGAATAGAAGAAGCGAGCTGTTCCCACTGCGGAAGTCAAAACAGGGTTGCTTCTGTAGCTGCGCGAGCTAAGTAGAGAGTGCCAGCTTCCACTCAGCTCAGGAGCAGAAGACAGAGAGCTGGTAGGATCGCAGAGGCTTTGAGGCTCCCCTGCAGTCCCCAATGATTGTTGAAGCCTAAGGGTGACCTGGGTGGGACCGGGGCACCCACAGCTTTCAATCAGGCCTTCTCATGCCACATTCCCAGGTTCTGGAATCACCTACCTGAAATCTCACCCTCTATTCAAACATGCTAGCTTACCAGAAAGGGTTAATGACCACCTGTTGTAATTACACCTTAAAATGGAAGAATAATGTTCTACGTCATTCTACCCTGCAATGTAACTTCCTATTTTGATGTATCCCTCCACTCCTAGACATTTGACAATTTAGGCCTCGTATCCACTCCATTTTTGTGTCGTGATGCATTCTATTGTGATTTGCCACGCACTCCGTTATCCACGTGGGCTTTTATCTGTCCATACTGCCCGGCTTATGCCTAACAGAAATATATATATGTTCAAAAAGTGGAAATCTTTGTGAATACTTACAAAGATATACATTTATGAGTGTTTATCATATTCCAATGACAATTCACACGACCCTCCAATGATACAAAAAATGTTCCTGCCCTTGCTAACACAGTCGTGGAAAATACACGTATTTTCTGGCTTTTCCGCAATCAAACAGCATGGTTTGGTAAGCAAGATCTTCTCTTACGCAGTTGGTATACCAGCTTGTGCGCATATAAGCTTGAAATAGGTGCATACAACGTTATGTAAATACAACTAAGAGTATGTTGACTATTGTTTTCACTGTTGACGTCTTCATCAGATCCAGCACTTTCAGAAACTCTTGTTTTAAAAGACACACAGCTTCACAAAATTAATAGTGCAGGAACATTTTCTAAAATAAAAGTATAATTCATCATCAAACACTATCTACATCATGCCAAATGAAATCTATATATCTAATTGCAGCACAGAGTAGTGACTTAGTGCATGAACATACATCTAATCAATGCAAGACGGTGGTGTTATTTTGGCGTTTAAAGTTTACTGCATTGACATTAGCTTGATTGAACATCTTCGAGTTGTACTGATTGATTTTGCTTCAGGAGTTATCTGGTATGTCACTGCATAGAAGGTGGAAGACGTGGATAGCAATTTGCCATGTGCTCTGACTGAAAGAATGCCTTAATTTGAGAATACTGTTATGCAGGATGAGTGTAAAAACCCCTAATTATAATTTGCGACCCTAGCTCTTCCTTTGCATAACTTTCTCATTTAGATAAGGTTATGGTTGTCTATTCTAGGAAGGATTCTGAAACGATAACAGAATTCTTTGATCTATCCATTGCATTTTTTAAACAATTTATTAGAAATGGCTGTCATATATGCACGTACAGATTTTCTACTACCTGCTACCTGGTGCCCAGGCTCTGTTTCACAGAGTGCAAATTTACAGAGAGCAACCCAATCTCGCGTACAATTTGAAATAAGGGTGGAGAGGGGGAAGAGCAGGATAATGACGAGGTTAATAAAAGGGAACTTGTCGCGGGAATTTATTCCAGGTAGTGTGCAGGGGGAAACACTTACAAGGGCATGGCATCAGGACAACCAACCCCCAAAAACGACTCCACATGTTTGGCCGAAGATGCAAGCTAATGGCATAAACATCTCTCATGTGTGTCCTACTCAGCCATATTGTTTGGGGCGCTACACAAAGAAGAGCAGATATTGAAGAGGAAATTACAGCTGTTAAGTGAGCTTTGGTGAGCATGATGACCACACAGGTCGTCTAACCAGCAGTAAAAAGAGGAAGCAGGTGATTTAAGAAAATTCGGAAGTAGGTAAAGCATGCAAGAGGATGAGGAAATGAAATAAATAATGAAATACCAGCATTTGTAAAGCACACAACTTCCTCCGGAGAGGTGTCCCGGTCCTGGGGGCCGTCGGGAAGATTAAGCGAGCTTTTGCCCAGAGTCACATGGTGCTGGGCTAACCTGCCACCGGGTATCGAACCGTGAAACCCATGGTCCGGATTAAGGCACCTTGGCCGCTGCACCACACCTGAAGACAGGTCAAGAAGACATGCTGGCCATGGGAGTAAATAATACAGCTGAACGCAGATGAGTTGGATTGCAAGGATCTTCCCCACTAACAGCACACCAATCTCAACAGGGCACCTAACAAGAAGGATCAATTCGCAAAGTTAGTGTGGCAAGGGTAAAAGCACAGAGGAACGCCACTCTTTTGAGTAAGAGCACAACATTGGATGAGAAACATCATATTACAGCAATGCATAGGGCAGATAATAGTGGAACTCATTGCCCCACAATACAGCATGACACATTTTTTGTGATGTTGCTACTTGCTTAATAATGCCCTTTTTTGTGGCTTTTAATTTCATTTGTTGATCTGATTGAATTGTGTATGATGTACCTTGGTGTCTGACAGTATCAAGCTTCATAGTGCTTTACATATATATATAACAAAGTATAATTGAGCTTCGTAGGTATGACATGTATACAACAATTCTAAGAAACCATGTCAGATTTAGATCTAGCTACATTAATTTTACTAAGCGTAGCACCACATTACCGTGATGGAGGGCACAGGAGGCAGAGTCCCTCTTCCTTTGCTACACGCCAGGTACAGCAGGTGCAGTTTACACCGTTGCAGCCTCTTTTTGCAATATCCTTGGTGTAGCAGCGCATTCCTTCTTCAATCCTCTTCTTCCGTCCAACGTGATCTGACTTCTGGGTACCAGGGCTGTCCTTTATATGCCCAGAAATGCTCTCAGGGGAGGTCGAGGTCACTGGCCAATGGCCTACCAGGTTTCCTCCTACTGATGACAACTTCCTGTGAAGTGTGGCATCTAGCTATCCCAAAGTGCTCTCTTCTGCCCATTTTTAAGATGGCAGAACCCTTCTTTCAGCCTTTAGAGCTCATTAGCCAGAAGTGTGCTACCAAGGCGTTTGACAACTGGTTTCCCCTCTCTGTCTCTAGTGCCCACCTGTCAACCTAAAAAATAGAGCAGCCCTCTCCCAAGTGCTTGTCATTTGCCCTCCAAAGGTGTCTTCCCCCTTGAAGCTCGCCTTTTGGACAAACACCTGTGTGACTTCCTGCCAGGGAGAGGTAACGCCACTCCCCCACACAGACTTCTATTGTGTCCTTTCCTGGGAGGTGTCTGCACGTCTCATCACGAGAGTAGAAGGCTGACTCGGGGACAGGCCCCATGTACAGCCGTAAATGGACACAAGAGACTTATGGCAACAAAGTGGCAACTTTGCAAAAGTTGCACACAGCATCACGTTACATTAATTTCTACATGAGCAACATGTCATGCTTAATGTAATGAGATATTTGATACCCAATTGTAACAACTTTGGTAGTCCCAGTCAGAAATGAGAAAAGCTGAGATGTCAGCTTGTAACTCTGCAATCGACTATTCGGCTACTAGCTTGCTCCCCAGTAAAAACAACAATTGTGAGTTTCTACTATTGGAACATGTAAAAGCGCATGTTTCACTTTCTAATATGCAGCATCTTGCCTTAAGATTCTTTATGCCTACTGTAGGGGTGACTTCTATATATTGAAAAGGGAGGCTTGGGCTTTGCCATTGCTTTAAATGGCACAGTTGAGTTAACAGTTTAAAACTGCCCTTTCAGTCTGCCCTGGCAGACTGCGATCTATGTTTACCTTTGTCACACCCAAGGTGGCACAACCAGTGCTGCAGTCCCTTAGGTGACCTAACCTACAGGACCCAGGTACCATAGACTAGGGGCTTGCAAGTAAGTTAGCTTATACCAATTGGATATAAGGCAATCAAACATACACATTTTAAGGTCTTGACACTGGCACTGAATTCTCGTTAGCAGGCCTCATTGTGCTGTCAGAGTAGAAAAACAAGCAGCATTAGTCCAAAGCTTTGGGGGTGACGACACAAAAAGAGGCATTTTCTTACAGTGTGATATACAATATATTTGTAGATTGCAGCAATGTATGAAAGGATCCATATCAATACATTCTTCTGTGAAAAGTAGTTGTAGGAATGTTGCACAAAGGTGAAAATGATTGTAATATGTTGAACATTACTGATATTTTCTTATTAAAATCTATTTGTGACATTCCTTGCCAACTGCAATAAGAGCAGGACTTGCTTTTTGAGAAGACATACATGGAGAATAGAAACTTCCAGTTTAGATACCTTTACACAATGCACTGTACCTCACCAATTCATTGTTCAACCTCAAAAACACTGTCTTCCACTGGAATCCACTTGACATCAATTTTATGCAAAATGTGTGGCAGAGTTTTTTCTCACACGCAGCTCGCCACCGTTACGTTGGCAAGCAAAAATATTGAGTGGTAGACCACCACCCGGTGAGTTTTCTCAACGCAGGCGGTTGTGACACGTCACTATCACTCACACTGAGAAGGCTGCCGCCCAGGGAAAATAACTACAAGAGCAGCAGAAAGAAGCAACACTCTCTTGCGCATCACATGGTGCTGTTTGCATTGATTTTACAGTGCAGGACAAGCTCCAGGTGCTAAAAATCAGCACGAGAAGCATGACGTACCAAACTGCCACTTGTGGAAGGAACTCTGTGGAATCTAGCAGAGTTGTTAGGTAAACTCTAGGTGCAACAAAAATGAGGCCCTGCAAAACATATTGCCCCCAACCACACAAAACCTTCTAATATGTCTGATAACAAGTAGGGTGTTCGGACTTTGTATAAGATTTTTTAATTTTTTTTATTTTAATCCTCATCCACCTCAGACCACATTTGACCAGGAAAAGGATGCCTATACCGTGATGTGATACCAAGAATCATAGGCACCGGAAAAATCAAGGGCCCCAAAGGAAAAGAAAACCATGCCCACCTACCGGTATATGACAAACTAACCCAAAGTCACATGCTCCTTTCCTAGGAGTGGGGTGGTCTCACTCTTTTCAATGGAAAAACCACGAATGACTGCTGGTCAAGCTGGGAAGCGCGTCATTTGTTACTCTGCCCAGGCACTGAAAGACCTTCAATCAGCTCCCCTGCTAGACTGCGCTCAAGACTCTTGGCCATGCCCTGAAGGCCCCTTCTCTTGCATTCATTTTCGCTATCAAGTACCTCTTACTTTCTCCCCTGATGGTAGTAAAACCGTAGCACCCAGAGGGTCTTGTTCTCAGATATTCACTACCAACTCCTCTATCGGCAGTTCCAGTGAAGAAGCCCCAGTATTAACCGAGTTAAAAAGTTTCCTCTTAAACATTCGCTCCCTACCTAAACACCACCTGGAATTCTGGGACTTGGTAAATACAGTAAAACCAGATATCTGTTTCCTCACGTAAACATGGCTGAAGCCCCATACTGTCCCTGCCATTACGTTAGGGGTCCCTTTGGGATATAAGGTTCTCAAATTAGACCGCCCAGTTAAAACTGGTGGCGGTATTGCTGTGGTTTATAAAGAAGGATTGAAGGTCTCCTTACTTGACCAGAGAAGCTGCTCCTCGATGGAGACTATGATCTTCAAAATCAGCTCTACCTCTAAAACTCACTGGAAGGGAGCACTTGTATACCACCCCCCGGGGCCAAGTGCGGGCTTTTCGCTCTCCTTAATGGAATTCTTAGCTCCACATTTTAAAGCAAAGGAAGATTTTATTCTTCTTGGAGACCTTAATATCCATGTAGATCTCCCAAGTCATCCAGACACAGTATCTTTACTTTCGGATTAATCCACGCTAGGGCTAGGACTTCAGAACAGCGAGCCTACACACATAGGTGGCCATACCCTGGATCTCATTTTAACCAACTGCTCTAAAACTAAATGCTGGTCACCGACTCCATTAAACTGGTCGGACCACTATATAGTTGAATTTGTATTTCTAGGTCTTGATATACCACCTCAACAATCTCTCCCTGCAGTCTGGCGACGTCAGTGGCACAAAGTGACACCAGATGGGCTACAGAAGGTATGGAAAGAACCCACCATTTTAGAAATGGACAATGCTGAGTCTGCTCTTACCAAGTTTAATAAAGCCCTCTTAGAGGCGATTGATTTACTGGCCCCTTTGAAGTTACACAAGCAGTATCTCACCCCTAAACAAGAGGTGTGGTACACTGAAGAGCTCAGAGCTGAGAAGCAGAGGTGCCAAAAGCTTGACAAAACCTGGAGGAAATCTTACATGGCAGATAGTAAGAAAGTGTACTCTGAGGCATTGTCCACCTATCATAAAAACATAAAACTAGCCAGGAGAAACTGTCTTACCTCACAATTGGCTGAAGCTGATAATTCGTCCAGAGAACTTTATAAAATCCTACAGTCCTTTGTAAAACCTGTGGCCTGTGAGAGCCCTGATGATTTCTCTCAAGTTTTGTGTGATGATATCTGCTTGTTTTTTTAAAATAAAATAAATTTAATCTATGATAAAATTACAAAGGCTGCGAACTCTAGGAGCAATGTCGTCAGCTCTCCTCCCTTGCCATCTATGTATGAATGTACTCCATTTACTAAGTTCCCAGAAGTCAGCCTACCGACTGTCACCTGTCTGCTTAGTCAAGTTAAAACAGGATCCCCTATGGACTCTCTGTCCGCGAAAATGGTTGCCTCTTTAGGTACTCTGCTTTCACCCGGCATTCAATCCGTGATTAACCTTTCTCTTAAGAAAGGGCAAGTGCCTCAAGAATGGAAGAAAGCGATAGTGAACCCTATTCGGAAAAACGCAGCCCTGCCATGGTCAGATCTTTCCAATCTCCGCCCTATCTCTCTTCTGCCTTACCTAAGTAAGTTGCCCGAGAAGCATGTGAACACCCATCTGTCTAATTACATCGAGGCAGTGGGTGGTCTGGACTACTCGCAATCAGGGTTCCGGCCCAATCATAGCACCGAATCAGCCCTCCTCTCCGTAACCAACACCACCAGGATGGCACAGGATAGAGGGGGCTCCATGATTCTGGTGCTGTTGGATTTGTCCGCTGCTTTCGGCACGGTGTCACATGATATTCTTCTCGGTCGTCTTCAGAGGGTGGGGATTGGCGGTTCCGTTCTGTCCTTGCTTGAGAGTTTTCTCACAGGCCGCTCACAAAGTGTCCGATTGGGCTCCCATTATTCCATCTCTAGGGAGCTCACCAAGGGGGTTCCTCAAGGCTCATGCCTAAGCCCTACACTTTTTAATGTGTATGTGGCCCCGTTGGCTGACATAGTGAGAGAATATGGATTCACTCCAATATCGTACGCTGACGACACCCAGCTGCTCTTTCCATTCCCGACTTTAACACCGGCAATCAAACATGCATTCGCCACTGGTATGAGAGCAGTGTCCGATTGGATGGCCTCCAATTGCCTACAATGTAATGTGGGCAAAACGGAGGTCATGCTTTTCGGGGATGCCCCTCTCCTGTGGTCTCCTGAATGGTGGCCGTCGGACTTGGGACCAGCCCCATGCCCCAAGCAGGTAGTGAAAAATGTAGGGGTACAGCTTGACCAGTCGCTGCTACTAAAAGAACACACAAATCAGGTAACTGGATCTTGGTTCAGGGTCATCGGACTCCTGAGGCGTGTGTTCCCATTCCTGGCTGACAATTATAGGAAAACGCTGGTCCAAACGCTTGTGGTCAGCAGGCTAGATTACTGCAATGGGCTTCTTATATCTGCCAATGAAGCACAACTTAACAGACTACAGGTGGCCCAGAATACGGCGGCCAGATTGGTTCTTAACGCTCCAGCCAGGTCCACTTCGCGCCCTCTCCTGGATAAACTACACTGGCTGCCCATTCGACAGCGGGTCAAGTTTAAAATATGCTATGTAATCCATAAATGCCTATTTGGCTCAGGCCCCAAATATATGACTGAAAAATTTAATATGTATACACCAGGCCGCTCCCTGCGCTCTAGTAACCAACTGCTGCTCCATGTCCCATGTGTTAAGAGGGCAAGGCAGGGTGGCCGAGCACTGTCCTACAGGGGTCCTACCATGTGGAACACATTGCCCCCTATTCTGAGGCAAAACACTAATCTCCTAGCCTTTCGGAAGTCTTTAAAGACCTACCTGTTTCTGACAGCCTAAATCCGGGATCTCTCTCATGATTCTGTCTGGCTCTCTGGTAAGAACACTAGCGCGGAGATACCCCTTCGGGGGTCGAATTCCTGCGCTATATAAGCACATAAATAAATAAAGGTCTATGCAAAATGGTAAGTTAGTCACCCAGCAAGACCCGATCCAGTCCAAGAGTGTCCAACGAGGCATAATCATAGGATCAAAGATGGTATTTTAGGCTCGAAAATGTGACCAACATGCACCCTATATCTCTAAAGAATTAACCACAAAATAACTAATGCTGGGACCAATTAAGCAACCCCTCCCAAATTACTTTCTTCTTATTATTCTGTAGTCTATCCAAGTCTATCTTGGAAATTTTATATAGCGAGCATAACCAATCTGAAAAGGTTGGGGGTACAGCCTCTGCCCATCTCCTGCAGATCTCTCTCCTAGCTAGAAGAATTGAATAAAAGAGGAATTCCCTTGCAAGACCTGAAACCTCACTGACTATATAATCAGGGCAAGAGAAATTTTGATTGGAATCCCTATGATATCCAATAGGGTTGCCACTACACTTTCCCAAAATGTTGTTATTGCTGGGAACTCTTTGAACATGTGTATATCTGTGGCATTTACCAGCTCGCATTTCTTGCACCTAAATGAGGGACCCTTTGCTATTTTAGAGAGTCTTGCTGGATATAAGTAGGCCCTGTGAATTGTAAAATAGTGATTCCTGCTCAACCAAGCAGGTTTCACTATAGAGAACAGTGTCTGGAAGGAGGTCTGCCACACCTCCTCCCAGCACACATCTGGCATGAAGGGGCCCCATAATTCCTCTGCCAATTTGAACTCTCTATCGATGGTCTCAACTAGAGACCAATAGAAAATAGAGACTTCTTTCCCCTCTACAGGCCTCGAGACCAATTGATCCTCTAAAGTGTTTCCTACCCCCATTGGCTTATTAAGATTCTGCGACCAGCTCAGCAATTGTATATACTTAAACCTGGACATATCATTCTCCATTCTCCGGCTATTAAATAAGTCCAGTTGACCCTGTTGAATGCCTTAGTGGCATCCAACGTCATAACTGCCAGAGGTGAAGAGAAGGTAGAGGCCAGATCGATTGCACCTATAAGATCATGAGTTAAATCTGATAGATTTCGGCCCCTTACAAAACCCTTTTGGTCCGTGTGTAGCATGCTACCTGCTACACATCCCAGCCTGTCAGCCAGGATCCTTGTGAATATTTTATAATCCGTATTAAGAAGAGAGCTCGGCCTGTAAGACCCACAACTTGACGGATTCTTTCCACCTTTCAAAATTAGTGAAATGGTGGCTTGATCCCAGGAAGCAGGAGGTATAATACCCTCAGATAATATTTTATTGAACAATTCCGTCATAGTGGGTATTATTGCATCTCCCAGAGATATATGCAGTTCCGCCGGAAGCCCATCGCGCCCAACTGCCTTATTCCCTTTCCCAGCGGCGATAGCCTTCCTAACCTCCTGCTCGGATATGTCCTGCTCCAAGTTGTCTCGCTGAAGGGGAGTTAGGGTAGTTAGTATACATTTCCCTAACCATTCCTGCACAAGGGCCTTATCCACCTCATTTTCCTCCATATAAAGTGTCTGGAAAAAGGTAAGGAAAGCCTCACCAATTTCTTCATCTGTAGACACTGAAGAGGAATTATCCTCGCTTTCTATCAGTTTTATTAAGTTCCGTGACTTATCTGACTTGATCTCCCAGGCCAGATGTTTGCTGGCTCCCTCTCCATACTCAAAATGTGCCATTTTACTGGTTTCCCATCTTCTCATGACCCTTTGCTGGATGATAATATCGAGCTGATCTTTAAGGGTTTGTAGTTATGCTATAGCTTCCTGTCTTCTATCTACATCTATTTCCATATTCAGCCTAGTCTCAACTGCCTTCATAGCAGAGTCTTTTTGTGTCAGTTCTTCTCTGTATTGCCTATTCTTATGACATACTCTATTTGTGACTATCCCCCTTAAGAATGCCTTCCAGGAATCCCAAACCATTGAGATCGCTGATGTGCCGATGTTCAACCCAAAAAACCATTCCGATTCTTGCGAGAAATGTGTAACCTCTAAATTATCTAGAAGCAATACACGATCAAATGTCCAATTCCGTGAGGGCGCACCCCCACCAAGCATAAGTCCATCCAGACCGCTGCATGGTCTGATAGGTGAGGCGTCAGATAGCCCATGTTCTTAATCCTACCCCTAAAATCGTGACTAACCAGGATATAATCTATCCTTGATTTATGACCGTATTTATTATTATAGTAAGATACGCCTAATTGTACACCACACCTTTCTCTCCATACATCACACAGGCCCATCTGTGTCATCATGGTTTGTAGATAGGTACGAGATTTGGACAATACATTGGCTCTGCTATTGGGGGATTTATCTAAGACAGGATCTAGAACTATGTTGAAATCGCTTGCCAGAATCACAGGCTCTGGAAAATCCAGCATGTTAGCAAATATGGTTTTCAGTGTAGAGGGATCGTCCTGATTGGGACCATAATAGCCTACCACTGTCAAAAGAGAACCTCGAATTGCTAATTTTACGATCACCCATCTGCCTCCGAGGTCAGTCAAGGACTCTAAAATACGCACATTTGCTTGTTTTTTTTACCAAAATGGCTACTCCTCTGATGTTTGCGCTTTGATTAGTGCCCACTAGATGGTCCACCCATCTTAACTTACTAAAGGACTCAATCAGTTCTCCTCTTAAAAGGTGGGTTTCTTGCAGTATAATAACCTGTGCAGGTGAATCCCTGAGATACTGCAAGATTTTCGCTCTTCTTGATTTTACTCATAGGCCATTGATATTCCAGGATAGAAACTGGACCACCGTCATGGCAGTCTAATCAGCAGAGAATAAGATCCAAACAAGGACCTAAATATACCGGATTTCAAGGCCCAGAAAAAGGGTGAACAATGCAGATATATGTGGCCAAAAGGTGAGTGAGGACACATTATTTTTTCTTTTTTTCCCCTAAGCTCCGCCCCCCTGTGATCCCCCCTAGCACCCCCCTCCAACCCCCCTTCCCCTGCCCCACCCATGGAGAACCCAACCCCCATTTATCTGGACTGATAGTCCAGTATCTGCCTGTTGGAGCAGACCACCCCACCTACTCTTAGCCTAAGCGTTCTCTAATGCAGGCTAAATAATACTCTCCAGTGTCATCTTAGATTATTCAAAGTTGGAATTAGTCCAGTTTATCTGTGCTCTTTTATTATATCATAGATGAACGTATGCTACTTCCAACCCTAATGCGTACTAATGTGAAGGGATACCTAAAACGATAACAAAAATAGTGAAAAGGTTGAAGAAAGAAAGAAGGAGGGACCCATATAAGTGGCTATCACTTTGCCATAGCAGACCCATTAGAGGCTATGGCTGCTCCTATATTCCGGATTTCAGACTTTCAAGAAACTGATCTGCC
Source organism: Lissotriton helveticus (assembly GCF_964261635.1). Taxonomy (NCBI): domain Eukaryota; kingdom Metazoa; phylum Chordata; class Amphibia; order Caudata; family Salamandridae; genus Lissotriton; species Lissotriton helveticus. Next base: position 924,330,884 of record NC_136071.1, on the reverse strand, counting down.
TCCTGCACTGTTCTAATATTATGCATCTGATTATTGTGCATGACTTTCAAGTGTGTGGGGAATTTTAGCTGTACAACCGCGCCGAGCCTTCTAAAATCCTCCATTCTCCTTCCCAGTTCCCACTGCCAGTCTAAAGTTGTTAGAGCTAAGTCTGAACAAATCTCATAAGCAAAGTCTCCGGGTTTCAGGGGATTTTGTTTTAGAGCACAATTAAGAATCTTTTCCTTCAAGGAGAACGTCAAAAAATGTATAAGAATTTTTCTTGGCCTTGGCCGGTTAGGTTGTTTTCAGAAAGGGTCCCTGTGGATCCTCTGAATATCTTTCTTCAACTCCTCCACTGACTCATCAATCTGGATTGACTCTTTAATAAGAGTAGCTATGAAAGACTTGATGTCGTCTCCTTCACTTCCTTCTGGTACATTTAAAATGTGCAAATTGTTTCTTCTTGAGTTATTCTCAAGCGCCTCCAGTCTTTCCCGGAGTGTTGTCTCCTCTTTCTTCAATGTGGCAACACTGATTTTAGTAACCTCCAACTCCTTCTTGATTTCATCCACGTAGTTCTCCAATGATTCCGTCCTAGAATTTAAAAGATCGATTATTTAATCTAAATTCTAACAGAAAAGTCGGATTTGTGGGTGTTGTCTATAACTAAACCAGATGGTTCCGTGGTGGTGGACCCGCGGGACATAGCAGAGGCATTTGCTGACCATCTGGAAGGGGTCTATACAGCTGACGATGGCTATTCCTCCGCTGAATCCAGACAACTTCTGAATGAAATGCGCCTCCCGACTATTTCCGACACGGACCGGCTTGCCTTGAACGCCGATATCACGGCCGAAGAGCTCACCACGGCACTGTTCGCTGTTAACTCCGGCAAGGCTATGGGTCCCGACGGAGTCCCTGTTGAATTCCTGAAGGGCATGGTCCCCGATATCACTCCTCACCTCCTGAATATGTTTACGGAGAGCCTGGAGATTGGGGTTCTCCCAATTGACCAAAGGCTTGCCTCCATTGCGGTTATCCTCAAACCCACCAAGCCTCCCACAGACTGCGGCTCTTATCGGCCGATCTCCCTGATCAGCGCGGGGGCCAAGGTCCTGGCTAAACTACTAGCGACGCGCCTTCTCCTAGTACTCCCTTCCCTGATACATGACGACCAGTCTGTTTTTCTTCCGGGCCGCAACACGTCGTTGAACCTCCGAAGAGTGCATAACGTGATGAGCCGCCAGCCCATTATCCAACAAGACGCGGCCATCTTATCCCTCGACGCCGCAATGGCGTTTGACTCGATCGAATGGCCATACTTGTTCGAGGTCCTACACCACTTTGGCATTGGACCCCACTTTATTGGTTGGGTGCGTCTTTTATACACGGACCTCCTGGGACAGGTCCGTGTTAATAACTACACATCCCGGAGGTTCCCCCTTCATCGAGGGACCAGGCAGGGCTGCCCCCTGTCCCCTCTGTTGTTCGCTCTTACCCTGGAGCCTCTGGCCCATTGGGTCCGCACGGATGTTTCCATTAGGGGTTTCCACTGGAACGAGGAGGCTGTGGACAAAATTTCCCTCTATGCAGATGACATCCTGATATATGTGTCGTCCCCACGGTCCTCTATCAATAGCCTATTTCATGTTCTTACCAACTTCGGGAAGTACTCGGGATACACTATAAATTGGACTAAATCGGTGTTGTATATGTTGCATGGGCCACCGCCTCGCCTGCCCCGGGGGTTCTGTATTATAATAGCCACGGATGGTTTTATGTACCTCGGTGTCTATGTCACACCGACTTCAAAAAGTTCTATGATCATAATCTATTAGGCCCCCTGCGTAGGCTTCGCAGCGTTGTCACCCATTGGAGGTCACTCCCGCTATCTCTCCAGGGTCGGGCGGCGCTATTTAAAATGCTGGCGCTTCCGCGCTTCCTGTATGTCCTACAAAATTGCCCCTTCCTAATACCGGATTCATATTTGAAGACGGTGAAAAGTGAGCTCCGACTGTTACTGTGGGATGGAGGTGCCGCTCGAATTGCCCTCTGCAAGTTGTTTCAGGGTTGGTACGATGGAGGCATCGCCCTGCCCAACCTTCGCCTATATTATTGGGCGTCGCAGCTGGTAGCGGTCAACCACTGGGTACACGGTTCGCCCTCGAACCCGGCCTTCCTACTAGATAGATGTCAGACTGGACGGGAAGGTTACCTGGGGGCCCTCTACAGTAAACCAACTAGAACTAGATATACTGGACCTATGGCACATACAGTGGCGATCTGGCACAGGGCCAATAGGAGTCTGGGATGGGCGGATAGGCTTACTAAGGCTACGCCTCTGTGGTCCACACAGAGATTGAGTTCCCTCTGCTTCCTCCAGGGTTTCGACAGATGGGACTTGATTGGGATTTCTGAGGTGGGGGACCTTGTCCATAAGGGTAAATTGCTGACCTTCAGTGACCTCCAGGCTAAATATGCCCTTGCACCCACTGAATTCTTTGGATACCTGCAAATCACACATGCCCTCCAGGCCACTGTCCCAGACCTCACCTCTCTACCCGATACCTCCCCTTTAGAAGACAGGCTGCTGTCGGAACCTCTTCCTGAGAGGGCCATATCCCTTACCTATCGCAAACTCTGCAACAATCTCCCCGATCCCTTCGTATCATTGCGGACCAAGTGGGAGGTAGACCTCGGCCCCTTAGAGGAGGAAGACTGGCGGTTGGCACTAATGTCCCCGAGGGAATCAGCTATCTGTCACAGGTTTAGGTTGATCCAACTGAAGGTCTTGCACAGAGTATATATGTCTGCTCTTACCCTGGCTAAAATTGGGCCGCGCCCAGAAACCCTGTGCCTATGAGGTTGTGGACTCCCTGGCACCTTTTACCACATCTTATGGGAATGCCCGGTGGTGCAGCGGTTCTGGAGTGGAACGCTTAGTAAAATGAACAGTTCCTTGGGTAGGTCATTCTCCCCATCGCCTAGGGAATGTGTCCTTAACATCTGGGGGGGCAACGATTTGACTGTCCAGGAGTTACAGTGGGCAGCGCTGGGCTGTCTGCTCGCCAAACGCTCCATAGCAATGAAGTGGGGATCCCCGGAAAGACCGCTGGTGGTGGGCTGGGTGGCTGAAATGGACCGATGTATGATTGCCGAGAAGACAGTGTTTAAGATAAGAGGCTGCCCAAAGACATGGGACAAGAAATGGGGGCACTGGAATGCCTATCGAGGCGAACTATGTGACTCTCCTACAGTTGAATTGGTACTCCCCCGTGAGGGACCGAGGGTAGACGTGTCCGCTAACTGATATCAGGCTTGTTTCGAGTGTGGTTTGTTATGCTCTATGACGCTTGTGAATGACCTTGATTTTGCTTTTTATATTGATGGGGTCCGGGGGGGACGGAAACAACACTAGTCAGAGCTAGACTCATGGGACGGGATGTATGCTATATGAATCTCTCTGCTAGATTTATGTGTTTAAGTTTTGTTTCTGATAAAAAAAGAAAAAGTGGTGCAGATAACCTTTCTGTGTTCAATGCAGACCATTACACCTGTTTCCATTATTCGATACGCTTCATTGGTACGCCGTCCGACCTCAGGGATGTGGACTAAATGGCTGTGTATTATATTCTGATTCGCGTACTGTTTTTCGCTTTATACCTGCTTGTGCACAGACGCAAATGATACATTTGTTTTTCCTGACAACCACCACAATAAAAAAAAGAAAGAAAAAAAAAAAAAGAAAAGTCGGATTTCACTCTGGTTGGCTTCGGATACGGAAAAACCCCTATTATATCAGCCGACAGGGAAGAAAAAAGAGCTTTCATTGGGGATACTGCGGCTTCCGGAGTCGATGAGGACTCTCCAATTTCCTGCTCCAGCTCCCGAGTATTCTTCTGGGTTACCACCCCAATATCCGGTGTTTTTGAAGATTGACAAACTGGAGTCATCAATTGTGAAGGGGTTTTATCCGAGATCCCCTTTAGTGCTGTTGTAGCAGTCATTTCGTTGAGAATCTGCTGCTTTTCAGGAGCTTTGCCCACCAAATCCATCCTTTCAATCTTTTCCGGCTTTTCTGTCTCCTCTGAGTGAATAAGGGGTTCAGTCCGACCTTGTTGGTTCTTCCTCGAGACTTCCCCTTGTTAAAAAATGTCTAGGACAAGAGGTTGGACTTTGAAATATGACCTAAGAGAAGGAGTAATCTTGAGCCTGTTATCTGGAAAGTGGCTTTTTGCTTCCACCACTTTGATACTCCTACCCTTTACATCCCCGTGTTGGAAAGTAGAGAAAATGCCCCCTTTTCTGGGGACAGAAAGTGCATTCAAACCTGAATTCTCCCTTCCCTCACCCCCGTCAGCTGGTAGCTTGGGGCTTGGGCTTAAGCTTGGGCTGGGGCAAATATTTACGCTCGTACAAGCTGTATAAGCATCTAAGACTTTACCACTGTTCTTAATAACTTTCCCTAACTCAGGGGTTGTTTTGCTTCTACTCTTATTTTTGGATGCCCCTTGTGTCCCCCCACCGCGTCTCCTCCCCTTCCTGCCTTTGCTTTTAACAGGCAAACTGTCTATGGACCTTATAACTTCCTGGAGCCCCTGAGCCGGTTTAAATGGTTTGGGGGACGCTGTCTGTGCAGCCAAAAGCTCTAGTTTACCTTCCTTTGTGGCCAATATCTGTCCCTGGTGTTAAGCACGAACAGTACCTGACCGTGAATCTCCCCCCTGCCTCCCCCGCACCTGCAGTGATGAGTCCCAGGCTCCGGCATCGTCACAGTCAGTCCCCACTCCACCTCCACTTTGTCCTCGGGAGGAAAGAATTTGTCAATGCAGCCGTGCGGAGAAAGGAACCGCCTTGTGCTGCCTCTGCCTCTGCTGGTCTCCGCCCGGAGAAACCCGCGAGCCGCTGCTCAACTCCAGGGCGGCAGCAGTCCAACGGTCCCCCGATACACCGCCACACATCCAGCCGCTGACTAACACCTCTCGTGAAAACGATCGAAGAAACAAGAGAACAAGAAGAGGGTCCCTCGAAACAATATCCAGAAGGTACGAAAGGGCCAGAGGAGGTAATTTCCCTGCCTCACATCGCACTGGTGAGTAGGTAGGGCTCAGCTGCCTCCGACGGCAGGCAGCAGCTTAACTCGCGGCCGCCATGTTCTCCCATCGGCCTTTGTATAAGATTATGTTTCTAATTATTAGCATGCAGGCATACTTGAAATTATTTTGCTTAACCTTCAGGCTATTTTATGAGACTGCATATTGTGGAGTTAAAAGTAATGAGGACACGTAATATGTTTAACTATCTTTATTGGACGGAGCGCCGGGAAAACACAACCGCTTACACTGAAACGGTCGGCGCCAATGCCCTAAGATGGCCGCCTTCCGGTTCCGCTGCTCTCCTTCCTGTTCCGCCTAGCGGAACACTAGAGCGCTAATGCAAAATCATTACCACATATCTCCCCCCTTTACTCATTGCATTTCAACAATAAAAGTTCTTACTTCCAGTCCATGTTAAAGTCCTTAAATCTTTCTGGCGTCTTCACCTCTCTCCCGGCTCTGGTTCTCACCTTCGTCACTCTCTCATTGCCTTCCTGTTCCCTTCTTGCTGCAAGCTCTACCTCTCTTTCACCATCATTGCCTATCACTTCCTCGCTCCTCTCTTCATTGCATCTCATCCTCTGCTCTCCTCTCTCGCCTGCTCCATCTTCGTCCTCTTCTACTTTCTGCATACCTTCTTCTACGTGCTCACTTCTCCTTCTGCTACTTCCTTCTTCCCCATCTTCCACGACATTCTCTGGTCCTTCTTCCACTTCGCTTTCCCATTTGATGATCTTGCTGCATTTGGCCATCCTGTCTTGTGACCATACCTTTCCATCGCTAAGTAAGGCCGATCGGGCATACGGCTCTAGAACTTGTAAAGGCGGTGAGAACTTGCTTTCGCCCTTCTTCTTGAGGACCGCTAGTTTGACTCTCACCCAGTCCCCTTTCTCTAGTTCAGTTCTCTTCACATTATGATTTCTGTTGAAGTGTGTCGTGTAGATCTCTTGTGCTCTCTCCAGGTTTCTCTTCACCACTGCTGGAGACCACTTGCTCTATACCACCAGCTTCCTCCACGCTTGATTATCCTTGGTGAATGCTTCTCTCCCTCTCAAGATCTTAAAGGGGCTGTATCCGGTACTTCCTGGTGTAATCCTGTATGCCCATATCATCCTTTCTAGTTCCTTCTCCCAGTCTAAGCCATCATTGATGGCTGCTTGGATGGTTCCCATGATCACGCGATTAAACCTCTCCACTTGGCCGTTTCCTGAGGGATGATATATTGGCGTGTGCTTCACTTCGATCCCATTTCTCTCTGTGAAGGCCATCCACTTTGCCGAGGTGAATTGAGGTCCATTGTCGCTGATGATGACTCTCGGGATTCCTTCCCTGATGAAGGTGGATTGCAGGAAATTCACCACTGCTTCCGTGTCCATGATTTCTCGTACTTCAATTTCAGGCCATTTGGAAAATTTGTCTACCAGGGCCACTACATACTTCTGTGTCCCTGCTTTGTTTATGACTGGTCCCAAAATGTCCACTGACAGCATTTCCCAGGGCCCATCTGGTATTGGGAATTTTCCCAGAGGGGGTCTGATTAGGCTTTGCGACTTGTCCGCCCTGGCGCATGATTCGCACTGCCTCACATGTCTTTCGACCTGCATGTCGATGGCCGGCCACCAGTAAGCTTGTCTGGCAAGGGCTTTAGTTTTTGTGATGCCCTGATGCCCTTCGTGCAGCACAGCCATTAGATGTTCTAATATGCCTTGGGGTGGTACTACTTTGTCCCCTCTCAACAGGAAAATGGGATTCTCGGCCAGCGATAGTTCCTCTCTCACTTCCCAATATCTCCGGAGTTCCTCCTTTAGATGCCTCTTCTCCGGCCACCCATGGATGACGTATCCCTTGATAGCCTCTAGATCCACATCCTCCTTGTATGCCTTCTCCCACTCTTGCATGCTTATCACCTTTTCAACTTCTTGGATCGTGGCGACAACATAACCTTTCCACTTCTGTTCTTCTTGGCCGCTCGCATCTTCCATGGCTGCCGCTCTGCTGAGAAAATCCGCCACCTTGTTCTGTGGTCCAGGAATATGCTTCACGTCGTACACGAAGTCCAAGAGGCGAAGTGTCATTTTCGCTATCCTGGGTGTGGCGTGTGCATGGCCACTCGAGGTTAATACTCTGACCAAAGGCTTGTGGTCTGTCTTTACTAGGAACTTTGCTCCCCACAGGTATTGGCGGAATCGCTCCATAGCCCACACGACAGCCAGCATCTCCTTCTCGACCACGCTAAACTTTTCTTCATTGGGGGCTAGTGATCTGGATGCGAAGCTGACAGTTTGCATTTCGCCCGTCTCTGACCGCTGCATTAAGACTGCCCCTAGGCCCCGGTCACTGGCGTCCGTCGTGAGTATTGACTCTGCACTGGGATCGAATCCTTTAAGGGGAATGGTGGCACTCATCTCTTTCTTCAGTGATTCGAACTCCGCTTGTTCCTCCTGACCCCATAGGAATTTGTTTTTTTCCTTGAGCAACTGACGTAGGTGGTGCGTTTTGGATGCGAAGTGGGGTACAAACTTACTGTAGTATTCGGCCATTCCCAAGAATGACCGAACGTCTTCCTTCTTGCTCGGGGTGGGGGCATCTTGAATAGCCTTCATGTTTGCAGCTTTGGGTTTGATCCCTTCTTCACTTACTTTGTGGCCCAGGTACGTGACTGATTGTACTCCCAATTTGCACTTCGACCATTCCGCCGTCAACCCGTTGTCCTGCAAGATCTTGAGTACTTTGTGAAGCTTTTCATTGTGGTCGTGCATGGACTTACCCATCACCAAGATATCATCTTGAAAGAATTGGACGTCGTCCACTCCATTCAGCAACTTGTGCATCATCTTCTGGAAAACTGCGGCCGCAGACGCTAGGCCAAACGGCATCCTCACGAATTCATAACAGCCGAACGGTGTGATGAACGACGTAAGGTGAGTGCACGAGGGGTGTAACTTTACTTGGTGATAGGCCGATGATAGGTCCACTGTTGAGAACCACTTGATGTTCTTTGTCTTTGACAGCATTTCATTGATGCGTGGTAGGGGAAACTTGTCGATGATTATATTCTTATTCAACTCCCTCAGGTCCACGCACAGCCGGACCTTGCCATTCGGTTTCTGAGCCACTACTAACGGAGAAAGCCATTCTGCACTTTCTATGGCTCGGATGACCCCTTCCTTTTCGAGTCTGTCCAGTTCCTGTTGTACCGCTTCTCTGCTCCGGAATGGGATATTTTTCACTTTATGCACCACTGGAGTCGCTCCTTCTTTCAACTTGATAAGGTGCTTGTATCTGGTTAGCTCCCCTATTTGGCCATTGAATACTCTTGGGTACGCTCGTTTCCACGAGTCGATGTCATCTCTTCTGTCCATGTCCATAAGGAGGATTTTCTCGATTCCTCCCGGGTTGAGTTGAATCCCTAAGGCACCCTGGTCTCTCCAACTTAACACCGATGGGCCTTTCTCTGCTATGTATAATTTGCATATGGCTTGGCGACCTCTGAACTGAAATGATAGAGGACAATACCCCAACATTGGGATTTTCTGTCCCGTGTATGTGACGGGACGCAAGTCCATGGGGTGTAGGTTCTCTCCGTGCTTTGACACAAACTTGTCCTCCCACACCTTCCTTTGAATTATGGAGATGGGAGCACCGCTGTCTGCTATCATTTCCAATGGTACTCCTCCAACGTGCATGTCCAATCGGGGCTTGTCGATTCCTGACCCTTCCATTTCCAGTACCTGGACGTCTATGTACAGTATTTCTTCCAGTTCTTCTGTCTCCTCTGATTCAGTGGTTTCGCCCTGGTGTTCTTGGTCCACGTATTTGACTGCTGTTCCTTTCGGTTTTCGGCGGCACACTTTTTCGTAGTGGCCAAATATTCCGCAATATGAACATTTCGCCCGGAACGCTGGGCACACTTTATCGTTCCCAAGGTGCGTAGCACTCCCACACCTGTAGCAGCTCTGACGTCCTCCTTTGATTGCTCTCTGATCTGCTGAATTGTTGGATTTTGGGCGCCTGCTGTCCTGGTATCTCTGCGGCTCTCTCGGCTTGGGACGCTCTCCCCTTGCTTGTGTCGTTATCTTGCACACGGTCTGTGTGCCTCCTGTTTCCTTTTTGGCGGCTTGGGCGCAGCGTTTGGATAGCTCGACTTTCTTTACCATCGCCCAAATTTCTTTGAGGGGGGCATCTCCATTCACCCATAGCTTCTCCTGGACATGGGTGCACGAAGTGTGCATGATAATCTGGTCTCTGATTAGGTCATCATGTAGTGTCCCAAACTTGCATGTGAGCGCCAGTTTTTGCAGGGCAACCACATATTCATCCACAGTCTCATTACTCTTTTGTTTCCTTTGGAAAAAATTGTAACGGTCAATGGCAACACATACAACCGGCCTGAAGTGTGCGTCTAGGTCGGCGATGGCGTGGCTGAATACATCAGTGTCCGCAGCACCTCTTTCTACTTTTACGATGGTGTCATAGACTCTAATCCCTTCCGGGCCCAGGTTGTGCAGCAAGATTTTTTTCCTTCTTGTGCTGGAGTATGGCGCGCCTGCCTCCTCCTCCAAAGCATCGAGGTAGTTGAGGAAATATCTCTTCCAGTCCTCCCATAGCCTCTCTGGTTCCCCTGGATTGGTTAGGAAAGGCACGAGCTGTGTAAGGGACGACGATTGTACCGCCATGTTGTCCGCTCTACGTCTGGTGGGCTGGATGGGGACAGTCCTCCCGGGAGGCCTACCTGGCGCGTTTTGCCCGGCCGGGTCCCTTGCCTCACGGTCACTGTCACTGTCTTCTTCTCGTACTGCGTGTTCGGGAGCAGGTATTGTCTGTGTGCCTTCCACTCCCTCTGCCTGCGTGTCTGCCACCTCTTCAGGGCGAGTGTTGGATGACTCCCCTCTGCCCTCTCTCAGTTCCGCCAGCTTGCCAGGCAAGGATATTCCACACCGAGGCCGGTGCACCCCTCTGCCCTCGGCTTGCCTCCCCACTGCGCGGGCACTATCGCTATGCTCGCTGGCGTGGTGGCCAGTGGGCTAGTGACTGCAGTGAATGGCCCCCTGATACGCGGCGATTGGGGTGCCTGCAGGCCTATCTTCACCGTCTGCGTCCTCCGTGCTCCGCAGACTGAGGGGCACGCTGTGTACTGCTCGTTGTGGCCCTCTGCCACGCTCCGTCGTGATCTCCAATACTGTCAATTCCGTCGGTCCGTTTGAAAATGCAGCCTCATCAGGTCCTGCTCGACCAGCGCGGCACGCTCCTCGTGGGTCGGCGTCACGCCGAAATCCTCGTTGCCATTGTGGAGTTAAAAGTAATGAGGACACGTAATATGTTTAACTATCTTTATTGGACGGAGCGCCGGGAAAACACAACCGCTTACACTGAAACGGTCGGCGCCAATGCCCTAAGATGGCCGCCTTCCGGTTCCGCTGCTCCCCTTCCTGTTCCGCCTAGCGGAACACTAGAGCGCTAATGCAAAAGCATTACCACATATATCTGAAGTAAGTTTCCATGGCAGTAAAAAATCAAGATAGTGGCCACTCTGCAGAGGACTGAGAAGAAAGCAACATAATCGGGGCAATACATAGACGCTAATTATAGAGGCTGAATAACAATACAATTTGATAGGGCTCCCAAACCTGACTGTAGAGTGCAAAGACAACAGTTTAAAACTATTTCTTTTTGATGCTGAATAACTTAAACCAAACGGCAGACAAAACTGTAAACATTGTGCTTCATGCAAAAAAAAAAAAAATAACATCATGTTGTAATTTAAATAAAGGCATTGCATCTTATTCTCCAAACATTCCCTACTCTTGAACTAGTAGAAGAATAGTTGTTGAAATATGTACAGAGCATTGAAATCATGCTAAAGTTCATAACGTTGAAGCAGAGTGGACATTTTACTGGAGGGTGACACACTCTGAAGCAGGAACTTTCTAATGGACATTTTAATTGAGGTAAGTATGTTATCTTGGCAGAGCCTCTCTTTATCAAAGTTCACTCTATTTCTCAAGATTTGTAACACCATACTTTGTCCAATATCTTAGTACTTCCATGCTGCTTAGTGGTGGGAATAGTATCGGTTGCAAGACATGGAACTCAGCCATCCAAGCAACCCTGCCTTAATTATCCACAGGTCAAAACACCCACCCATGCCCCATGAGTACTGGGCATAGTGACAGTGACTAACAATAGGCAATTTGGTGAGCTACACTCAGTAACTCACTGTGTATGCCCTTCAGAATATTTTTAGTTCTCTGTTTCCTATGGATAGTTCAGTAAGAAATTGAATTATTGAGACAACTTTCATGCAAATAACGTTCCAAGATACAATGGCTACATTATAAGTGGTCAAAATTATGTTACAAGGGACTGCACACAGTACAGGATTTACCAGTATCTACTGATATGAGTGTACATTGTAGTAGAGTTGTAGGTTTGTTATTAGACTTAGAAGTAAGGGCTAATGTTGAATTCTTAAGAGAACAGGGAAATAAAATTATTTCTTTATTGATCTACAGATCGAAGGGGCTGATTTTGAGTCTGGCAGTCCATGGACCGCTAGACTCACGGTGGTCCGACCTCCAGATTATGACTGCATCCATTGAAATGGCAGGGAGTGGCTCCACAAGCCATTCAGGAGACAGCTAGGGATTTTCTGGGCAAACAGGGCCCGCAAGCAGAAGACAATCGCACCAAAACTTGGGAACAGCTGGCCCAGCTATTAGTCCAAAGATTCCCAGCTACACCGGGTTGCACTTCAAGGATGGCGACCAAAAGAGAGCCCTGGTTCAATCATGAGCTAAGAGAACAAAAAAGAGGGATTGCAAGAGAGGTACAATTACAATCACGAGCAGCAAGAATAGGCAGAAATCCAGAAACGCGGAATTTGTGTCAACTGAGGAGCAACTACAGGAGGAACCTGAGGAGCGCGAAAGAAGCATACAAGGGGGCCACCTGGATACAATTATTGACCGCAAGCAAAAAGCCCAACAGCAGTGACTTTTGGGGCATAATAAACAAATTATCAACTGGCCCAACATTACAGCAAGAAGCAGGAATTGGAGCAGAAACGTGGGTTCACCACGTGCAAACACTATACAGTAACACTGTAATTGGTCTCGTTCAACGGCCCTGCGGTCAGCATCTCAAGCAAGAGGTAGCACAATTAATACCCAACCCGGGAGACGCGGAAGGCAATGTAATAACTTCAGAGATACCTAGCAACGAGCAGGAAAAGCTAACCAGCGCAAAGGAACTAAGAGGTATGATATCAAAACTAAAGACCGAGGGCGCGGCTGGTCCAAATGGCATTCCCAACGCTATCTTCAAGAACTTCCCAGACTTTTGTTCCTCGTATTTCACCCCCATCTTCAATGAGATCTACACACAGTCAAACATCCCGGCTTCCTGGAAAGGGAACATAATCCATCCCATATACAAAAAGGGAGACCACCGTAAGCCGAGCAATTACAGATTGAACTCATTGATAGACGTAGAGGCTAAGCTCTACGCTTCTTGTCTGCTAGTCCAGCTCCTAGACTGGATGGAGGAGAAGAACATAATCCCCAAGTTCCAGACGGGTTTCAGGCATGGGATGGGCACCACAACCAACCTGGCCATTCTAGCACTATTAATAGAAAACGCACAAAAAAAGAAATCCCGGCTATTTGCATGTTTTGTGGACATTAAATCCGCCTTCCATCGAGTAAGCAGGAGCCATCTGTGGAAGAAACTTAAGGCTTGGGGTCTGCTAAGAGTAATGCTTAATGCTATAACCACCTTATACACGGATACCTGGGCAAGAGTAAAATTGGGCAATGGTCACAGTACAACCCCAAGCATTCACATGCAGCGAGGCTTGAAACAAGGCTGCGTTCTAGCCCCTAGCCTTTTTAATTTGTTCCTATCAGACATTGCATTGTACATCGAAAAAGCCGACTGTCACCCCCTAATATGGCAAACGAGCCAGTTGCCATCTTACAGTACGCAGACGACATTGTTTTGTTGAGTCAAAGCCCTATTGGCTTACAGAGATCAATAAATAATCTAGCAATTTATTTGGAGCAGGAACAACTGGAGTTAAATAAAGAAAAAACTAAAATTGTTCGTTTAGTGGATCCCAAAAAACCAAAGTTCAAATGGTCCACTAAAGGGGTACCTGTGGAAGAGGAGCGCTCATATAAATATCTCGGCGTAACAATTGGGCAGGGTGCATCTCATAAGGAACACAAATTGGCATTAAAAGCTAAAGGCCAATCACTAATTTTTGCGTATAGATTACTACGTAAAAAATTGGATTGCCCGAACTATATTCATCTACTAAAAGTTATGGCCGCTCAAATACAGCCCAGCCTGTCGTATGGTCTAGCCCCCTGGTGTGGTAAGGATGCGGATTTACTGAACGAGCTTCAGACAAGGATCTACAAGGCCGTTTTTGACCTACCAAAATCTGCCTCTCCTTCTCAGGTCCGACTGTAATTCGGCCTCCAGCACCACAAATTCCGGGGAATGTGCGGCTTCGTCAAACTTTGTCACAAATTCCGCTGCTCTAACCCACACACCCTGAACAGATTATGCTGGGATGAAATCAAGCAGCAGATGACCTGCGAAACACCGAACTCGTGGGGAAGCTTCCTGAGAGCATCTTTGGCCGAATTGGATTTACAAACAGCATGGGAAAACGGTAACGATTGAGCAAGCTTCGGCAAAGCCGAAAACATCGCAGCGAAAAAGAAATCCCTGCTGGCTGACAAAGAAGCAATTACCAAGCGCCGGCACGGGTGGACAGTTATTAACTAGTATGGTTCACTAAGGCCCCAAGCATATCTATCCGCTCACTTTAGCTTGCAATTAAAAAAGAGCTTTACATACTTTCGAATGGGCATGCATACAAAAGACCTGCATCCGACCTGGAAAAAGTCTTTTCAATCTGCGACCTGTCGACTATGTGGTTTTAAATCAGAATCTTTAACCCACATACTATGTGCCTGTCCAGCAGTACTGGACCAGCGGAGACTGCATCTAAAATTAATTTTCAACGACCTGAAGATTCGTTCAAGCAGGCAAGCAGTGATACGCTGGCTGGAGGGCTCGTCCATCATTTTGGCCTGCCGGGGGGTCAAATATATGACAGCTGTCAGAAGACTCCTATGGCAAGTCGATGGTGAGCAAACAAAATAAGTAGGATCCATGCCACCACGCAACAGCCGACCCATCATAGCAACAAGCGGACAGTACAATAATCCATATAATGACCTCGCTTTGGTGTAGGCCGCAAATAGACGCTCATGAACATTTGAGTTTTGAATAGGAGCCTTATCAAAACAATCGTCTTCCTCAATGGGTCCCCATAGTTTTAATAACACTTTTCTAAGTTTTAACTGGTAACTCCTACCGGAGTTGTAATGTTACGACAAACTGATAGTCCATCTTCCGAGTTTTTATTTAGGAGATGAGGAGAGATTACACCGAATAGATTAAAGAGCTATCAGGGTTTTTAAGCTAGGAGAATGACTCTGTAAGTAGGAACAGCTATACAGGAGTTTTTTAAAGAAAAGTGTTTGTATTTTTGTTGACAAATTATGGTATTGTGTCCAAATTAGGTGTATCTTAAAAATGTAACAATACTTTTTTATGTCTTTTTTATCCATATCGGGGGAAAATTGTAATGATTTTAATTAATCAAACAATAAAACAATGACTTGACATGACTGTCTGCATCATTCCGGTGGTGGACAGCTGGCTGCACCAGGGAACTGCCGTTCCCTGGCAGTGGCATGGCGGAGGTGCAGTACATATATGCAGAGCAGGACTGGCGCCGTACCACCGAGCATATTTTAGCTTCCTCCACCGTCAGCCTTTTCATTGTGGTGAGCCCACCACGCAAAGGCTGGTGGTGGGGAAACAAAAGGGACTTATAGGGCCCCCATGTTCGCCTCCACGGGGAAGCATTCAGTTTGCTTGCACCCCCAGTTCCAGCACGGCATGAGCTTCACAGTCCATGCAGTGCTGGACCATTTTTCCTGTTCCCATTGCAGTGCTCTTTTACACAAGTTCAACTCCTAATCAGGAGGGCGGTCTTTGTGTGGCTTTGGCAGTCCTGTGCCCATGCAAAACCGGCACAGCACTGCCAAAGTCATATTCAGACTCTTGGGAATGGGAAATTTTGCACCAATAAGGAATACAATACAGTCCTACCAGTATGTGCTCCCCCACTGGCCCAGAAAAACACTCTACAATGCTCTGATACTAATTTTTGTTTAAAAGAACAAGGGGAATCCTGGGTACCAGAGAGACCTAGGGAACGTCTTAACATTATAAACAACAAGGTACCCAAGACATCATTATTACGTATAAAAAGTCAAATGATATTGTAAATTCGTTTTACATTTTAATGTACACAAATCTATAAAGACATTTTTCATAAACAAGGAATGCAGTAGGTTATTAGCACACATGAAGTTAAAAAAGAGCTCAAGCAAATAACTTGAAAGGGGTGACTTGAAAGTATGACATACAGACCCAATTCCTGTTGATTTAATGTACTGGCTTAGTCCTGCTGATATTAATGCGATACATAATTGCATTGCTTTGACATTTTTATAATGTATTCAAGGTGGGTGTTCCGACGCAAAACTATTGCAAAAACTACACAATGATATTTAGGGGTCTAACACAGGCTCATGCAGCATACTCAAAAATCTAATTGCAAACCTCTGCATTGTCTTAGGAGGCACAAAAACGGCATATTTGCCACAATGTATGCAGAGGCATCTCATATGTCATCACACATTCACTTTCAGCCATAGAAATTGTCATTTTGAAAGTCAGGCAACGTCCACAACATTGCAATCTTCATAGAAGGAGCAAGGAGCATATCTATCAACAGAGGATCAGCCTCGTTGAACAAAGCCACGAGGAAGTATTTAGATATTACAGTGTGAAGAAAGAAAACATTTGCTTTACTGGGCAAAATTGGATCGGGATACTCACATGAAATACCACCACATGTAAAGCTACTGTCTCTGCTCTATTTGCCTTCATGTAGATCATCTAAAGCATATATGCAAGGATGGCTGATATTTTCGAGAGTGCACTTTCATCTTTTTTTTTCAAATGTACTATATTCCATAATCAGAATTACTCCTCAGTTTCAAATTCATGCCAAGCAAGGATTTGACCAAATTGCATAATTTCCACGTGTGTTGGGAGCAATAGACTGCCTTCCAGTTAGTAGTATCAGCTGCAACAGTACAGTTGCATAGGAGCTATTATGGATTTGCACTAAGTTTTCACAAATATTGTTGCAAAATATCCTGGAGAAGCCCATGATTCATACATCTTTATGGACTATGCAATTATTGATCACCTCATAGACTGGAGTATATGGAAATTCTCCATTATTTGTTTCAAATATATCCGTTATTAAAAATAATGTATCAATGGATTTCATTTGCTATTTAAGAAAATATTATGAAATAATAAATAAATATATAATAAAAGGTATAACTCATTTGGCATATCTATTTAGATGTGAAATAATGATATACATTCATGTTAAAGGACAATATGTTTTTAATTCTGATACAACAACCCTGCTACACATTTTTAAATATGTGATATACCAATGGTCCTCTCTGGACCATTTATGGAATGTAGGGTGTAACTCATACAAAATAAACACTTATTGACTTAATGATGTCAGATTGTGTATTTAATGTTGGCTTGAATACTGTTTATATTGTACCACCAAACCTTGTTTATGATACATAATAATTTGTAAATAGCCCTCAGTTAACACCTTAGGAGCTAGTAAACAAACCTCCCCAGTGCTGCGCTGTCCATTATCCAGTGCTGAACTGGACGTCCAGCGGTCGCACGCAGCACTGGGGAGGTAGTGCCCGTGACGACCGTTGGCCGACGGCAGCACCTAAAGGGTTAAGAGCAGGACACATTCAGATGAATGAAAATGTGTTTATGTGTCATGATGAATATTGAATCCTACGTTTTTACATGTTGCTTATGGTTTGTAGGAATCAGATAGAATTTTTTAAAAGGGAGGTACGGTGTGGTGCCATTACACAGTGGCAACTAATATGTAATATGTATTTCTATTCGGAGGGGCAGATTTACAACTTCTGACGCATCTCTGATAATCAGCAGGGATGCGCCAGAACAGCTGCGACACGTCAAACCACCCGTGCGCCACCACTGATGCGCCGCATTAACAATGCGGCACACCATGGCGCACGGATGGGCAGATGCGTGTCTCATCTCCCGGAGGAAAGGTGGCGCATTGCTGGAGTTGCATCGCAAGCGCGACGCAGCTCCAGCAAGGCTCGGGGTGCCCCTATGCCTAACATGCTGCATCAATCCTTACGCCTGATTCAAGCAGGCGCAGGGATTTGACGCAGCATGGCTGTAAAAGTGACCGAGTGAAATCTCCGAGGTGTTCCTGCACCAGAACGCCCCCACTCTGTGCTGGAACACCCACATGTGACGCAGGGCTTTACAACGTGACGCATCTCCCAGATGCGTCACGTTGTAAATACCCCGCAGCATGGCGCTAGATTTGTGCCGCTGCTGCGTCACAAAAGTGACGAAACAGCGGCGCAAATGTGGTGTACGGGGCTTGTAAATCTGCCACTATGTGTGTATTATAGATGAAGACAGTGTGGGCATTGTTCTTTCTTCAACGTTCAAGGATATGACAGAATTGTATCGGTTGGTTGGACGTCACTTATTAAAAATAAATACCCAGATGTTATGAATATATATATTGTCATTTGTGTAACTTTTAATGAAATTAAATATGTTTTATTCATGTATAACAGTTCATATTTTATTTTTATGAAGTGATCAAGGTTATGGTCTGCAGCCCTGGCTAATGACGCCAATTAAGAATCGGTACAACGAAGGGTAAAACACATTTAATTTGGCATTAAAGAAAAATAGGAATATCATTGAATGAAAGTTGGAACTTTTAAATTTAGATGTTTGGATCAATCTGGAGATCAAAAGCTGTGCAACATGATTATAGTATTTTCTGTCAGCAATTCAATTGATTGTGAAGAGGATTTGTCTTACATGAATGAAGATGTATCTAATGTTAATATTTCAATAGATGAAGTAGATTCTCAAGAGGACATGTGAAAAAATGACCTAGTTTAGATTTTTCTTCTAATACATAATTTTGTAAATTTTTTTGTGACATCATTTATATATCAACTTGCTTAGAAAATAAATATTTAAATCAAATGTAAAAATAATAATATACAGACACATTTCCAAGGTATATGTATGATGTGTTATACACTGCTACATTCACAACTAAGTATATTTCAATGGTGTATCCACTGTCACATTCGTAGGTTGCTGAATTGCAGGCAACATTTACTCTGTGAAATTTAATATAATATAATTGTTAAATTAAATATATCAGTTGAATGGTACGACTTCTATGTTTTAAGGCGCAAAATGAGAGTTAGTCATATTATTTCACTAATATATATATTCAATATGTAACAGTTAATATTAATAGTGAGAGAAATGTTTTAAATATTTATTTTTAATAACAATAGAACCTATGTTAAATCACCAACTACAGTATTCTAAAAAATCTCTAACAAATAATCCAAATGCCTATAAACTAATCTAATCTATATATATCTATATCTAAAATCCCAACTCCTCCCTCAAATACTATAGTAATCTTATCTAAAGCGCACATAAAAATATGTAAAATATATCACATATCTAAACATTTACTAATGCCTACATCTAAAAATATGGAATAAAATATTCTCATCCCTCCTTCTAATAAACACATCTAAATTATTACCATTTAAACTTTCTAAAAAAATCGATTTAAAAATAAACCTATTCTTAAAACATATTTATAACATATTAATAGAATACATTACCCCCCACCCCCACCCTCAGCCCAATAAAAACCTTTTTTAAATTTGCTGTGCAATTGTATAAAGTGATTCTTGGCATCAACGCAATGTAATCGTCATTTGACATAATTTTCTATTTATACTTCTGCTGTAACGCTCAAGGTTTCATAAACTTCCAGAATTATGTTGTAAAAGCCTGTAGAAATCCAGTATAGATTCTTCTTTTAACCTGAAGTGTCATAATAGCTATCAAGGGGGCATGGCGGACCCACGTTTTACTCCAATTTTGGTCTCTTAATGAGGTATTTGCTGTCTCGTTCCAGAGGATTTAGGGAAGCTCACCAAACTGTAACTGCTTCCAAATGAACTTAATTCGGTCTTAATTTGCGATAGTATGCACCACAGTGAACTATGTTCATACCTATGTATGCTTTATGTGACTTTACTGTTTTATACTGTACTTTTATGTTTCTTTGAACCTAAATAAAAGGATTGATTGATTGAAGAAATCCAGTGTGTTCTGGCTTCTTGGCGTTTGTTGGCCTTGTTACGCTGGTGATGGGGGTGGTGCTGCTGCAGTTCCAGCTGATCATGCAACTCTCTGTTTCTCCCTCACATCCTCTGGAATCCACGAACAATGGCTTAAGTGTGATGGAATCTCGCTTGCCTGATTGAGCACTGTCATCTTTATTGATCCTCCAAATTGTCTGTAAAAATGTAGTATACATTCAATCCTATGTTTAACTTGTTTCAAACAAATAAAATTCGAACAAGAGTGTTACAATACGGAAGATAAAACGCTGATGAATGCAAGGGACTTTTTTATTAGTTCCTTACACCACCACAGGTTCCTGTCAGCTGGAGTCAGCTGTGGAATATTGGCAACAAAGGCAAGGTACAAGGTAAGCGGGGTTAAGGGAAAGGGGAGTGGAATATACCAAATACATAAGAATATAAACACATCTCCTTACATAGGGTGACCAGAGGAAATAAGAAGAGGAGGCGGATTATGGGAAATAAACAAAGGAGGGAGGGGCAAAAAGAAGGATGAGGAAAAGGGGTGCAAATAGAAACACAATAAGAAATCAATGCATGAGCTGTAGAAATAATCGCATTAAATCAAACATCATTTCAAACTGTAGTCCTTAACCCACACATGTGATGACTTGGTTCTCTGAGATCTCCTAGGAACGTAAGTTATATCGTTCCCCTTCACCCTTTCCTGCTCAGGACACACCCCAGACCCGTACACCCATCTGTGAGGGACAATGTTGTCCATGCTCCAGGTTTGACCATTTTCAAGATGAACTACATTCCTGCCCCTGGCTATTCTGATGGGTTCAGAAAATCTAGAGGCTTCCCTCCTACATGGTCTGGCATAAGGTAACAAAGGGTTAGGAGAGTTCATTAAGGACATGAAACATGACAGCTCATGTGTAGTGTCCCATCGGGAGGGAGTCCATGAAAGGTAAAAGCACCATATGCGTCTCTCCAAAAGGAGGGAGCCAGCAGAGTCTGTAAAGGGATGGGCATGAACGGAAAGAGTTGCAGGAGACCCAAACACAGTCTCTCTTGAATCTGTCCACCCGATAGAACCAAAACGTATTGTATCCCATCAAACCATTTGTTCATCAGATCAATGTATAAAACACAATATTACATACACAGCAACCACCTCATTAATTAATTGCAAACAATATTTATGCATATTGAAAATATTTAATCACGTTGAACATATAATGCATGATGTTCAAAACATAGCATATTTATCAAAAAAGTGTGTGCATAGGTGCCCTAGAAGGGGAAGGGAGGAGAAGGTGCATCAATGTGCAGAAGTGAGGGTGAGTGACTTAGGGAGGGCAGTGAACAGTGTGCACATCCAAACGCATAAAAGGCTTATCCAGCCTTAACCAAGGCTAAATTATTTACAGAAATAGAATGTCAAAAAAGGACATGGTGAGTCCCATACTTTTATACCGGTAGTGCTCCTTAGTGCCGACTCTGCAAGTAAATTCTTCACTGTAGCGAATTACTGCACAGTCGATCCGCTGGACCAGGTTGAACATTTTGAGTTTGTAGTACTCAACTTGCCTTTCTGGTCTGTGGCTTTTTCCATTCTTGGCAGACTTAGGTTGAAAACAATATGTTGAATTGAGTGATTACTTATTGTGGTATAATCGGCATCAATGAAAGCGTCAGAATCATGTAGTCCAATGTCAAATGTGACCATGGGCCATGATACTTATATTTTGGTGGGGTGTCTTCTTCGGAACTTCCACTAATCACTCACATTCCTTGATATGCTAGAGCTGTGACTAGCTGTTGGCCAAGGAGATCTTTACAAATATACTTATTTGAAGACTGTTACTTTATATTCCAAAATCTGTTATCAGCTGTCAATATTTCGTCTTCGTCAGGAGTGTGAAATAAGTTTGCATTGAAATCACCTGTCAGAATAATATTCCATGCTGGTTCAGTACAGCGTAAATCCAAGATTGTTTTAATTAAAAAAGCGTTGTTCTTCCTTTTTTGTGGTCCATTGGTCGTGTGTAATAGTTAATCAGAATTACTGCTTTGGTGTTTCCCTGACTTATGTACGAGAGCTTGATAAGTTGAATCCCAGGATCAGGAGAAATCAGCTGTTCAGATGTGATTTTTAATGCTAACGCAACGTAGACTGTCAGGCCACAGAATAAGTAGTGAAACTAACTATGGGAAGAATTAATCTGATTTATAATATGAAATCTTAGTTGGGTTTGTGAATGTGGATTGTCTTCACCTGTTATCTGAATGGCCGCATTTTTTTGTAAGTACCCCTGGCAATCCTGTGTAGGTACTCACTTTTATTTCATTCTGCTGAAAGCCTATTGCATGGTCTGGGGTGAGTAGTTCCCCCATTGTTTCTTCTGATGTTTTTACATTCTTATTTGGTGAAGTATGTTCTTTTGGGTTAATAGAGTGTTTTTGATTAGTAAGCAGTAGTTTAGGTGTTGGGGAGTTGTGTGGTCCTACTGCCACCTGGGGTAACCTTGTCTTCTTTCCTTCCACTTGATCTTTTAGCAGCAGGAATGTGAGTGAGTTTGAGTTCAAGAGAACAGTTTCCCTAAGCCCCTTAGTTTCTCATGTTTTTTCTTGTGTTTTTTAAGTATAGATGGTGCACGCTTATTCATGAATTACCTCAAATGTCTCAAAATCAATTTATCTGTCACTGAGGGAGTCTTACAGCTTTTCAGCTGCATCACAGGCATGCCTGGGCAGTTATCAGTTAGAATCAGCCAGCCACCCCATCATCATATCTTCCCAGCACGTACGCCATGCATTGGAAGATAAAAAGATTCATGGGCATCAGGTTAGGGGAGTGGCCTTCCCTGAAACATCTAGCCAGCTGGTGTTGCCCAAGTGAGAACACAACCTTCAGGAGCTGTGGTTGCTGTGAATAATCATTCAAGCATGTTGTATGCCTCTGCTCAGCTCTTCTGAACAAACACAGGGCTAGACTATGGAGAGAGTGGAAAAAACTGTGAATTTGCACCTGGCGGCAGGCAATTATCACCTCCTTAAATCCTGACAACACAACCCTGAATATTTTGCTGATAAGGTTTGTCACCATCACATCCAACATGTTTAGTGGATGGGGGACCCAAAAAGTTTGTCCTTCTATTCCCCCTTGATCTATCTCTTGCAAGTAATCAGCATATTGGCCTGCACCCAAACCAAAGCAGTCCCGTGAGTGTTGCAAACATGAGGGTGCCCGCTCCGAGGACCCCTTTGCTGCAATCAGTGGACATTCTTTTATTGCATCTGAACTTTATCAGACTTTTGCTTTGTTGGTAATGGGGAACAA
Organism: Lissotriton helveticus; assembly: GCF_964261635.1. Classification (NCBI taxonomy): domain Eukaryota; kingdom Metazoa; phylum Chordata; class Amphibia; order Caudata; family Salamandridae; genus Lissotriton; species Lissotriton helveticus. The sequence goes on along the minus strand of NC_136071.1, from coordinate 924,308,070 downwards.
CATGCTGCTATTCTGGTTCAAGTTAACCAGATAGGACACATCCAAGGTATTTGAACTGTATTTAATTCTTGTGCTGCTTCCAATGAGGAACAATAAGGAGCTATCTTTAGCTCACTAAACTATTTGTTGAAATGGATCAGCCACATTATTTTCAGTAAAAATGGCTGTCTCAATTCATTTGCACTTTATCTGATCCTTGTGCTAATTCAAATGAGGAATAACTAGGTGCTATTCTTATTTAGCAGACCAACGTGGTAACATCAGCATGTTTTTTTGATTGTGGATTATACTGTTTTAATATGTATGAACCCGACTTCTGTTTAATTTGTATGAACCCCACCCTTGTCTTTTTAATTGAATGTGTGCTTTTAAAGGTTTTAAATAACTACAAACAATAAAGTATATATATATATATATATATATCAATCAATCAAAGCTTTATTTCAATATGAATATATCATAAAAGCATTTTACAAATTATGTAGAAAAAGTACACATTATAAGATTTGAACAAAGATAGCAAGTTAAAAAATCTTAAAAACACAGTTGGGGGATGCAAATTGCTCTACTGGAATAATACCATACTTATTCTGGGTATTTAATAGTTAATAAGCAACATACCCCAACCTATAAAAAATCTTTTTCTTTTTTTTTACATGATCGTACCATCAATAAATAACGACTTATTAGAGATAAAATAAACACAAGGCAAGGTTAAAAAATGAATTAAACTATCTCAGCTATGATGCGGAATGAAAACAGAGTTTAAGAAAAATCTTCAACCAGGACATAACACGTTTGATCTTATCACCCATGCCCAGCTAAGAAATTTGCGATACAAAAGGGGGTGGTGATGGACGGAGCATCTGAATCAATCAAAGACTCACACCCAGTCAAAAGATCTGGGTTTAATCCATCACCGTTCTTTAGCTCACTCTGCCACCCCAGTTCAGACATGGCTATATGTAAATAAGTCTGACCCTGTGCCTCATGGGAACAGTCCAGCCCGAACTGCCAAGCCATGTCTTCCCAGGACCGGAAACAAACTTCCGAGGACCGGTATCTGGCAATCCAGCCGTCTTCAGCCCGGCTTGCTTGAATCCAGTGGCAAAGTGAGCAAGGGACCCACGTCTGAGCATACCCTGCCACACTTATGGCAGCCAAAAGCGATACAAAAGGGGGTGGTGATGGACGGAGCATCTGAATCAATCAAAGACTCACACCCAGTCAAAAGATCTGGGTTTAATCCATCACCGTTCTTTAGCCCACTCTGCCACCCCAGTTCAGACATGGCTATATGCAAATCAGTCTGACCCTGTGCCTCATGGGAACAGTCCAGCCCGAACTGCCAAGCCATGTCTTCCCTGGACCGGAAACAAGCTTCCGAGGACCGGAAATTTGGGCACGCCGCAATCCAGAGTTGTATTAGTGTCTGCTTGCATTATTTTAAGTGCTTTGCGGTGATTCCTGGTTCCTAGTTGCCAACAGATAGGCTTTAACCATCTTATTCTTGGTTTAGTGTATGCAGGGCATGCAAACACAAGGTGCGGGACGCTTACAACCACTCCTTCACAGTTTGGACAAGTTGAGTGTGTTTGGTAGGGAGGCTTCCATTTGTTGGTATGTTCATAGACAGGAAGCGTGCCCAATCTGAACTGTATATAAAGGGACCTATCCCTGGGTTTCTGAATAAAGTCTAAGTAGGACTCTAAGCTGGGAACCTGTTTGTGCAAACGAAACTCGTCAGTCAGTCTACCTAGGCTAGGGTTTCTATTTTCCTGACTGTCAACCCATGCCCAGTAGGCTCCCTTGATATCTGACTAGTTCAACGGGGTCCCTGACTCCCAGGGTGCTCTGAATCCCAATGCTAAAAGGAACTTTTTTATATTTGATAGCCAACTAATCTTATAGGATCCCTCAAGATTCATCACTTCTCTTAGGCCGTCGGTGTATTTGGATGCTCAGGTGTACGCCAAAGGCGGGCCCAGTAGAGAAGAGGGCGTAAAATGGCAAGATCCTTCAATGAGCGGTGTCCCAAGTCGCTCAATAGTGGCTTGGTGGGTGTTCTCTGTGGGAGTGAAACCAATTCTCTAAAAAAATTATTTTCTGCCTTTACAATATCATCGACTTTCTCAAAGCCCCAAAGTTCAGCACCATATAGTGCTGAACCTACGGCCTTGGCAACATAGATCACAAGGGCAGGAGCAATTGGCCTAGATTTTGAGGAGCGATACTCTCTTCCTATCACACCCACAACCCGCTTATGATTCAGGGCCATTTTGTCAATATGCGGTTTCCAGCTCAATTTGTCTGAAATTCTAATTCCCAGGTAGTCAAACGTTTTAACACACTTTGAAGATACCCCATCAAGTGTGAGAGTGGACTTAGCCAACCTACTAGGATTAAAATAGAGGAGCTTGGTCTTGGAGGTATTAATTACTAAGCCCCTCAAGTTGCAAAAAAGATGGAACCTATTTAGCAATTTTTGCAGTCCGGCAGGGGTTTTAGATATTAATAGGGTGTTGTCCGCACAGAATAAGGCGGGCACCTTATCGCCTGCCAGGACTGGGACATCAGGATCTATTTCTAATAAATAGGAAACCACCCCATTCACAAAAAGAGAGAAGAGGGTGTTAGCCATAACACAGCCCAGGCGGACGCCTCTATCAACAGGGATTTAATCTGTTTTTTGTTCCTGTGTGCCCCACCTGACTCTGCCATAATTGTCCTCATGCATGCGGACCAGGAGACTTAGACTAGACGGCGAATCCCCATCCCCTGTAAGACCAACTATAGGCGATCTCGAGGGACCAGGTCAAAGGCAGTCTTTAGGTCGATAAAAGCGAGATAAAGACTGCCCTTGCCAATAGTCACCACCTTCCAATGCAAGGAGGCTAGCCTTAAGGCCTGATCAATCGTGCTTGTGCAAGCCCTAAACCCTGCCTGATAATGTGACAGGATGTTGTTCTCGCCGGCCCAAGAGAGGATTCTCTCCAGTAAGCCCCTGCTAACCACCTTCTGACCAGCATCTATAAGGATGATGGGGCGATAGTTGGAAGGATCCCACCTGGAGCCCCTATTGTAAATAGGGATTACTTCCGCCCCCTTCCATGAATCAGGGACAGGGGCCCCTTCCAGAAGAGCATCAATCAAAAGGGCAAAATATGTGGCCCATTTTTTAGGATTCGCACGCAATCTTATTTATGGCGGCCTCTACCTCGCTTACCACTATGGGATGAAAGGGTTCGAGGGGGAAGGAGGTCGGGGGCAACAAGAGAGCCCTCGTGGCTCGAGGTCGTCATCTCCAGCATAAAGTTTTTTAAAGTGATCATGCCACTTCCGGTTGGTAATATGGTTCTGGATCTGGTCGGGATCCCGTCCATTGGATCTCCTAAACAGACTCCAAAACAGGTCACCATTTTTAGACAGACTAGTGGCTTTCAAGTCTGTCCAATAGGATTCCTCCCAAGCCCTCTTAGCCTCAACCATGGCCCGTCTGTGCTCCTTTCTAGTCAATCGAACCTCGGTAATGTTATGACTTTTAATAGCAGATATCAGAAAGGTCTTTTTCTGTCTGCACATTCTATTGTACCATGCTTCCGGTGAATTACAAACCATGGGTCGCTTGTTGGGGGGGGGAGATTCTAAAAAGAGTGAGCCTATCTGGTCAACAGTATCGACATAGATGTTCCCAGCAGTTGAGAACCCATCCTTTTCCATAAATGCTTTAGTGGTCTGAAAGTTCAAGATTTCCCTAAGGGCTGACATTTTTGGTTCATTGACAACAATTTTTGGCCATTTAACGAACCTCTTGCAATTGGATGGTAAGACCTCTTTTGTGGACATCCTAGGGCCAGTGTTGGGGCAACATATCTTGCTGGGCCATACATCCACCATAGAGAGGCATAATGGGTTGTGGTCGCTATAAGTGGAAGGGACAATAATCATATCAATCACATATCTCCAGAGTCTCCTATCAACCAGTATATAGTCAATTCTTGTGGGACATGAAACCCTGTTAAAAGTGTTAGCTCCCAAAACATCCAAAAGCGTGCGCCCATTGACAGCCCTTAGTTTGAATTCTGATGCTAGAGCATTCAGTTGGATAACCAACAGTGACCATCTCTTGATGGTCAGTGATGGTATACCCCATCTAGCATCCTCATCCTCCATTCCTGTGAGGTCGTCAGAGGCCAGTGGTTCGAATGTACAATTCAAGTCACCGGCCACCATGACCTGGGAGTTAGTAGGACAAGAGAGAAGTTTGTTAGATAAGATGGAAATAATTAAAGATTTGGCTCCTCCTCTTGTACCTCTAGCATAAATATTAAATAGTTTGATAATGTTACCGCCAATTGGCCCCCTCAGAGTTAGTCTCAGCAAATCCGGAATGGGACAGGGATGATGGGCGACCCTGCAGTTAAGAGCGATGTTGACCCAAACCAGGGGCACCCAGACGGGCGGCCACGCCCTACAGAGGTTGCAGGTATAAAGAAATACAATAGTGTATAGTGGCCCTAGACTCCATGTCTCTTGGAAAATACATAGGTCATAACCATCCATGAAACTATTCCAGTCTGGTAGTGATAATTTGTTTCTTAGACCAGCTATATTCCATGAAATTATTTTAGGATTTACTGGAGTGGCCCTTTGAAGAACTAAACTACCAGGGGCCATGGCATGTAAGGGGCAATCCCCAACTTCAGCAAAATCACCTATGTGATTGTTGTTGAATACCATGAGTTCATCTTCATGTTGGACAGACGGGTGAGAAGATGTTGTACTCATATCATGGACTTCAACTGGATTGCTAGTAGGGTTATTGCTATGGGACAATCAATCATTTGAGTCCAATACGGAATGCCCCACCATGATTGGGGCATAAGCGGGGTCAATTCTTTTGGTAGTTCCCATAATGGGAAGCCGCCTAAACTGAATAGCAGAGAGGCCTGGATGAAAGGTTCTAAAATCAAGTGCTAGTAGGCCCTCAGCAAGCGCATGGTTGGTAAGAGTTAATTCAATGATATTTGTCCTATTATCCCCTGACCCTCTTCTTTGAGCCCTTATTATGTCCTCCCTTATCAAAGACCGACACCCCCTTACATGGCGAATCCAATGTGTAGCCTTGTTAATCAAGGAAACCTCATCTTCTCGTGAGTGTGATTTGGGCACATTAACCATGTAGACTCTTGGTTGTCTGCTCATAGGCGGAAGTCGAACATTATGTGATGATGGGGGTGGTAGATCAAAGCCAGGGTTGGTATGTGCTAGATAAGGGACAGATCTATAACTAACAGAGTGGCAGGAATTCTCAGCTAAAAGCTGTTTTGTTGGTTTGTTTAAATTACGGTCCACTGGTCTGCTTGACTGTCTATGGTCTTTAACTAGGTCATTGGGGAGTGCTGGAATAGACAGCTCGGTACTTTTAATATTAAGGGATATCTGATTTGACTCCCGCAACGCTTCTCTATGAGCGTTATTGCCAACACCTATAGATGGAGAGTTGCTAGTTGAGTTCTAAACAACACTCAGAAGTTCTTGCAAATCCCTGCACGCTGGAGCGTGGAGAGAGCGGCAGAGAGCGCCGCTGCACCAGCCCCTCGCCCAGAGCCTGGCGGAGCACCTGTCTCCACAGCCAGCGCTGCACCCCCGCTCCCGCCGGCAGGGGCGGGCTCGCACTGCACCTGAGTCGCGAACCCGAGCGCGAGACCGTCTGTGTGTGGCTCCAATATGCCCCGGGCTACGACCCGCGCGTCTCTTCGGAGCACGGGGCCCCAGCAGGATCGCAAGCCAGTTCTATCAATAAACGTATGATCAACTTCAGACCCTTTTGGATGGAGTGGCGGAACACCTTTCTAAAGATTGTTTGCGGTTGCCCTTTTTCACCCCCTCCCTTCTGCAGTGTGCCCTGACGAAGGTGTGGCCATAATTTGGCCCTAGCACCGAAACGCACGTTGGTACCTTAAATCTGCCCTGCTGTTTAACCATCTGGTCTCCTGGTTGTTCTAGGGAGCCATTGCAGGACAGAAAACATCGCTACATCTGGCAACTGTTGTGTGATTAACTTCGGATGATTGAACGGATGCGAGAGTATGGGTGAATCCTTTTAGATGTGGGATGTTTGAAGAATGGTTGTTTCGAATCTAATTGAATGTGTGAAGGGACGTGTGGAAAACCGAATGAGTGATTGAACTTTTTACCGTTTTTTGTTAAGATTTTCAATTCTTCCAGATTTGCTATTGTATAATGTGTATTTATATCTACTCTATTTGTATAACAATAAAAAGGAATGAAATAAATTAAGAAAACCGTTTCTACCAATGAGTCTTAATATCTTTTTTGTCTCAGTGAGGCCAACACTGCGTATTTAAATAAAGGACTCGTGTTGAACCTTGAGATATATTAGAAAGGGGCAGACTGTTTTTCCTGTTCTATTTAGGTACTCATTCCCCTGCGAGTCTGCCCTATATTTGTTCTTTCAGGGGGCCCAGTTTCTTTATATTGGTTCTTGCATTAGCAGCTTTATCTCACCTAGTTCCGATCTGAGAGAGGCAATGGATTGGACAACATCATGTGGGGTCCCTACATTGGTGGATTCCCCCGTAATCCCAACCGGCATGGTGGTTTTAGCATCTGCCTCTTTCCCTGATTCTTCTAAGAAGTCTATTGCATCAGCCAATGCAGAGTAGCGATTTGTGCAGGAAATTATTATAGGCTCTAGCGGTATATGGTTAGGGATGGTTATAGGGCAACTAAGCTCAGACCTTGTTACAACATGTTTAGCTAAGGGTTTATGGAACATCAACAGTACCGCCAATGGTTGGGTGGGGCTTATGTTTTGGGGGCGACTTGTGGCAATGTTACTAGTGGGGGCAGAAGGAATAGTAGAATCTTGTAACAGAACAGCCTCGCAGTCATCAACCAAAGTCTCAATTCTATCAAGGATCAGGGAGGTACAGGGGTTTTTGGAAACTTTCCTGGCCTTTTTCCTTATAACCGCACCCCCATTCGGGCCAAGAGCCCCTCCCGCAAAGTCCATCGATTTCCTTTTACCCATATGCACAAATCGGTAGAACAAGCCCCCTGGATACAAACACCCTCCCCTTAACAAATATTGATTGCGATATAGTCTATCTAATAAAAAAAAGTTCCAAAAGGGCTATCAATTGAAATAGTTCCAACTATGCTGATCAAAAAGTACCTTTGCCACTCAGTGGGTTGATCGGATCCTGAGTTTGTGGTGCATGTGTCAGAGAGGTGGCCCAGCCCAGCCTCTTCCGGGCTATGACGCGCAAGGATGGGCCTTCGCCAGGGCGCTGCCCGTGCGCGTCCTGCGTTGTGGGAGGCGCAGTGCGCTGATGAAGGCTGGCGGCGATGGGCAATGACGCTGTCTGCGTGCACCAGAGGTGGTTCTGGGGGCTGTAGTCCCTTGTAGATGCCCAGAGATGTTGCAAGCCGTTTACCTCACGGCAATGTAATGAAGTTCTCCCTCTGCCACTGGGAACACCGGCGAGTGGGCAGAATGCTGGACCATTCCCCTCACGGTAGTTAATGAGCCTCTGCTAGTCGGTTGCTCGTCCCGCGCTGCGGAAGGTGCGGTGCGCTTATGAAGGCTGGCAGCGCCGGGCAATGACGCTGTCTGCGTGTGCCAGAGGTGGTTCTGGGGGCTGTAGTCCCTTGTAGATGCCCAGAGATGTTGCAAGCCGTTTACCTCACGGCGATGTAATGAAGTGCTCCCTCTGCCGCTGGGAACACAGGCGAGTGGGCAGAATGCTGGACCGTTCCCCTCACAGTCGTTAATGAGCCTCTCCTAGTATATATATATATATATATATATATATATATATATATATATATAGCAGCTCCAGTCCTTCTAGACCTTTACCCAGCCGGGTCAGGAATAAGGACACAGCACTCCCGGGCTCAATACAAACAGCGAGGGTATTTTATTTAAGCAAACGCGTTTCGGGACAGCGTCCCTTCGTCAGTGGTTCAACCATGAGTGATACAGTTGCAACTTTTTAAATGAGACGCCACCATGAATGATAAACATTGAAAACGGACTATAGCGTCCACAACAAAGTTGCGCCATCTTAGACTGGTTTCAAAATGTATTTTCAATGCGTTAAATAACAGTGATTACTGGTATTCACATTTCAACATCTTGCCTCATGCCGATATCACGAAAGTCAAATCCAACTTATAATGAATTGATGAAACCGGGCTATTCTATGCTTTGGCCGATACACGATATATACATACTAGGAGAGGCTCATTAACGACTGTGTGTATATATATATATACACTTAAAAAAGTCCAGTTGGAACGGGTCAACTGGGATCTTCAAGAAAAGGCCTGCAAGCAGCTTGTTTTTTGCCTGTAGCTTAACGGGAGGTCAGTCAACTGACCCTTGAGATCCACTTCTTTGTCACGGTTACAAGCCGGAACAGGTATAGCCTTTGAGGTCTCTTTAAAGGTCTCCACAGCAGGTGCAGTCCTCCCTTTGTCTTCCAAAGATCAAATAGTATTCTGAAAAGGATGCCTAGTTTTGCCATATTTATGCCTGACACTACCCTGTGGGTGGGGACGACTCCTGCCCCTCCCTAACCATTAGGGAAAAGTTCCCAGGAATAACCCTACCCAGGCTCTGTGTGCCCTACTGCAAAAAAATCCTACAGTATCCTTTCTATCTAAATCCAACATGGCAGAATCTTTCTTCCCCTGTGCTCAGCTTCACTACCCACTTTAGTGGTGTAGCCAGGGAAATGTGCAACCCTCCTCTGTGGTCACTCAAAACTGGAATTGGTGCTTGACTTATTAGGGGATCAAAAGGTGTGGGAGGCCCAGGCCTATGGCATCAAAGGGGCTCTTTGATTTGTGGGTGACAGTTGAAAGTTCATGCAAATGGGCATCCAGAGGCTTTAAGCCAGTAAAATATGACTTTGTAAAAGTACCTTTTGCTAAACATTTTCACAAACCGGGCTTTGCCAATTAATTGGGCCTGTAATCATTATTTTAAATGCCAAAGAATGGACTCAGCATCTGTTTCCTGCTAAAAAGAAATGTTAAAATAAACGCACTCCTCCTCATTGATGAAAGGAAAGTGTGTAAACCAGTAAAGATTGGAATTAATAAGGGTAAGCAAATTGTTAGAATTGTTTCCCTTCAATTAAAATAGGAATAATTTTTTTTAAAAATACATGTCAGTAAATTCGACATGCATTCTCTTTGAGTCAGACCATTATTGGAAATAACTACCAGTACATCCATCTCCAGGAGTTCTCCTACCACAATGAAATTTATTTTATGTGGCTAAGACAACATACTACAAGTGAGTGTCTTGATCTATAACATAGTAGCCAAGTGGGTTGAATGAGAAAATGAGATGAAAAAACCCCAGGGCATTAATTTAATATCTGTCCCTTTGATAGTGCATTCGAATTGATAGTTGTTCAATGACTCAATTTTGGAATGCTACAAGGGGTTCCTTTTAGCTGTCTGAATGTTGGTTTGACTGTTTATACAATTCCCCTGCTTTTTGCATTGATAGGTGGTCCTCTAACAGTATTTTCTGTTGTGTTTTATACTTCTGCCCATAGAAACAACTCAACTGTCTTTTAAAAATAAAAGCTTGTCCTGAAAAAGGTGGTGCAGAATAAGACAAGTCCACCGAAATGCCACGTTAACACTTTGTTTTTACTATATTTGTGTGAATATTGGTTTGATTTGCTGTTTTTAAAAATTGCTTGTATAGGATTTGATAATATGTGAAATGTTTATTAAGAGTTATTCATGTGCAGAGATCCACAAGTACAATCAGCATATTAATATTGTGATTTCTACATATCAAGTGTAAAAAGGAGGAGTGACAAAGGAGGCCTTCTGTTTAAAAAAAAGAAAATGTGTTTTACATCTTAATATGAGAATTGATTTATGACATTTTAAAAAATACACATTTATTCTGAATATTGATATTGATTCTGGGGTTCTGTATATAAATATCAATTACTGTGATTCAGAGTTACATGTATAAAAAGGAATATCTTTTAATAAAAGACGAGACATCTTTTGCAAAAAACATGGGTTTATGTACTTTGAGTATGTATGTATGAATGTGATAATAGAAGAACAATAGGGGTGTTCTACAATATTGATTGAATCAGCACAAGGGGGACGAGAGTTTTTTGGGGGTACGGCTAACACTACTACTTTGAAAATAGCCTATTTTTATAATAACCTTTGCACTGACTTTTAATTCAAACAGGTGATACAGAGGCCACCAAACAGCAAACAATGTTGTGAGGCAGACCGATTATGTACCAGTAACAATGGTAGCAAAACCACCATCCCACACCCCTAGTGGGCATAAAACTTATCCCTTCATACATCTTCAAATATTTAATGAGGTTTCACTATTCAGTAGTATAGCACCTTGTTTCCTACCCCCGTCTAGGACTCCCGCTCATGCATCCCACTAGAGATCAGTTTCTTCAACACTCCTCCTGGGGCCCCATATTGTTTCTAACTCCCGTGTGCAGCCCCCTACCTGGCACACTAGTTTTTAGGCCCTCCTGCACCAGTCCAAATTAAACTCCCAGGCATGTAGCATCAAGATCTTGTCCTGACCCCTAGTGTGATCCTGTCGCGTCTCGCTACCATCAAGACGATATTACAAAAAGAGGAGTTTGTTGAAGTCTAGGGTTTGTTCTCCAAATATGCCCAGGGTCACCAACTGCAGAGTCATCTCTAGCATGAATTCCAGGACTTCAGACAGCCTTCAGTCCACTTTATCTCAGTATTCCTGTAATCTGAGGCATCCCCAGAATGTGTGTACCGGAGTGCCCTTCTGTCTGCAACCCCTTAAGCTGAGGTCCGTATCGGTCCTCCTCATATGAATAAATCAAATGCTCATGAAGTAGGCTCTGTGGAGGATTATTACGCAGGAAAGTGGAGAATGATTGAGGCACTGCATGTCTGCATGTCTGGTCAGAGGGCCCACACTCCAGGTGTGTTTCTCATCTGTGGCATCCAATAATGTCTCTAAGTGGTTTTGCAGGAGATATTTCAGTTGCCACTATCGAAGGTACTGGCTGCCAGACAACTCATATTGCTCCTGCGGTTCAGTGAAAGTTATTATCTAAATCAATCAAACAAAGAATTTATTTTGGTTAATCGTAACCACAAACGTGCACATAAAGATTTAAAAAAAAAAATAATATATATATATACTAGCAGCCCGTCCCGACGTTGTCCGGGTATGAAATAGAATGTGTGTAATGTGTGTATTCAGATACGGTCATTCGCGTGTTCCCCCGCTTGAGGCACAGCTGCAGCCCTGGTTGATTTTAGCAGGTGCATGTCCCCCCGCTTGAGGCCCAGCTTCAGCCCTGGTTCATGTTAGCAGATGCATGTAATTAGTGTAGTGATCCGCCGCCTGAGCCCGGCTACAGCCCTGGCTGATGTTAGCAGGCGCGTGTAATTTGGTTTAATGTGATAGTTCAGTAACAGCGCGCATGAGAGGCTGCAGTAATTGTCCCCGCAGACACGCTCAGTCGCGTGTGCCCCCGCTTGAGGGCCAGCGGCAACCGTCTAACAATTAGAATTGTGTGAGTCTTAAATGATTGTTTCCCGCTGTTCTTATTTTTTTATGACCCACACCGACGCTCTTCGGCCGGAGTGCTTTTTAGACGCACCCAGGCCAAGCCACACACTGCGTTCGGCCCTTTCAGACGCACCCAGGCCAAGGCACACACTGCATTCGGCACCCCCAGTATGTGTGAGACAACGGGCAGTCCCCCAAGGGAGTCTTGTGAATGGTTACTTACCAAGCTTCGAGGTGAATGCCTTTGTGATGCCCCCAGCACACGGCCACAGCAGACGATCTGATTAATGTATGACCCAGATGGCATGAAGTGAGGAACGTAGCACACGCCCGCAGAGTTTGTCACGCCCCCAGCGTGCCTCTTGATGTGGCGCAATTGCATAATTGGCGCTTCACATGGCATGAAGGGCGGACACACGCCCACAGTGCGGACAGACGCCCACAGCGTTTGTCACGCTCCCAGCGTGCCCCTTGATGCGGCGCAATTACGACTCACATGGCATAAAGGGCGGAATGTACCACACGCCCCCAGCACACGCCCACAGCAGAACGCAGACACGCCCACAAGGGACTACTTTGCTGGCACGGTTCTTTTACCTTTTAAATGTATATGGTGGCCATCGGCATAGCCTATGTCCTTCTGCTGCAACTGCCCTTTCCAACGCTGTATTGGGTGTTGTGATTGGTGCTGTGGTTACTGAGATTACCCGCCTCAAAGGTTTGGGCTCTCTCTTTATAATATTAGTATGGATTTAAGATATTGACAATTCATAAAAATACTGGGTACAGTATCACAGCTTAGAAGATTGAATTAGGATCCTTAATGCAAACGACACAAAAATGGGAAATACTACACAATAGCTAATCAAATTTCACAACAGTCAACAAAAACTTCAGCAAGGGGTCCACTATGCTAACTGAGCGGTAGTTGGAAAAACCATCTTTTAGATTAATTTAAAGTACTAATCAGTAATTTAACAAGAATATCATCCCAACCTGTGCTAATTTGCTAATAACCCTTTCACTATTATTTTCTAGTGCTAAATAAGACATCTGTCAATGTGCTTTTTTTTGTTGCAAAGAATGCACATCCTATTATCCTATGGACCGGTAGGCTTCACAGTAGTTAAAAACTAATTTAATAGTTTTTGACTACCAGGACATGTTAAAGTACATGTTCAACTTTGTAAACACACTGTGCCCTGCCCTAGGAGATGTTCAGGGCCTCCCTTAGTAGTGACCTATATGTATTAAAAAGGAATGCTTATGCCTGGCAAAAGCATTATTTTGCCAGGTTGAAAAGGAAGTGTAAAACTGCGCACACACCAGCTGAAATGGCAGGCCTGAGATACTTAAATGACTATTTAATGGGTGTAATATTCAGTGCTGCAGGCCTTCTAGTAGCATTTGGTTTACAGGCCATGGGTACATGCAGTACCACTTTACTGGGGACTTAAAAGTAAATTAAATGTGCCAATTGGGTAAAAGCCACTTTTACCATGTTTAACTGAGCGAGTACATGCACTTTATCGCTGGTAAATAGTGTTAAAGTCCTAATGCCAACAAAAACAAAATCAGTAATAATGGAGGAGGAAGGCAAACAGTTTAGGAGTTTTTCACCACCAGGACATATACAAATTAAAAGTACATGTTCAACACTTTAAATAAACTACACACTATCCTATGGGCTGTTTAAGACCTAGGCTAGAGGTGACCTATATGTGTTAGAAAATGGAGGTTTAGGCTAGCAAAAGTTTTATTTTGCCAAGTCAAATTGACAGTTTGAAACTACACATAGGCTACAATGGCAGGCATGAGACATGTTTTAAAGGGCTATATATGTGGGTGGTATAATAAGTGCTGCAAGCCCACCAGTAGCATTTAATTTAAAGCAGAACCACTAACGTATAAGTAAATGAAATGTGCCAATTGGGTCTAAAAGCAAATTTTACCATGTTTTAAGGAGTGATTACAAGCATTGTAGCACTGATTGGCAGTGGTGGCATACACAGAGTCCTAAAGCCAACAATTATTTTTAGCAAACAGGAGGTGATAATGGCAAAATGTCTGGGTACCACACCAAAGGCTGTCAGGTCTAACATAATAATGCCCCTTACTTATGTGAAAAACACAGTTGATGGACAGAATGTAGAACAATGTCATACATTCACCCCAGTACAAGAATCTGGGCCTGAATCCATCGTTTTTTTGCACTCCACACCACCCTGGGTTAGACACTGGCTATATGGAAATCAGCTCTGACCCTGTGCCTCATGGGAACAGTCCAGTCCGAACCACCAAGCCATGTCTTTCCCAGACCGGAATGAAGCATCCAAGGACCGGTTTCTGGCTATCAGCCTTCATCAGCCTGGATAGCTTGACTCCAGTGGTGTGGAGAGCCTGGGACTCACGTCTGAGCATCCCCAGCCCACTCGGGGTGAAATTGCAAAAAACACAGTTGATGGACAGAATGTAGAACAATGTCATACATTCACCCCAGTACAAGGATCTGGGCCTAAATCCATCGTTTCTTTGCACTCCACACCACCCTGGGTTAGACACTGGCTATATGCAAATCAGCTCTGACCCTGTGCCTCATGGGAACAGTCCAGTCCGAACTACCAAGCCATGTCTTTCCCAGACCGGAATCAAGCATCCAAGGACCGGTTTCTGGCTATCAGCCTTCATCAGCCTGGATAGCTTGACTCCAGTGGTGTGGAGAGCCTGGGACTCACGTCTGAGCATCCCCAGCCCACTCGGGGTGAAATTGCAAAAAACACAGTTGATGGACAGAATGTAGAACAATGTCATACATTCACCCAGTACAAGGACCTGGGCCTAAATCCATCGTTTTTTTGCACTCCACACCACCCTGGGTTAGACACTGGCTATATGCAAATCAGCTCTGAGCCTGTGCCTCATGGGAACAGTCCAGTCCGAACTACCAAGCCATGTCTTTCCCAGACCGGAATCAAGCATCCAAAGACCGGTTTCTGGCTATCAGCCTTCATCAGCCTGGATAGCTTGACCCCAGTGGTGTGGAGAGCCTGGGACTCACGTCTGAGCATCCCCAGCCCACTCGGGGTGAAATTGCAAAAAACACAGTTGATGGACAGAATGTAGAACAATGTCATACATTCACTCCAGTACAAGGATCTGGGCCTAAATCCATCGTTTTTTTGCACTCCACACCACCCTGGGTTAGACACTGGCTATATGCAAATCAGCTCTGACCCTGTGCCTCATGGGAACAGTCCAGTCCGAACTACCAAGCCATGTCTTTCCCAGACCGGAATCAAGCATCCAAGGACCGGTTTCTGGCTATCAGCCTTCATCAGCCTGGATAGCTTGACTCAAGTGGTGTGGAGAGCCTGGGACTCACGTCTGAGCATCCCCAGCCCACTCGGGGTGAAATTGCAAAAAACACAGTTGATGGACAGAATGTAGAACAATGTCATACATTCACCCCAGTACAAGGATCTGGGCCTAAATCCATCGTTTTTTTGCACTCCACACCACCCTAGGTTAGACACTGGCTATATGCAAATCAGCTCTGACCCTGTGCCTCATGGGAACAGTCCAGTCCGAACTACCAAGCCATGTCTTTCCCAGACCGGAATCAAGCATCCAAGGACCGGTTTCTGGCTATCAGCCTTCATCAGCCTGGATAGTTTGACTCCAGTGGTGTGGAGAGCCTGGGACTCACGTCTGAGCATCCCCAGCCCACTCGGGGTGAAATTGCAAATAACACAGTTGATGGACAGAATGTAGAACAATGTCATACATTCACCCCAGTACAAGGATCTGGGCCTAAATCATTCGTTTTTTTGCACTCCACCCCACC
The DNA here is from genome assembly GCF_964261635.1 of Lissotriton helveticus. NCBI lineage: Eukaryota > Metazoa > Chordata > Amphibia > Caudata > Salamandridae > Lissotriton > Lissotriton helveticus. The sequence continues at coordinate 924,292,624 of NC_136071.1, read as the reverse complement.
CTGGGTTAGACACTGGCTATATGCATATCAGCTCTGACCCTGTGCCTCATGGGAACAGTCCAGTCCGAACTACCAAGCCATGTCTTTCCCAGACCGGAATCAAGCATCCAAGGACCGGTTTCTGGCTATCAGCCTTCATCAGCCTGGATAGCTTGACTCCAGTTGTGTGGAGAGCCTGGGACTCACGTCTGAGCATCCCCAGCCCACTCGGGGTGAAATTGCAAAAACACAGTTGATGGACAGAATGTAGAACAATGTCATACATTCACCCCAGTACAAGGATCTGGGCCTAAATCCATTGTTTTTTTGCACTCCACACCACCCTGGGTTAGACACTGGCTATATGCAAATAAGCTCTGACCCTGTGCCTCATGGGAACAGTCCAGTCCGAGCTACCAAGCCATGTCTTTCCCAGACCGGAATCAAGCATCCAAGGACCGGTTTCTGGCTATCAGCCTTCATCAGCCTGGATAGCTTGACTCCAGTGGTGTGGAGAGCCTGGGACTCACGTCTGAGCATCCCCAGCCCACTCGGGGTGAAATTGCAAAAAACACAGTTGATGGACAGAATGTAGAACAATGTCATACATTCACCCCAGTACAAGGATCTGGGCCTAAATCCATCGTTTTTTTGCACTCCACACCACCCTGGGTTAGACACTGGCTATATGCAAATCAGCTCTGACCCTGTGCCTCATGGGAACAGTCCAGTCCGAACTACCAAGCCATGTCTTTCCCAGACCGGAATCAAGCATCCAAGGACCGGTTTCTGGCTATCAGCCTTCATCAGCCTGGATAGCTTGACTCCAGTGGTGTGGAGAGCCTGGGACTCACGTCTGAGCATCCCCAGCCCACTCGGGGTGAAATTGCAAAAAACACAGTTGATGGACAGAATGTAGAACAATGTCATACATTCACCCCAGTACAAGGATCTGGGCCTAAATCCATCGTTTTTTTGCACTCCACACCACCCTGGGTTAGACACTGGCTATATGCAAATCAGCTCTGAGCCTGTGCCTCATGGGAACAGTCCAGTCCGAACTACCAAGCCATGTCTTTCCCAGACCGGAATCAAGCATCCAAAGACCGGTTTCTGGCTATCAGCCTTCATCAGCCTGGATAGCTTGACTCCAGTGGTGTGGAGAGCCTGGGACTCACGTCTGAGCATCCCCAGCCCACTCGGGGTGAAATTGCAAAAAACACAGTTGATGGACAGAATGTAGAACAATGTCATACATTCACTCCAGTACAAGGATCTGGGCCTAAATCCATCGTTTTTTTGCACTCCACACCACCCTGGGTTAGACACTGGCTATATGCAAATCAGCTCTGACCCTGTGCCTCATGGGAACAGTCCAGTCCGAACTACCAAGCCATGTCTTTCCCAGACCGGAATCAAGCATCCAAGGACCGGTTTCTGGCTATCAGCCTTCATCAGCCTGGATAGCTTGACTCAAGTGGTGTGGAGAGCCTGGGACTCACGTCTGAGCATCCCCAGCCCACTCGGGGTGAAATTGCAAAAAACACAGTTGATGGACAGAATGTAGAACAATGTCATACATTCACCCCAGTACAAGGATCTGGGCCTGAATCCATCGTTTTTTTGCACTCCACACCACCCTGGGTTAGACACTGGCTATATGGAAATCAGCTCTGACCCTGTGCCTCATGGGAACAGTCCAGTCCGAACCACCAAGCCATGTCTTTCCCAGACCGGAATCAAGCATCCAAGGACCGGTTTCTGGCTATCAGCCTTCATCAGCCTGGATAGCTTGACTCCAGTGGTGTGGAGAGCCTGGGACTCACGTCTGAGCATCCCCAGCCCACTCGGGGTGAAATTGCAAAAAACACAGTTGATGGACAGAATGTAGAACAATGTCATACATTCACCCCAGTACAAGGATCTGGGCCTAAATCCATCGTTTTTTTGCACTCCACACCACCCTGGGTTAGACACTGGCTATATGCAAATCAGCTCTGACCCTGTGCCTCATGGGAACAGTCCAGTCCGAACTACCAAGCCATGTCTTTCCCAGACCGGAATCAAGCATCCAAAGACCGGGTTCTGGCTATCAGCCTTCATCAGCCTGGATAGCTTGACCCCAGTGGTGTGGAGAGCCTGGGACTCACGTCTGAGCATCCCCAGCCCACTCGGGGTGAAATTGCAAAAAACACAGTTGATGGACAGAATGTAGAACAATGTCATACATTCACTCCAGTACAAGGATCTGGGCCTAAATCCATCGTTTTTTTGCACTCCACACCACCCTGGGTTAGACACTGGCTATATGCAAATCAGCTCTGACCCTGTGCCTCATGGGAACAGTCCAGTCCGAACTACCAAGCCATGTCTTTCCCAGACCGGAATCAAGCATTCAAGGACCGGTTTCTGGCTATCAGCCTTCATCAGCCTGGATAGCTTGACTCAAGTGGTGTGGAGAGCCTGGGACTCACGTCTGAGCATCCCCAGCCCACTCGGGGTGAAATTGCAAAAAACACAGTTGATGGACAGAATGTAGAACAATGTCATACATTCACCCCAGTACAAGGATCTGGGCCTAAATCCATCGTTTTTTTTCACTCCACACCACCCTAGGTTAGACACTGGCTATATGCAAATCAGCTCTGACCCTGTGCCTCATGGGAACAGTCCAGTCCGAACTACCAAGCCATGTCTTTCCCAGACCGGAATCAAGCATCCAAGGACCGGTTTCTGGCTATCAGCCTTCATCAGCCTGGATAGTTTGACTCCAGTGGTGTGGAGAGCCTGGGACTCACGTCTGAGCATCCCCAGCCCACTCGGGGTGAAATTGCAAATAACACAGTTGATGGACAGAATGTAGAACAATGTCATACATTCACCCCAGTACAAGGATCTGGGCCTAAATCATTTGTTTTTTTGCACTCCACCCCACCCTGGGTTAGACACTGGCTATATGCATATCAGCTCTGACCCTGTGCCTCATGGGAACAGTCCAGTCCGAACTACCAAGCCATGTCTTTCCCAGACCGGAATCAAGCATCCAAGGACCGGTTTCTGGCTATCAGCCTTCATCAGCCTGGATAGCTTGACTCCAGTTGTGTGGAGAGCCTGGGACTCACGTCTGAGCATCCCCAGCCCACTCGGGGTGAAATTGCAAAAACACAGTTAATGGACAGAATGTAGAACAATGTCATACATTCACCCCAGTACAAGGATCTGGGCCTAAATCCATTGTTTTTTTGCACTCCACACCACCCTGGGTTAGACACTGGCTATATGCAAATAAGCTCTGACCCTGTGCCTCATGGGAACAGTCCAGTCCGAGCTACCAAGCCATGTCTTTCCCAGACCGGAATCAAGCATCCAAGGACCGGTTTCTGGCTATCAGCCTTCATCAGCCTGGATAGCTTGACTCCAGTGGTGTGGAGAGCCTGGGACTCACGTCTGAGCATCCCCAGCCCACTCGGGGTGAAATTGCAAAAAACACAGTTGATGGACAGAATGTAGAACAATGTCATACATTCACCCCAGTACAAGGATCTGGGCCTAAATCCATCGTTTTTTTGCACTCCACACCACCCTGGGTTAGACACTGGCTATATGCAAATCAGCTCTGAGCCTGTGCCTCATGGGAACAGTCCAGTCCGAACTACCAAGCCATGTCTTTCCCAGACCGGAATCAAGCATCCAAAGACCGGTTTCTGGCTATCAGCCTTCATCAGCCTGGATAGCTTGACTCCAGTGGTGTGGAGAGCCTGGGACTCACGTCTGAGCATCCCCAGCCCACTCGGGGTGAAATTGCAAAAAACACAGTTGATGGACAGAATGTAGAACAATGTCATACATTCACTCCAGTACAAGGATCTGGGCCTAAATCCATCATTTTTTTGCACTCCACACCACCCTGGGTTAGACACTGGCTATATGCAAATCAGCTCTGACCCTGTGCCTCATGGGAACAGTCCAGTCCAACTACCAAGCCATGTCTTTCCCAGACCGGAATCAAGCATCCAAGGACCGGTTTCTGGCTATCAGCCTTCATCAGCCTGGATAGCTTGACTCAAGTGGTGTGGAGAGCCTGGGACTCACGTCTGAGCATCCCCAGCCCACTCGGGGTGAAATTGCAAAAAACACAGTTGATGGACAGAATGTAGAACAATGTCATACATTCACCCCAGTACAAGGATCTGGGCCTAAATCCATCGTTTTTTTGCACTCCACACCACCCTAGGTTAGACACTGGCTATATGCAAATCAGCTCTGACCCTGTGCCTCATGGGAACAGTCCAGTCCGAACTACCAAGCCATGTCTTTCCCAGACCGGAATCAAGCATCCAAGGACCGGTTTCTGGCTATCAGCCTTCATCAGCCTGGATAGTTTGACTCCAGTTGTGTGGAGAGCCTGGGACTCACGTCTGAGCATCCCCAGCCCACTCGGGGTGAAATTGCAAAAACACAGTTGATGGACAGAATGTAGAACAATGTCATACATTCACCCCAGTACAAGGATCTGGGCCTAAATCCATTGTTTTTTTGCACTCCACACCACCCTGGGTTAGACACTGGCTATATGCAAATAAGCTCTGACCCTGTGCCTCATGGGAACATTCCAGTCCGAACTACCAAGCCATGTCTTTCCCAGACCGGAATCAAGCATCCAAGGACCGGTTTCTGGCTATCAGCCTTCATCAGCCTGGATAGCTTGACTCCAGTTGTGTGGAGAGCCTGGGACTCACGTCTGAGCATCCCCAGCCCACTCGGGGTGAAATTGCAAAAACACAGTTGATGGACAGAATGTAGAACAATGTCATACATTCACCCCAGTACAAGGATCTGGGCCTAAATCCATTGTTTTTTTGCACTCCACACCACCCTGGGTTAGACACTGGCTATATGCAAATAAGCTCTGACCCTGTGCCTCATGGGAACAGTCCAGTCCGAGCTACCAAGCCATGTCTTTCCCAGACCGGAATCAAGCATCCAAGGACCAGTTTCTGGCTATCAGCCTTCATCAGCCTGGATAGCTTGACTCCAGTGGTGTGGAGAGCCTGGGACTCACGTCTGAGCATCCCCAGCCCACTCGGGGTGAAATTGCAAAAAACACAGTTGATGGACAGAATGTAGAACAATGTCATACATTCACCCCAGTACAAGGATCTGGGCCTAAATCCATTGTTTTTTTGCACTCCACACCACCCTGGGTTAGACACTGGCTATATGCAAATAAGCTCTGACCCTGTGCCTCATGGGAACAGTCCAGTCCGAGCTACCAAGCCATGTCTTTCCCAGACCGGAATCAAGCATCCAAGGACCAGTTTCTGGCTATCAGCCTGGATAGCTTGACTCCAGTGGTGTGGAGAGCCTGGGACTCACGTCTGAGCATCCCCAGCCCACTCGGGGTGAAATTGCAAAAAACACAGTTGATGGACAGAATGTAGAACAATGTCATACATTCACCCCAGTACAAGGATCTGGGCCTAAATCCATCGTTTTTTTGCACTCCACACCACCCTAGGTTAGACACTGGCTATATGCAAATCAGCTCTGACCCTGTGCCTCATGGGAACAGTCCAGTCCGAACTACCAAGCCATGTCTTTCCCAGACCGGAATCAAGCATCCAAGGACCGGTTTCTGGCTATCAGCCTTCATCAGCCTGGATAGCTTGACTCCAGTGGTGTGGAGAGCCTGGGACTCACGTCTGAGCATCCCCAGCCCACTCGGGGTGAAATTGCAAAAAACACAGTTGATGGACAGAATGTAGAACAATGTCATACATTCACCCCAGTACAAGGATCTGGGCCTAAATCCATCGTTTTTTTGCACTCCACACCACCCTGGGTTAGACACTGGCTATATGCAAATCAGCTCTGACCCTGTGCCTCATGGGAACAGTCCAGTCCGAACTACCAAGCCATGTCTTTCCCAGACCGGAATCAAGCATCCAAGGACCGGTTTCTGGCTATCAGCCTTCATCAGCCTGGATAGCTTGACTCCAGTGGTGTGGAGAGCCTGGGACTCACGTCTGAGCATCCCCAGCCCACTCGGGGTGAAATTGCAAAAAAACACAGTTGATGGACAGAATGTAGAACAATGTCATACATTCACCCCAGTACAAGGATCTGGGCCTAAATCCATCGTTTTTTTGCACTCCACACCACCCTGGGTTAGACACTGGCTATATGCAAATCAGCTCTGACCCTGTGCCTCATGGGAACAGTCCAGTCCGAACTATCAAGCCATGTCTTTCCCAGACCGGAATCAAGCATCCAAGGACCGGTTTCTGGCTATCAGCCTTCATCAGCCTGGATAGCTTGACTCAAGTGGTGTGGAGAGCCTGGGACTCACGTCTGAGCATCCCCAGCCCACTCGGGGTGAAATTGCAAAACACACAGTTGATGGACAGAATGTAGAACAATGTCATACATTCACCCCAGTACAAGGATCTGGGCCTAAATCCATCATTTTCTTGCACTCCACACCACCCTAGGTTAGACACTGGCTATATGCAAATCAGCTCTGACCCTGTGCCTCATGGGAACAGTCCAGTCCGAACTACCAAGCCATGTCTTTCCCAGACCGGAATCAAGCATCCAAGGACCGGTTTCTGGCTATCAGCCTTCATCAGCCTGGATAGTTTGACTCCAGTGGTGTGGAGAGCCTGGGACTCACGTCTGAGCATCCCCAGCCCACTCGGGGTGAAATTGCAAATAACACAGTTGATGGACAGAATGTATAACAATGTCATACATTCACCCCAGTACAAGGATCTGGGCCTAAATCCATCGTTTTTTTGCACTCCACCCCACCCTGGGTTAGACACTGGCTATATGCATATCAGCTCTGACCCTGTGCCTCATGGGAACAGTCCAGTCCGAACTACCAAGCCATGTCTTTCCCAGACCGGAATCAAGCATCCAAGGACCGGTGTCTGGCTATCAGCCTTCATCAGCCTGGATAGCTTGACTCCAGTGGTGTGGAGAGCCTGGGACTCACGTCTGAGCATCCCCAGCCCACTCGGGGTGAAATTGCAAAAAACACAGTTGATGGACAGAATGTAGAACAATGTCATACATTCACCCCAGTACAAGGATCTGGGCCTAAATCCATCGTTTTTTGCACTCCACACCACCCTGGGTTAGACACTGGCTATATGCAAATCAGCTCTGACCCTGTGCCTCATGGGAACAGTCCAGTCCGAACTACCAAGCCATGTCTTTCCCAGACCGGAATCAAGCATGCAAGGACCGGTTTCTGGCTATGTGCCTTCATCAGCCTGGATAGCTTGACTCCAGTGGTGTGGAGAGCCTGGGACTCACGTCTGAGCATCCCCAGCCCACTCGGGGTGAAATTGCAAAAAACACAGTTGATGGACAGAATGTAGAACAATGTCATACATTCACCCCAGTACAAGGATCTGGGCCTAAATCCATCGTTTTTTTGCACTCCACACCACCCTGGGTTAGACACTGGCTATATGCAAATCAGCTCTGACCCTGTGCCTCATGGGAACAGTCCAGTCCGAACTACCAAGCCATGTCTTTCCCAGACCGGAATCAAGCATCCAAGGACCGGTTTCTGGCTATCAGCCTTCATCAGCCTGGATAGCTTGACTCTGACTGGACTGTTCCCATGAGGCACAGGGTCAGAGCTGATTTGCATATAGCCAGTGTCTAACCCAGGGTGGTGTGGAGTGCATAAAACGATGGATTTAGGCCCAGATCCTTGTACTGGGGTGAATGTATGACAATGTTCTACATTCTGTCCATCAACTGTGTTTTTCGCAATTTTCACCTCGAGTGTGCTGGGTATGCTCAGACGTGAGTCCCAGGCTCTCCACACCACTGGAGTCAAGCTATCCAGGCTGATGAAGGCTGATAGCCAGAAACCGGTCCTGGGATGCTTGATTCCGGTCTGGGAAAGACATGGCTTGGTAGTTCGGACTGGACTGTTCCCATAAGGCACAGGGTCAGAGCTGATTTGCATATAGCCAGTGTCTAACCCAGGGTGGTGTGGAGTGCAAAAAACGATGGATTTAGGCCCAGATCCGTGTACTGGGGTGAATGTATGACATTGTTCTACATTCTGTCCATCAACTGTGTTTTTTGCAATTTTCACCTCGAGTGTGCTGGGTATGCTCAGACGTGAGTCCCAGGCTCTCCACACCACTGGAGTCAAGCTATCCAGGCTGATGAAGGCTGATAGCCAGAAACCGGTCCTTGGATGCTTGATTCCGGTCTGGGAAAGACATGGCTTGGTAGTTCGGACTGGACTGTTCCCATGAGGCACAGGGTCAGAGCTGATTTGCATATAGCCTGTGTCTAACCCAGGGTGGTGTGGAGTGCACAAAACGATGGATTTAGGCCCAGATCCTTGTACTGGGGTGAATGTATGACATTGTTCTACGTTCTGTCCATCAACTGTGTTTTTTGCAAAGCCTTACTTATGTGGGCTTCATTACACATTGAATACTAAATTCAAGAGCCTTCAACAGTTCATCAATATTCAATACTTGGTGGTCGGGTTGTTGTATAACAAGGTGAGTGTATGTGATATATATGTAGCAAAACAATGCTACCTTTAGGTTCACTAATTATATTAGAATATTTATAGTCAACTACAACAGACATGACATTACCTTAATGAAGCCTGTTGGTTTTGGGTCTTTACTATTTGGTCTATAGTTACTAACACACAAATGCATACTATGATTTAAAGAATGGAGTAGCATCCACAAAAAATAACCATGAAAATTTACTTCTGTAACACATGCCATAATTTCTTTCAAGATCCATTATTTTGAGCATTGTAAACTGAGGTCATAAGTATGCTGTCTTGTACATATTCAAAAATAAAATACGAAATCTTTAGACATGTTCTAATTTTACAACCGTAAATGACTCTAAAAAACCCTATATGATTTACATGTAATAGCGTTAAGAAAACAAAGGCTGCAATGAGGGGACCATTGTGAATATACAAGATGTGTTGTCAATTTCTATTGAAATGGTAGATCACAATTCTTTACATACACCTTGTATAAAATACTGTAAGCTAATTAAGTGAATATCAGCAAATAACATAGCTATAAAGGATCTATATATCCACTATGACAACAAGGTCATTGAAAATAAGTCTTGATTTTAGTGAAGGTAAAAATAATGTGTATTTTGTTTTATTTTATTTGACTTCATAAAATGTATTTGCAATATTGTGAAATAATTCAAAGATATAACTAGTGAATAATAATTTGCAACAAAAAAGTCAATCCAAAGGAATGTTGTGACTAAATAAACGTACAAATTATATTATCCAAGATTGATGCTTAATGTAAGTAATGCATTGTTAATAGAAACACAGTAACACCAATAAAAAGCTGATGATAGTATCCGAAAAGATTACACGAAGACGAGTTCTGTACTAAGGTGAAGACTATAGGAGAATGTCACACTGATGTCTATTTTGCAACATCGCAATGCACAATATACATGCCTACATCTACACCCTCTGTTGAATCCTCAAAATCCTCACTTGGTTTTGTTAGAACAGCTAGTGTTTGGGCTGTGTGAATTAAGTATATGTGAAGGCTATAGTGAAATCTCTGGTAAGGGTTTGCTGAAATGTTAATACAGTGATAATGGTTTGCTTCTGGATATTCATATCTGAGGTGAAATAGGTGTTGGAATTTATTGATAAAGGAATTGATGTTTTCTAGCTGCTTTTCTATTCAACTCAAAATTGAGGCCACTGCCTCTTGATTCCTGTCCTTTATGGCATCAGCTATGTCATCTATAGGATCAGAAATTCCTTGTCGGCAAAGGTTAGTGTCTTGCAGTGAGCTAAGTTCCTATTTTGGCTCAAGTTACTTCAAGAGTGTTTATGAGTGTCCCCACCCCCTTCTTCTATTCTTCAGCAAGGTATTGTCCGTTCCTGTTATTCGTTTCTCAAATGTCACTTCAGAATCATTGTCATTCACACGAGCGAACTGATCAGTTCTTTTTCGTGAGGAAGCAGGTCGGTGAACTTGTGAAGATATTGTATCTTTTCCAACCCTTGCCAACGTCGTTAGAGAATTGTGTTAAACGTCCATTTGTTCCAAAAATATTTCATAATCCAAGAAGTGCAAGGTGGCATCAAAGGTCTCAAAGATGGCATTGTTTCTCATTACATCATAAGAATAATTGTCCGGATCGAACGAGAAAAAGATTATAACATTCAGAAAATAACATAAGTGAAGACAGGAACAAATAATTAGTATATTCCTGCAATCACATATATTATTTGTTTCCTGAAAAAGATTTCTTATTTGACAATGTATAAGGTTGAACATATAAAGAAACAATGTTTGACAATTAATTTGAGAAAATATTATATTGAGCATTGTTATAAATTATTTTGAATCTGGTTGCTTACACTGCTGCATGATGCTCGATACTCAACACTGAAAATGTGGTCTTAATGAAAGATTTTTCATATATATGTTTTGTTGTTATCAATTTCATTCACAAAACATAAAAAGACACAATAGATTAAATGTAAAAACCAAATGCACAAAAACACAGAAATTGTGTGCTTGATCGAAAATATTACCTACTCAATTTTGCAAGTAAGAATTGTGAACGTTGTTTAGTGTCACAATGCAAGATGAACATTGTCCAACAAATGTAATCCAACAGAATGACATTATAAGATTTATAGTAGTGTGTTTGGGCTATAGCATACATACTTTTGTCTGTGGAAATTAATCTTCCTATTCTAAACTTTGCCTTTGATATTTATCCTATGTAATTCATAAAAGAGAACATGTAAAGTGTGGCTGCTCCCACCTATCAACCATGGCGTGTGGCAATAGGTGCAGTCCTGCTTATCGTATATTCATAATTCCCATTAAAAGTGGTCAACACCAGCACTCTTGGAAATCCGAGTTAATACACCAATGTCTCAGTGATGCGCCTTGACTAAACAACAAGCCTTTGCCAAACTAAAGTACAGTACCCTGTCCACCAGAAAAAATACATCTGTTAGTTCATTGACACAAAATAGGTTCTCATTACTCACTTCTTTGCAACAAGTTCATGTGCAGTACCAATTTCTAGTACTCAATTGCTTCAATCCTCAATGATTTCTTTGTAGTTCTGAAGGCTGGATGTTCGATCTCGTAACATACAATTCAATTCTCAATCAACATAGAAACATGACTAGGCCTTTATAAATAAAGACATATAATACATGATCCAGCACTTTAAACATGATGCATGTTTAAAGGTAGATCTCATGAAGAGTGTATAAAATGAAATCTACATACAATTCCACATTATCACACAACAACTTAGATGTCTTCAGTGACTTGGTCATAAAAGACGTGTTGAAATTATACAGTAGTCAGGGAAAAAGGACCAGACTCAGAGCTAATCTGAGTCAGGGTCAAAGACAGACCTTACATTACACCATTACAACAACATCATCATTAAGCCCTCCCATAAGGTGGACAATGCAGCCTTTGTGTATGTGACTATAAAGAAGAAGCCTTTCGACAAATGCTTAATGTTAAATACCTGACAATTCTATGAGTATTTATAGGAATGTCAGAATAAAGGCCTAATTGATTAGGATGAGTTTTCCTTTTTGAAAATCCCACTCCAACTGAGCATGTTGTTACTTTCTATTAAAGGTACACAAGAACACCACTAAGCCACCAAGGAAACCATTGTGCCCACTAATAACACTCTATTAAACAAAACTGCAAGATATTTTATTTATTTCATGTTACCTCTTGTGGAAAACTTTCCAATATATGGTATGGACATTAGGAACAGCTGGCAGGGAGCCTTAACAGTAATTAGTAGGTCTGTGCATCTACATTGCTGACCAGCCAAGTAGTGATTTAAAAATACCTTTTTGGTGGAGAGTTCATGAGACCAATTCCTGTATCGTCGATAATCGGCTCAATGAAGGATCCAGCAGAAGATTGGACAAGCTCTGCGCAGCTTCTTAATACTGTAGACTGCAGACTGGAGGGCTGCTCCATCTCGTTCTGCCACCAAAGGAAAAGCTGAGGAAGCACTAAGAAATCCCGGGAAGGGCAGCACTACCTCCTAGAATCCGAGCAGGTCAACTGTTTACGAGACTTGTTTCTGACCCATCAGGGACCACCAGGTTTATCGCCAGGGGGTTAATGCATGTGCTCTGCTGCCTGTTTGTGCATAGGGCTTTCGTACTACCTGGTAGAGGGTTGCTGGGGGAGACTCTATGCATGAAAGTTCCTTTTTAGTGGGGGGGAACTCCTGTTATCCTTTGCAAGGGCAGCAATAGAAACTTTTTGGAACTTTCATCATGATACATTTTTTGAAAAATACTGCTGCAACCTATCTCGATTCCCCAGTCTTGGTCCAGAGGGCCAAAAAATGTGTAGGGTGAGCAGCAGCCCGGGCTAATCTCGCCGCATCCTTAAGGAAAGACCTTGACTGCCCACCCAAAATTTGGAGATGGCCACCACAGAGCTCTCTCAGAAAGACTATGCCGATCTGGACATGAGTATTAGCCCAATTCCCGATGTCTCTGCCATGGGGGGGCCTCAACTGCACAAATATCTGAGGAATCACAGACGATTACTTCCGTGGGTGAAACCCCCCCAAATTGCACTAATCCATTCATATGAAGAGTTGGAGAATGGTGTGTTAGCCATCCCTAATCTTAGGGATTATTATTTCATATACTTTACACAATAAATGTCTAGGTTTAAGTCGGTATTGCATACAGGGCTATTTGTAAACTATTTTATGAATTTAATCTGCAAAAAGCACCAGATACGCTGTCCAATTAAAATATCACAAAATCACCCAAATTAGTGCGTTTTAAGTGTATGCAGTAGTTCTTTTGTAAACGTAAGGACTTCTATAAAAGATACACAATCCCAGTGATCAATACCTCAATCCCTTTATTTGAACTCACTTCAGTGTTTGGGATTGGAGAATCAACTAAAATGATTCAAAAATGGACCAAGGCCGGCTTTTGGAAAAACTCAGATTTTATAACGGTTGATAAGTGGCTCAACATTTCCAAAATGTATGATTTAATTCCGAATGATTTCCTCCTTCTCAAGTCCTATAATGTAATGATCAAGTTTCTTAGTAATCTGGATCTGAAACAGATTAATGAACGTAAAAACCTGGCATATGTACTATTCGAAGAAATAGTAGTTAGGAAACCCGAGGAGTGGAAAAATCTTTTAGCACCAATCAAAGATCTGGATCTCGGTAAGAAAGCAGTAATAAAATGGGAAAAACATGAAGGATCGGATGTCACAGCGAGTATGTGGTCCGAGGTAAATAAAGTTAATTTCAGTACGTTTCGGGGGGCTAACCCCACATTTTTTATCCAAGGTCTACACTAGCCAAACTAGCCAGTGTTTTTGGTGCTCAAATCAACCTACAGTCAATTGGATACATATCATATCACAGTGCCCTTTAATTCAGGGGTTCTGGAATGATATATTCCATAATCTGGAGGCTGAATGTTTAATTAAATTGGATTCTAATAATTGGCTAAAAATCATGGGCTATGATCCCTCACTACGCCTATTCGATAAGCTGGTTAAACTATTATATATTGCAATGGCAGCTGCCAGGTCAATTCTGCTTCAAAGATGGCGATCTGGCCTCGTACCAACAAAATATGAGTGGGTTCGGAAAATGAAGCAGGTTAGAAACAGTGAGCGCTTTTTTGAGTTGAAAAGTGGGGAGATTAGGAAGTTTGAAAAATTTTGGGAGGCTCATTTCGATTATTCCAAATAAGTACTTAAATTCTAAAGGCACTTCTAATATGCTGAAATCTTATCGATTGTTTCATGAGTTGACATATTTGTATATTCTATTGCACCATATACACTTATTTTATAGCACTTTATAGCACTTTATTGCACTGCAGGCCCTTTAGCTCTTTTCTAGCAGGCAGTGTTGTGTTAATATGACAAAACATTATTCAATGGCACACATGTCGATATTTTTTGCATAGTTTAATGTACCTATTGAACTACAGACACCTTAGCTCCTTCTAAAACAGGCAGGTGACGTTGCATTTGGTCTTTTTATGATTAAACACTACCTGCAGCCTATAAGTTTTACTCAGACTTACATTTTAATGCACTATGGGCACATTAGTCATTGTCGATGATGAAATTATACTGTATATGGTCTCTAATGTTTTTCCTAGTCCAAGGCCATTCTGGATTCTAATCTGACTGTACTTTTTTTGTTGACTTTTTATGCTGTATTTTGTTATTATGAAGTGCATTGTTACCGGTCATTTATATTGCGTTATAGGGATGAATTTGTCAATTTTGGATGGATCTCAATAAAAAATAACATGATTCCTGTTGGTGACAACAACAGCTGGGATTCATCCCTGACATTCCACTTCACACTTGCAACAACTGGTTGAGAGGCTGCTAGCAAATATTAAATAGGTATGGAGAAACTGGTTGCCTCTGGTGAAAATAAAATGACAGAAACATTTGGTGAATTAATAGAGAAATAAGAAGGAAGATGGCGGTGTGAAGCCGCATATGCACCGACTCTCTCGCTGCTCCTCTGCTAATGCCTCAGTGACTCTTCAGCTATGCTTCCTACAGACAGCATGTTTCCTGCTCATAATGGATAGCTTGCCGCTTGCCTAAAACTTAACTTTCTATGTGCTAGTCAAGGACAGCAGAGCAGGGGCGCCCCCCCCCCCTGAGGTCTGCTTTCGACCCCGCTGGTTTCATCGTCTACCTGTCCGCCTGCCGACGTCGTGAAGATACAGGAGCCACTGGAGCCGCGAAGACTCTGCTGCCTCTAACACTGTGGCCGGGTTAGCGAAGCCCACAGGAACCGCTAAAACCGCTTCGCTGTCTGACTGCCAGCCAGGCTGGTCTCACCACTTACTTCCCAGCCGAGGGCAGTGGTTCTACGGGAGCCGTGGGATCCTCCCCCTGAGGTTTCCTTTGGTCCTGCTGTTTGCCTGCCGATTTTGCGAAGCCATCTCACTGCTTGCTGCTCTCTGGTGCGGAGTGACAGCGGGAGCGGAAAAGCTGCGGAGACGTGTGGCATCTTTCCCTCCAGGTCTGCTCTGCCTTGGTCTGGTACTGGACACTGTTGGGCTCTGCATCTGTGTGCGGGGGTGTGCAGCTGAGTAGTCGTGTCATCTGGGGTCCTCCGAGGTCAGTCTCTAATGAGCGGCCCACAGAGCTTGTTCACCTGGAAACTTACCTTCTGTTGAGGACAGTGGAACAGTAGGAACCCTGAGGCTGTGGGATGCCTTTTGCGAGGCGGGCTCTGATCTTGCTGACTTTGCTTGTTGTCTACTTCGTTGGGCTCCGGTCCAGTCTTTCCCTCAGCTCACTTTCACCAGATGTCTGCTCTCCACTTTCTACTGTAAGACCAGCGGATGTGTCGCATCTCAACCATAAACCGAAGGGTTTCCCAAAGCCGCCGTGCTCGGTGGTTCTCTCGGTCAGGCCCGCTCCGGCTTTCTCACACGTCACAACTCCCCCAACTGCTCTTGCAGCCTGTTCTGATGCCGATACTCTGTCAAAGAAAGCGCCTGCACAAGAAATGGGCCCACCATGCTATGCAAAAACCAGGCGCAATGAAACCTCCACATTGGCGGAAGCAAACAATACACCTTGTGCTGAGGGTAAAGACAATGAGAAGGATAAGGCTACTGGGACAACCGTGAATAACGGGGTAAGGAACACCGCTCCCACTACGTCTGATGAGCCACATTCTACTGTACATACTTTAAAAACAGTCACTGATAGCACAGGTGGGCTTAAAGCGGAGATCCAGTCTGGGTCTGGGTCACAAATTGGGAAATCTATCTTGAATTTACTATAATCTGACTGTGCCACCGAAATCCTTCGTACATGTGGCTCTGAAAACTCCATCCCAGGTTTTGTAATGGCTTAGGTGCTAAACACTGCATTGCAGAGAGGCAGGAGCTGTGTTAGTCCCGCATCTGATAGTAGCAGCAGTTTAATCAGCAGCGTGTCTCTTACAAGTGCTCTACTCCTTGATGCTATCGTCGCCACAAGATTTCTTCCAACTGATCAGACTTACGGAGCATACAGAGTGGGAGTGGATGGTCCCAATAATGGTATTAGAGTAGGACAATATGGCTGAGAGTGACAATGTTGTAAATACAGCAATAGCCACAGTCACAACTGCAGGACACGGTGGTCTTATTAGTCAGGAAACAGAGGACCTTACTAAACACACAGAAGCCCACAGAGAATCAATCATTAATATCTTAGTCCAAAACGTAAAGGCTCAGACCACGCCAGAGCCAGATTCAGAGCAACCCGACTTGATCCGGGACCCCATGAACAATGCAAAGAATGGATGCAATACCCCCAATGGGGCGAAGGCTCAGAAAAATAAAAATCTTAATACTCCTAAATTGCTTAAAGGAGGCAAAGGGCGTGGACGGGGGCAAAACAGCAAGTAACCGAGGCAATGTGGCGATTAAATTAAAGGATGCAACTGTTAATGCTCCCATGGTCGAGACCAGGATCAGCCCTCTACGTAAGTGGGTGTCATCTAAAGGAGAGGTAAAAACTATCATTTCAAGGCTTTCAAATGCTAACCATTCTGTAACCTTCCCGACTGAAATATTTGATTGAGGTCGGGCAGACCCCGGAGGCGATGGAGGGAGTCAGAGACAAGCTTCATTGGCTCCCTTGAAGAAGCCTGATCCTCTACCCAGTAGCACCTCACCAACATCTTCAACATCCTCCGTCTTCTCCCCTGTCCCCTGCCCTCTGGTGTCACCTCCAAATCTGTCAGAAGCGGTTACCAAGAGTATGAACACTATGGGAGAAGATGTTCCCTTCTTTAGCATTCTGTCGGCATTGAATAATCAGAGAGCAGAATCCCAAGAATATTACCAGCAGGCTAAAATCGATAGCTCTGAAATTAAGAAAGTATTGGCGGAGGTCACATCCAAAGTCGTCCAACTTTCTACCGAAGTCACCGACCTACAACAACGAGTGGTTGCGGTGGAAGAAGCCAATACATCTACAGTCAATCTTGTTAAAGCGCAGGATTCTTAATTGTCAGGTATGCAGTTCAGGCTTGAAGATATCTAAAATCACCAGCGACGTCAGAACCTGCGAACTTTTGGAGTACCAGAGGGCAGAGAATACAGGGATCCACGTGCTTTCATCGTCAATCTCTTCCAAAAGGCCTTCCCTGACCTTGCAGACTGGGATATAGACACCCAAGTCCAACGAGCACATAGATTACCATTGTCAATCTCAGCCTCCCAGAGTTATCAATTTAAAACCAACTATGCTCGACCAATTTTGGTGTTCCTGGGTAATTTTCTTTTACGCCAAGCAATATATTTCTAGGCGCATCCTGCAACCCCATTCAAGGTAGATACGACGACTATTTTCGTGCGATCTGATTTATGCAAGGTGACCAAGGATAAGCGGTGGAGGCTTCGCCAACTTATGGATTCCTTTAAAACTGTCTCTTCGCAGGTGTTTCGACAAGAGCCTGCACGCTTGACAATATCTTTTTTTTAATGAGCAAGACGCCAAACAAGTTTTGAGTAAATAGCAATTAGTCAACAAATAATGAACTATAATCTTAACCCTGTGGGGGTAACTATAACAGTGGTTGTGGAAAGAGACTTCTATTTTTTTATACTATAATGGATACTCCTAAGAGACTTCCTCTATTCAACTCTCTTGTTTTTTTCTACAGTAGGCACGTAGGTTTTTTTATAGACACTAGGTTAAGTGGAGTGACTGATGAATGGTGTTGGAGATAGCGGGGGTCACCGGGGATAGGGGGGGCCTACAGGAGGGGCGTCTCCACAATGCTGTCATCATCGGACAGCAGAGAAAGGGGCAATTTCTTTTTCCAGTAACTGGGAGGGGTGGGCGAAGGGTCAGGTGGGGATGGCTGTCTGGGGAAGGGGGTGGTGTAAAAGCCTCAGTTTAGTCAGTTCAAACACTTTCATTTACGCAGAGCAACCGAGAGGGGAGTATATCATTTTGGGTACTGATAAACTGATTCAGGTTTTTAAAATTTTTCAATGCCAGAACTTAAGTGTATGTGCTGGAATGTAGCAGGATTGAACCAGACGGGGAAAGGACGGTTAGTAATGGAAGAGTTCTGCACCTTTAAGCCTCATATACTAGGGTTGGCAGAGATGCATATTGCTTATAAAGACAGAGCACTTTTTAAGCACTTGGGATACGATCTCATGGTGTGTACATCACAAACAGTTTCGATTCGTGGGGTGGCTTTGTTAAAATCCAGACTGTGCCAGGCTACTGTTGTCCGTTCACTTGCAGATACTAGAGCGAGGTGGGCAATTTCACAAATTTTGATTTATGGGCATAAGATCACAATATGTATGGTTTATGGTCCTAATACAGATTGCCCAAATGTTATCTATCAAGTGAGCTCTGAATTGTTGGAATGGTCTGGCGATAAGATAGTGGTGGGCGATTTTAACTACATAATGGATAAGAGGATTGACACCACTAACATTTCTGCCCACGCCAGAATGTTTAAAACTAGAACTGCCATACGCGAGCTCCTCTATTTGCATCACTTGGAAGATTCCTGGAGGAGGTTTTTCCCCAATGTCCCAGGTTACACTTTCTCTTCTTCTCCTCATTGGCACTATTCCAGAATTTATATGATTTTTGCCAAGTACTCCATTTTGGAAAACGCACTGGTGGTAGTATGCCCTAAAATCACTTACGATCACAATCTGGTTATGTTAAGAGCACAGCTACAGTCAAACACACAAGCACCAATTAGGGATTTTCCTCTCCCTAGGCACCTTCCTAGCAATTCGGGATATAGCGAGGTGATGCGTTAGGCAGTTGGGGAGTATATCGACTCCAATATGGGTTTGGCATTGATCACAACTGTCTGGGGCTGTTTAAAGGCTTATGTTAGAGGAGTCACACTTCAATGTATCATAAAGCAAAATAGCCTGGGCTTCCGGCAGTGGGACCAGGAGCATAGACTGTGCTTGGATCTGGAGGGTCAGCACGCCACGACTATTGTCACAAAGAGCGTGACTGAACGTTCGTTATATCAAAAGGTTGAAGAATCACGGGCCACTCTCAGAAGACTGCTAAAAGACAAAGGTGTTAATAATTACCATAAGCTTTGGACTAAACAATATGAGTACGGCAAAAGAGTCGGTCGGCTATTGTCTAATCAACTAGCAGAGCAAAATGCTAAAACCCACGTAAAAACGATTAAGGGGATGGACGGTTTGACATACACTAGGTCTGCTGATGTTGCTAAACAATTCGGACTGTTTTATGCCCATTAATATAGTTGCTCAGGTAATCCGGGCGAAAAGATCGTCTTGGAATATCTGCAGGAATGTCAGATGTCAATCTTGAGTCCGATGGTATCTGAGCCACTGGATGCAGACATTGATGTAAGTGAAGTCGAGGAAGCCATAAAGGCCTTGTCGGTTGGCAAGGCAGTCGTTGAGGATAAGATCCCACTGGAATTTTTTTAAATCTTCAAAGGTATACTGGTCCTTATCTTTCTTAAGGTATGCAACTCTATTGTTCAGGGAGAAGAGGTCCCTCTCTCTTGGAACACATCAAATATCGTCGTTTTTTCTAAAAAGGGGAAGCTCATCAATGACATGAGCTCATATCGACCAATAGCATTGATTAACGCCGATGCTAAAAAAAATTCTATAATCCTCGTGGTTCGTACTGCTCCGGTAATTCATATAATAGTCTCTGAGCAGCAGCACAGCTTTGTCCCCAGAAGAGACACCGCCGCTCATATCAACACGGCAATATCTACGTTCGGTGTTTCTGGTCAGATAGGCCAACAGATGGGGATGCTGATGTTAGACACTGAGAAGTCCTTCGACCGGGTGACATGGGAAACACTATGGATATTTATGTCTTATATGGGCTTCGGTTGAAGGCTAATATCGGCGGTACAGAAACTATATAACCACCCAACAGCTACAATTAAACTTAATGAGCCCTTTATCCAACATTTATTGATTAATGGCAATGTTGATCCAGTTATTCTAAACGGGACAAATTTAAAACTTACTGCATATGCGGATGACATTGCGATTTTTTCGGCCAAACCTGTCCTTTTCCAGCTACAAGTTAAAGGTGCATAAAACACAAACAATATAACATTTTCAATTAGACGCCCCCCAGTAACTCTGGGAGTTATAGACATGGCTACCTACCTCGGGGTACGCCTCAAGAGCCAAGCCAACGAAATGTTCCCACTAAACTATGCTTCACTACTAAAGAAAGTAGTAAAGAAGCTACAAAGCTGACACCGGCTACCTCTCAGCATCTATGGGCAGTACAATGTGGTTAAAATGAATATTTTACCGAAATTTCTATATCTTTTTCGTACCATCCCACTAAATGAACCATCATCTTTTTTCAAACGTCTAGATAGGGTTTTGGGTAGCTTTGTCCGCGGATACAGACGGGCTAGAAGAGCTATTCGACATCTAAAACTATCATATATACAGTGTTATTTCAACCTCCCGGATTTTAAGCTATAATTCTGGGCAGCATATATCGGACGGATACAGAATCTACTCAGAGGAATCGATACAAATGCCAGTTGGCTTTCATATCAGCTGGCATGTGGACCAAACACTGGGTTTTTACTATATCACACATCTGATCCCAACTATTTTAAGCGGGTTTGTTTCAAAGTAATTAGAGGCATTATTAAAATATGGCACGAAATCTGCAAAACTTATGCAATAGCCGATTTGCATCAATATACGGAGCTATGGGGGAATCCTTTGTTTCCTAATATATTTCACAATCATATTGGGAAAGAATGGCAATTTAAGGGCATAACACGGATGGGTCAGTTATATGATGATCAGGGTTTTCGAACTATTTTATCTTTAAAAGCAGAATTTGATCTTTCCAGCCCACTTTTTCAAATACCTGCAAGATAGGGACTATTTTACTCGTGGTCTGGGATTATCAGAGTTGTCTAACCCATGCGAGATCCGGTCTACACTTGTCGGTACCAGAGAACGAGGAGCCATAGGCAAAATGTATCAAAAATTTATCGGGGCGGGGGGCGATGATGGTGTACAAATCGCTGCAAAACTTATCGGATTTTCTGTTCTGATATTTCTAGGGAGGACATACAAGAATCTCTTCAAACTATCGATTCAGCTGTAACATCTGTCAATCTGAAACTACAACAGCATACATTTATCTTTATGCGCTATTATACTCCCGAGCTAATCTCTAAATGGGTCAACAACTCAACCACTGCTAAGACTAACTGCCCTAAATGCCTGGAATACGCTGCAGATTTACACCACATGTTCTTTACATGCCCTTGGCTGAAGGATTTTTGGTCTAACATTGCTTTGGCTCTGACAACTTGGGTCGGCTACGATAGCCCGGTCTCGGGGCAAGAAATGCTGCTGGGACCATTCTCCGAGTCCGGGTGTCTTACGAAACCTTTAACTTTTATTATCTCCTCTTGTGCTCGTCTATGTATAGCCCGCTCTTGGATTCATACCACACCTCCCAGTATTAATGAATTTTGGTCACTGTGTTTTGTGTCGATTTAGATACCGTATATAGGTTTCCCGACTTATGCCCTTATATAGGCACAATTCCCATTGCCCTTATTTAGGCATAGAAATTCAATCCTTATTTAGGCATTATCCATGCTAACCAAATACAGGCATGGCCACCTCCATCCCTCCATCCACGTCACAACGAGTTTCTTGGAAAACCAGACTCTTAAGCCTTTAGGACTTTGCCTTGCTTGGATTATTGATTTCTCCAAGAACTCATTTATTATGCATAAACATCTATTCCTTAGGGGTTCATTCATGACGTTCCTCTGCCCGACTTTTACGTCAAAACTGGCATTCCGAAACACCTTCAAGGTATAAATATACCTTCATATGCCAGGGCAAAAGACGGCTGCATACTTACACGGCTCGCCACTGCAAGTTCGGAAGGAATTCGAGTCCCTGCCTGACGCACTGACCAGACGCTGTCATCCTCCTCGCAAAGGATCCAGCTCCAGTGTTTCTGAATCCTCTTGCAGGGTGTTAGAGATTGAGACCCGGAAAGCGATTCCAACCTCTCTCATTCTAAGGTATGGAGCAGACTAGAACCTAGAGGGACTTTTGGCAAATCTTGGCAACACCAATCCTAACTATAGCTAAACTAGACTATAGAAGATCAGCACCTACTTCTTACCTCGTACTACACTTAGGTTAGGTACACTGAGGTAGAAATTGCTAGAAGCACCAGACGAGTATTTACATTTTAGCCTGTGTTATTTATCTATGTATTTTTATGAATATATGTCATAGCTACAAACCACGCTACTGCAGTATTATTTTATTTTACTGCTAACGCTGTACGTGTTATACTTTGCATTCTGTCTTACAATTGTAGCAGTTCATATCTCTTGCACGAGGAATAACACTGTTCAATAAACATTTTTTTATGAAACCCCGTCTACCTATTTCTGTGTAAACTCTGTAGAAACGAAGCATGCACAATTGACTGAGTGAAACTGTTATCTATTGTTTCCATGAATCTGCGACTGTTCCGATTCTAAGGGAAACAAAGTTGTCATGTTTATGCGGTTGTCAGAAACTAATCCCTTCTTGTTTATTCGAGAAGTTTCTAGTGACCTCTGAGTTAGCTGGCACACACAAGTAATTAAGTTTAATGTACTCGATAGAGGCATACTGACCTCAGTCCTATGCCATAACTATATTGTATATTATTCCAATGCACAGAGCCTATCAGGGATATAGGAACTACACTACATCTGATGAGGGAAATCTTTGAAATGGAAACTGCATTAGCTAAAGCTATAACCCCCCTCCCCCATTCCTTGTTAAAACTTCGCAGGGTTTGGTCCTGCCTTCAATGGGATTAAGGATTGTATGTATCTTCATCTCTTCCTTCTCTCTTTCTTTCTTTATCTTTCTTCCTCCTTCCCTGTCCTTCTCTCTCCTATTTCTATTTCTCTTTCTTATTTCTTTATCTCTTTCTTTTTATCCATAATGCTCCTCTGCGCTCTGCACATACCTACTGATGTATCATTATTTGAAAATGAGCTATATTTACTATTTTTGCTTTTTTTGTGTGGCTTTGAAATCTAATTAAAAGAAAAATGTAAAAAAAGAAATTAGAAGGACTGTGGTAGTGTCATGGAGATGGGCTTTGCCTTTACACTGTGTTAAGTTAGCATGAGCTTATTAGAAGTTTAAACGCCATTTTTCCTCTCTGCTGCTTTTGCACACGGCACACAATATTATAAATGTTTAGAGTCTAGCAGAATATTTTGCTTCACGCGAGAATAATATGTTTTTCTATAGTATCAGCGCTGCTTGGTAAGCTATGTCTGAACAGTGAGTGCTGAGGCCTTCAAGGTTATTTCAACACAGTGGTTGTTGTTCGGTCTGATCAGCACCCATCCTAGACATAACACATATGCAGCTGTGGCTACCTCTGATTTTGGAGTGTTTAATAATGCACTGCGCAGAGCATGCACACACAGTTTGAGAACATTCGCATGCAGATCTGGAGTAGAAAATTATGTGATACCTTTCTACTAGGACCAGAGGTATGGGGCCGCCCTTGTAATCACAAAGAGATCTTCTGTAGATATAATATAATATACTAGCAAGGGAGGGTAAGACTGAGGTGCAATTTAGCCTTCTTCCCTTTAGCATTTTAACATGCTTTCTCCCTTTGTATTTTATGGAATAGTAACTATGCTGATAACCTTTTTGCTTATAATATGTTTGCTTGTATTAGCTAAGATATGCGCTTGAGAACACGGCACTAGAAATAAATATTTCAAACTTGCACGTGTCTTCATTTACTCCTCGTTTTGGACTGGTATGATAGTATAACGAAAGAGTGTTCGTGTGTTCCACGTTATCTGAGGTATTCTAAGTTCATGTTCTGGGTTGTCTAATCATTGGGGGTATGGAAGAACCAATGAGACACTGATTGCCAGTCTGGTAGGGGATTTTGGATACTAAAGTGAGTTTTTGGTACACCCTAATTCACTGAGGTTCCAAGTCTCTATGCACAGTTCTGTGTAGGAGCAGAATCCCTGCGACAGTAGTTTATGCTTGCAAGAAAGAAGCAAATCTGAGAATAGCTCCAACAAGTGTTTTGACAACCAATCTTAGTGTTTTCAGAATGATAGCTTGATCTATAGTGTTCACTGTTGCAGACAGGTTGGGCATTACTGCTAGAGCTGTTGTGCTTCGTTTGAGAGCCTCCAGTTGTGGATTCCTTATTTAATCTACAAATCTCTGTCCCTCCTTTAAGATGAGGCTCCTCTGACAAGATTATTCTTTGAATGCTTTCCCATTATCAGCATCATAGACCTTTGAATTATCGTGGTCAAACATTGATCCTTAGCAGTAGGTCATTCATTTGCTAAGTCCAGAGGCTCCACATTATTAGGCTCCACCATCAGAAAGCACACCCAGACATGCTTTTAAGTGGTTGGCATAATTTCCCGCTAAAATGAAATATTGATAAACACTGAAAATGCATAGTCAGGGAGATCTGTATTCCCAGTTATCCTGCAGGGTATTAGTACACCTGGACAAATAGCTGGCCCCCACATATTTTAACAAATTCTTCTACCTATAACAAAACTAGATTTCATTTTTGGGTGACAGTGGCTCTCATTTAGGCTTTGGTGGGAACGATAAGACCTCTGCCTACCAAGCGGACTAACACTCACACTGTATTTAGATACTGACACCTAGCTGCCTGGTGGTGATTATTATACCTTTAGATGCTTCGCTAAAGGCATCAAAGCTTCCAGAGCAGCTGCCAATGTGGAGAGAGAGTATGTATTTGTACAACAGCAAACATTACACTAACACTCTGAGAGCTTTCCTAAAGGGCGAGGAGGTTATTTTTCTTTTTGCTCTTTGGCACTGTTAAATTCTTTACTGGCAGTCTGAAGAAGAAAAAGAGTGCATTAGAAAAAATACACAGTGTGAACGGTCCTATGCACGAGTCATGCTGTTGGTGTAAGGATTCTGCAGTTAAGCCCTCAGAGGGACTGTCAGAAAAACTATGACAGTCCACCTGAGTCTAAGTAAAGTGCGTGGACTGAAAGTTGGCTTTTGGGTACTCTGCCAAGTTTTTTGGCAGAGTTCAATGAATGGTAAACTCTAAATCAGGGCCAGAGTTTACAATATCTGGTTAGTTTCTTGAATTCTTTTGACATAATATCCTTTTTGCTTTCAGTATACCTGCCCTACACCGTAGTCTTGCTTTTTATTCACACAAATTCTAAATTCTAGGTTTTTATATCTTTTTCTGTTTGCAAGAGCTTGTTTCATAGCTCAGACATGGCGCGTTTCCCAAAATACAACAGCCTGTGTAATGAGCTATCTGTTAAACTCACCGATTGTAAGCCCATCTCATTCAGCAAGTGACTGGAAAGCCATCTACACACCAATTGTAGTTGAGATGCCAAATATAATTTTTCTAGATTTGGAAGCCCAAAGCCCCTTGCATCCACCAACAGTTGCAACATTGATAGGGCTATTGCATGCCAACCATTTGCCCATATTAGCCTAGTAATCAGATGAAGGTCTTTGAAAAAAAAACAGGGCAAATCCGGGGGAGGATTAGAAAATAATACAGCAGTGCAGGAGCATAACCACTTTAACTAGTGCCATCTGTCATATCATGGGAGTTGGAGAGAGGCCGGGAACACAAATTGGTGAGATGCCACAATTTAATTCAAGGCATACATTATAGTATTGTGAGACAGGATGGTGGGACATTGCCTCACAGAAGAAGAATAAGACCGAGGTCAATGGGGATCTCTGGATTCAGACCTTTTGGCTTTAATACCAGGATTTCTATCTACCTTCCGTGTAAGGTTATCACCTACATCCCCACCAATTTTCTAGAGGGTTCAACCCCCATTTTTATTTTTCTTGGATTGGAACTGCTTGATAAAATGTTTGTGAATTGCCACATTCTTGTCACTTTGTGGCTGGTTGTGTACTTAGGTGGTTGTTACAGTCCTGGAAAACGCACATCCTTCCCACCAGTGTGCAGAAATGCTACACATAATAATACACCATACATGTGAATTGTTAGACCTGACAGCCGTAGTGTGGTCTTCCCCCAAACTTTTGCCTTCCTCCACCATTTTTACTTGTCTCGTTTTTGTTGGCCATAAGACTCTGCACACTTTCCTACTGCTAACCAGTGCTAAAATGCATGTGATCTATCCTTCAAACATGGTAAAATTGGCTTACACCCATTGACTCACTTAGTTTGCTTGTAAGTCCTTAGTAAAATTGTACTACATGTGCTGAGGACCTGTAATTTAAATGCTACTAGTGGGGTTGCAGCACTGATTGTGCCACCCACTCAAGTAGACTTTTAAACATGTATCTGGCATGCCATTGCAGCCTGTCTGCAGTTTTAAACAGCCTTTTTGAAATGACAAAATGAACCTTTTGCTAGGCCTAATCCTTCCTTTTAATAGATATAAGCAGTGGTGGATGGTGGATGTGGACATAACAGCAACTGAATGTCATTTGCAAAGCACTATATCAATAATTCTGAAAAATGTGTCATTATGATTTAGTTGGATAAGTGTAGCGGTGGGACGGGGCATGAAGAGGCAACTGATTGGTGGACAGCTGACTTGAGTTCAACATCCTCTCTTCCACCGTCTCAGGCTCACTGGGAAACCGTATCCGAAGAATGGTGGAACCAGCATACGAGGGAAAATGAGACAGGTTCCTTTGACTGGGCCGACGTCAAGGATGGGGACATGCCCCCCTATGACGCCTTGTACTGCGGATTGGTAAAGAAGCAGGACGAGGAAGGAGAGGTGTGTCCTGACACCGAGGAGACTGGAGAGAAGAGAGGAGAGCGAGCTGAGGCCACGGAGAACGGAGCGAGAAGGAAGCCGGTACCTGAGGAGAGGAGAACGGAGGAAGCTGTGCCTGGAGGCCAACACCACCGCGATTTGCCCAGCCACACTCACGGAGGAGTGTGGCTCAGCCAGGTACGTCAGCGCATGTAGGGCTGGCTGGGGAGGAGAGGCGACTCCGTGTAAATAGTGTACATATCCCGTCTTTCCTTCTTTTACCGTTCCTTCCCCTTACCTACTTACCATCACACTCTACCCCTCACGTATTATCACCGGACCATATTGTGTATATAAACCTGCACCGGTGCCCTCACTTCCCGGGTCCCCCTTTGGGAAAGCAAAGAACCGAACAGTTCACTAAAAGAGTTCTTTTCTCTTCCGCATGTGGCGCTGGGACGCGACGAAAGGAAGAGAAGGGGTCCCTGCAGAGCCCGGACAGAGACGGACCAGCCCTAGAAGATTCCGCTCCCTTCAAGCCACCATAGATCCAGCTGCCCTTGCCCGAGAGAGACAGACCCTGAGGAAAAAAAAGACATTTATTAAAATAAAACCTTACTTACCTCGCAGTAGTCTCCGTGCCCCTTCATCCACACCGCCACAATAAGTCAAAAACAAAAAATAAGAGTTATGGAGTGCAAGTCATGTTCACTTTATGAACAGACATTTGGGGCATTGCTCTTTAAGAGCGACAAACCTCTATATAGTACGCTTATTAAAGTCTGGAATGTCTCTGATAAATTTATTTTCAATAGCCAAAATAGCCAGTGCTTTCAGATGAGTATCATATTGTTCCTTTAGAACGTTTTTATTCTCTTTAGAATAGAAAAACACGGCTCAGACTCTGCTGTTTTCACGGGTTTGGTGATCAGAATCTTCAACATTTCATAGTCTCAGAAAATAGATCTTGTAGATTGTTTTCAACAAGTAAACCAAATAAAGGAATGGAACCACTAGCGCTTCGAAAAGGATATTATGCCTTTATAGTTTCCCGGGTATTTTATTTGGAAATTATCTATAATGTCTGTCAAATGGGTCACTTTGGAGGAAAACTGCACTTAGAAGATGTTTGGGTATTTTATTTGGAAATGATTTATAATGTCTGTCAAATGGGTCATATTGGAGGAAAACAGCACTTAGAAGATGTTTGGTAAATTAAAAGTGTTCTTTGGTGTGGACAATGATAGTATCACAAACGTCTTTGGCAACTTGGACCACAAACTTTATTTCAGTTCTGTAGCTTGAACGCTTAGATTCCACTGGCAATATAATATCTAGATTGTCAATGGATGCCCTCACAGGAGTGATGCAGCTGACAAAATCTCTTGTTGCTCTTTGTACATATAAGTAGTATATCAAAATTGCAACTCTATATGTCCAAGGGAACCAGAGCCAGTATTTATTATGTTTAAAAAGTCAGTGGGTCTCATTTAACATGTAGGACACCCCATGAACTATTTAGGGAGTCCACCAATCAATTTATTGATTCAATAATTCAGTAAAGGCGTATTACTTGAATTATATTCAAGGAAAACACAAGACTGAAAGTGTTTCTGCTGCTGGCATACAGAACCGGATTTAAAATGACTGCTACTTTCAATAGCATAAAAGCATTTTATCAAGTCTTCTCTGTACTGATAGATCATATTGACAGTGCATATATGGAAATTCCAGTGAGTTAGGGCCCTTTTTGGGAGTCTTCTAGCGACTTTGTTCTGGAGAACTTCAGTTCTTTTTTGAAATAACAAGAAACATCTTGGGAAGCCACCCAAGATAGCAAATCAATGTTTTACTTTTGAGGTCCTTGATACTGTTTGCTCCATAATAAAATTTAGTGATGACCATAGCAATGTGCAGTGGGGTAAACATTGCTAACTTTTTACTGGACTCCACCAGAGGCTCCACTCATCACACTAGCATGTTTTGTTGTCACTGGTCTCTGGGAAAACATTGTTAGTTTCCTGAAGCAAATGTGTAGCAATTGTTTGAGCAGATGAATCTTTTGATGAATACAACAATAAAACCTCTCAATAACTTTATTGTTGACATCAATGTAGTGAAAAAACAGTATTTGATATTTATGAGCATTTGTAAAGCGCTAACGTTCGCTCCCAGGGGAGCATCATGGCGCTAGGCGAGCTACAGAGAAATACCTGAGAAAGTGGAGTAAAAGTGAGAGAGAACTAAATAGCCGCCAGGACAGAGGAGTCTGGTAATTTATAGACCCATGTCTTGAGGAGTTTTCTAAAGTTGTTCTCATTGTCTATGGCTCTGAGATTGGCGGGTAGGGTGTTCCAGGCTTTAGCCGCCAGAACATTAAAGGATTTTCCGCCCTTAGTCTTATATTTGAATCTGGGAATTTGAACCAAATTTGTCCCAGAGGATCTCAAGCAACGCGAGGGGTTATAGCGCGTAAATCGGTTAACAAAATAGCGGGGTCCTGTGTTTTGCATGGTTTTGAAGACTGTGAAGAGCAGTTTGAAAAGGATTCGTTTGTGCAGTGGCAACCAGTGGAGCGAATTCAAGGCTGAAGACCCAGATGACCTTCTGGGGAGTTGTAAGACCAGTCTAGCTGCAGCATGTTGGATGCTCTGTAGCTTTCTGAGAGTAGATTTTTTCACTCCGGCCATAAGGCCGTTGCAGTAGTCGAGTCGGGAGAGTATAAGGGCTACCGCGACTGACTTTCTGGCTGCAATTGGGAGGAAATCAAAAAATTTCTTCAGAGATTTTATTAATCCGAAACAGCGACCTGCGTGATCTTGACGTGGTCATCAAAAGAAAGGGAAGAATCGAATTGTACGCCCAGATTTCTGGCTGATGTAACTGCACTGGGAGGGGCCTCTGATCCTGTGGGCCACCAATCTTTCGGGCAAAAAGAGAGATTCTTACCTAATGGAATAATCTCCGTCTTTGCACTATTACATCTAAGATGATTAGTATTTAACCACTCAAAAACATCCAAGAGGCAGTTTTTGAACCGGAGATCTGCGTCAGTCAGTTGTTTGTCAAGGGTGACGACCAATTGAGTGTCGTCAGCGTAAGACGTGACCAAGATCCCATGTGATTCTATCACAGCTAAAAGGGGTGCCATATAGATATTAAAAAATAAAGGGCTCAATATGGACCCCTGTGGCACTCCAGATGTAATGAGTTTTTCGCTGGATAGATGAGGTCCTAGTGACACAGTCTGAGACCTATTTGATAGAAATGATGAGATCCAGGCCAGGGCTGTGTCTGTCACGCCGATCTCTCGCATTCGATTAATTAGGATGGCATGCGAGATAGTGTCGAATGCTGCTGTAAGATCCAGCAGGATGAGGACAGCTTGCTTGCCCTCATCCTGCAGGAATTTGATGGAGTCAGCAAGTTCGATCAAAGCTGTCTCGGTGGAGTGACCGGAGCGGAAACCCGATTGCTGAGGGTGCAGGATGTTGTGGGCTTCTGTAAAAGTTTTACGCTCCTCATGTACAAGATGCTCCGTGACTTTGCCCAGAATGGGAAGTAAGGAGATGGGGCGCATGTTAGTCAAATCTGTAGGTGATTTGTTCTGTTTTTTCAACAGAGGTTTTACAGTGGCCTTCTTCCATTCGGCAGGTACAGTTCCGGATTCAAGGGATTCATTAATAATACCATTAATGTAGGGATTGACTGTGTCAATCAGGTGGTGAAGAATGATGGGGGGGCAGGAATCAGTGGGTGCTCCTGATTTACAGGCCCGGATTGCCTTGCTTGTCTGTTGCAAGGAGACTGGTTTGAAACTGGAGAGAGGAGGGTAGTTAACTGTTACCTCCAAGGGAATTGTCGAGGGTGTTATGTTATGTTATGTTATACAGGGGTTTTATATAGCGTGCGGCTACTCGAAGGAGTGTCCCGACGCTTTGAATTGCACACTAATCACATAACACAACAGGGAAAGTAAATAAAAGAGAAACCAGAGAAAAAGAAAACCTAATAGGGGCCAGAACTAAGAGGTAAAAAGCCAGGTTTTGAGCCCTTTCCTAAAGGCCAACAAATTAGGAATGCTGCGCAGGGACACAGGCAGTTTATTCCACAACTGAGGCGCTAGTAGTTTAAAAGAGCGGCCACCGATGCGAGCTCTCTTCACACGAGGAACCGCCGCAAGGGACAGGGCTTCAGACCTAAGCGTCCTGGCAGGAAGGTAAAAGGTCAACCTTTTCTGAAGGTATTTTGCTCCGGAGGTGTGCAAGGCTTTATGTGCCAGGGTGAGAGTCTTAAAAATTATCCGCTTCCGGACAGGGAGCCAGTGCAGAGCCTCCAGGAGGCCCGAGGCTCTAGCACGGCGAGATAGTCCAAAGATGGCACGTGCTGCCGAATTCTGGACAACCTGTAACCGTTGGAGCAGGTATTCTGGCAGGCCGAGATAAAGGACGTTGGAATAGTCAATTCTCGAGCCTATAATCGCCTGCACCGTGATCTTCCTATGTTCCTCCGATAGCAGGGGAAGGAACTTGCGTAGCATCCGGAGTAGGCCAAAGCAGGTGCCAGTGAGACCGATTACCTGTGAGCGTAGTGTGAGGCCATTGTCGATCTTAATCCCAAGGTTTTTAGCTACCTGGGACGAACTTGCTGGTGGAAACATGTTCTCAGGCCACCACACTTTCCAATCGGATCCGCACTGCACCCGAAAAAGAGGACCTCGGATTTATCCGAGTTGCACTTGAGGCTGTTATGATGGAACCATTGAAACACAGCCTCAAGGCAACCCTGGATCCTACCTCCATCGAAGTCCGCACCCCTCTCACAGGTGAAGAGGAGCTGGGTGTCATCGGCGTAAGAAACGATCTGGGCCCCGAAAGACTCCGCCAGTGCCGCCAGAGGGGTCATGAAGATGTTAAATAAAGTTGGGCTCCGGACAGAGCCCTGAGGAACATTAACAATTTTGTCAATAAAGTAATCAGCAATTTGATTACACAAGCTCTCTGAGGGAGGTATATCAGTGGTGAGAGCTTTTGGATGAGTGAAAGACTTAACTATGGTGAAGATAGTTTTTTGATTTTGATGTGCTTCCATTATAAGATTGGTGAAGTATTCCTTTTTTGCTGATTTTATGTCAGAGAGATATCATTTCCTCTGTTGGACATAGCGTGTTTTGGAGACAGCGTCATATGCTTGTCTCCAGTGTCTTTCTAGTCTCCGACATAAAAGATGACTGTCTGCAAGGGTCTGGGTGTACCAGGGGGCATTTGGTTTTTTTCTTCTTAGGGGCCTTTCCTTGATTGTTTTTGGGTTCAATATTAATCGCGACTATTTGGTTCATCCAGATATGGAAATTGCAGGAGTCAATATCAACATCTCCGGTTACAGTGGGGGGTGAGGGCAGTGGTCTTGACTCCAGCTTTATTCGTTCGGCCACTTTCTTCCAGTTGACTGTAAAGGTGGCTTGTGTGAGACTAGGGCTGGGTAAGATGGGAATAGATGTCATAATGTCAAAAGGGATGAAGTAGTGGCCAGTCCAAATTTGAGGTAACGGAGGAAAAGTGGAGAGGGTGGAGAGATTGGAACAAATGCCATCAATGGTGTGCCCAGCACTGTGAGTGGCCGTGTTAATGCGTTGGGAGAGTCCAAAGATGTTCAGGGACTGTAGGAAGGAGATAGAGTGAGGGTTAATAAGTGATTCCATATGTAGGTTCATGTCGCCAAGGAGCGTGAAGTTAGGGTATTGTAGCATGAGTGCTCCGAGGGCCTCATCTAAAGAGTTAAGAAATGAAGTAGGGTTGCCCGGGGGACGGTAAAGAAGCCCAACCGAGAGAGAAAGTGAGGCAGTGATTTGAATTAAGAAACCCAAGCTTTCAACGTCCTTAAGGTGGCATAAATCAAATGTATGACAGGGAAAAGTTTCCTTGATGATTAGTGCTACCCCACCACCTCGACCTGAAGGTCTATCCCTCCTAAATATGGTAAAACCAGGGGGGAGGGCAATAGCAAGGTCAGGGTTGGAGGAGTCATTGAGCCAACTTTTGGTGATGAACAGGGCATCGAGATCTTGGATTAATATTATATCGTGCACGTCTTGGCAATGGCAGGCTAAGGACCTGGCATTCACCAGACCTCCCTTAAAGTAGGTGGGGGGGATTTTTAGAGGGATGTGCGTGTCGGCAACATCATTTATAAGCGGAGGGGGAGTCCATTCACAACAAGGACATACCAGGGGGCTGGAGAGGGGGTCGATATGGGGGCAGTCGCAACAGTGGGGAGCAGTTGGGGGGCGTAGGGACAGTAAATAGTTGCTATCATACCTGATGGCAGGTTTCAGCCCGACAGCGTGCCCTGCGCCCAGCGCGGTCCGGTCGCGGACGGGCGCAGACGGGCTTGGCTTAGGCGCGGCTTCGGCGCGCATCCGGCGCGCCCGCTGCGCCAGCCCGCTGCGCCGTCTGGCCGGTTTACACATAATGTAGGGAGAAAAGGGGGCGGGAGTATGGCGCGACTAGAGCGCTCTCCCTGCCTCCCTCAAGATGGCGCCCACCGTCACCGGTAATCGGCAAGAGCGGCACGAACTGTGATCTTTTCAAAGTGTCAGCGGTGTCAGTGTGCCTGATAAAATATTTCCCCTTAACTTTAGGCAAGCCCCCCAAGTCTAGAAACTAATAAAAACAATTAGGTTAAAAAGCGCTCAGAGCTTTTTCACAGTATTCAAGGTTACATAAAATATCCACAAATTGCTCCACAAATTGCAGGGATTCAGCGCAGCTCGCAGCCCCAGTTGCCTCACTGGGGAGAGCTACTGTAGGGCACCGAGCGCGAGGAAGACGCGGTTTAAATATTCCAGGGGGGCGGGAGTATGGCGCGACTAGAGCGCTCTCCCTGCCTCCCTCAAGATGGCGCCCACCGTCACCGGTAATCGGCAAGAGCGGCACGAACTGTGATCTTTTCAAAGTGTCAGCGGTGTCAGTGTGCCTGATAAAATATTTCCCCTTAACTTTAGGCAAGCCCCCCAAGTCTAGAAACTAATAAAAACAATTAGGTTAAAAAGCGCTCAGAGCTTTTTCACAGTATTCAAGGTTACATAAAATATCCACAAATTGCTCCACAAATTGCAGGGATTCAGCGCAGCTCGCAGCCCCAGTTGCCTCACTGGGGAGAGCTACTGTAGGGCCTGAGTACAGACTGAGTCTGTGTGGATACATCGGTAGTGTCCTAAGCCTGAATGGCCACACATTCAGTGCTTCCCAACTGATGTATTATTACATCTCTTGTTACTTCTAGCATTCAATCCAGGACCTTGTTCTGCATAGTTTTGGATTTAAAAACTGTTGCTGATTTCAAGTGAGTGCCCATTGCACTGTTTAAGATGGTAACAAAATCAGCCGAGCCCTCGAAAGATTACTTTATTTGAAGAACCTTTCTGCTCGTCCTGACCATGTAATGCCAATTACAAAACACCTCAAAAAAGCACACAATCAATCAATTTAGATAAAATGTACCTGTTTTTATCAGCTTCCAGTTTGCAGTTTCTTGGTCCAATGCGATACCTGTCATCCAGCTGTGAAGCAAAAGTCAGTCTTCCAAAGATGGAACACTTTATTGAGCTATCTAGATGTGATTTCATGTCTTGTGCTTCTTTATTTTATAGAGATGTTTTAAATCCATTACTCTTGTTTTTGTCCATGGTGCTTTGTTACCAACCAGAAAGCACTGAAAGCAGAACAGTGAATTGCTAGTAGTGTTAGCAGTAAGCCACATTGTTTTGTATACCAAGTAGAACTGTATTGTCTAGTTTAATCTTTTTCCGCATCTTTTGCAGACTGTTCAAGCTTGATACCAGGCTTATCAGGTCCAAAACTTTTCATCTGCCTTTTTTCATCTTCTTTCTGTTCAACTGTATTCATTTTGTATGACACAAAATGAGTTAGAGATTTAAGTGATGTGAGTAGGACAGTGCTTTGAGTCTTGTAGTGAGACTGTCCTTGTTGCCAGTAACCGGGTCATTGATGGCCCCTGTCAATAAATAAAAATGAGTTGTAAGTTTTGACACTAGATAGTGCTTAAGTAAACACTAGATGTAAGATGATAGTGTAGAGAACAAACAGTAGTGACTTGTGTAAAATGGAAATTGTATCAGCCAGGCAGCATAGAGTGGCATAATGTGATGAATGCTAATGGCTTATTTCCAAAGCCTCTGAAATACGCCAGTAAGCACTTTAAGACATGTTATTTAAACACTGCAAGATAAACATTAAACAGTTACCCCATTCCTAAATCAGATGCATGCTATGTTATTGAAATACATTTTGGCCATGCAAACAAGGCCTGCTTAAGATGATGGCTTGACTTGGACAAATTATTCAGAATAGCACACTGGCAACATCTGCCTCACCCCATATATAATGGTGACACTTTAGACCAGGACTTTGATCACCGTTTACCTTTCTCATGAACAATGTCTGTTGCTCTGCAATTCATCCTTGCCTGCTGCTCCTGCCAATCCAAAGTGCTTGTTTTTGAAAAGGTATTGTCATGATCCGCACCTCCTTGTGGTCCCACTTCTCCTGTACATTGTGGGTGGGGGGCTTGCAGGTTCGAACACACTTCTCATTACCTCTTTGACTGTTCATGGGACTCATTGCCCCCTAGGCTTGACTACATTCTTGGCATTGTAATTATCCACTGAGGGCCTAGGACACCAAGTTATGAAACACCAAAGTACAAACCGTAACATCCCCCATGGCCTTCAGGCTGACTCATCATAACTATTGAGATATTTGGGCTGACTCATAGGCATATGACCATAGGGACTTTGGGCCTGACTCATAGGCACTATAGGGATATTTAAGGTGACTCATAGGTACTTGACTATGGAGATATTTAAGCTGATTCATAGGCATATGAAAATGGGGATTTTTGGGCTGACTCATCAGGATTTGGGAACGGTATTTATACAGCACTAAAACCATGAGGCAGTGCTTGGCTTACCCACCGGTTGAAGAGGACGGATCCTCTTCAGTGATCTCACTCACCTGAATATCCCCTCAACGCAGCCAAGCTTCTTCTTGTGGCTCTCCAGGAAATCTCCAATGCTGCAAACATCCTCTCCCGTGTAAATCCAGCAACGCAGTGAACTTCATCCCTGCAACACCCCACAGCTCTCCTGCGAATCTCCCACACTGCGGACATCTTTTCCCCTGCAAATCCAGCGAGCACCATCTCTGCAGTGCTACACCTACAAGGAGAAGACATGGTTAAGTACCATCCTTAAGATTAGTGCACTAATGGAGAGTGTATCAACCAAAGAATTGGTTTTATGATGCTAAAAACCAGACAATAGGACAACTCTCGAACATCCAATGGTAATAGTAGATTATTGGAAGTCTATGCATCAATAGATTCTTCATCATGTACGTGACTGTTACTACACATGTCAAAGGCAGGAGGGAGTGTTTCACGACTACTCATTTGTTGAATAACCTCTCTACTTATATTTGCAGAACAGCTCACCGTGCACTACATTGAGCACATATCACGAGGACACTCTCCAGGACTGAGAAGAGATGTACATATGACTCCAAGAAGACAGTGGCTGAGCTCAATGTCACGCAAGTCTTTCTTTTTGTTGTTTTGTCCCAGCCCCTCTTCCCTTCTGGATGCAGCAGTTAATTCACAGTTACAATTCACTGATCAGACACCATCCTAGAGTCATAGGAGATCCAACATCATCTCTGCGGACAAGAGCCAGGAGAGTGGCATTACAGGCAACATGTCTAACTTTACACTGCCATAACGCTCACAATGTCTGCGCTGGATGAAAACAATGGCCACAAGTAGTGAAAATAAAGTAGGAAAGAATGCAGCTAGAAAATATAACTTCAAACAGCAGTGCACTGCATGATTAGGATTCATCCGGTAAACAGATTATGCATGTCATAAAAGGGGTTACAGACAGCATACCCTTAAGCAGAAGAGTTCTTATATTTCCGACTAAATAACCACTTAGTGGGCTGCTATTGATGCCCTCCCCATCCAGAGAGTGTCAATACTTCCTTTCATTCTGCTTCCCAGACCCCCAACAACGAAATAATTGAAAGCAAGTACTACTTTGTTTCATACTTGAATATCATTAAACAAGTCATCCAGTCCAGAGACATCTTTTGCTTCAAACATAAGTAAAACAAATACCCTAAACATTCATCCAGCTATAGACTTGATTAACAGAAGATTGCTGACCCACATGGAAACAGAGTTAGGAGCTTGATAGGCAGCTCAAGACTGGAAGCTTATAGTTGACATGTTTGGTCACAGATGAAGCTGTAAAACAGTTCACGTGTGACATCTAACTGATGCTAGTAGTATAAATACTGAACAGAACTCGGTGTTTGGCAGATCAACATTTAAGGTCTGACAGCTTGCACAGCTTTAAAATGGAAACATTAAGTGAGTAAATGAATGAAAATTCTTGATGTGGGTTTTATCCAGTGTCCTCTCAAGGTCATCCCGACCAGCAGCCTGATACTGGATTGGAGCACCAGCTCCCAGGGTGGTGCTATAATCCACCTAGCATCTCCCAACGCCAATTTAGTGCATGCCAGGTTTTTTGCACCAGGTTTGAGTACATATAGAGTATATGGGACACATGGAATCAGAGTTCTTAACAGCTATCTGCCTGTTGGGGCCAGTTAGTCGCTGCAACAGTTGAGGCCAGTTCAAGTCAAATTTTTGAGCTGAAGGTTGAGACCCAAGAAAGTCTCTTGGTGCTGTTTACAGATAATTGATGTTTGCTGTCACCAGTTTCAGTGGTACTCATGTTATCAACATCAATGATTAAAGCCTGTGTTCATGGATGGAAGACAGATCCCTGTAGTGGCTGTATTAGTGCACTGAGCCACAATGTGACAGGTAGGCCATCAGCCCCACATGTTCATTCCCATGACTTTTGATTGGTTCAAAGAGGCAGAGTAAATACAATGAAACCATCAAAGGTTCTATTAGCTCATGACCCTTATTGACATAATGCAACACACAACAGGCCTTTGGCAGATATGGACACAAGGAGATTTAAGATACACAAGGAGATCAGGATCTGGCCATGGGATATCAGGCTTGGCTGAAGATGGCTCACTTCAAAGGGACAGAAGGATGCAATGAATCAAAAGGTTTTATTAGCTCCTAAACCCCTTTGGCTGATGTACACAAGGAGATTAGACATAAACAAGAAGATAAGAATCTGCATAGGGGTAGGCAGGCTTGCCTGAAGATGGATGGATCACTATAAAAGTGAAGAAGGATGCAATGAAACTATGGAATTGTTTTACTGGGTCTTGCGTCAGTTGCTAGAATCTAAACAGTACACCACTTATAAAGCCCTTAGTGTGTCCCGAATAAGCATACATATATGTCAAACACAGATTCTGACAAAACCCATTCTGGGTGGGGGTATTTTTTACTGGGGAGACCTCATGATAGATGGAAGTCTCAGGAGCTGGGAAACCCTTATCAACCTAACTGGGGGGACGTTAACAAGGTTCAAATACTATAAATTGGGCTCTTGGTGGGCAGCACAGGATTGGTCACAGGAGAAGGACTACCCCAAGTTAGATCAGTTAACAAGAACATATTACTGGGGGAAGGAAATCTCCTACTGGTACTGGGCATTTGTGGAAGCAGAATACACAATAGAGACCGACATTAGAAAACTATGGAGTGAAGAACTTAAAGATGAGGAAGTAGGTACCATATGGGCGAAATCCTTTGATCTACTACGGGTGGTTGTGAAACCAGCTTCACTTAAGCACAACCATTTATTCACTGTCCATAGAGTTTATTGGTCTCAGTTGAAGCTGTCAAAGGCTGCAGGGAATAAGTACTGCTGCCCAAGATGTAAGCATGAAGGAGCTGACGATATGCGCATGTTCTTGGAATGCTCAAAAATTACGAAATACTGGTCGGAGGATTGTAAATTCCTGGACGAGACCCAAGGCAAACAAATTAAGGTAAGCGCACAGTTCGTATTCTTTGGGCTTCCGCAAGATGAAGAGATGGGGAAGGAGGTTGGGTCTAAGTTTATTTTCTACGTGACCTCAAGAAGTGAGACATGTAAGAAATGGAAGTCTGAGGATCCCCCATCATTTCCAGAATGTTTAAAAGCGTTATACTAACAAGTGTTTCATACGTCTTTATTTCGATTTTTTACATCATAAAAGACAAACTACATGAGAATATACCTAAAAACATAATCTATAAGCCATAAAACCACTATACACATATTTTCCCTAAAATTTCAAAATTCTCAGCTAAAAATATTCCATATATTTAAAAAAGGATTAAACAGTTATGTTTGAGACGTAACAGTAAAAGCCAATACAATATACAAGAATACAAAATGATCATGACACATAAGAATGTCTGGCTCTAATCAACCAAGCCCACCCTAAAAACTTCGCCACACTTATGGTCACTATCTCCGAAGTATTGGATCTTAAAACCCATAGTGCCTCAGCACACCCCCTGAGCTTCATCAACCTACAAATGGGCTTTAGCCATTTACTTCGAGCAGCCGAATAGGCGGGGCAGGCAAAGAAGATGTGACCGACACTCTCCTTGTGGTCTTTACACCAAGAGCAATACTCCTTTCGCTGACCATGCCATTTTATAGTGAAAGACCTCACAGGCAGTGTCCCCACTCTAAACTGATGATATAATTTCCTATCTAGAGTCCTGGTGATGGCATCCCAGTAAGGCTCCAGGTGTGGGTCCAGTTTGTGTGCCAGGAACCGGCCCGTTAATGTAGGCGAACCTGACTGCACGACAACTTTGTCTCTAACAGACGCCCAGTACAAAGTTTTAAACTCTTTTTTTGGAGGAAAAGGGATTGACCCCGGGGCAACCCACTGTGGACTAAGTCCCATATTTTCCAAAATTAGCTATACCTCTCTAAACCAAGGGAGATTGCTGTACCCAAAAATCGATCTTACATCTGAAATTTCGTTGGCAAAGAGGGCTAATTCGGGCGTGGACCAGATTCGTCTCCACAGTGCAACCATCCGGTACCGCGCAAGCTCATCAATCGCCTTACAGCCCATGTCCAGCAGTAAGGGTTTAATTGGAGTAGATTGGGGTAATCCTACCAAATTGCGGACAAATTTATTTTGTACTCTTACCAGAGGGGTTAGATCCATAAAACCCCAAAGGTCGGCACCATATAAAATGGCAGAACTTATTTTGGCGTCGTAAATCTTTAGGGCAGGCATAACCCTTTTCGTGAACAACGTTCGCTGTTCCTGTATTAGACACCCTGTAAGGCGGGCAAATTTTAAACGCAGTGCATTATCCTGGGGCTTCCATCGTAGGCGAGAGTCTAGCATCACCCCAAGGTAGGTAATCACGTCCACCTGTTCAAGCTCGACACCATTCATGCTAACGTGACTCCTTACAGGTCTGTTTTTAGTTAGGGCCATAAATTTTGTCTTGCTCACGTTAATTTGCAGATCATTTAATTTGCAAAAGTCCTCAAATCTGTTAATCGCAGTCTGGAGCCCCTTTCGTGTCTTAGAGAGGATTAGGGTGTCGTCGGCAAAAATGAGCAACGGAAACTTAGTACCACCCACAACGGGGGCGTCGGAAGGTGTATCAGCAAAAAAATGTAACAACTGGTTAATAAAAAGTAAGAATAGGGTAGGTGCCAGGACGCACCCCTGGCGGACTCCCCGTGTAACAGGGAAACTGTCCGTCACCTGCCCCTGGCTCCCCCACCTGACCCTAGCAAAATTTCCTTCATGCAGTTTTACCACAAAATCAAGGAGTTCGGGTGGCATTCCCAGATCAGCCAAGACTGCCCATAACTTTGCTCTTGACACAAAATCAAATGCGGACTTTAAGTCCACAAAAGCTGCGAATAGGGACCCTCCGCCCAACAGCACTACCTTCCAGTATATCAGAGTAAATCTGAATACTTGGTCAATAGTGCTGGTATTTGATCTGAAGCCTGCTTGTAGAGGAGAGAGAATATTCTCATTCTCCATCCACACCTGTATTTTGGCCAAGGCCATCCTCGCAACAACTTTCTGTAAAGAATCTATAAGAGTCATTTGGGCGATAGTTCCCAGGGGCTGAACGATCCCCTTTCTTAAAAATGGGAAGAATTTCGGCCCCTTTCCATGACTCCGGAATCATTTCCCCATTAGCAATGGCGTTTGCAATCATCGTGATGTAGGGTACCCAGTGCCGTAAATCAGCTTTGAATAGATCTGCTGGGATGCAATCCAATCCAGGTGCCTTCCCAGCCTGGGTCAAACCCACAGCTATCTCTGTGTCTAATACTGAAAACACTAAGGGTTGGCCAGGCAATGGTTACAGCAAAGTCTTACTTGCCATAGCATGTGGGGGATCGTTCTCCAGTCCTCTAAACTGGGAGGAATAAAAATTCACCCAGACGTCAGCTGAAACATAGTTGATTGGGATTTGCGAATCCGGATTTCGGCCCCATTTCACCACCTCCCAAAATTTGATCTGGTTTGAGGATAGGCAGGCTTCATCGAGATCTTGCCAATGACTCTCATCCCACTCTCTCTTGGCATCCCACTGAGCCTTCTTATATTTCAAACGGGCCACTTTAATATCTGGAGTAACTCTAGTTTTAATAGCATTAATCAAACCACTATGCGCCTGTCTACAGGCTTTGTTATACCATTTGTGGCGGAAGCCTAATGGTGCAACTTTCCCATGATTAACAGGTTTGGTAAGAATAGCTTTCAACTTAACAAAAAGCTGCTCGTGAAGAACACCAATCTGATGTAATATTCCTGTATCATTAGTCAAATCCTGTATCGCACTCAGAGTGGAAGAGGCTTCCAGGGATAACCTATCTAGCATAGTACTGTCCTCTAGAACTCTGCACCATTGGACCTTACGTCTGTCGTTTGTGAGGACTGCCTCTGCTGTGAGGCACTTGTCTATAGGAGCCTGACCGTGGCCATCCCGAAATTTCAGACTTAAGGGTAAAGGGTTGTGATCGCTTTCGGGCCGCGATACAATTACCATGTCCTCCATAAAAGACCAGTACTCCATTTTCACCAGAATATAGTCAATTCTGCTGTTGGAGGCTCCATTGTCAAAAGTGGACTGGCCTATTTTGTCAGAGGTAGCATGGCCGTTGGCCGCTCGCAATCCCACTCTAAACACAGCCCTAGCCAGTGTAAGGCCGCCTTTGTAGCCTTCTTAATAGTGTTAAGATCCAAATTGGGTACATTCCACACGGAATCTTCCTCACCCAGGCTATCCCCACAATCGCACAATAGGGGTTAAAAATTACAATTTAGATCTCCTGCAATTAAAATAAAGTTGTCCCTCCCAATTAAATCAAGATAGCAGTCCAGCTCATCAATTAAATCGCCGGGTAACCCGTGTGCATAAATGTTAATGATAAAAATATCATGGTGGTTTTCCCTACACAACTTGATTCCCAATATATCAGGGTTGTCCACTGGGATTTCAACTATCCTATATCTAAGAGCCTGCCTTACCCAAATTACAAGGGCCCCAGATGCTCTACCTCTAGTGCCCTGGATTGCGGGTTTAAAAAAATGTAGGTAACCTGCCCGAAATATCGGGTCAGGAGCCCAGCTTTCCTGAAAAATTAAAATATCAAACAAATCAATAAAGTCAACCCAATCTTCTGAGCATACCTTTCCTTTTAGGCCTGCAATATTCCACGAGGCAACATTTAGCACATGGTCCTGAGTTGTTAGCTGTACTTGGTTCGTTGCCACCAGCTCATGACCAGACACCCCTCCCTCTAGAAGCAGCTTGCCAACAAAGGAGTTGCTGTCAGTAAAACCCCAAGCTCCTCCTCAACACTGACATTACCCCCTTCTTGCCCAGCAGCGGCCACGTCCAATATGCAAGGCCCATGGCCCTTACAGTCATCAGCTTCCCCTTTTCGGTTAATACATGTGCCTGAACCTTCCCCTACACATTTTCCAGATTGGCTACCCCTTCCAGACAACGGCAGGAGTCAGTCAACGCACTCCAAACCAGAAAGGGGTTCGAAGCGGTTATGAATATAGGGAAAGAACCGAATATAGGGTACCAGGCCATTTAGAGAACTACCATTTGATCTTCTATGGCTGGGAGGGGGCGGACGAGGCAGGGGCTCTGAGGTTCTTTTAGGGTAGAAGTAGTTACGGTCCAATGTTTGTACATCGCCCATTCTACCAAATCTCGGTTCCCTGCGAACAAAGTCCACCACCCAAGAGTCCCTAAAATTTACAATGACGCAGTCCCCCTCTAAATCTTTAGGGCAGTGCCCCACCCAATTTACTCTTCTGACATTTAAAATCTCAGTGCCAGAAGCAGGTGGGAGGGGTCTATTTTTATTTAGCCAAAAAACTATTTTATTTTTAAGGGCCCAAAAAGATTCAGGTTTATCATCCTTTATTACTGAGACACCCGTCAAGATTCCTGTATAAGGGGTAGCCCCATAGGGTAGATCAACACATAGGTGGCCTTGTTTGTTTACCTTCCGATCTAGTTCAGTGAGATGTTTTTCTCGTTTTCCCAATGTTTGGGCCTCTGAGTTTGGCTGTGGCTTAAATTTGACACCTCCCTTCGAGGTCCCACCCCTATTAGTATCCACCGGATTAGAACTTGTAGCAGGCCGCATACTCATTGATGTGGCAGGAATTTGAGAGGCTATGGCAGGCCGTATACTGGTTTGCTTTACAGGGGGTTGAGGGACCGGATTGGGTGCACAAGGCCCCAATGGTTTCGAATTGATGGTTGGCATATTGGGGGGGGGGGGCTATACATGTTTGCTAGATTAGCCAATATGCAATTATTAGCAGTCACTAAATTCTCCAACATATCCAGTTTTGTATTCAAAAGTCTAGCACGTTCTAATATAGGAAGTATGAGCGATTTAACGAGTATTTCCATCTTACACAAAATACCATCCTTTGTACTATTACCCAATGGACATGGAGCAGAGAAGGTCTCCGGTAGAGCGAAGGTGCGGGGGGGGGGGTTGTTACGTACCAGAGTATGCGGGGATATGGTATTAGTTTTGGGGAGCTTGGAATTACCCCCAGATTGATCTCCCTTCCTTCTTTTTCTTTTTCGGCATTTATTAATTAACAAGTCCCCTTCATTAGTTTCAAAGAGAGCTAAACTAGCGGTCGTTTCAACAACATCATCACCCCCACTACAAATAGAATTTCCAGAAGACAAGCCAACATCAGATATGTTTAAAATAGATGCGTCCGTATCTTG
This sequence comes from Lissotriton helveticus, assembly GCF_964261635.1. NCBI lineage: Eukaryota > Metazoa > Chordata > Amphibia > Caudata > Salamandridae > Lissotriton > Lissotriton helveticus. Next base: position 924,248,479 of record NC_136071.1, on the reverse strand, counting down.
GTATGCGTCTACCAGCACTGGGTGCAGATGTTGAGATTGCTCCATGCTAGGAACATGAAGGCTTGCGGTAGCTGGGAAAACCACTGCAGCAATACGACCTAAAGATGAGCGCTTCCCCGAAATGATGTCCAAAGAGAGACGCTTCTCTGCAAGAGCTATTTCCTTTTCCAGGATACCAGTTGCTTTAACAAAAAAAAAAGCATCAAGGGGGCCAGTTACTACACCGCTCGGAGTCTGCACTTGAACCATTCTCTCTTTACCTGAGCGTAAAGGCATTATATACAACTTTCAAATACCTCAATTACCTAAACCTAAATGCCCACCCAATGACAAATAAGAACCAATATCAAGCAGAAAAATAACACAACAAAGAGAGAGTGAAAGTCACCAGTACAGGAGGTAGTCCAGTCCAGTCTTGCCCGTCCTCGGACGGCCTCAGACGGCCCGCCCTTTGCCCGGGCTTAGCCCCGCGCAAGCTCGCGCGCGTCCCGCGGTAGCGTTATGGGCGTTCCTAAAAATAGGAAGCAGAGAAGGGGCGGGAAGAGACACCAGGTACGCCTAGTTGTCAAAGCCCAAAGCCCTCTGGCTCTCGCAGTCCTGCACTCCCAAGCAGCGGCAGCTCCAGGAAACCGAGGGATGTCAGCAGCACTCCAGGTCCGGTAAAATGGCAGTAAAGTACTTAAAAGCACCCGTATTCAAACAGGGCAAGTTCCACAACTGCGAGCGGCTCCCGCAGAGCGGGGGCCACAAGTCGTATTTGAGAAGGCAGGAGGCAGCAGAGGAGGGGCGGGAAGAGACACCAGGTGCGCCTAGGTGTCAAAGCGCAAAGCCCTCTGGCTCTCGCAGTCCCGCACTCCCCAGCAGCGGCAGCTCCAGGAAACCGAGGGATGTCAGCAGCACTCCAGGTCCGGTAAAATGGCAGTAAAATACTTACAAGCACCCGTATTCAATCAGGGCAAGTACCACGACTGCGAGCGGCAAGAGAATCTGATTTGGCCTCTGACTCAAAGAGTAAGGATAAGATCTGGACTTTACTGTTAGATTGGAAAGTGAAAACAAGTGGGTCCCTAGATTAAGCCAAACGTGCTGGTGGCTCTGATATTCCCAGAAATGTCATCCAAGGGAGCCACAACGAAAAGGGGACAGGTTTTCGTAAATGGCACTCTCCATAAGGAGTACTCATTCCTCTCTCTGACAGTCATCACACTCAGCATAGAGCGGTAGAAAGAGGCTCAATACGAGAGCTGGCAAAATGAGGACTACATTTTTTATTTTAAAAAAACAAAACAGTGAGCAGAATAAATCAGTAGTGGCTGCTACCGGATGGGGGGCGGGGTTGGGGGTGTTGAAATAAAACTTCCCTTACCTTTGATGGCCGGCTGCGGACGCCTCTCCTCTGTCCTCTTCCTTCTTCCTGTCTCCCCCGACAGCAGGAAGCACCTGGGCTCCTAGGCTCCCCTGGGCCAATCACAACGGTGCAATACAGCATTTTGATTGGTTGGAGTGCTGTGGATCGGCGTCCAGATGAGGAATGGGAGGCTGGGCATGTTCATCATCAGGCTGTGCATTACAGCCTGGTGGGGAAGATGCAAAGTCTGCATGTCTGTTTGGCCAGCCAAGCAATCATGCGCACTTAGGGAGTGTAAAACACTCCTCTCCCTTCTCTGGCCAGATCCGGCCAGAGAGCTACTGACTGCAAAAATAAAATGATAATAATGATAAGTTATTATCATTTTATTTTTCCTTTTGGGTAGTGGGGCGATGCTCCTCCACCTTAGTGGCAGAGCCGGCACTGGAATTAATTCTCCCACTATGCCAAGTATTTAGACAAAAAACTACTTTAAATGATTGTCCCTTGTTCAGTTTCATTCAGTGAATTAAAATGAGTGAACAAACTACTGCAATACATTAGTCACCTAAAGCAAAGACGTACAGTCTGCAGATAACAGATTTGAATCCCATGAGGGAACAGCCTCAGAAAAGAAAGTCCCTTTTGACTTGAGAGCAAACACCTTCCAAAGTACTGGGAGATAATATTCTTAATGGTGAACTTCATCACAGATAACTCCGTTTCACTACTGAGCCTCAACACATAATCGAAAGTTCAGTTAAAACATGAAAGCATGCATGGCAGAGGTTGAAGTGCACAGAAATTGGTGCAGTCAACATTTCAAGCACATGGAGCCCAACTAAGGTGCAGGCAAAGGACAATCCATACCATCATTTTAGGTTACTCACTGACAAGGTAAATGACTTGCATTTATAATGAATGTGTGTCCATTTTTATTCTGTTGATATCCCGAAAGTATGACCTGGTCAAGCCCTCTTGGACCTACGTTGGGCACACATCTATAATAAATTGAACCCGCAAACATGCAAACTGAAAAGATGTTGCTCCCCAAAGTCTTGCCTATGAATTTAATCTTAGCCACTACACTATACAGATCCCCGATTTGTGAAAAGGCCTGGCACAAACATATACATGTAAATGCTACAAATCAAGAGCAAGCTTGCTTACTGAAGAATTACTGTAAATGAGATAAACAACAGTGACCACCGGGTATAGATCAACTCTTGCAAATTTGTTTCTTCTGATAAAGGAAGCAAAAATCATGTTTAGATTCCCAAATGCCAAAAGCAGAATTCATGCAGAAATCATAAGCTGCTGCTAATTATAGAACTGGTGTAAATACAGGGTTGATTTTATGGCACGACACGGAGGCCAATATTATGCAAATCTCCTTTATTGCGTAGCTCACAGCAGCAACAATGAGAGATCTAGAACTTGAATGAACATTCCAACAGAGAGGATATAGTCCATGAACACACAGTAGACTTCCTTCTTTGTTGCTGCTGCTCACAAGATAAGTACCTTAGATTTACTCTCTGCACTGTAATTGCCTGTGCCTTTCTATTTGTTTTGGATTGGGCTGAGGGAGGCTGTATTGAGTGTGTTTCGTCACCCTCCTCCTCCCCTCCCCTTAATCAGCAGCTTATTTTGACTACCTTTGTGCTTTTGCGCTTTTCCGCCTATTTATTTCCCCCTGGGCAACCCTGTGCCCTTCTACTTATGTTTTCTCGTCGCTCTCATCGTGGCCTTTGAGGCACTACACTGATTCCTTTCGTTCTGGGACGGAGGCGGCGGACGGAGGTTTTTTCCCCCCAACCCGCTCCCTCTCCCTTTCTCTCCCTCTCGGCTCCTTAAGGCCGAGCGGTTCTTTCTCTCTCTCTTTCTTGCGGGGCCTGTGCCTTCGGGACACCGGCCCCTAAAATTCTCTTATAGCCAAGCGGTTCTTATAGCCGAGGGCGTCCTTTGAAACGCCGCCCTCGCGCTCACCGCTCCTACATGCGTCTCCATGGCAGCGCTGCGGCCTCTCTCCTACACGGAGCCGCGCTGCGTTGCCATGGGGACCGAGCCTCGCATGCCGAAAATAAAATAAAATCGAGCTGAATCCCGCTACACACGTAGCCCAGCTTACCGCGTCTCCTCGCACGGCTATTCCCACGCTGAATTACCGAGTTTCCTCTCGCTTCCCCTCTCACGCTGGCAGACCTCTAGCAATCCTCTTGTGTCGTCCTAGATTAAAAAAAAAAAAAAAAAAAAAAGAAAAGAGGAAATCACAAACACTGAAGAAGGACTTAAGGGGCATAACATAAAGGAAGGACTAAGAAGAAGGACTTAAGGGGCATAACATAAAGGAAGGACTAAAGGCCTAAAGGGCATGTTTTATACGAAACAAACAAGGGACTTACAACCCTTACTCGAACTATTAGAGGAAAGAACCTTTCCACTACCCCTGTTACCATAACTACCTACATCCATTTTGTTTTCAACATTCTCTTTCTTTCAGTTGATCTTCACCTCTTCTGATCTCAGCCTGTCAGCATGTCCTCTGACCCTTCCTCCTCCTCTATGGAGGACAAATTGGAAAGCCTTATTAACAAAACCCTTGACAAGGTAATGGGATCCCTTGAGGATACCATTACCAAGAAATTGGAAACCCTGGCCAAATCAGCTTGGCCACCTATGAGGACCCAAGGGGACCCTACCGAGCCCTCAACAAGCCAAAGAAAAAGGCAGTCCACTCCCAATCCACCCCAAATGGCTAAAAAACCAAGAAGCACAAAGCCTCTGCTCTCTGATTCACGCTCTGGCGGTGACTATGCTGGTGCCTCGGGCACGCTAGATGGGCAACTCAGAGGCCCTAGCCTTCCTATCCCCATTGACAGCGACGATGGAGGCGAAGATGAAATTGACCTGTCTTGCTCCTCAGAGTTTGACTCTGACCAGGAGGAAGGCGAAATCAGAAACCTATCTGGTGAGGCATCAGGGGCCTCGGGCTCAAAAATGGGGATACTTGACCCCTTTGGGGAACATATGTTCGACCCGCTCCTCATCAAGCATCCACTCTCCCCAGAGTGGACACCATCCCAACACATTGCCGAATACCTGTCCTTTTGGCTCCGCAAAGAGATACCAAAGGAGGTCAGGGCCCGCCTCAGGTCTGAATGTCCTCGCCCCTCCCTCCCCGACAAAATAGCCATGACCCCCGAACTAGACACCAAAGTGGTGGCATTCATTGCCAAAACGGGGAAGGACCCCAGGAGGGGACTTGACAGAGGACTCAAATCCTGCCAGGACAGATTACTGGATATTACAGGCCCCCTGACCAAAATGTTTGAGATGGCTGAAGGAGCTTACGTCTCTGACTCCCCCATTGACCCAAAGGAACTGCGACAGTGGGCGCAAAGGGCTATATGCCTCCTGGGCAATGCAAACACTGCCCTCTCTAACGAAAGACGGAAGAGTGTGCTTCTCAAAATTGACCCTAAACTAGCTGAGCTATCCAACAAGGAAGGCGGCGCCTCCTCGCAAGGTCTTCTCTTTGGAGAAGAGTTCATTAGGGATATGGCCAAATACGTGGGAGTTTTTAACTCCATCCAAAAATCCCAGAAAGACATTAAAAGGGTCTTCAACACCAGAGGTGTTTTTTCCCGGGCCGGGAGGATGCGGGGTCGATTCCCCGGCCGTGGAAATGGCTCGACAAGACCCTTTGGAGGACGAGGAGGAAGGTCCTTTCAGTCCGGCTATGGCTTCCAGTCATCATCCTTCTTTCCCCAAAGACAACGATCCAGAGGAAGAGGATTCAGAGGCGAAAGGAGGACAAGACCCTTCTCTACCGGTAAGATCTCCCAAAGACCCTTCAGATACCCCTATAAAGGTGGGCGGGAGACTAGCCCTCTTCTCTGGGAACTGGACCGCAGTAAGTCAGGATCCCTGGGTGTTAGACACCGTCAGAGGGTACAAAATAGAATTCGTCGGCTTCCCCGTCCAGGAGAGACTTCCCCGAGAAATACGCTTCTCGCAAAAAGACTCTGCTTTAGTCTCCCAGGAAGTAAAGGACCTCTTTTCAAAAGGTGCAATCCGGCAGGGGAAAGAAATAGGCTTTATCAGCAACGTCTTTCTCGTAGAGAAAAAAGACAAGAAAATGAGACCCGTCATAAATCTCAAGGAGCTGAACCAGTGGGTGGTCTTCCGACATTTCAAAATGGAGGGAATCCACCTCCTCAGAGATGTCCTGAGGAAGGGCGACTGGCTCACTCGCCTAGACCTCAAGGACGCATATCTGACTATCCCAATCTGGCCCCCTCACCAGAAATTCCTTCAATTTCTCTGGGAGGGCAAACTTTGGCAATTTTGCAGCCTTCCCTTCGGCCTCTCCTCAGCCCCTTGGTGCTTCACCAAGGTTCTTCGTCCCATAGCTGCTTGGCTAAGGAACCAAGGGGTCAGACTGATCCTCTACCTCGACGACATCCTGATAATGGCCGAATCCAAAGAGGTCGCTTCTCGACACACTACCCTTGCCATAAATCTTCTGGAACACCTAGGGTTTGTGATAAACACGAAAAAATCCTCCACCTCTCCAACCCAAGTCACTCAGTTTTTGGGTTTTTCAGTAGATACTCTCCATGCCGAACTCAAGCTTCCTGGCGACAAACTCAGGAAACTGAGGAAAGAACTGAGAAAGGTGCTAAAGATTCGATCCTTTCCCCTAAGGACCCTAGCGAGGATATTGGGCCTACTCTCCTCAACTATCCAAGCAATCTATCCAGGTCCCCTTCACTATCGAGCGCTTCAGAGGCTCAAAGCCAAAGCCCTCAGATTCAACATGTCCTACTCTCAAATAGTCTCCCTGGACACCGACTCCAAGAAGGAGATCATATGGTGGTTAAAAAATGCAGAAGCCTGGAACGGCAGAGCAATCTTCGGAGAAGAACCAGACCTAGTCATTCACTCGGATGCGAGCCTGGAGGGTTGGGGCGCGACCTGCGGCGACTCCTCGACCGGGGGACTTTGGACCCAACAGGAAAAGGATCTTCATATCAACTGCCTGGAACTCCTGGCGGGATCCTTTGCCATCCAGAGCTTTACCAAGGACCAGATGAAATGCTCGGTCATGCTTCGCATGGACAACGTGTCCGCTGTGAGATACGTGAACAAAATGGGCGGCCCTCATTCCAAGGGCCTCTCGGACCTAGCCAAGAACTTTTGGGCCTACTGCCTCAACAAGGGCATCTCGGTCATTGCCGAACATATTCCGGGGTTGAGCAATGGGGTAGCAGACTGGTTCTCCAGGAACTATGTGGATTCAAGCAACTGGAGATTAGACAGGAACACCTTCCTTGCGATTCAATCTCGGTGGGGCCCCTTCGGGATAGACCTTTTTGCGGACCGTCTAAATACTCAGCTGCCCAAATTCTTCAGCTGGAGACCGGACCCTCTGGCCTTGGGAATAGACGCGTTTTTTCAGAACTGGCTTGGTCTGAGACCCTATGCATTCCCACCTTTTGCCATGCTTCCTCGCCTCCTTGTTCAGGCCCGGAGGAACAAAGAGTCCATAGTAGTAATAACTCCCCTTTGGAGTTCCCAAGCGTGGTTCCCCATCCTATTGGAGATGAGCGTGGATTTCCCAATCCTCATCCCTGTTTTCAAAGACCTACTGGTAGGGCCTCACGGAGAATACCACCCACTCCTTCTTCAGGGCACCCTGTGTCTGATGGCCTGGAAGATTTCAGGAGACAGTGGCAGATCCCTGGACTTTCGGAAGGCGCTTTCAGGCTCATGTCAGAATCATGGGCCCCCGGTACCAGGAAAGCATATAGATTGGCCTGGCACAAATGGGTTTGCTGGTGCCTTCGACGGGGTTATGATCCCGTTTCAGCTGATATAGTTCAAGTTCTTAACTTCTTAACTGAAATCTTCGTTTCGGGTCTGGCCTATCGGACCGTTAACGTTTATAGATCAGCTATTGCTGCAGGTCATTGCTTGCTAGATGGTTCTTCGGTAGGCCAAAATCTTCTGACCAAAAAACTTATGAGGAGTATGCGGGTTTTGAATCCTCCTCTACCAAAATATTCCGCTCTCTGGGACGTGAGAGACGTCCTCAGACTACTCTCCTCTTGGGGCGAGAACTCTTCTCTCTCTTTGAAGAAATTGTCTTTTAAATTAACCGTTCTTCTCTGCCTCGTCTCCTTCAGACGTACCTCGGACGTTAAGGCCTTAGATGTTTCTAATAGGGCTTTTCAACCTGAAGGTGTTTGCTTTTTCATTAAAAGACGGACTAAAACTTTGTCAACCTCTGTTTTCTATCCCTTTTTCCCTCAAAATGAGATCTTGTGTGTGGTACGTTGTCTCTTGGAATATGAGAAAAGGACCTTAGGTCTAAGGGGTTCTGTAGATCAATTAATTATTTCCCACAGGTTCCCTCATAAAGCTGTTTCCTCTCCCACCTTGGCTAGATGGGTTAAGGATGTCATGAAAGAAGCTGGTATTGATACTTCAATTTTCGGAGCTCACTCCCTCAGAGGTGCTTCAGCTTCAAAAGCTTTTATCTTGGGTGGCGGCCTCCAGGATATCCTTAGGGCTGCAGACTGGTCAAACGAATGTATCTTTAAGAGATGTTATTTTAAACCTGTTTCAAATGTGATTGATAGTGTTTTGAACACACTTTGAACTTGCATAATATTGGCCTCCGTGTCGTGCCATAAAATTTAGATTTTTCACAGCCTGCTGGGCAGAAAATCTGGATTTTATTAAGGACACGGAGGCTAAGATTATCCCACCTCTTTTATTCCCACCCTGGGAATGTTTATTACCTTCTTACTCTTCTTTTTCAGATTAATTTCTTCAAAAGAAGACTCGGATGAATTCTCTATGGTTCTACGTTGGATCCAGAGTCTTCTAAGTTATTCCTGATTATCTTGTTCGCTTACAAAGAAGGAAGTCTACTGTGTGTTCATGGACTATATCCTCTCTGTTGGAATGTTCATTCAAGTTCTAGATCTCTCATTGTTGCTGCTGTGAGCTACGCAATAAAGGAGATTTGCATAATCTTAGCCTCCGTGTCCTTAATAAAATCCAGATTTTCTGCCCAGCAGGCTGTGAAAAATCTAAATTATTATTGAAGTATGCATTTTAATGCAGGCTCAGAAAAAGAGAGAGAGCAAATATAGGGGAACCAAATAAACATTAAAAAATAATAATATGAACCCTACAGGCTGCCTGATATTTCTTCAAAGCACTGTCTGATGTACCCACTTGCCTATTGGTGGGGAAAATATGCAAACAACACCAGAGAATAGGTTGCTTGAAAATGTATGTATTGTAGCCTTTTGATGTTTGCACCCTTAGTCTGACCTAATTATAGCCTAGAGTCATGATGGTGAGTTTTTCTGCTAGGGGAGGTTGGTGCATTGGTTATTACTGCCTTGTAGGTGATGCAGTTGTGCTTGAAGATGATGCAGACTTTGTTTAGTCCTTTTAACCACGTGGCGATGTGCAGCATGCCACTAAGAGGATCCAGGGAAGACACGGGGATGCTGGCCATTGGCACCTTGAATGTTCCTAAGACATGAAAATAATTCAGAGCATGGTGTGGGAGCTCTTTTAAGACCTAATAGAGAGAAGAGAGCCATGAGGTTGTCAATAATACCGAGAGGCTGGAAGGAGGCCAAAAATGTTGGAATGGAGGAAACCCATGGGGGCCACGTAACACAAGATACATAGACATATTAGGCTCACAGACACTCAATTTTTCTACCACTTCGAACGATGTCATCTATTAATGCTTTGGAAAATGTAAGTATCTTTGAACAACATGGCTGAAATCCTTACTGATTCTGATATAATAGGCAATTTCCCCAAATGCCCTCATCAAAAGATAGGGTATGTACTTGAAGAACCAGATTAACCCACTTATAGGGTCTCGGCGGCAGCGATAGTATGCAATAAATCAATAGCCTTCTCATTGTGGGTAGCCTGGGAGACAGAGGCAGGGGGAGGAGCCTGCAGCAAAGGTGATGTCACCCTTCTTAATGGAGCGTCCATGGCCAACTGGGGAGTGACCAAGAGGGAGGGTGGAGAAGGAAATGTGTGTGATAGATGACAATGCAGGTGGAACTTTAGCAGTCTGGTCTGCCACCACTAGGGACTGATCATCAGTGGAGGCCTCCGAAGATGATGTGGAGTCACTCATGGCCTCTGTGCCAGTACCCTCACCCTACATGGCACTGGCTCCCTCGGTGTGAGCGGAGTCTACACCAGGGCCACAGTACCCAGCTTCATTGAGCTATTGGCATTGCTAAAGAATGCAACACCAATAGCTCAAACTTTAATAATGCAAGACCTATTGCATTGAAAATGCTTGTTTTAAGAGTGCCTGCTCTAGAGAAGCACAAACTCAGGATTCAGAACATAACACAGGGATTAGCGTTGACTTTAATTATAATGATTTATTTCTACCCAAACAAACCTTTTTCCTTTTATGTTTTTTTTTTTTACCTTTCCGTCTGTATTTATTCATATTTATTTTTTGGCCATTTTATCTGTATTTATGCATAATTATTTTGTGTTTTGCGCATAAATGAAGTTGTAAAACTGTACATTTCCATATTTATTTAACTGAAAGAAGCGTACTCATACTTTGATGTCTGTCGTGTTTTAGCTATTTAAGCTGCCCAATATTACAAAACAATACATCCACTGATAATTACTAGCAGGACACCTGCTATTATTTAAACAAATCTCATCCTGTTTTTTTAATTTCCCATGCTGTCATCTGGTCATCTGTTGGGCTATAATTCATGAAAGGCAGCACAGAGAGTCACTTAAAAGCAGCACAATTTCCTGTATTCATCCACTTTTTTTAAAAAATGCTGTCAAAAAACACATTATTTTCTGTCTGTATTTATCTGTAAAAACGGAAAACAAGGAGCCTTATTTAAAATTGATTTACTCTATTGGTAATCAGGTTTCACCCCACAGTTTTGATACCAAGCCTATTCCCGATTCTTGGAAAATATTAATGCTGTTAAAAAGAAGGCTATAAATCAAATGTATCAAATTATTGTTTTAACAGCTTTATTGGACATCAATGCTAAGGTTTAGGGAATGAAACGATGTAGGTGGGATTTCCTAAGTAAAAGAAAATAAAATGTTCCAAACCTTGGTTTAGGCCTTAATGTGGAACTAGCAACAATTATGCAATCATGCAAAAACACACTAAAACCATATTGCCGGTCATGTTAATTAAAGTGTAGCATTAGATAAGCTGAGCAAGACCTCCTCTGGAGAAAGCTTCAGGCACAGGTAACACCGAACGCTTTACTAAAGGCAACTGGATTTTCATATACTAGGACTTGTGCAAGAGTGAAAGTGAGGAGGTGCCAAGGTGTTTCAGAATGAACAGAAACTGATGCTAGGGTGTGTTCTGGCATCCTTGCTGTTTAGTTAATGTAGTTTTATTTTAGGTAAAGTTTTAGAATTAGCAAGATCGTCCTGCCAAGAATTAGGACAAAAGATACCGAATTGCTTCCGTATGAAATTTAGATAACGGACATAACACAAGTTGGTCAACTCCACTCTCCTGAAGCGTTGGATTCATACAGTAAGCTCCAAATGAGGAGTGTAAACACAACAAATCTAAGATGATGATATTCGGTAGATGAAGGACATTTCTACATAAATGATTTAAGGGTGATCTAGCCATGACATATGCCTCATCTTATAACTATTTGGACACATGAATAACAAACACCTGGTCTCCAAGACTCCACCTCCCTACAGTAAAGAAACAAAATGAGAGAGTATTTAACATTTGCACTGGGTAGATTAAATGGAATGTTAGAGAATCCATTAGCTGATTCAATACTAGCCAGCAGAGCAAATTACTTCCCTCACTGACTTGAGGCCAAAAGGCTTTGCCCGCCAAGGCATTGTGTGTCTTTGCTTCACATACAAAAAAATCCTTGAATTGTCAAAGAGTTCCAACCAGAACCAGATTCAGCTACAATGTGGCTTCCCGAGGCATGAACTGCCTTTCAAAATCTCTTTTGTGCAGCTCAACCACCAAATTAGGAATGACAAACAAAGTTTACTAAAGGGATGATATGGGATATCTTGGTTAGAAGAGAATGGATTGCACAAACTCTTCGGTACAAAGGTAACAACATCTACAAAAGACCAAGGGGTTGATGAGGATTGGCACAGTAGGGCTCCACATACTGTTGAAGCAGCTGAATATTTAACAACTTAAGCTGAAATCATTGGCCCTAAACAAAGGGGAATGTCTGCAGAGGAAGAATGCACACTGGAGTATGCAATCTTACTCAGTCCCAGGAACACAACCCTATTTATCACAAGTTAGGAGACGCACAACAGCAGAAAATCATTAAAATGTGCTTTCTCTTCTTCCAGTTAACAAACTTGAGAGCAGCTAGAAAACTTTTCAGTCCCACTGAGGAAAACGCATGGTAAGTAACTACAAACAAGCATTAAAAATGCAATAGGTCTCGCCTTTCATTAAGTTAAAACCATTTGCTTTGCTATATAATACCATTAGCAAAGCAAATGGCTTTAACTTAATTAAAGGAGAAACCTTTTGCATTTTCAATGCTTGTATATTTCTGAGTTCTCTTTACTCCCCCCCGCCCCAACCCTAAAATTATCCTTAACTCCCTTTACCTCTTCCCACATTTAAACCCTAAAAGTATCCTTATCTCATTTTTCCCCTCTATCTACTCACACCTAAACCCTAACATTACCCTTACCTCCCTTTACCACTACCCTCATCTAAACCACTTTTTTAAAATAAAATAAAAATTATGTTTTAAAAAAATAAAACTGACCTTCGTGGTAAGGTACTGCATGGTGAAGGTAGATATGCTTGGTACTTACTTATGCCTGCCTGCTTGGTACTTACTTACCTTTGTGATAATGGATGTGAGCTGAAGACTGCTTCCTTTCCAAAAACCTCTGCAGGATCGGATACGCAACGCCCAGTGGGTTAGATACACAGCTCCACGGGATTGGCTACAAAATTATTTGTCAACTGCTTATCCTGCCCCACAAACATGAGCAAACAAATATGGCACTCTCACTGGACAATTCAGGTACAATCAACAGCGACACACATAGCGGGGTCAGTGCATACACAACAAGTACCAGCATGCACAGTTGCATCTATCGCTTACTGGACAATTCAGGTACAATCAATAATAACACAAACACAGCAGGATCAATGCATTCACAGCAAGTACCAGCCTGCACAGTTGCATCTATCGCTTACTGGACAATTCAGGTACAATCAATAATAACACAAACACAGCAGGATCAATGCATTCACAGCAAGTACCAGCATGCACAGTTGCATCTATCTCTCACACTCTTCTCAACTCCAATTCGTATGCCCTTGAAACCTCACACAACACTTTGAGTCTGCTTCTGCAACACACCCATTACTCCTGGAAAAGCCAACCTACAACCATTGTCCTTTCTATAATGCACCAAAGGGAGCATAAGAGTTCAAAAATCAGTAAAGTGTCATCAACAAGATTTCGGAGAACTACATTTGCAACGTGCATGGCCTCATTAAGAGGTCTCTTTATTTACACTGGGGCTGGTATAGGGTGACCAGATGTCCCGGATTTCCTCCTGGTTTTCAGAGGACTGCCCCGGCATCCCAACTCTTTTTTAATGTTAAAACATTTTTAGGACAAAGGTAAATGTATCATGGAAAGCAGGATTGAAAGGTATGCTTTCCTTTCTAGGGGTGCCTCTAAAATCCAAAGTTGATTATTGTATCTGCTTCTTTCAGGCAACATAAGAGGGGTTCAGCTGTAAGCTTCCAGCAGAGGGGAGACAGAGTGGGTAGGAGTGCAGGGCAGGAGCGCTGGCATTGCATTGCGGGTGGCGGGGTGGGGGGTCGCTCAGGGGTGAGCATAATAAAATGTTTTAATGTATTTACCTTCCCACCAGTGGCGTAACACAGGCCCTGTAACCCCGTGGTAGGGGGACCCAAGCTCCAGGGGGCCCCCTTAACAAAGTACTCTGGCTGGAGAGCTCCTGAATGAGTCCATATGGGGGGCCCTCCACATACCTGGGGGGGGGGGCCTCCACAAGTTTTGTTACGCCAGTGCTTCCCGCCGGTCACTGCTCCTGGAACTGGAAGTACAGCCAGGCCTCACTGACCAATCACAACGCTGCAATACAACGTTGTGATTGGTAATCACCCAGGCTCCCTTGACCAATTACAACGCTGCCGTGCAGCATTGTGATTTGTTTTGAGCGCCCTAGTTCGACGCTCAACCAGGGAATGGGTGCCTGGGCATGTCCTCCACCCAGGCTGTAATGCAGCCTGCAATGAGAACGGGAAAAAGTGCATGACTGGTGCCGATCAAACAGTCATTGCGCACTTAGGAGTGGGCAAATAACTCCTCTCCTGCCCTGCTCTGAGAGCAGAGCAGACCTGTCCACTCGCCTGCCCGCAAAGAAGCACAATAACTGAAAGTTATTTTCATTTTATGTTTCTACTTCTCGAAAGCAGTGGGGCGATGCTCCTCCGCCATAGCCACCACTGATGCAGGGGGGCTTATGGTGGAGGGCCAGTCACAGCTAATGTTATGTAACCTATCCTTGTAAATGTGTGCATAGAGAGAAACTCATTTGTATACACGCTAAACACAAAAACGGGACTGACCAGACATGTAAGTAAGTTTAAGGGGTTTTAGTCCTAGTCCTTTAATACTTTTATATCTGGCCTGTCCCGGTTTTTAATTTCCGAAATATGGTCAATCTGAGCTGATATCAACAGCCATGTAACACCATGGTTGGGTTACTTTCGCCCGGGGATTTCAGCTGCGAAAGAAGCCTAAATCTCCGGGTTAAAGTCCAGGAGAAAATTAGGAATCACCAGGGAAATCCGACCCTTAATCACCGATTTTCAGGGGATTTCCTGCCTTCAACCTAGAAGCCCCAATGATTCCGCACCTGTAGAGCTAACAGGACCCCTGGTATTGTTAAATGTGTGGTGTGGCATTAGCACCCACCCATCCGAGGCACTAGTAGTTAGGCCATAGTATTTATCAGTAAAAAAATTGTGTTACAACTTTTAATCAAGGATATGTTTGTATTAATAACTCACCAAAAATGACAGCCGTAACACACTTGAAAAAAACAAAAATACAATGAAATATCCTAAAACATTAAAAGTGAGTTACGGGTGACTAATGCATGGGTAGTGGCAATGCCACAAAACGTAAATAGATGTGATAGTCAAGTTAAGGTACATCTTTGGAGTCATATTTCACCATTGACATCAGCATTTACCTTAACTCTCGGCTGTAATACACTAATTACAGTAATATCTGTTAAACTTAGTATAACTGTCAAAAAAAGAAAACAACATGACTTTGAATACTAAATCCAATACCATCGTTAGTAAACTATTTGTAATTGAAAAATGTACCACAAACACCTCCACTGCACTGCCATGAATTATTCATTGCCCTTCCTGTTTTGAAATGGGTGTTCCTCCCCTTCACATTCTGGAATAGGAGTTGCTCCGGTCTTGTCCTGTAGTAACTCTCTGACCATTTCCAGGGTGGAAAGGGGACAGAGAACAGCTTGGTAATGCCCCCAAACGTACACTTGGGGATGTTCCCAAACTTCCAAGACAAACCATACCCTGAAGTCCCCTCTTCCCCCTCCTTTATTTAGATGTATTACTTAATATGAGTATTGATAAATCACTCGTTCCTGACACACTTTGGAGCTGAATAGCAGATGTGTATGGTTACCCAACTCAATGGTACACATTTTATCAACCTCAGAAGGATGAAAGGTTGAGTTAACCCTCCAGAAGTGGAACCTGCGAATACGAGGTCAAACACTGGTCCCTGGAGGGATGCATTCGTTCACTGATCTACAAGACTAGCCTGCAAGTGCCGATTTCTCAGCAGTCGTGGAGGAGAAATCCATACTCGTAAAAGCGTTAACACCTGCCAAGAATCCCTTTGTGAATTCCTGGCAGGCATAAAAAAGTGAATTTGGCCCAGGGCCGAAATTTACCTTCGTGAATCTTTCCCCAAAGAGTACAGATCTGTGCTGAGAAAAGGGCAGGCCGCTCTGTGCGGACGGTGACTACAGGAAACACGTCAAGCGGTAGCAGCGCGAGAGTTATGGGGCCCAAATTCAATATCCTGCCCCCTCCAACTCTTAGTACCCCCTGGTCAAGGGGAGGTGTGCACTTAACTGCTCGCTGCAAGCATTCCGAGGTGCAATTTATAAACTGTTACAGGTGAAAACAGCAGACGGAAATGATTCGCTCGTACAGGTTGAGACTTAATTGGAGAAGACGGGCGCATTCCGACGCCGAACATTGAAACAATTAGGCGCTACGGTATGTGCAAGGGAGAGTTCCTCCTTTGGGGCATACGTTTTATGCTCATGTCTGGAAGGGAAATGAAGGAGGAAGACCCGGTTTAACTTCCATACATACACATTTGATCGGCAAGTGCTCAGGCTGTGGTGAAGCTCGGTGGGTTCGGTGTCTGCTCCAGAAGTGTGTATGTGATCTGGTTATCATTACACCCCGGCCTGGGTTGGACGGATATTTGGGTGGGTGTAAAAATGAGTACTGATGAGTAAATATCTGTACAAAAATACACTTTATTTCAAGTTAGTGTTATTTCCACGGCGGTGGTAGGCCTCCCTTGAATAGCGCTTTGTTTGGGTGACGTTGTCCTAAACTAGGTGACAGAAGGGCTTTCGGTCTTTTGAGGCTCTGAAGCAGTGGTCAAAGTGCATTAAAAAATGTATGGGTGCTGTGATGCTGCGGGCAATGGGGGTAAGGCGAGTGGGCGTTGGGGCTTGGACAAAGGCCTGGCTAAAAAACGAAATATTCTGTAACTTTATGGTCTTTCACTTTTAGGTAACTACATATAAAACAAGCTAGCAACAAAGCAAACAAATCCCGCCGCCCCCCGTCCCTCACTTACCTACCTCCGGCCGCTGGAACACGCTGTGACGCACACCGCAACCGCAAGTCGGCCTGGAGCGCGCCTCGGCAGAGAAGCGGGAGGACAGGAGCGTGACGCGCGTGAACGTGCACGTTGACGTTCCCGCGCGTTCACGGACCTGAGTCGGCTCGTTCCCAGCTCTGTGTCGGGCTCGTTCACAGCTGCTACTCCCTTGACAGGGAGGAAGGTGACTATAGAACTCGCTGGCGGGAGCGCTTCGCGCTCCAACGCCAGGCGAGCCCTAAAAAGGAACCTTGAAGGTAACTTTACTTTAGGTGCGAAGCCTAGGGAGTCGTGAAAGAATGTGATGGGAACACATGAAAGGACGCCTCTTACCCAGTGTTGCGGTTGAGGAGCTCGAGATGTCCCTCACACTTCCATTTTAAGTGCCGGAAGTGGGCAACAGCAAACCGGACTCAGTTTCGCTGGTCTACAGAACGCAAAGGATGGACAGACAGAACCCGGCATTTATTTAGTCGTCCCATTCATGTACACAAGTGAACTACAGTACTGGTCTGCTCAAAAGAAAGCAGCCCCCTCCCCCCATGCCACCCAGCAGAGGCATTTGACTTCACTTCACTTCACCCTGAACAAAAAGTCACGCTGATCTCATTTCCGCGCGCACTGTTTGAAGGTTGCGACCTCTTGAACAGCCCCTCATTGCGAACAGACTAGAAGTGACTTTCGTAGATGAAGGTGGAAAAAGAGCCTGTGAGAGTTTGATATTCCAGGAGGGGGCAAGTCCATGTTGGTGCGTTAGATGCCCGCTGGGCAAGCTGCAGACTGGTGGGCTTCCAACCTGTGTCATAACTCCTCGTGTGTAGTGAGAGGGACACGTTAGGAGTCTAAGAAGCAATGCAGTGCATTCCATTCTGCAAGAGTCATGCGCGCACCTAGAGGTGTACATGTTCCTCAACCAAAATGCAACTATCAATTCCATCATCCTAATAAGGAGGAGAGTTTGAACCAGCTCACTGGGATTCACTTCCGGATGATTAAAGCCACACATTCTCCAGATAAAGGCTAAACAACTAATATCGAGTTTATGCAATCGCTAATCTGCTTTTTTTTTTTTAAAAGACAGAAAATGGTGTGAACCCCCCAGCTAGGGTGCTAGTCATTTGCATTCGAAGCAGCGGAAAGTCTCGGGTTTAATGCAGCCCAGGGCTACTTGTCACTTAATAGGGCCCTAAAGCGGTCCTCCCACCCCACAGTATACAAATGATTACATACATAAATACAATGGGGTGGATTGCTCGCATACTGGCATTTACAAGGATTCCTTTCAGAGCGGCTCAGAGAGCTACTTGGTTTCTGAGGACACGGCCCCTGGAGAACAATCACCCTCGGGAGCAACAATGATTCTGTGCCATGTTTATTGGGCGTCTCGGTATTAACCATTACTCAGCTTTATGACAGACGACAGCTTACACGCAAAGGTTATTTTAAAGTTTGAAACTAAAGGTCCTCTTGTTAAAGAGGGAATCTGTCCAGCCAACATTTATTAAATCCGACAAACTCCTCTGTGTGACCTCTAGGGCGGCCTAAAACTGAACGCGAGGAAGAGTAGGGCCATTCGATGTCTCACAATGATGACCCAACATGCCGGCAACCCGGACTGTACAGAAAGGAAGGACTTTCTGCAGTTTCACAAACCTGTCGGGCACTAAGAATAAAAGCAAAGGTTTGGGACATTTTAATATCACACTACATCAACGGGTGGCTGGAGCCTCACCTAGGAGGGATACTGGGTGCACAAGATAAACAGCAGAATAAAATGGGGGCTTTGGAGGCAGGTTGCAGTTTCTCCAAGCACGCTCAGGGGATGCAATAACATATAAAGGAAACATAGCTTATCCGACATTAGATTTTAGGGCAAGTGCTTAATTAGCAGAAATTTGGGGTGAGCAGTTCAGGCTCCATAAAGTGTTTACTGTCACATCAGCAAACAACAAAATAACAGTTTTAGTGTGCCTAGTAGTCTGGATGCACTAAAGCATATAAAAAGTGATGGGTGGAATGCTTGAAATAATCTCAGCCACCAGTAATTTCTCAGGCCACATCCCAGCCCAATGTTATTTTGCATAAGTACTTCATCTATTGCTTTTTGGTATACTGTAGTAGTCTGGATGGCCAGTCTCTACATAGTCCCCGCTTTGACCTTGTATTATTGCCACTTGCCTCTGTAGGTCATTTTCTCAAAGGGACGAAAAAGCTGACTGCAGAGCGCAGGGAGGCCAGTTGGGGGGGGATTCAACAATTTATATAAATCCTGCTTAACTGTAGACCACGGGGAAGTAGGAAAAGGGCGGGTAGGGGTAAGGCCGCAGGGGTTGGGCGAATGGAGACTTGTTGTCATTCCAACAGTGAGGACAGGGTTAACGGGCGTGGTTGGTGTCATGGGAAAGGTCGGGAGGGCTGGTGTGACAGGGGGAACAGTAGGAGGGACAGTGGGGGCAGGAGTGGGTGGTGGTCGGGGGGCATGCGGGGTGTGAGGTGTCAGGGCAGGGTACATTGGGGCATATGCAGGAGGACTTTCTAGCATGGTATCAAGCAAGGAATCACTTTCTTCTCCTCCCTCTATATGGACCTTTCCTTTTTCTTCACGGGCTGGATAACATTTTTGTACTCGGGCCCCATGCTCCCTATCAGCTATTTCTACCGATTTTGTTATTCGATTTTGTAAATTTTCTCTGGTGTGGTCGGCCATTGACATACGTTCTTGTTTTCTTTCTTGCGCCTTCTGTTTTCTAGCTCTCTGTTCTATCTCTTTCCTCAAAAATCGGACAGATTCAAACATGGGCGGGCGCGTTTTTCTTTTAATTAATTGTTCCTCTAAGTTGGCGAGGACTTGGGAATCAAAGGCGCCATAAAGTGGCCACTGTAACTCCGCGTTACTTTTCTTGGTGTATTTCACCCAAAATGAGGAAAACATTATGGCAGAAGGGCCATATTTAATATACACGGTGTGGCCAGGAGTTCCTTCTGGAGGAAGCGAGCAGGCCTCCTCCAGCTAGGAGTCCTGCGTACACATACAACAACATAACCTCTCGAATTTACTACTGACTGGCATGCTTTTAAACAGATAACAGACACCAGCGGGTTCCTAAAACTCACCTCGCTTGCTTGTCGTTTGCAAAGGACAATAATTCATACAGATTTCATACAGAACAGACACCAGCAGGTTTTTAAATTCACCTCGCTTGCTTGGCTTTGGCAAAATTCAATAATAAATTGGCTTTTGCGAAAGTCAATAACAGAATCATACAGACTTGGTGGATGATCAGTCCACCCTTACCTTACAGGGGTAGTTCTCTTCTGCAGACGTAGGGCTGTGTCCTGCTCTAGAAATTATTTGCTAGGGGACTCCAGCGAGAAGGCGGTCAAGTCGCCCAGACCGAATGGGGAGGAACAAAGGGTGAGTCGTTCGGTCTACCGGAATATAACAAGAATCCTTGGGTAGGGCGCCTCCATCGGAGTCTCTCCGTGCACCTCCTCACGTCCACCGGGCCTGACCTCCGTACTCGTGGAGTCCCTAATCGGGCCGCCATTTGAAGAACCGGATGAACCCATTTACAGGGTCTCGCGGTGGGGGAACCGCCCAAATCTTCCATACCCTTCATACGTAGTAAAAGGAGACACAGGAGCCTTCGTCTGCAGGAGGAACCCAGATTTATTTCAATAGCCCGGGCTATGGAACAGAGTCCCAAGCTAGTCAGAGACAAAACCCAGGAGGCTGCTACTTTACTCTGTAGCTTACAAGCCTTTTATACATTTCTCATACCATTCTTTTGGCTGTCAGTCCATTGTCCAATCAGGGCAGTGTTTGTAGTTGATAGCTTGATCAAGGAGATGCTTGTAGTTGGTGACCTGGTCAAGGCTTGGTACACAGATCATTGTCCACTCTGTGCTTGTAGTTGGTGACCTGGTCAAGGGCTTGGTACACAGAGCATTGTCCACTCTGCTTTGATCAGGGCTCTTTCTTTCAGGTCATTGTTCAATTGCCTGATCAAAGCCTGGTCTTTCAAGTCATTTGTTTATTTACCCTGATTAGAGTCCAGCAGCAGTCAGACCATTGTCTAGATAACCTGATCACTGTGTCAAGGATGTTTTATCAGGCTGGGAGCAGGAGAGGAAAAATGAATCATTCACTCGGGGTGAGGGCCATGTGGCTTTCTGATGAACTGAAGAGAACAGGGGGTTGAGCGGGTGACAGTTCCTGGGCAGAAATGCAGGTCTACAAAAATGGATTTTTGTCGTGCTGATAGAGTTTTCCTCGTACATCAGGAAAAACGACCAGGTGGGTTCTGTGAAAAGTGTTTGCCACAAGATGGCAATGCAAAACCAATGGAGTCCTGTTAAAAATGATTGTTGATCTAAAAATTATTTTCCTCATACTCATTTTCCATCCATCAGACACAATGAGTTTCTTGTTATATTCAAACTACCCAATTTACGAAGGCGTTTGCTCAATAACTGTGAACATACCAGTTTTTTAGGCCAACAATAAGCTCACAATATGTTCACAGAGCATGAACTTAATCATTGGGTTTGACCTCAAAACATACATGAGAAATACAGACTTCGAATTTAAAACACAACGCAGTGATTGGGATTTAAAACAGAACAGAGTAATTGGGGTTAACTTTATTAAACAATAATCCATTACTTTTTTACCCTTTAGGTTTTAGCAATTCTAGACTAATGAACGTTGGTAGAAAAATATTATAAGGTTCTAAACCTATACTTTGCAGTTTGCATGCAGCTGGTTGATGGGGGCTCATAGCTCACTGTGCTATGCTAGAACTGTAACTTATGAACAGCAGGTAACAAAAGGATCTCTGTGACAAAAGCAGTAACTCACTGAGCTATCCACCTGAAATACAGTTATGCGTCCTTAAAGGTTTTTTTGCAGTTTTATATAGTGCTTACTCAACCCAAAGGCACTGGAGCACTTAGTAGGCATGGGGAGATTAAATGATTTGCCCAGAATCAAAGGAAATTGAACTGACACCTAGACTCGAACCTGGTTCCACAGCGGCAAATTTGGCAGCTCTAGTTGTTACGCCACATCCTCTCCATATTACATGGTGTAGCTTTGCAGGAGGCACACCAGCCCTGTTCCCTACTTTAGGAGAAATCCGATCTCTCCTGCAGGTATGTTATTCACCAACCTTAATTTGACATTTTTATTATCCACTGAGAATTCCTGAGAACAGAAGCTCTGCAACAGATGGCGTTAACCCATTGACGTTTCAAACTACAGCCACCTGCAGCCTTCCCAGCTTGGCACTTGTGCCCTAAAATTGTCACTGGATAAGAAGTGGAGGCAAACAGTGAACCGCACTAGGGCCTCTCTTCTGGTTGTCGATTGACTCAAGCATTACTTTACACTGTCACTCATGTCAGAATAAATGCCTAGAACATGTCCCAAGTTGTGTCAACGATCATAACCTCTACTCACCATTTTTGCTCTTATTTTCCAAACCTTATTATCCAAACCTGAGTTTGTTGTTATTTTGTACAGCGCTGTTCAATATTCCCGAGACCTATCAGTTAGATATATGTTCTAACTGTATTTGCGCTGTATTCGCCCTTCATGGCGATCGCTCCCGAGATACTACCTGTATCTGCTGTGCACTTCAGAACAGATAGTGCAGAAGCCTGCCAAACTTCTCCCCATTGCTTTGATGGACCGTACTGGAGTACAGGAACTACTGAGGGCGGCATGGAACGCTATGCTGCACTTTCCCCCCACATTGCCGAGATGACCTACCGCGGTGATTGAATTTGGCACTGGACTGAATGACTTTGTGACCCCCATCTGGGTTATGGGCCACCTTACTGTAACTTTTTGGGCCCCCACGAGTTCTTTTCTCCCACTGCCTGTCTGCCTAAATCTGATCTGCTTCCCAGCCCCCTGTCTCCAATCCCCTTCCCCATTCCCTCTGTTCCTCTATTGGGAACTTTTTTCTTCTGTGTTTGAATATGCAATTGTAACTAATGTAACCCATGAAAAACTGTTATTCCTGATCGCTGAGACCTGAGCAACATGGCTGATGCCCGGTGAAGCTGCTAGACAGCTATTCTATTCTATTCTATTCTATTGTTTTGGTAGAGCGCAAAACAGCTGCCCCAGCAATGAGGCGTCCCGGCGCTATAGAACCACAGATCCTGCATAAGAAGGAAGGTGGAAGGGAATTAGGGAAGAGGGAAAAGGTGCATTTTTATTGCTTTCCGGAAGGTCGGTAGACTTTCTATGGAACGGATGTTTTGTGGCAGACTGTTCCATAGTTTGGCTCCTAGGACCCTAAAGGAGCGGCCGCCCATGCGGCAGAGTTTTATGCGCGGAACGCAGAGGAGGTGCTGATTGGAGGATCGTAGGTTACGTGACGGAGCGTAGAAGGTGAGTAGAGGTCGTAGTAGTGTTGGGGTTCCAAGTCTAATAATTTTGAAGGTCATGATAAGAGTTTTAAATTTGATTCTGGAGTCAACAGGTAGCCAGTGTAGTTTTTGGATTGAGGCTCTGGCCGAGCATCTGCGAGGGAGGCCGACTAATTCTCTAGCCGCAGAGTTCTGCACGCGTTGCAGTCGTGCTATCTCTCCTTTGTTGGCGCCAAGGAGGAGTACATTGGCGTAGTCCAAGCGCGAGAGGATGGTGGCTTGAATGATGAGCTGGCGAACCTTGGCGTCAAAGAAGCCCAGTATGTGTCTAAGACTCCTCAACAGGCCCACACAGGTGCCAGCAACTTTTTTAGTGTGGGCCTGATAATTGAGAGAGGCATCCATCCATACTCCCAGATTTTTAACTAAGGATTTAGGGGGTGGGATAGTGCCTAGGGAGGACGGCCACCAGTGCTCATTCCAAAGGCTGGTGTTTTTGCCAAGGAGTAGCACTTCTGTTTTACCAGCATTGAGCTGTAAACAGTTGTCTGTCATCCATTTGGCTATTGCGGAGAGACCATCTTTAAATCTGGAGGCTGAGATAGAAGGGCCTTCCGTAAGAGTGATGGCTAGCTGTGTGTCGTCGGCGTACGACACCAGTGTCAGGCCCCACTCTTTGGCCACTGTGGCAAGAGGTTGCACATACAGATTAAAAAGGGATGGGCTCAACGCCGAGCCCTGCGGGACTCCCTGTGCAATGAGATGGGATTTAGATAGGAAGGGGGGTGCTGAGACCCGGAAGGATCTGTCCTCGAGGAAGGATCGGAACCACTCCAGAGCATGGCCAGTTACTCCGAATGTCTCCAGACGATTAAGAAGGATGTCGTGGGATACCGTATCAAAGGCCGCGCTGAGGTCAAGGAGAATCAGCGCAGCGCTTTGACTGGCATCTAAGATCGTCCGGAGGTACTCGGTGGTGGCCAGAAGAGCAGACTCAGTGCTATGGCCAGGTCTGAACCCATTTTGTGATGGGTCCAGGATGTTGTTTTGGACCATGTGCTGGGATAGAGTACTGTTCGCGTGGGCTTCTGCAAGTTTGGACAGCCATGGAAGCAGGGAGATTGGTCGAAAATTCTCCGGTTTGGATGGATCAAGGGTGGGTTTCTTGATGATGGGAGAGACCCACGCTTGCTTCCAGGCAGAAGGTACATTTGCTGAGGAAAAGGAGAGGTTCAGAATAGAGGTCAGGGAAGGTAGAAAGAAGTTGAATGACTCTAGGAATTGTGCCGGGCGCATGGGGTCTGACGGAGAACCAGTTTTAACTTTTCAACAGAGTTTAATGAGGTTGTCAGTGGAAATTTCCGGAATATGAGACAGGGTAGTATAGTTGGGAGAGGGAGTAGGGCTATTAGTGGGACTGGGAGAATGGAGAGGAAAAGAAGTATAAATTTTCTGTACTTTGTTAACAAAGAATGTAGCGAGATCTTCGCATTGCTGCGCAGAGGAGACAGTGGGAATGGGGGATTTACCACTCTGAAGTTCCTGAACAAGTTTAAAGACTTCTTTGGCAGGGGTCGGGCTAGAATTGATTTTGTCTGCATAGAAGGCGGTTCGCGCAGCCCGGATGGCTTTGTGGTACGTTTTTTGTTTTAGTAGATAGTTGGTTTTATCTTCGTTGTTGTATTCCCTTCTCCATAAGCGCTCAGCTTTTTTACAGTCTTTACGCAAGGTTTTGAGGGTATCATTATACCATGGGTTGGACGGTGAGCTACGTCCTTTCGTCCATTTTGCTGGGATGAGGGCGTCCAATCCTCCCGTGATCCAGTCGTGAAACGTGCCATAGGTGACGTTGATATCAGTGTTGGTGTCATGATGGAATTCCCCAAGGATGGTATGAAGGTCACTGATGGCTAGTTTGTGCCATGGTCTTTTTAGATGACGTGAGGGTGCAATTTTATGCCTTATCTTGTTAATTAAAATGGTCAGTTTAATAAGGTAGTGGTCAGTCCAACCCATCGGTAAGGGTGCATCTATTTTGGACTCCTCGATGTTTGTAAATACTGGGTCTAGAATGTGACCAGCTAGATGCGTAGCGGTTAGAATAAGAGAGTTAAGTTGCAAGGCAGATAGATCGGCAAGGAGATTTTTGATAGTGGCGTCATTAAGCAGGTCAAAATGGAGATTGAGATCGCCAAGTATAGTGAAGTTTGCATTTTTTGTTACAAGGGTGTTTGCTGTTTCGAGAAGAGCCTCAATGAATTTAGAAGCAGGGCCAGGTGGGCGATAGATGTAGAGGCCCGACATGGTGAAGTTGGGGTTTATCGTGATCTTGAAATATGCGCATTCACAGTCGGGAAGTTCTTCCTTAGTGAATATACATGGAAACTGTTTTTTATAAATTATGGCGATACCTCCTCATCTTCCATCCCTATTTAGGGTCGACATAAGGTAGTCGTCTGGAAGCGTAAGGTTAGGTATGGCTGAAGTGCCATGCCGTAGCCAGGTTTCGCAGAGGAAGAGGATGTCCGGGTTTTCATCCAGTATGAGGGTATTGACCTCCAAGTGGTGTTTGGTTAGTGACCTGACGTTGAGATGGAAGATCGTAATGGGGGTTATATTAGGTGAGTCTTGTAGTTGACGAATGGTGTGAGGGTTGACTGTAGTAAAATTGCAAGTTTTGCATTGAAGGTAGGTGAGACCAAGCGTGCCTGTTGTGTGGGCGCAGGGCCGTCCAGAATTCCAGGCAAGTAGTTGTTCCCTGTCATAATGAAGGGGTATTGATGGAACACGACCAGGGGGTCTGGCGAGAGGCGATGACATGGCGAGGACGGGCGCAGACGGGCTTGCCTTAGGCGCGCCTTCGGCGCGCAAACTGCGCTCGTCCGCTGCGCTTCCGTCCAAGGCACATTATATATGTGGATGCTGAGATAGAGATAGAGGAGATCGGCCCTGGTTCACCCCAGGCCATCACCTAGCCAGTTGTACATGGGGCACAGTTCTCCCTGTCTCCCCAATGTGTCTCCCTCCTTCCCCTCCCTCAGACTAATTGCCGTAATATTGTTTTTCTTTATGTTTTGCCTGTGCTCTACTATACTCTGATAGCGGATGTAATTTGTAACTTGTAACTCAACTATCCTCTTGTAAAGCGCTCTGATACCTACGGGTCTAGCCAGCGCTATATAAAACTCTTTAAATAAAATAAATAAATGTGCAGCCCGGATGTTGGTCTGTGCAATCCAATAAAGGGTTGCCATGCCTATTTCAATGGCACTGTATCTGCCCTACTGAAAATAAAGCCGCAAGTAGCCCATAATTGACTGGATAGGTTAGGTTGGGTAGTTAAATGAATTTTCTCTGCATCCCTCATGTGAGTAATGGTGGCAGACACACACATTGTTGATCATTGTGCGCCTAGATAAGTGAATGCTGGCTGTGTCTGTGCAGACAGACCAGGATATGCGCTGTTGTAATTTCTATACGGCGCAAACTCACCTCGAAGGTCTTGGAGTCCTAAAAACAAGAACTAGAAAGGATTGTGTTGTAGCCAGTGCAACTGCAACACAAAAGGCCTTTGGCAGCAGTCGCCATGAAAATAGACCTTGAGCACAGCACAGAAAAAACATTGTGCCTGCTGTGTGAGCCAAGTGAGGCACAAGTGGAGGGTTCCACCCAGGGCTTCCCAGACCTGGCGTTCATGCCTCACAGTTTATCGACTCAAACCCATTTTGCATGTTATACACAGACAGAAAAACGCCAATACACCTCCCAGGGCCCAGCTGTTTCCTTGGCTCCATTGTCATCCTCAGAGCCGAATAATTTAAATGCACATTAGATGCTTTGAGAGGCCTAAATGAGCGGCGCCTGCCAGTGACTGCTGTTTTGGAGATCTGCACATCGTCTTGGGCTGTCAGCAATCAAGGACAAAAAAACATGCATCTGTGTGTTATTATCAACATAAGAAACAACATAATGCACATAAAATAAATGCACCCAAATTCCGAATGAATGATGCAAGAAAACGTCACACAAAAGTCACTCACCTACTTATTCTTTCCAGGGCCTGCTGACTGGACTGCACTGCCACAAACTAGAATTAACCCACACTGTAGCTGAACCTCGAAGGAAGCTGCTGGACTCCTCCCCCAGCCCCCAGTCCAACAATCATAAAAAAATCAACAGGAGTTGCTGGGTCACAGTGGAAGCGGAATAGGCCACTGACACACCCACCACTCCTACATTGTCCCAAACGGCCTGCCCTGCCCCCGGCCATTGAGATTAAAGGAGGTTTTACGCCCCCGCCCTGGGGCGTGGGAAGGCCTAAAAGGAAAGTCTATTGCTGGCAGTTACACACACCGTGCCCACCAATGTGTATTCACTGCCCTGAATTATGCCTCCAGGTCGAAGAAAAACTCATCCAGACAGCACATATGCAGGGCAATCATCCCCCAACCTAAAGAAAAACAAAATCACAGATTTGCCCATCTTTGTCACTGAGCAACAAGCACAATTGATTGCCAGCTGCTCGGTGTTTCTTCTCACCCTTTTGTTACTCCCCAAGGTTGGCAGGGGGCGTAGAGCAACTCTGCATATAAGTCACCCCTAGGGTAGGCCCTAAACAGCTCATAGGGCAGGGTGCAGTGGATTTAAAAAGTTGGACATGTACTTTTAACTTTTACGGGTTCAGGTAGCCAAAACTCTTACATTTTCTTTTCACTACTGCAAGGTCTACCTCTCCCACTGACAACATTGGGTTAATCTTTTACATTTAATAAGTAATAACGTTCAATTTGGTAAAGGTGGGAATGTTGAGTATCTAAAGAATGGTATTTTAAAGCCCTCATGTATGGTAAAGTAAGATTTTAAGTCATAATTACAAAAATTAGACTTTTAGAAAGTTGCCATTTTGTTGTCCCAAGCTTGGTGTCTACTGCCTATATCCTGGGCCAACTAGGTGTAGCTGACAGTTGGACTTTGTGCATTGCTACCAGACAGTGAAAGAAAGGGATGTTAGTTGTTGGCAGGATGGGCTATCTCTGAATTGATGAGGGGGCGGAACTGTCACCTACCACACTTGCTCATAACAAGGGCTCTTCCTGAGCACCCTCACAAAGGGTTTGACCCTAGTCTAATGTAACCCCAGATGATTTAGGGCCAAGGCAGGGAGGCAGGATATTCCAAACACCCCTGTGGATGGAAACCTTCAGAACCTTCGGATACTTCTAAGTGGGCACCGGGTATTAATATCGGACCCTCAGGCCCACTCTTTCGTACACCTCTGGACCTGTGTAAGACTTAATAGAACTGCTGTCCAGCTCTGCCAGAAGGACTTCTATTCTGTTGCCATGCTGCCTTACTACCCTGCTGACTGAGTCAAATGCTGGGTCAGCATTTTGAATTCATGATAACCAGAGTGACTCCAAGTGGCATTTGTCCGGCCTCTTGATCAGAAGCCTCCGGGGCAGAACAGGCTCCAACCATCTTTAAACTAGCACCATGACTCAGTCTGGCATGAGTCATGACCCCCAAGTGGTGCCACCCCAGTCTTGGGCACTTGAAAGTGGACCTGAAGGTGCTCTGCAGCCCAGCTGTGGTTCGGTGGTCAGAATCCATGCAGCCTGATGCATCTCCTTGCAGCTCCAGATAAGAACCGCCACTGCACAATGCATCCCTGACGGAAGACTTCACATCACAGCCTGCAGTCTCCTCTGAACCACTGCTGTGCGGTACATCCTTTTTTGGATTGCAAACCTCTCGACGACGGTAACTATGACATAAGACTCCACATCACAAGCTTGCAACTTCTTCGGCAACAGCCGGTGTAGGATGCTTCTTCAACTCAGGACTTCCCATCGCAAGACACTCATTGACGATGACTCAGGACCTTGCATCGCAGCCTCGCATCTCATCGGACCTGCGCAATGCATCTTCTATGCGGGAATGACATGGTACTGTAACCAGCTCATGCTCCATTGCAGTTGGCCTGAACGTTTGTCCCGGTCCGGTCCAACCAGATAACTACAGTTGGTGCTTTGTGGTTCTAGGCACTATTTTCACTTAAATATTTAGAATTACAAATCTCCGGTTCCACTGTTTGGATTGTTGTTGTTTTGGTCTCAAATACTTTATTACATTTTACTCTATTTGTCTAAATTGATGTGGGATTTTTCTTGTGTTGTGGTATCACCCTATAACTGCTTGAAGTGCTGTATAAATACCAGAGGCGTAGCTAGAGCTTGTGGTGCCCGGGCCTATCCCACAAATTGCGGCCCCTTGGGGGGAGGGGGGGATGCTGGGGGAAAAGGACGGCAAGCACTTGAAAGATGTCCGAGAGACACGTAGTATTGCCGCTAATAGTTACCTCGATCATGCAAGTTACATGCGCATACATGACACGGTCAATGGCTACACAGTTGAACACACCGGTCACTTTCAGTACAAAAGAAAAGACACAGACTGCATGATCTACAAGACCCAAAATGCAATGTATTGTTGACCATAATACCAGGACTGGTCAAAAGATCTGCCACAAGAAATGGCAAAAAACACAGTTGATGGACAGAATGTAGAACAATGTCATACATTCACCCCAGTACAAGGATCTGGGCCTAAATCCATCGTTTTTTTTGCACTCCACACCACCCTGGGTTAGACACTGGCTATATGCAAATCAGCTCTGATCCTGTGCCTCATGGGAACAGTCCAGTCCGAACTACCAAGCCATGTCTTTCCCAGACCGGAATCAAGCATCCAAGGACCGGTTTCTGGCTATCAGCCTTCATCAGCCTGGATAGCTTGACTCCAGTGGTGTGGAGAGCCTGGGACTCACGTCTGAGCATACCCAGCCCACTCGGGGTGAAAATTGCAAAAAACACAGTTGATGGACAGAATGTAGAACAATGTCATACATTCACCCCAGTACAAGGATCTGGGCCTAAATCCATCGTTTTTTTGCACTCCACACCACCCTGGGTTAGACACTGGCTATATGCAAATCAGCTCTGACCCTGTGCCTCATGGGAACAGTCCAGTCCGAACTACCAAGCCATGTCTTTCCCAGACCGGAATCAAGCATCCAAGGACCGGTTTCTGGCTATCAGCCTTCATCAGCCTGGATAGCTTGACTCCAGTGGTGTGGAGAGCCTGGGACTCACGTCTGAGCATACCCAGCCCACTCGGGGTGAAAATTGCAAAAAACACAGTTGATGGACAGAATGTAGAACAATGTCATACATTCACCCCAGTACAAGGATCTGGGCCTAAATCCATCGTTTTTTTGCACTCCACACCACCCTGGGTTAGACACTGGCTATATGCAAATCAGCTCTGATCCTGTGCCTCATGGGAACAGTCCAGTCACAACTACCAAGCCATGTCTTTCCCAGACCGGAATCAAGCATCCAAGGACCGGTTTCTGGCTATCAGCCTTCATCAGCCTGGATAGCTTGACTCCAGTGGTGTGGAGAGCCTGGGACTCACGTCTGAGCATACCCAGCCCACTCGGGGTGAAAATTGCAAAAAACACAGTTGATGGACAGAATGTAGAACAATGTCATACATTCACCCCAGTACAAGGATCTGGGCCTAAATCCATCGTTTTTTTGCACTCCACACCACCCTGGGTTAGACACTGGCTATATGCAAATCAGCTCTGACCCTGTGCCTCATGGGAACAGTCCAGTCCGAACTACCAAGCCATGTCTTTCCCAGACTGGAATCAAGCATCCAAGGACCGGTTTCTGGCTATCAGCCTTCATCAGCCTGGATAGCTTGACTCCAGTGGTGTGGAGAGCCTGGGACTCACGTCTGAGCATACCCAGCCCACTCGGGGTGAAAATTGCAAAAAACACAGTTGATGGGCAGAATGTAGAACAATGTCATACATTCACCCCAGTACAAGGATCTGGGCCTAAATCCATCGTTTTTTTGCACTCCACACCACCCTGGGTTAGACACTGGCTATATGCAAATCAGCTCTGATCCTGTGCCTCATGGGAACAGTCCAGTCGGAACTACCAAGCCATGTCTTTCCCAGACCGGAATCAAGCATCCAAGGACGGGTTTCTGGCCATCAGCCTTCATCAGCCTGGATAGCTTGACTCCAGTGGTGTGGAGAGCCTGGGACTCACGTCTGAGCATACCCAGCCCACTCGGGGTGAAAATTGCAAATAACACAGTTGATGGACAGAATGTAGAACAATGTCATACATTCACCCCAGTACAAGGATCTGGGCCTAAATCCATTGTTTTTTTTGCACTCCACACCACCCTGGGTTAGACACTGGCTATATGCAAATCAGCTCTGACCCTGTGCCTCATGGGAACAGTCCAGTCCGAACTACCAAGCCATGTCTTTCCCAGACCGGAATCAAGCATCCAAGGACCGGTTTCTGGCTCTCAGCCTTCATCAGCCTAGATAGCTTGACTCCAGTGGTGTGGAGAGCCTGGGACTCACGTCTGAGCATACCCAGCCCACTCGGGGTGAAAATTGCAAAAAACACAGTTGATGGACAGAATGTAGAACAATGTCATACATACACCCCAGTACAAGGATCTGGGCCTAAATCCATCGTTTTTTTTGCACTCCACACCACCCTGGGTTAGACACTGGCTATATGCAAATCAGCTCTGACTCTGTGCCTCATGGGAACAGTCCAGTCCGAACTACCAAGCCATGTCTTTCCCAGACCGGAATCAAGCATCCAAGGACCGGTTTCTGGCTATCAGCCTTCATCAGCCTGGATAGCTTGACTCCAGTGGTGTGGAGAGCCTGGGACTCACGTCTGAGCATTCCCAGCCCACTCGGGGTGAAAATTGCAAAAAACACAGTTGATGGACAGAATGTAGAACAATGTCATACATTCACCCCAGTACAAGGATCTGGGCCTAAATCCATCGTTTTTTTGCACTCCACACCACCCTGGGTTAGACACTGGCTATATGCAAATCAGCTCTGACCCTGTGCCTCATGGGAACAGTCCAGTCCGAACTATCAAGCCATGTCTTTCCCAGACCGGAATCAAGCATCCAAGGACCGGTTTCTGGCTATCAGCCTTCATCAGCCTGGATAGCTTGACTCCAGTGGTGTGGAGAGCCTGGGACTCACGTCTGAGCATACCCAGCCTACTTGGGGTGAAAATTGCAAAAAACACAGTTGATGGACAGAATGTAGAACAATGTCATACATTCACCCCAGTACAAGGATCTGGGCCTAAATCCATCGTTTTTTTGCACTCCACACCACCCTGGGTTAGACACTGGCTATATGCAAATCAGCTCTGACCCTGTGCCTCATGGGAACAGTCCAGTCCGAACTACCAAGCCATGTCTTTCCCAGACCGGAATCAAGCATCCAAGGACCGGTTTCTGGCTATCAGCCTTCATCAGCCTGGATAGCTTGACTCCAAATGGGGCAGCATGGCAGCTGTGAGTATTTTAACAATTTGAACACTGCATCTTTGCTCAGTTATCAGTCTTATAATCGCAGTCAAATATCGGTTTAACACGATTCAGTTTTAAATCCTGTCCTCCTAAGTGTTAACATTGTGATTCTTTCTCGGAATGAGGTGTTGGAGCCCCCACCTCCTTTAACACTTACTCAGTGTCAGGATATGAGTGATAAAACAATTACTGATTACCCATTATAGAAGGACTCACACCTCTACTCTTATCTCTCAACTAAAATCACTGCGCTGTTTTACATGATGACATTGGTCTGTGCTCTGCGTGCTTCTATTGGCCAGAGCCTGCTGACATCACTTCACATCTACCAGCCCTCCACCCCCAGCTTAAAGACCTCTAATATATGGAGAATCATGTATAGTAAACATACATTAAAACGTTATGTACTTACCATGTCGATATTTTGGTTGCCTACATTTATGTTATAATATTTGTATACCACAATATATACTGCGTAGTGTTCTATTACCATACCTCTTCTATATTGAGTGATGTCCAGGGATCCTGCCAGCAAAACACCTAAAGCTGCCTGCAAACATAAAGCACTGCTGCCCCAAGCCAGAATTGACTCCTCACGAGAGCGTAGCGGTGAAGCGCGTAACGCATCACTAATAGGTTCTAATCGCGAGGGCTGGCCAAAATATCACTACAGGACTGAGGCTGGGACGGGGGGACCAACAACGGTCGAGGAGACTCAAACGCGGGACATACTTTTTGGCAATTT
This sequence comes from Lissotriton helveticus, assembly GCF_964261635.1. Classification (NCBI taxonomy): domain Eukaryota; kingdom Metazoa; phylum Chordata; class Amphibia; order Caudata; family Salamandridae; genus Lissotriton; species Lissotriton helveticus. Next base: position 924,215,556 of record NC_136071.1, on the reverse strand, counting down.
AATTGAAAGCACCGCGGCCACCTGCAGTGCTTTCAATTAAATTGCTAAAAACTAAGTCCCGGGTTTGTGTTGTGTACTGTGCAGCTCAGCTGTTACCAAAGCAGGTCAGAGTGGGGTGCAGCGAGGCTCTGCTTTGCACTTTGAAACTGTCTGGGCCGCGGGCGGCCGCGGCACTAGAGGCCCGTTTTAGCCGCGGCCACCTTTATAATTTATTTGGGGACACTGTGTTCGTTCCCAAATCCATACTATATCTATACTACTATAATAAAGGAAGAACTTTCAGCCTTTGAGGCGGGTAAACTCGGGAACCACAGCGCCAAACCACACACCCGATACACCGTTGGAATCGTCAGGGTGTGTAGATGGTTATAGGCTATATAAATTAAAAAAAATAACGTGATTAAAAAAATTTACAGTAAAAAAAAGTAGTCCCTCCGAAGTAGCGCCGGCCGCGACGTGCGTGCTCACGTCAGGAGTGCGTGGAGGAGCGGCGTCCTGGAGCACGTCGAGGAGCGACGGACATGGCGCGGGGAAGGATCGGTGACGTGCGGAGCAGCGGACAGGCCAGCGGTGGTGCGAGCAGCGGACAGGCTGGAGGAGCGGCAGCTGAGGTAAGGGAGCGGGACATGGCACGGGGAGGAGCGGTGACGTGAGGAGCAGCGGACAGGCCAGTGGCAGTGCGAGCAGCAGACAGGCGGGAGGAGTGACGGCTCAGGAAAGGGGACCCATGTCGGGGCAGGCGGGGGTCGGGGCAGGCGGGGGACGGGCCGGGCGGGGGCCCGGGCTGCTGCACAATGTTGGGGCGGGCAGGGAAGCCTGTTGCACCCGGACAAGGTCGGGACGGGCTGCTAGTAATATTATAAAGAGAGAGCCCAAACCTTTGAGGCGGGTAATCTCAGTAACCACAGCACCAATAACAACACCCAATACAGCGTTGGAAAGGGCAGCCGCAGCAGAAGGACATAGGCTATGCAGGACGGCCACCATATTTTTTATTTTTTTTGCAGAGTTTTATATAGCACAAACTTGACCCGAACTGAATCAAGTATCAGAGCGCTTTACATAGCACCAGTTACGTTACATGAGGTCACACATTTATTTTTGTTAGGCACGGGGAGATTAAGTGATTTGCCCAGAATCACAGGACTCACAGGATACCAAGACTCGAACCCAGATCCCCAGGTCCGAGGTCGAGCGCCTTAGCCGTTAGGCCAACTCCTCTATACATTTAAAAGGTAAAAGAACAGTGCCAGCAAAGTAGTCCCTTGTGGGCGTGTCTGCGTTGTGCTGTGGGTGTGGGCTGGGGGCGTGACTAGCACTGGGGGCGTGTGGTACGGCCATCACATCATGGGCTGTGGGCGTGTGCTGGGGGCATGACAAACGCTGGGGGCGTGACAAACGCTGGGGGCGTGTGTCCGCCCTTCATGCCATGTGAGTCGTACATACAAGCGCCAATTAGGTTGCTGCGCAGCATCAAAGGGCACGCTGGGGGTGTGAGAAATGCTGGGGGTGTGTGCCTGGCCTTCATGCCATGTGAACGCAATTGCGCCGCATCAAGGGGCACGCTGGCGGCGTGAGAAACACTGGCGGCGCGTTCTACGTTCTGCCCTTCATGCCATGTGGGTCGTACATTATTCAGAAGATCGTCTGCTGTGGCCGTGTGCTGGGGGCATGACAAACGTGTTCACCTGGAGGCCTGGTAAGTAACGTTACTGCAGCCTCTCCTGCGCGCTTTTACTGAACTCTCTCATTCAACTAAATTACACGCGCCTGCTACCATCAACCAGGGCTCTAGCCGGGCTCAGGCGGCGGATCAGTACACTAATTACACGCGCCTGATAACATCAACCAGGGCTGCAGCTGGGCCTCAAGCAGGGGAGCACGCGCCTGCTAACATCAAACAGGCCTGCATCTGGGCCTCAAGCGGGGGAACACGCAAATGAGCGTGTCTGCGGGGACAATTACTGCAGCCTCTCCTACTCAGTGTCACTCAACTCTCTCATTAAACGGAATTACCTGCGGCTGATAACTCTCTCATTCAACGACATTACACGCGCATGCTAACATCAACCAGGGCTGTAGCCGGGCTCAGGCGGCGGATCACTACACCAATTACATGCGCCTGCTAACATCAACGAGGGCTGCAGCTGGGCCTTCTCTGTCCCTATTCTAATGTAACAAACATTTTTGTCTACCGCGAGATTTTTAAATAAATTGCCCTTGCCAAATACACACATTACACACATTCTATTTAATACCCGAACAACGTCAGGACGGGCTGCTAGTAAATTATAAAGGCGGCCACAAAGGACCTCCTGTGCTGCGTGGCCGCCTCAAAAATGGTGCCACCTGGAGCAGACCGCCCCACCTTAGCTACGCCACTGATAAAAACTTTACACATTGCCTCCTAGTCAAGCGTGACTGCTATTGTGGCCAGATACCAGAGGGTAAGCATAGGATAATTTGAGGTTTGCTTGTTTTTCACACTGACAGAGATTGTGGTTGCTGCTTGAGTAGGGTTTCACCCACTCAACCAGTAACCCAATTTCCAACATGAATGTATCAATTTTTAAGTATAAATAATATGTGCTTAATCTCAAATGTAGGTTTAGTTATAAATAAACTATTTGTTCACTCATCTGAAAACACCTTTGTGAATCAAACTACAAATATCTGTATTATGTAAAAGCATACCTTAAATTGGCCACAATAATGTGGCAACATTATGAAGGTAACCCATAACAATATGTAAATATCATACTCATTAAAACATCCTCTATGGCTTGATAAGTACATCTGGTAGTATTTGTTCTGTATTGTGGTAGTTTTGGAAAATAAAGCAAATTGTACATCTGTGCTTTCTTCTTCATTTAACAATTCGATCGGCCATATACCAAAACTATGAAAGAAGCTGTAGCTGTCAGAAGGGTTTGCTGATATTGCTTTCTGCCAAATGTACATGCTATTACATAGGTACTTGATAATTTGAGGGTCTGTTAGAGAGGGATGGAAGAGGGGCTTCTGACACAAACTGCAGATGCCTGCCTGCTCAACTCACATATCTCCCACCACCCTATTTAGAGGCAAGGAACAACTTGATTTCTGAGAGGGAGCCTAAGCTTGCTCTGTCATTACAAACTCTTTGCCAACAGACTAACCACCGCAGGGCTTATCACGCATGTGCATTAAATGGCTGTCTTATGTTTGTTTTAGAAACCAAACCCACTGTTTATAAAAATAGAAATGCTGACCTATTCTTTATGATGTTGTGACCAGTTATCACTGCGTTTTTTTAAAAGTGTCCTACTCTCTTCACACAGAAGGGAATTCACAATGAGCTTTTCTGATAATTGCACATGAGTGGTAGGCTGGTCAACTGCAAAGAATGCTTCTAGAGAACGGCATTTTGCTCTACAGAAACTTCCTACTAAGTTTTGATTAACCACGAGGCCCCCTTTTCCAAGACATCAATTCCCATGGCATTGCATGGTTACTGTGCCCTGAAGATATGTGAGACAGTGACTGCTGTGCATTAATGGGCAAACTGCATGATCTTTCTGCCTGGTAACAATGTCTGCAATATGTGCTATTATCTACCTTGGAAGACTGATTCCTGATTGTGCAGCTAACTCCCACAGAAGAATTTTAATTGGATTATGTGCTTTTCCACCTCTTGCGCTCCATATGGTGGTAGAGAACAGAGCTTCCCATTATATAAACCCATTTTAAGGGCTTAGGTTACGTGTATGCATGTATTACATTAGAATTGACAATAAGACCATCTTTTCTGTCTATCTCCAGACGACGGCACTGACTTAAATACAAATTTGTCCAATTTATGTATAAATCTTAAAAATAAACCGTCTTATTTTTACCTTTCTTTGTTTAAACTTTTTTTTAATGTTTCTAACTGACACTGCTAAATGTATGTACTCGTGACATCTGTCTTGCAGTTAGAGGAGATTTGTCAAAATACAAAAGAAAACGGTAAAGCACTAAAATATGAAAGGTATGGCTATCTAAGCAATCCATAACTTGCACAATAGCAAGTAATGGACTATAACTCGCATAGCAAATGCAATGTGATTGCCCTCACTATATTTATATCAGTAACTAATAACACAACATACTTTAGCCCAAAAATAGTAATGCAATCATAGCAGTCTCTTTCATAGTGGTAAGGGTAAAGTGATATATAATCTCATCTGTAAAATAATTTCCAATCATCCCGGAGTGAGGTCATTAGCATCACAGAGGGAACCAATGGGTTCAGCACATCTTATTGCCTCAAATAAGGAAGAGCAAGTCATTTCTCCCTGACATTTTCTGAATATCTAAGTAAGATCACTTTATGAATGGGTGTCAGTTCTTCCCATTTGACATCCCCGCAACAGTTAGTGTTATTCTCTTTTGTTTTTCTTGACACCTGAGGGCATATCATTAACCACTGTACATATTTTCATTTACCATGATGGCACTTCAATTTGCACAAGTGCTGATAGGTTCTTGTGAACTATGAGCCTAATTATCAGTTTGTGCATATGGCCGATTTGTTCTCAGCTCAGATGTGCACATTACAATTTTAAACAATTATTTTACTTTTCATGAAGTTGTTTGTAACTAAAAATAAGGCAAAGACATGTGTTCACTAATGTAATACGTTGTTTTTAATCAGGTACAAATGACAGTTGCTAGGCTCAGGGGCATTTCTATAGCAATGCAGCATCTCAGATAAGTATTTTGCATGTTATCAGCAGTTATTCTGATTCATCTACAGGATATATCCTGAATTCATATTCAGCAAAACACCAAATACGCAAAGATCCAGGAAGGGTTTTTCAATAATCAAAAAGTCTGGTATATTAATGGGATTGTGTGATTTCCCACGTTTTCTTCTATTGAAAATAAATCCAACCATTTAGACTTGGATCTAACAATAGATGGTGAGAGCACAATGCTTGCCTGAAAGACTTCATTCTTACTGCAAAAAAGATTTTTGCATTTCCCCAATAGATTAAAGAAGCACCACCACAAAAGGCCCAACCCTGCAGAGTTGCGGTGACTGGTCCTACTGGCCTTTGCAATCGACAAGACATGTTGCATCTCCTACAACTCATTAAAATTAATATCCGTATCTGAATTTGAGGAAGCTATACATCAGAGCCCAGGCAATAAAGTCCCCGGCCCTGATCGGTTATCCATTGACCTCATTAGGCACTTATTAAGCACAAACCCCATTTTTGGGCCCCGTGTTTGCTAAATGTTTTAAACAATCTAACCAATGCACCACTAGCTAGTACTTGGTCAACTAGTATCATTGTCTCCATTTTTAAAGAGTATAACCGTTCCCAACCCAGTTGTTACGGACCCATCTCCTTGATTGATAATACTCTGAAAATCTTAGGGAGTGTTTTATATAACAAGATAAAAACATGGACTGAATATAATCTTATTTTACAACCAAGTAAATTAGGTTTTAGGAGTAAAGTAGGTACTGTAGAGCGCCACCCGGCCTCTAAACAACAATGTATCAAACACACACACACGCATGCTTTCACCCTCGGGACGGGCACGCCCCGAGGTATATAATAAAAGCACGGAAGACCGCTCGGGGTCTTTCCGGCATACCCTCCAGCTAGTGTGTGTGTCCATTACTAATCTAATATTGCCACGTGCGAGGCCCTGACCCCGCACACCACATTGGCGACGAGGCCGGTACCGCCCCCGCGCGTGCCTAGCCGCCTGTCGGAGCTGTTCGCTCCCTACCTGCTGCCTTCTGCCGGCTGTGGCTGCGGCTGCCTGGTGCCGTCCCTGGCCGCGGAGCTCGTCCGCCGGCCTGCTGCCTTTGCTCGCTGAAGGCTCCCGCCCACGCGCCTCCTGTCACGGAGCGTGTTCAGCCGGCGGGAGCTGTGCCTGCCTCTGTTCCTGGTGCCGGGTGAGTGCGCCGTCCCTGTGGCCCTGCCTGGGCCCCCCCCGCGCTACGTGCGTCACTGCCTGGGGGCTCGTCCTCCGCCCCGGCGTGTAGCGCGAGCGCGTGCTTCGTGAGGCGTGCTGCCCCGGCGGGGGAGGGGTGAAGTGGGGAGACGCTGCACGTCAGCCCCGAGGCTCCAGCCACGCGGAGCCTCCAACGCCTGCTCAGCCCTGCGCCCTCCCGAAAGGGGGAGGAGACAAGACAAGTGGTACACTGTCTCGCGCCAGGTCAAGGCACACAAACAAACACTGGCAAGGCCAACAACACCTCAGGACACTATAGGAAGGCCAACTGACAACACAGTGCCTTGGACGCCTGCAACGGCGCTAACCCTGCCCCATACCAAGTAACACGGCCAGTGTTAGGGAGGAGTGAGTCCAGAGAGGGGACACAAGCATGAATGACAACGCCACAGGAGGCGTGGCCGCAGCGCCTGCCACCAATGCCGCCCAACCTGGGCCCGCGGGCCCACCTCAACGCCGCGACGCCAACACGCACGTGATCAGTCATGCCCATACCGGGGTGGCCCCCATTCCACCTTTCAGTGAAACAGCAGACCCCGCAACTGCGGCACCGCGGTGGAAGGCGTGGCTGGGGCGTCTGAATCTATATTTCAAAGGGACCCGAGAAACAGACGACACCGTAAAGAGATCGCTCTTGATCCTCTATGGAGGCCCGGAAATATACGACCTTTTCGAGTCCCTCCCAAACACCGGAGAGGATGGTGACTACGACGCGGCGGTGGCTGCGCTGAATACCCACTTCGACCCCCAAGTAAACACCGACTATGAAAAATTTAAATTTAAGCGGGCGTGGCAAACTGATGCCGAATCTGTGGACATGTACTACGCTAGGCTGCGCCGGCTGGCCAGCAGCTGCCCATTCGCCGACCCGCGTGAGGAGATAAGGGACCAAATCATTGTGGGGTGTAGGTCGAAACTTCTCAGAAAGCTCATCCTCAGACAACCGGGAATCACGTTGGACGCCATCCTTGTCCTCGCTCGCTCCCATGAACTGTCAGACTCAAGAGCGGACGAAATGGAGCTGGCGCTCCGGTCCCCCATGGCCCCATCAGCCGCGCCCAAAATGGCGCCCATCAAAGAAGAAACAGTTGACGCGATACAAAGAAGACCAGCGGGTGGACGAGCACGACAGTGGCAACCCCGGGATGCTCAATGTGCATACTGCGGTGGAGACCACGCAGTGACAACTGTGTGCAACGCGAAAGGAAAGATCTGCTCGAAGTGTGGCAGGCTCAATTACTTTGCCGCCGTGTGCCAAGGAGGGAGATACAGGCCCAATGCCCCGAGGTCACGAGGCGGGTATGGGCCTCGGTCGATGACTTCAAGGGTGAGACAACTATCGCTGGAACCAGAACACCCACCTCCTGACACGCATGCCCAAGACCGAAGGCCGCATTATGAAGATGAGGAGGACGACGAAGTGTATGTGATATCGTATGTCAGCCGGATCTCCACCCGGAAAAGACCACCCCCCATGTGCACGATATCCGTGGAAGGCTCAGAAATCAGAGCACTCATTGACACTGGAGCTTCAGTGAATGTCATGGACTCTGATCAGTATGACCAAATGTCGCCCAGACCCCCACTTGCCCCGTCGAACGCCCGAATATACACCTATGGGGGCACAGAACCCCTGCCGCTGCGCGGAGTCATTAGCACCACCATCAGCAATGGAGAATACACTACAGAGGCCCGATTCCACATTACCGAAGGGAAGAAAGGCACATTGCTCAGCTGTAACACAGCCGAAGATCTGGGACTGGTTTTCTTCGCCAACCAGGTCCATCAATCACACGCCGACAACATGCTAAAAGAATTCCCAGCTTTATTTAGTGGCCTTGGAAAGCTCAAAGGCAAGAAAGTCAAACTGCACATAGACACCTCCATACGTCCTGTCGCGCTGAGACATCGAAGAGTGCCGTTCAACCTCCGCCCTCAGGTGGAAGAGGAGCTGAAGAGGCTTGAGGAGCTAGACGTCATCGAGAAGGTGTCAAGACCGACTCCCTGTGTATCCCGGCTGGTGGTGGCCCCCAAACCCAAGCAGCCTGGCGCCATCAGGCTGTGTGTTGACATGAGAATGCCAAACGCTGCCGTGAAAAGGGAGCGTCACATCACGCCCACCATGGATGACATCGTCGCCGACCTCAATGGGGCGAAGTGGTTCTCCAAACTTGACCTCAATGCAGGATACCACCAGTTGGAACTTGAACAAAGCAGCCGATACATCACAACTTTCTCTACTCATGTCGGACTCCGACGGTACAAGAGGCTAAGCTTCGGAGTATCATCAGCGGCCGAGGTATTTCAAAACGCGATTAGGGAAGTTCTATCTGGGCTGAGTGGGGTCATCAATCTGAGCGATGACATCCTCATCTACTCGAACACGCTGGAGGAACACCACGCCCATCTAAGGGCCACCCTACAGAGACTCCAAGAACACGGGTTAACTCTCCACCGAGCGAAGTGCTCATTCTATCAGGAAGCCGTAGACTTCTTTGGCTACAGGTTCACGCGCGAAGGGCTCCGGATTGACCCGAAGAAAGCAGAAGCCATCCAGAATGCAAGCACGCCCAGGAACCCATCTGAAGTAAGAAGTTTCCTCGGGATGGCCACGTACTGTGGCCGATTCATACCCAATTTAGCAGATCTGGCCGAGCCCCTCCGAACACTCACAAAACTGGATCAGGAGTGGGAATGGACATGCGCGGCAAACCAGGCCTTCCAGGAAATCAAGGCGAGCCTTCTGGATAAGGCCACGATGGCCTACTTCCAACTGCGCAGGAAAACCGAACTAATCGTAGACGCCAGCCCGGTAGGCCTCGGTGCAGTCCTGCTACAAGAATATGGCCGGGACGAGTGGAGACCTGTGGCGTACGCGAGCAAGGCCCTCACAGACACTGAAACACGGTACGCTCAAATCGAGCGAGAGGCGCTAGCCATCAAGTGGGCCTGCCACCATTTTCACTTATACCTCTGCGGCCAGCACTTCACCATCGTAACCGACCACAAACCGCTCCTGCCACTGTTCACAGGATCCTCCAGACTCGCTCCCCCGCGAATTGAGCGATGGGCAGTCCAGCTACAAGGCTACAACTTTACCCTAGTCTTTCGGCCGGGCGCCCACAATCCGGCAGACTATCTATCCAGACACCCAGATGTGACCAGAAAGGCGATCCCGCTGGCAGATGGGCAAGTCGTGGAAGAGTTTGTCCACATGGTGTCCATGGCTGCCTGCCCGGACACACTCACCCTGCCGGAGATAGGGGAGGCCACCGCTGCCGACGAGACTCTGACCCGAGTCAAGAAAGCCCTTGAAAATGGAAGCTGGACTCGGTTCCTGGATGGAGCACAAGGACTGCGACCGGAAGTGAGCCACGCCCGACAACAGCTATGGCAGATCCGCCATGAGTTAAGCATCGGAGACGAAGGAATCGTACTGCGAGGACACCTCATAGTTGTGCCCGCGAGCCACCAGCAACACATGCTCACGATAGCTCACGTGGGCCACCAAGGGATGGCCAAAACAAAAGCCAGATTGCGCAACAAAGTGTGGTTTCCAGCCATGGATCGCATGGTGGACGACATGGTGCGATCCTGTCACGCATGCACCATTACTGGTTCGGATCCAGCTCCGGCCCCAGTCATCACGGAAGAGGCGGCGACAACCCCCTGGACTCAGCTGAGCATCGACTTCGGGAGCTTCCCGGATGGTCGACACACGTTGATGGTGGTAGACTCGTTTTCAAAATTCCCTGTCGTGGAATTGCTCTCCTCCACAGCGTTCGGGCAAGTCAAAAAGGCGCTGGACCACATCTTTGCCACAATGGGGCTCCCAGATGAAGTGAAATCGGACAATGGGCCGCCTTTTCAAGGGAGAGAATTCCAAGCTTATCTGGAAGGACTACGGATTAAACACCGGAGAATCACACCTTTGTGGCCGCAAGCAAACGGCGAACAGGAAAGGCTCATGCGGACCCTCAATAGGGCCCTCTGCATCGCCGTCAACGATGGCAAAGACCCAGAAGTCGCTTTAGACCAATTTCTAAGTGCATACCGGCAAACTCCACATAGTACCACGCAATGTGCACCCGCACACGTCCTGTTCAAAAGGGCCCCAAGGGGAAACATCCCCACGTCCTCCACCTGGACACCGGAAATAAGGGACAGTGATGCGATCCAGTCTAGGAGAACCGTCACAAATCAAAAGGCAAGCGAGGGGCGACATGCCAGACGACCTGGGCTACAGGAAGGAGACACCGTGGTGGTGCAAGATCGCCACCCAGGATGGAAATTCAGAATCCCATTTGAACCGGAAAGATGGACCATTGAGAAGATTCGGGGAACGATGGTGACCGCCCGTCTCGGCCATCAGACTGTCACCCGCAACGTGTCTTGCTTCAAAAGAATAGGGAGACCGGATGGTAATTCCAGAGACACTGAAGAAACAACCGAGGCAGACTCAGGCCGTCAGGACGACGTAGGACCAGGGGACCAAGCCTCGGTGTCCCACCCGAACCCTGACAGGTCAGGTGAAGACAGACGTCAACCCATCAGTCCCCGAAGTGAAGCATATGAGCATACACCCTCAGCCTGTGACGGTGACGCAACCCCGGCCGGGGCTGCTGGATCTCCTGTCCGCCACAATCACCGATATCACCTACGGCCCAATCCCGGCCCCAGTCAAAGGCTACGAGACTTTGTGTGGACTTCACCATAGCTAAGGGAAAGAGCAGTCCGTCAGGGGAACTAAATTGAAGAAGGGATGTAGAGAGCCACCCGGCCTCTAAACAACAATGTATCAAACACACACACACGCATGCTTTCACCCTCGGGACGGGCACGCCCCGAGGTATATAATAAAAGCGCGGAAGACCGCTCGGGGTCTTTCCGGCATACCCTCCAGCTAGTGTGTGTGTCCATTACTAATCTAATATTGCCACGTGCGAGGCCCTGACCTCGCACACCACAGGTACCAACGAGCAATATTTAAATCTAAACTAAATAATTGGGAAATACACTATCGCACAGAGGTCATCCTTTTATTTGGCTTTAATGGACCTGACTTCAGCTTTCGATTATGTTAACCAGTCACGAATATGGTCCATTTTATTAGAACACGGGTTAGATGAGGCTTTAGTAGATTTTTTAGCATATTTGCATAAGGATTTGAGAGCCCGGGTTAGGATCAATACAGCTGGTGAGGTCTCTAACGACATCAGGGTCGGTAGAGGGGTCAGGCAGGGATGTGTTCTGGCCCCTCTACTTTTCATTATATACATCAATAACTTAAATAAAACACTGACCGAGCTAACCAATGATGTCCCCAGAGTTAACGGTAATATACTCCCCCCTACTAAACCCCAACGATGCAGTATTAATGGGCAGTGCCCCTAATGCTCTAGGCCTTTTAATGCAGGGTTTTGTCAATTTCATGGCCACTTTAGATTTATGCACTAATTTAAAAAAATCTTTTATAATGGCTTGTGGATAGAAGAAACACCTTTTAAATTCTATCACCATGGGCAATCAAAGTTTACAATGCACAAGCACTTTTCCCTATTTGGGGGTTGGTCTTTGTTGCCAACGGCTCCTGGTCTGATCACATGGTATACGGTATAAATAAGTTCTCTGAAGCTATTAACTCATTTCTCAGCCTACCACAACCAAGGATGAAGCCATTTAAAAAGAAAATGTAAGTGCATACCCACGGCAACCTATGGTGCAGTGGTTTGGGGCTTCTCACGGAGCTGTATCATTCTGCGTAAAGAAAACAGCTACTGTCGGAAACTCATAGGTGCCTATCTTCACGTCCAAATACATTTGCCACAGCGAATTTAACTTACACTATATTGAAGATTACATACAGGCCCACCCTGCCCTACTCTGGCTAGCAATCTGGAAAACACAAGCAGCAACCTTCATACAAGAGATTTTAGGAGATTACCTCAAGTGTGTAAAGGGAATGGACATTCCGTGGCTAGCAGAGGTGCGTTCAAGCAAACACAAGCAGATGATGTAAGGAGCGCTGAAACTTTTCAGACACTCACCCCCAGTCACAGATCTGAGTTGAATCCTTCATTGTTCTTTAGTTCACTTCGCCACCTCAGTTCAGACCCAGCTATATGCAAATCAGTCTTGACCTTGTGCTTCATGGGAACAGTCTAGGCCGAACTGCCAAGCCAGGTCTTCCCTGAACCGTAAACAAGCATTCTGGGACAGGTTTCTAGGGTAACACCTTTCAACAGCCAGGCTAGCTTGAATACAGTGGCAAAGTGAGCAAGGGACCCACGTCTGGGTATACTCTGCCAACTTAGGGCGAACAAAGCAAACACAAGGAGATGATGGACGGAGCGCTGAAACTTTTCAGAGACTCACCCCAGTCACAGATCTGGGTTGAATCCATCATCGTTCTTTAGCTCACTTTGCCACCTCAGTTCAGACCCAGACATATGTAAATCAGTCTTGACCCTGTACCTCATGGGAACAGTCAGGCCGAACTGCCAAGCCAGGTCTCCCCTGAACTGGAAACTAGCATCCTGCGTTCAAGCCTATGAAGGGCTAACTATGAATATATATTTGTAAGCCCAAATGAGATAGATACTGTCAGCAAAAAAGAAGTTTGGAATGCACTCTACACGCATTATAGCAAAGCAAGACTTGATAGGGAGTCTCAGAAACCGACCGTAGATACTTTTATGTCAATTGAGAATACTTATTATCAGTCAGCCAGCTACCTCACAAAGCCTTTGGCCATTGGGAGAGGGGACCTCTTTTCCGCTTAAGAGCGGGTACAGTGAAATATTTACTTTGTTGTCCCCTTGGTTTTCATGTTAACCATGATCTTTTGCCATGTCTGTGTGATGGCCAGAGCGGGCAAACAACATTGCACTTTTTATTCTTCTGTAAGTTTTATATAAAGAATGCTTAATGGTTGTTTTTAATACCTTTTTTAAAAACAATTCACCTATCCACCTTGAAGCTCCATATAGGTCTGTCCTCCATTTGGAAGATGATGAATTGGTTTTCCGCGTAGGCGCTTTCCTGAAAACCGATGTGCGTGCTCGCAATATGATGGGCATTTTATGAACAATGTTTTAACGTATTTGATTTTATATCTGATATTATGATGCAATTCTGTATTTTATATGTTGAAATGTGATTTGTTCTTTTAAGGATATGCATTTACCCAAATAAAGTATATTTAATTGAATTGAATTAAATTGAGCAAACTTACTTGTAGAAGACCTAAACATCTCTTGTAAAATATTTGCAGAGAAGTGTACAAACCCCTTATCAACAGAATGTCTCTTTTACAAAAATCATTGTCCCAGAAAAACAAGAGAAAGGGAACAATCCCTCCTCCAACCAGACCCACTACTCTACTAATTCACTTCAGAGTTTACTACAGCGGTTAGCTCAAAACATGTATTTTCAAGAGGCACGTCATTCCTCTTTGATAAGCAATCTCACTGCTCCCCCGGTTCAGGGGTCTAATAGTATCCTTACTTCTGTCTCTCCCAGATAGGGAATCATCACAATTGTCCTTATTTATATACAGAACTCTAAGGCTTTCTAAAGTGGGCAGGGCTATAAATCTATACATGTTTTAGTAATTCAAATTATAAACAATTCCACATGCATACATAATTGTACAAAAACGGCATATGAGCACATGATCTCTGCACACCAATCAGGATTACCTATGTTGGCTGATTCCTGTGGCAAATTAAACAGTGGAGGGGGCCACTCAAAATTCATCCCGAGTGCTGGAAAACCAGATGAATATTTATTGGATTGTTTATATGCTTCTGCGTTTTAGGAGAAATTGACCTTTATTCTCAAACTGGAAGAGTCTTGTTTTGAGGCAAGAGAGATATAATAATCAAATATAGCATTTTAAAAAACAACTTTGGAATTAAATTGGAGCACAGAGTTTATCTAAGTGGCATTAGGATGGGAAGGGAGGTTCCTCGTATTGGTTTTCGACCAAAGGGGCTGAGAAAGATTGCGTTTACTTACCTTAGTTGCCATGTTAGGGTCCCTTAAGTTATTGGTACTAATTTAAGGGACAATAGCACAGAAAACGTATTTGTAGCTTATAATCTCATCACAGCGTCCCCTTTGTGTATTGACATTTTTCCTAAATCATTTCGGACCCATTTATGAACAAAAGCAGTAAATCTGCACCCTCAAATGTATTCCTATGGATGGGGACAGATTTATTACTTTTGGGAATTTACAAATATTACCACGTAAAATATTTCACAAAATGTCACCTAGTTAAATCAAATCAAAGAGATTTTACTACAGCAGTGTGGATGAGTTAAGAACATGTGCAGACTATAGAGCACCCAATAGAATCAAAGTTAAAAACAATACCCTCCGCCATGATATCTGTTGTTGGCAGATGGGACCAGACATACAAGCATTTTCATTAAAATAGGCCTTAAAGTCAAAGTCTGAGAAGGTGCTAAGTGGAAAACTGTGTTTCACACAAAGTTTGGGGTATTTCAATATTAAGTCACCTTTCTTAGATTCTGTAACACTCCTCCAGCATTTCAATACCTTATGTTTTGATAAGATCACTAATATAGTTTGTCAGGATGATATATTAATTCATACAGATTCTTTGGAGACACACATACAACATGTCAGGATAGCGTTCCAACATCTCAAAGATCATCTTTTTGCTAAGATGGACACATTTGTTTTTCACTACTGTCGAGTTCTTGGGTTACATGATTACACCTGACAATATTAGGAGGGATGAGAAAAAGTATCAGTAATTGTTTACTGAGTAAACACCAACTACAGGGAAGGCTATGCAATGTTTTTGGGCTTAGACTACTTTATAATTGGTTAATATTATCAGTTTCCTGATATAATAAGAACACCCTCGGCATCACCTTTACAAAGTAAAGGTACATTTTTTTGTGCAGACTAAAGAGGATGACCAAGCATTCTCCTTTTTGAATGTACCTTTTGCTAATGCTCTTCATCATCAGAATAACTTTTTTCGGTTACCAAAGCAACCATAAAAGTGCATTGAAATGGCATTAAAAAACAACTACTGCTTATGTAGTCATCAGAGAATAATTTCTGTTAGTTTTACAAAAGTAAGTACAACAAAAGAAGGAGTATCCCCTCCTGAGGTTTCAAGAAATCTCACTTGAGGGCGTACTTTCTGGCAAAAAGGGAAAATTCAGCCTTTTGTTTAAAACCCCTCACTCACCCACCTAGTGGTGACATGCTTCATCATCGGGGTCCACCCTGGTGACCTAGCGTCACCAGGATGTGCTTCAACACCTGGACTACAGTGGAGCGGGTTGTGACTGTAGGTGCAAAAAAATGTTAAAAATTGTCCTGGTTTAACTCAAAATATAATTTTTATTTTAGAGCAACTGAACAATGGTTAAAAATTAAAGGCGAGACCCTGGTAGGTGAGTTACGACCAAGGAGTCTCTATATGTGTTGGTGTGAGTTGGTCGACATGTTTCTACCAATAGGGCGGTTGCCCGGTATTCTTCAGGACCAAAATCAGGTGGACGGAAGGTATGCGCCCCCTAAAAGGCGCACCCTGTCCTGTGCCCCTGAGTACGTAGTGGCTAAAATGGCCAAAGGTATATGAGCTCAAACAAAATCTGTGAGCTGAAAAAATGAAAAAATGGAGACTTAATATTAAGCTTTAGCGTGCTTTAACGGGCAGAGGGTAAGTACTTCACGCCGTCAGAACATATTAGTTTGCGGGCGGAGAGAAAGGCCATTCACCTACATCTACCGGCAGGTGAATGGCCTTTCTCTCCGCCCGCAAACTAATATGTTCTGACGGCGTGAAGTACTTACCCTCTGCCCGTTGAAGCACGCTAAAGCTTAATATTAAGTCTCCATTTTTTCATTTTTTCAGCTCACAGATTTTGTTTGAGCTCATATACCTTTGGCCATTTTAGCCACTAGGTACTCAGGGACACAGGACAGGGTGCGCCTTTTAGGGGGCGCATACCTTCCGTCCACCTGATTTTGGTCCTGAAGAATACCGGGCAA
Source organism: Lissotriton helveticus (assembly GCF_964261635.1). Taxonomy (NCBI): domain Eukaryota; kingdom Metazoa; phylum Chordata; class Amphibia; order Caudata; family Salamandridae; genus Lissotriton; species Lissotriton helveticus. The sequence continues at coordinate 924,199,521 of NC_136071.1, read as the reverse complement.
CCGCCCTATTGGTAGAAACATGTCGACCAACTCACACCAACACATATAGAGACTCCTTGGTCGTAACTCACCTACCAGGGTCTCGCCTTTAATTTTTAACCATTGTTCAGTTGCTCTAAAATAAAAATTATATTTTGAGTTAAACCAGGACAATTTTTAACATTTTTTTGCACCTACAGTCACAACCCGCTCCACTGTAGTCCAGGTGTTGAAGCACATCCTGGTGACGCTAGGTCACCAAGGTGGACCCCGATGATGAAGCATGTCACCACTAGGTGGGTGAGTGAGGGGTTTTAAACAAAAGGCTGAATTTTCCCTTTTTGCCAGAAAGTACGCCCTCAAGTGAGATTTCTTGAAACCTCAGGAGGGGATACTCCTTCTTTTGTTGTACTTAGTTCCTTTCAGGGGAATAGGAGTAACCTCATTTTCACACTTAGTGAAAAAACATCCCTTGCTCTCTCTCTTGTTCTTAAGTTTTACAAAAGTCTCATAAGTAAAAGTACAGATATAATAATACAATTCATAAATGTACAAATATAAACAATAAAATAAGAAATAATTAATCAGGATGCATAGTTCTGTGTGATCTCACAGCAGCTCACAGAAAAGTGCTAATGTAAAAGCAGGTCGTTTGATCACACCCGAGACCTACAGCCCTCTGTGCTACTGGAGAGTGACGCAACAGCACGCAGCGCAGGGACCCAACAGCACGCACCGCAGAGGATCGGCTAAGCATGGGCGGATTTTGCGGATCCACGATTCGCGGATTCAGCGGATTCACGGATCGTGGATCCGCAAAATCCGCGGATTCAGCGGATTTGCGGATTTGGGGGCGGGGCTTCCTCGGGCGTGTGGGCGGGGCCAAACGGACGGGGCTTCCACGCGAGCGCACATGCCTCTTGTGTGTCTAAAAGGTCAGAGACCGATCAGAGCAGCAGATTAAGAGACAGAAGCCCCTGGTCACAGGAACAGCACGGGGGTTGTGCTCGTAAAAGTCAAAGATGCCCAGCCTCCCAACGCTCACGTTTTTTTTTGGGCTGCTGAATGAGTCACTGCATTTGCGCTTCAACTAGTTCCAGCGACCAAGTGTGTGTCACTATGCAATCGCGCCGAAGTGCGCAGGGGTCCCTTGAGTGAAATGTCCATCATAGTGGGTAAATGGCGGGAAGACGGTGCACACCTCGAGTGTGTGGGCGGGGCCAAACGGACGGGGCGTCCATGCGAGCATGCCTCTTGTGTGTATAAAAGGTCAGAGACCGATCAGAGCAGCAGATTAATTATTTAATTGTGCCAGGACCGTCGTGCCCGAATGAACCCTGCCCTTCATATTTATTCAAGACACCACTGTTGAAGTAATTTACGATGGCGCCGGCAAGCTGCCAGCGCCATCCTGCAAAAGTTACTTAATTAGCTTCAACAGGAAGCTCCAACTGCTAAAATAAAGCAGGCGCTCGAGCCCCTGCTGTATCTTATCTGTTAGAGCTTCCTGTTGAAGCTAATTAAGTAACTATTGCAGGATGGGCGCTGGCAGCTTGCCGGCGCCATCGTTAATTAGGCGCGCGCGCTTGAACTTTTGACCGCAAAATCCGCTCCGCTCGCGGATTGCGGATTTTCGGCAAATCCGCGAGAGTTCGCGGATCGCGGATTTGCCGAAAATCCGCAAAATCCGCGATCGGAGCGGATTTTGCGCTCATGCTTAGGATCGGCAAGCCCGGCTCCCGAGCCCCCGAATCACCATGGAATCCTGTGAAACGTAAGACTTTGGCAACTGGCTGGTGGGCATATTCCCCACCTCCCCTCCCTCGGAGGCAGCCCAGTGTGAACAAGACCGGGTGCGGGAATAGGAGCAAGGGGGAGTGTAGTAAAGAGGGGACTGTGCCAACTGCCACCCTGCCTCAACTTGACTCGCTCAGACTTTGACCGGCAGCTATCTACCTCTAAGGGAGCGGCTCTTTAGGAAGAAAGAGATCGGTTGTGGAGGTTGACCACTGGTGATCTGTGATGGCTCCATCCAGGCTTCGCTTAAGATCTTGCAGCAGGCACCTTGAACCTGTTGGAGCCCACAGTTTTTCTGCTTAGCGGTTAAGAGAAAGGGTTATATCAGAGACATAAGCAGGTGAAGGAGGGGGGAAGGAGACTGGTAAAATGGTAGTTTGTTGCTCTCTATGCTCATCCCCGGGCCTCTTCATTTATTTTAGCTCCTCCCTGCCTATATCTTCCCCTTTCTCCTTATTCACTTTAAAATATACACTGCCGTCTGCTTACCTACCTGCCTTTTTACCTTCTCGCTGGTATAGTAATCACTCTGAATGTATCTTAACTGAAAGGGTACCGGCAAGAAGGGCAGATGTGACTAGCTTGCCAGAGTGCAAAGGAGTCCCTTTGCTGTTGAACTGTACAGAAAAAGGAGCGGCAATGTCCAAAAATCCAAAAAACTGAATGAATGTAGTACTCTAGTCTTTTTTTTCTAATCCTTCTCTGTTCTGCACCCTGGCATAAAACTGGAACTGTTGTCTGGAATTAGACAGGCTTGATCTAGTACCTGAGATAGGAATTGAGGAGTGATCCTTGTAAGCCTTTCATAAGCCCAGAGTGGCTTTAATGACTCTGAGTATAAATACCTAAATCTTGAGGTGTCAATACAACAATAACTGCTGCCGCTCTTACCATTTGCGTATTATGGCATACAAGAAACTCAAAACCAGAACAAATACACATCAAAAGCTTGGGCACAGACCAATCCTTAAGGAAGTTTAAGTGCAAAGCACCCCATATTGGAGCAGTGTCGGGAACCTTAGAAATAACAACATTCTTCCCTATCCTCTCAAAAACAAGTGACTTAACAATAACAGCTGAACATGGAAACTCCCAGGAACTAAGAAATTATACGAATCAAGAACTTGAGAAATTAAAGTCCAACAATAATTTGCAACTTGACGAGGAACAAGAAATAAAACAGGCTATAGAATATACAAAAGTTGAAGCACTTCAAGAGTCCTTGGAACTAAAGTCTCAAGTACAACCATTCAACAGTACACCAAGTAATATTTCAGATCAAGGGGAAAACTTGTCGCATTCACCAGAATTTCCGTTATTCAACACTCTGCAATCCTGCAACAGGTAAGATCCAATTTCTAGCGCTTTATTTACACTACCAAATAATCTGGAATCAATACTGGCTCTTATGGAAAATTAAATGTAAAATTCAAATCAGACTTTGGAAATGCAAACTGGAATACTGCAATACCTAGTGGAGAAAAAAGCGACACAAGCAAAATGATTCAACCCCTCCAAGAAAATCAGAAAGAATTGAGGGAGAAAAAGAACAGAGTTTTACATTTTTTATTGCTATCTGAAAACCTTCACCCACTCAAAGTACAAATGGCGACTCAAACAGGTACAAATCCACCAAAAAAGAGAAAATTAAGGGTTCCTACAATGATAAAATTTACCCCCATCGTAAATTATTTACGGGGTACACAAGTGAGAGTACTACACCAAATGTTATCTAATTTTTTAAAAAGTTTGATCGGAAAAGGAACCAATAAAGCAATTAGAAAAACAAGAAGAAACGGTTATCCCTGGAACTCCAATTATAAGGGAGTTACGACCTACGCCGAAGCGAAAGGACAAGAGAAACAACACAAAGGGGAAAGGTAATAAGAAAAGAGCAAAACGTAGATTTTTGAAACAAAAGACAAGGAAACTAGAATTCCCACAGTCCCTGGCTTCAGAACAGAAGGTTTGACTAACACACAAGTCTTGAAGTCTCCAGAATCTACTCAAATTATCAACCACCATTTAACATCAAATAAAGTGAAAGAAGATCAGAATAAATTAAATCCTTTGACACCAAATTTCCCTATTAATATTATAAAAGATCACCAAATTATTATTAACTTAGATAATGAAGTTAAATTTTCCTTGCGGAAATTAAATGACATGGGTGAGCAGACTGAATCATGTACTATAGAAATAACTGACATATTCCCTGTTGGAAAAGCTCCACTGATCCATGGGAGAATAGTACATTTATTGCAGAAGATTGATGCTCTTCACTCACTTACAACAGCCTAAATAAAATTAGTTGTCTTCCAGAATAAATTCCAGTTTATGGTGGCAAATGTTGAATTCTGGTCGAACATGATCCCATTCATTATTTTAAAAGAAAGTGATATCCTCAATAAAAATTAATTTGATGTTGTGGAAGTCAAGAAAAGTGTAATACAGCACAAAAACCAAAAAGAAAAAAACGATAGTAAGATCTCCTGTCATAATCGAACATTTCATGGTCCTGAAGCTCTAATGAACGTACCAGAAGTAACATTAACTATTTCAATAAAAGATGGAGAGCAACAAATTTGTAATCACAATTTTTTTTAAAACTGCGACAAATTCAAAGGAACGCTCCTAGTCATCGATCTCCAGCAATTTTGAAAAGCATCAAACAGGGTAACGTAAATAAACTCCCTTTTTAACAGAACCTTAAAAATTGCATTCTGGAACATCGCTGGGAAAGAACCAGAAAAATTAGCTCCAACCCTCGAAAACTCCCCGGCGATAGAAATAGAAACATGGGCTTCAGAAACCTTTGATGTAAAAGATTATTTTGTGTATGATATCCCAACAGAGGCTGTGAGAAGGGGCCAGGCTAACGTAGGTCTTGCAATTCTCCTGAGGGAAATTTTGGGGGGGGGTCTGGAAGTAGTCAATATGTCCCTCCAGAATGTTCAATGTATTAAGATCAAACACAGGAAAGAAAACCCGGACACAATACATGATCTGCTAATTTTTAACGTCTATATCCCCCCAGGACCTTCATAGGATATCTTAATAATCATTTGAGAAAATAGAATTAGTTATAGAATCTAAAGGGAATCCTTCAGTAATGATATTAGGGGATGTTAATGGAAAAATATCAAACACACTCTTGGCCAAATGGGGAATCATTCACATGATGAAGCTCTGTCAATACCATTACCTTTATTTCCAAGGGTAAAATCTGATAACTGGGGGGAAATTCTTCTTTCTTCTGTGACCACAATGAATGAAGTCATATTAAACAGAAGAATAGGAGGTGATATCCCTGCTGCCTGTACGAGCAAAAGCATTTCTCCTCAATTCTTGATTACATAATTTGCAGTTCGGACCTATTTGGAAAAGTTAAATCATTGAACATTAAAATTACACAAGAAAGTGATCACACAATTTTGTGTTTGGAAACAGAAATCCTAATGCAATCTATTTTTCCATGTTCCCTAACTCTCGAAAATGGTACGGCTGAAGTAGAACCTAAAACTGGGTGGATAAATTGGAATTCAAATGAAATTGATAAAATGAATACGGCAATAATTTCCATGCAATTAGATTCTTGAAGAATTGTAGAGGATCATATAATAAACTATGAAGAAACTGGTTATATGATTTGGGCCTCCCTGCAGGATCTGTCAAATGGGCAAGATAAGCGCAAGTGATAACTAAAAGTAAAGAGTTTAGATTGCGAAACAACAAAGTTAAATAGATTGATCAAATTGCAATTTCAAAAATGCTATGGGACCAGACGGAAAGAAATACCAAAGCTGAAAAAAGTACGAAAAAGAAAAGAGATAAAAAATTTCAAGATCAAAAAGACAAAAACTGGTTCAACATCCTAATTGCAGTAAAATACAAAAATAGTAAAGCATTTTGGAGTATAATAGCTAAAGAAATGGGTCCAAGGAAACCCCTACAATCATCTCCAGTACCATCATTTGACTGGGACAAATATATATACGAGTTATACAATCCAAACCCACAGAGTTTGGAAAAAAAGTAAACTTATCTGTAGTAAGGATAAAAAGAATCAAGATGTTTTAGCATCATCAACTAAATAAATAGCCCATTATATAAAGGCCGCAAGCTCTTATGCAGTAATAGGTCTCCCTATACTCTCATTGATTTTCTACTGGGAAAATTCCGAAATCATGGCAGGGAAACATTGTGGTCTCGATCTTAAAAAAAAGGTTTCAGGTTAATTTCCAACAACAATCGACAGATTGCCCAGTTGGATGCCACTGTGAAGATCTTAACAGCTTGTGTTTTGGATCTTCTGAAAGAATGGGCATTTTTCAGAGGAGTGATACCTTAGACACAGGCCGGTTTTCGCCCAAAACATTCTGTAATAGACAATATTGCGGCTCTACAGACAATCATAGATAAATATGTATTATCAAACTACAGGTGGTCTTCTGTGCTTTCGTTGATTTTACTACTGCTTTCAACAGTGTAGATAGACCAACTCTCTGGAAGAAGTTAGAGAGGCTAGGAATTCCAAATGACCTACTCACAATAATTATATCATTACATACTTCAACAGGGTGAAGAGTACGAATAGGGGAGAAAAGAGATTAACTCAATTAATACCTACAAGGAATGGATTAAAGCAAGGCTGTCTTCTGGCCTCCATTTTATTCTCCCTCTATATAAGTGATCTCCCAGAGTATTTTTGACAAGTTACTAATTTCCTGCCAAAAATAGCATTTAGTAATATTCATATTTTAATGTAAGCTGATGATGTTGTAATTTTAGATCTCACACCAATCGGGCAACAAAAAAATGTAGCCACACTAAATTGCTAGCGAAAGAACATTCCCTCATCCCAAATATCTCTAAAATGAAAGTTGTCCCTTTTAGAGGGACAAAGCAATAGCTTCACTTTAGTTGGACACTAGGCGGAAAATCCCTAGATGTTGTAAAAAAAAAGACCTATTTGGGACAAATTTTCTCCCAAACTTTACAAAAGTACTCCATTTACAGCATATTGGGCTTAAGGCCGATGCCCACGTTGGCGCACTACAGAGGTTTTACTCTTCCTCTGGGAATAGACATTTTTATTCTCTGCTAGAGGTTTATCGCATGAAAATACCTCCTATTTTATCTTACGCCCTAGAATATATATTGATTAAGACTTGGCAAAAATGAAAAGCTAGAAAAGGTAACATTTCACGCAAATTGATAAACGTTAACCGAGTAGTCCCGCTCCGAGTATTAAGTTTAGAGCGATCTTTAGTTAGCTCTTATACCAGAGCCATCTCTAAAATAATTAGATGGGCATATAATGTCTTTACAGGCTGATTTAGGTTCTTTAAGGAATATTTTAAAATTGGAGACCTTTAGAAATGAGTCGTGGCAATTTACTTTTAATAAGAATCTCAGCATTGCACTAAACCTGTCCCATTGCACTGTAGCACTTTTAAAATCTTAGACACCAGCACATTTGAAGAATTTGTCTCCAAGAATAAGCTACGACCTGGATGTAAAACGTTGTTTTCAATTAAAATCATTTGCACAATTAGCAGGCAGTCTAGAATGTAAAACACTGCAATGATATATATGCTTTTCATTAGAACACAGGGTCCGGTGCACTATACTCTTATTGCGGTTTGGGATTCTTCTGTTAAAAACATATACCTCTAAATGGAATAATTGTGAAAACACTACAGGGATTTGTGATTTGTGTTACGGAGGAGTGCAAGATCTACCTCATGACTTGCTAGTCTGTCCAAATGTGACCTTGGTAGAGCCTTGGCATTGGTATTTAAAGCCCATTTGCATTAGATATAACATTTTCTCTGCTCAAAGTTTAATAAAGTTTGGTGACACCACCTGAACTTTGCGCCCCTTTTTGGCAAACGCTCCTGGGGCACCGCAGCTCTCTGGAGGGGAGAAGCCAACAGGCCACGTGGAAGTTACCCCGGTAGGTGGTGGTGAGTACCCCAACGCAACGAGTCTGCAGCCAAAGTGGGATAATGGCAACAAGTAAAGAGGGATGTGGTTCGCATCAGTCTAAGATTGACAAATTTGCATGGCAGAAAACTCAGGAGGGAGGTGCATCGTGCCCTGCTCCGGAGCAGGAGGAACAACAGAAACCAACCGAGCAAGAATCCCCCACGCTATACGATGTGATGGCGGCAATGGCTAGTGCACACACTTCCATGGAGGGGCGCCTAGACTCCGTCTCCACGGACATATCCTTACTCCGGGCAGACCTTAGGAAGATGGACTCTAGGGTCAAAGAGTGTGAGGATGCTGCCTGTGACTTGAGTGCAGACACAACAGGTTTTCACCAAGCCGGATGATATATGGGATTAGCTGGATGGATGGCGGAGAGTAGGAGATCGAGGGAACCCAGACCGGCAGGATCACCGAGTAGGGAAGACGCCAAAAAGACAAGACCCAGCACAAGGAGACAGAGACCAGCACAGCATGGGCGGCTTGTGAATTGTCTGTAAAGTCTCGGACTAGGATCAAGTGGAGGAGTCTTTTTTGAGTCATGGGGAATTGGGCGACACCTCTCGGGTCTTTGAAACCTGGATGGGTAAGTGATCTCGGAAGCTTCTAAGAGATAATCAGTCTGAAACAAGCCAGACAAGACTGAATGAGAGGGAGAAAAGTGGAAACCATGAACAATGATCGTCGACACATGGAGCGGATGAGTATAAATTGACAGTTCACACACAACTCATTTAGCACACTGTCTGATCAAAATGGAGGTTTGACCCACGACTCCTCCAACACAGGGATGGGAGGGCGACGGGCACTCAGCACAGTTTGGGAGGCGGACCGATGGACACCGTCATGCAGAGAGGCAGGGTGAGGGGAGGGGGGAGTTGTTGGGGGGTTGCAGAATTGTTTGTTATAATGTTCATGCTGAGCAACGAAACACATCACAGTGGTCATCTTCAGGGTTGAACACATGACCACACACCTTAGAGACACCAGGGTTAGGGACAGGGGGGATCATATTCAAGTCTCAGCTCATTCAAAGCAGTGGGAAAGGGAAGTAGCTCAAAAACCTGGAATCAGGACAGGTGTACCGAGGGAAACTTCTGTTTTATGTTCACCAGGGAAAGGGGGCCTATGTAGATTCTTCACTACCCCGCCATCAACTAACACACACCCATCAACGGCTAGCAGGAAAGGAAGAGACCTGAGGATCCTCACAAGGTAACGTAAGCGAGTTAGGTTTAAAGTAACGAAGATGGGTTTGAATTATGAACAGGAAGATCTGGCGCTCTAGCATGTACGAATAAGAGTTAGACTCGTGGTTCCAGAGTGCACGGTGCCAACAGGTCAGGGGTAACAAACCCAGACAGGAAACTACCCCTGTAAAGGTGTAGGTCAAGCCTCACACCATACAAATAAGTCCAAGTCCTGTGCACACGTATCAAAGTGTTAGAACCAAATAAATGTAACAATATTCAAGAAAAAAGTAACAAAGGTCGATATCCAGAGTTGCATAAAGAGTAGATTTATAATTCAATCTTGATCAGTACACATGAAACAAACCAGCCGACACATGTTTCGTCACACCGTATAGAAGATGTGACTCTTCAGGGCTGTGCATTTCTATAGTGGATCGGTAAATCGCAACACCGGTGTTAATTCGAACCCGGATGCGGCAAGGTAAAGAATGAGGCGTGTAAAACGCATGTGAAAAACGATTCCCTGGTGGATGTACGTCACGGCATGGGAAGACAAAGGACGGGTGCGTCTGAAGTCGTCCCATCCCATCTCCCCCCCATTCTCAGTCCTCACCACCTCACCTGCACCCCGCCACCCCTAGCTTACACTCATCCCTCAACTTCCCTCCCCATCCTACCACTTACTCCCAGCCCAATAACACCAACCCCCTTACTAATCCAATCACACCCCTCCCCCCCAACTTTCATACCCCTCCTACCACCAACCCCCTCACTTATACCACCAACCTCCTCCCTAATTCAACCTCCCCCCCAACTTCCCTCCCCTTCTGAACACCAACCCACTCACTAATACCACCAACCCCTGCACTAACACCACCACACCCCTCCCCCACCACTATAGTACCATAGACACTTACTCACCCTCAGTGCCCATCCCCAACACCTTTCCCAATCCCACGCTGGACAATATTATGTCCACCCTCCTCCAAGTCAAAGAAGATTTTCACACCCTCAAAGAGTTACTCTTCATACACCCCAGACACCCCCTACCCACCACCACTTCCCCGCCTAACAAGTCTCCCACCCATCCTACTCACCCAAAACTCCCCACACTGGACCTCAATCCCCGCTCGCAATCCCACCAACCGCTCCCGACGCACCATCAATCCACTTTTGGACCACGACATACGCACACTCCTCCGCTCATATGACCCAGTTCCCCAAAACCACATAGCCACCACACACCTTTCCATCCCCACTATTCATTCGAACCCCCTTAGGCACCCCACACAAAACAACAGAGGCTCCGTCCCTAATAACCTTAAAAAAGTCCCCCTCACTCTAGAACCCTCTACCACCCTTTTCACCCCCAGGCTAAAGTGCACACAACTCAACTGCAGATCGGCCCCTAGACACTCCTCCGACATCGCTGATCTCATCAAAACACTGGACCTTGACCTAACCATTCTGACTGAAACCTGGTTAACTGAATCTTCTACACTGATCATGGACATTCTAGTTCCCCCCAACTACCACATCATTAGACTTGACAGGTCCGGCAAGACAGGCGGTGGAATTGCATGTATTTATAGAAGCAACCTCTCAGTTACTAGAGTCACCTCCCCCTCTCTTACCTCCTGTGAATACATCTGCCTCGATGTCATCAGCGAGGGCAAACCTGTATGCTCTTTACACGTCATCTACCACCCTCCTGGGGACAACCTCATCTTCACCCAACAACTCATTGACACGATCTCAACCAATTCCGGACGGCAAAACACTCACATTTTCCTTGGTGATTTCAATCTCCACTGGAACGATCACAGTGACGCGGTGGTAAATAGTCTCAAAAATTTCCTAAACGCTCTTGACCTCACCCAAATCTGCAACAGCCCGACCCATGACAAAGGCTCTATCCTCGACCTTATCATCTCCAAGGAGGACTCTACCCAACTTGGGTCAATCCAACCCTGTGACTGGTCAGACCACCACATTATCACATTCTTCATCAATGAAAAAGTTAAATTTAACCCGGCTCAATCCACCAAATCCAAGGTCTGGAAAAGGGACCTGAAGAAACTCAACCCCAACTCTTTACCTTCCCACAGCTGCAATCTCCTCCTTCCCCCTACCGGCGCTTCTGACCGATCACTACCTCAACTCTATGACTTCAATAATCAATGAGACCGCCCCCTTGCAACTGAAAAGAATCTCCACTAAGAGCTCTAACCCATGGTACGATGGTAGACTCAACGAAGATAGACGGGCCATGCGAATGGCAGAGCACACCTAGAGATCAGCCCCTTCGGCACTGCACCTTAAAACTCTTAAGAAAAGGAGAAACGCCTACTTTAGGAAAATCAAGCGCTCAAAATCAGATTTCTTCAGCCTCCAGCTCGACCAAGCAAAAAAACAGCCAAGAAAACTGTTTGAAATAATCAAAACACAATCCAAGGAACAACCCCAACAATCACATAGCACAATGGGCGATATACCATCCTGTGAAGACTTCTCTGCTTTCTTTAAGCTAAAGACTGATAACATAAGGAGCAATGACGTAAACCTTTACTCCAGCCCCCACAGCATAACACCCACTGAACCAAAAAACAATGCTGCATGGTCTTCCTTTGACACCTACTCAGAAGAAACAATTGACAAACTGCTCGGCACCTTGAAACCCTCTAATCACCTCACAGACCCCCTTTCCTGCTAACGCTGTAAAAGACTTCATCCCATTGCTCCTCCCACTTTGGACCACAATTATTAACAGTTCACTTCAACAAGGACTCATCCCCGACTCCCTCAAAGTGGGACAAGTCTCGCCTATACTCAAGAAACCAACAGCTGACCCTACTGACCTAAACAATTATCGTCCTATTACCAATATCCCCACCCTGGCCAAACTGTTGGAAAAATGCGTCCAACTCCCATTGACAAAACACATTGATCAGTTTGACCTCCTCAACCCCCATCAATCAGGCTTCCGAGCAGGACACAGTACGGAAACAGCTATGACACACATAATTGATGACGCCCTCCAAATCCTAGATCAAAACGATACCTGCGTCCTCATCCTACTTGATCTCTCCTCAGCATTTGACACCGTCAAACACGAGAACTTACTCGAGCTGTTAAACACCAGAATGGGTCTATCTGGGACTGTTCTCAAGTGGTTCACTTCCTTCCTGCATAACCGGTCCCAGAAATTCAAGAGCAACAACTTGATGTCCCCACCTGTGCCTGTAACATTAGGCGTCCCACAACGATCCTCCCTATTCCCAAACATTGCTCAACCTAGTCATGGAGCCTCTCACCACCTTGTTACAAGCATCTAATGTACACTTTCACATGTACGCCGACGACACCCAAATATATCTCAAATTACAATCCCGCGAAGACATCAAACTTCTGAACTCAACGCTCAGAAACACCCAATCATGGCTTGCCGACAATCACCTCAAACTCAATGCTCTGAAAACTGAGTTCCTTCTGATCTCACCTCCCGCCAAAATCTCCACCACTCAAACTTGGCTTAAGCACCTAACTGCACTCAATGCCCAACCTACCATTGTGGACTCCGCGAAATCCTTAGGCATAACTCTTGACGCCAATCTCAACAGGCAGCAGCATATCAGCAAAGCAACTAAGGGAGCTAATTTCCAAATCAATACTTTGAGGAAACATAAACCCTTCCTCCCAGCCAAGGACTTCCAAACTGCAGTACAAGCCCTAGTCATTCCTCGCGTAGACTACGGAAGCGTCGCCCTCTGCGGACTCCCCCTATCAACAACCGGACCCCTAAGAGCCTCTTTGAACCCTGCAGCGAGACTTATCACTGGATCAAAAAAACACTCGCATATTTCCCCTGACTTAAAATCCCTGAACTGGCTGCCTTTTGAAGCCAGAATACATCTGAAAATTGCCTGCATGACACACACGGCTGTACACCACAACTCACCCAGCTACCTCACCCAGAAGCTGACAATATTAGGTGGCTCAAGAACCACTAGAAGCACAAACAATCTTCTTCTGAAACCTCGAAGATTCTGGAAGGAAAAAATGTATAAACGCTCCTTTTCAGGAATGGCACCCAAGATCTGGAATGCACTCCCTCCAGAAACCAGGCTAATCTCCTCCACTGCATTTTTTAAGAAAGAAGTAAAAGCTATCCTCATGGCTAAATTCACCTGAACTTTTACTTTGGATCTATTTGAGACTCTGCACTTATTTGTACTATTTGTTTATCTGATTGTCTATTTGTACTATTTGTTTATCTGATTGACTATGCTCCTTCATGTACCTACCCTGTTTTGCTACTCATTTATTACCTACACTAGCAGCCCGTCCCGACGTTGTCCGGGTATGAATTGCTGCCGGCCAGTAGTATATTGTTTTGTACGATTTCGTTTTGATAGCATTTCTTATCTGTGACAGGCCTGTGAAACGCTCCGATTCACAGTGCACTGCTGTTGCACTTAAGAGTGCTCGTTCAGTAGTGTGTGAACTCGAGTTTCCCTACTTTATTTTTCCGGGCAATATTATATAGCGCGAACTCGACAACATGGCATGAGCACAATTTACATTACAGAAGAATACATTAATTTGTGGTAGGCACAGGGAGACAATGCGATTTGCCTGGAATCACAGGATGTTGAGCTGATGCCGAGATTCGAACGTAGCTCCCCAGCTCTAAAGTTCGCAATTCTAGAACTTGTGGCTGGAGGTGTGTCTAAAAGTGTATGTCGGTGCTGGCCATCAATGAGAAAGACCTGTGCATTTTTTAAATGGGTGGTGAAAAAATATGAGTATGTTGCTGGAGATGTGGGCTGCCGTGCCACCAATGTACTTACCGGGGGAGGGTAAACACCCATTATTCCGCAACTTTCTTTCCGCATACCATTACTCCGCATATTTTCATTGCGAAAGTACCATGACTCCGCAATGCCGTTATAACGCATGGCATTACATTTTATATGCTTTTATCACGCATACATTTACAACGAAATTCGTTGTAAATGCATAAATGGTAAAAGCATGTTTTTTTAAAAGTTTGGATAAGGTAAGTATGTGTATAGGGGTATATGTTTTGGAGTACTGAGGTATATGTTTTGGGGTGTTTGGGTATTTTAAGGGTGCAGATATAGTTTTGGGTTATGGGGTACAGGGGTAGTTTTAGGGTTTAGGGATAGGTATGGGTTTTAGGGTACAGGGGTATTTTAAGGGTTCAGGGCTAAGTTTGGGTTTTGGGGTACGGGGGTATTTTTAGGGTTCAGGGCTAGGTTTCTATTTTGGGGTACAGGGGTATTTTAGGGTTCAGGGGTAGGTTTGGGTTTTGGGTTACAGGGTTATTTTTAGGGTTCAGGGCTAGGTTTGGGTTTTGGGGTACTGGGGTATTTTTAGGGTTCAGTGGTAGGTTTGGGTTTTGGGGTACAGGGGTATTTTAAGGGTTCAGGGCTAGGTTTGAGTTTTGGGGTACAGGGGTATTTTAGGGTTCAGGGGTGGTTTTCGGGTACAGTGGTATTTTTAGGGTTCAGGGCTAGGTTTGGGTTTTGGGGTACAGGGGTATTTTTAGGGTTCAGGGGTAGGCTTGGGTTTTGAGGTACAGGGGTATTTATAGGATTCAGGGCTAGGTTTGGGTTTTGGGGTACAGGGGTATTTTTAGGGTTGAGGGATAGGTTTGGGTTTTGGGGTACAGGGTATATTTATAGGGTTAAGATGGGTTAGTGTTTAAGGGTGTTGGGGGATTTTAAGGAGTAAGGGTGGGTTATGATTTTGGGGTGCAGGGATATTTAAAGGGAGCAGGGTGGGATTATCACACGATATGAGACATGGCATGAAGGGCGGAACGTACCACACGCCCCCAGCGTTTGTCACGCCCCCCAGCACACGCCCACAGCACAATGCAGACACGCCCACAAGGGACTACTTTGGTGGCACGGTTCTTTTACCTTTTAAATGTATATGGTGGGTGTCTGCATAGCCTATGTCCTTCTGCTGCAACTGCCCTTTCCAACGCTGTATTAGGTGTTGTGGTTGGTGCTCTGGTTCCTGAGATTACCCGCCTCAAAGGTTTGGGCTCTCTCTTTATTATATTAGTATAGATTTATTCTGAAAATCAAAAGTCTGTTAATCTCTCTCTTGTTTTTGTAAAGCGCTCTGATATCTGCAAAGATCTTGTTCGCGCTATATAAAACTTTCAAAATAAACAGTGTTCTGTGCTGCACGAGTGGGTGCAGCGATCTGTTCAGTCGATCCAGGTGGCGGAAGATCCAATGCTGTGACGTACAGCCCACCAGGGAATCGTTTTTCACACGTGTTCTGTTAATGCAATCACATTTGTGAGGACCCTTAGAGCCCTCTTGAACATGGTATCTATCATTCTGCGGGGTACTATGGCAAATCCAGTAGCCTTGTGTTTGCTCATAGTTCCCAGAGAATAAAGCACTCACCCGAGGGAGTCAAGATGAAATATCAGAGGGAAATACCTTGGAAGATTGTGGGCCCAGTTTTGCCTCCACTGGCTGTGGACGGGCGCAGATGGGCCTGATCTTGGCCCGGCCTTCGACCCAGGCATGTCCCTTGCCGCAGGCATAGTCCAGTGCTTTAAAGCACATCACCTGCTGCTAGGCCCATCCTTAAGACTAGCGAGCCTGGGGGACGAAGACCCAACTCAGCCAGGGCCTCCATTAATGGTTGAAGCAATGTGGGTGGGGGCAACCACTTCAAAAAATGCTCCTATTTAATATCGAAAGAGATTCCTCTTATCATGCTTTGGAGGTGTTCCATCTCAGAGAAATCTATTCACTGGGCAGGTTGTTCCAGTAGGTTATTGTTTTTCAAATGTTTTCTTCATCCCCTTTTTGGAAAAGGCAAGTTTTACTGTAGATAACAGTGGTGCTACTGATTGTATAGAGGTGTAAGGGAAAAACCACTTGGATCTGGTTGAAACCCTGGCAGAGTTCTTTTACAATACCTCAACTTCCAAAAGAAATGAACAAAGAGGTAAAAACCCTTGGTATAATAGGGCATGCAAAGACGCAAAGAGTTCTCTGTTGATTAAATTTCGAGAGGGTGACAATGTGAGCATCAAGGAAGCAAGGGCATTTTTTAAGAAAACTATCTTATTTGCTAAATCTGAATGGGAAATTGACAGATGGCAGGCCATTAAAAAAGCCCTAGATGATAGAGATTCAAGAGGGTTTTGGAACCTGGTGAAGACAGGAAAACCTGAGGGCATGTTCGCAATAGAGCCAAACCTTGGGGAGGAGGTTTGGCGTAGTCATTTTAAACTTTTATATTCAAAGTCTGAAGCAGGAGCTACTGTGAAGGGCCTGCCTGTTATTGACTATATCCATGTCCCATTTGCTGAGATACCTCCCTGTTTGTTGGCTGAGGTATCAGTGGCGTTGGCCAAAGTTTTACCGAACAACGCACCCGGACTGGATTGGGTACCAGGAGACTTGATCTGAGTAGGTCATCTGGGCCCCATATCTGCAGTGTTTTTTTAATGCAATTCTTTATGGCTTGAAACCCCCTCCAACCTGGGCAGGTGCTTAGATCATCCCCATTTTTAAAAAGGGTTCCCCCCTAGAACCGGCAAATTACAGGCCCATTGATGCCAATCGATGTCACACAAAAGATCTTTGATCGAGTTCTTCTGGGAAGGTTGCAAACCTGGATGGATGAACATAATATACTAACTCCCTTACACGCAGGATTTGGTCCAAAACATCAACCATAGATCAGCTGTTTAGATTACAGCTAATCTATTGGAAAACTATAACACTGGAAGGGGGCTCTCTCTTCTTAACGTTCGTGGACCTCAAATCCGCGTTCGACATGGTGGATCAAGACCAGCTGTGGGGCCTTCTGCTTGAGATGGGAGCACCAGTTTACCCCTGTCGAGAGCTTAAACGCCTTGACGATGGCACTTTTGCCAGAATAAGATTTGGGAATGGCGGGAAACTATCAGCCCCTTTTCCCATTGAGAAGGGAGTGAGACAGGGCTGTGTGCTAGCAGCAACTCTTTACTCCCTCTTTCTTAACGGCCTAATTAAGGATCTTTTAGCTGTTAAGGATATAGACTCCCCAAAACTTGCTAACCGCAAAATACCTGCATTAATGTTAGCGGATGACACCCTATTACTGTCGAAAACACCTATGGGGATGCAGCATGTCCTAGTGGAATTTAGCTCGTTTTGTAAAAGATGGAATCTGGAGGTAAACATTAAGAAAACAAAGTATATGGTCAATCCTGCTGACTCGATCAACTGTCCGCACCCTAAATTGGATCTCAAGTTCCTAGAGAGGGTCCCGGTTTTTGATTATTTGGGCCTTACCCTAAATGAGAAAATGGAATGGGGGCCGCAGATTAATAAGGCAAATTTAAAACTTATTTAGGCAAGTGGGGGGATTTTAAGAGTTCACAGGAGTTGCGCCGTAAAAGTTATTGCCCCCCCTGCAGAAATATACAAGGTCCAAGCAAGGGGAGCCACCATGTACTGAGCTGAACTTTGGGGCCATCGCCGTAGTAACATTCTGACAGCAACCGAAAACAATTTCTTAAGACAACTCTTGGGCCTCCCACAAAGTACCCCTTTAATCCCCCTATGGATGGATTTGGGTATTGCTCCTATTTCTGACCTGATAGCTTCCCGCCCGCTCCTCTATTGGCGACGGATATGGAGCACCCCAGAGTTGGAAAATTATAGAGAGGAATTAAAATGAGTAATGTCCATTCGGGGGGGCGGGTAAGATTCCTTGGTTGTCTTTTATTCAGGATGCATTTCGTAAAATAGGGAAGAATGATTTGTGGTCTGCACCTGAAGAGACCTGCCTTGCTAAATCTAAGCAATCCTTAACATCTGCCTTGAAAGAACACAGACTGGCAAGTATCACCCAGTCAATAGACTCACTAGTCGAACTTCCAGGTTTCTGGATATTATAGCTTGGAGTCTGCTTTAGATATTATTCAACCTTTTCTAGCCAAAAAATTGTTTCTCCAATTAAGATACGGGAGGGTCCCCCTGTATGCATTTACCAATATTTGGGTGGGTGCTAAAAAATTGCTATGTCCAGGGTGCAATGATGCAGAAGAAACGGAGATCCATGTGATCTTTTTTAGACCCGCATATAGTGCTGCTAGATCTAAATGGGTCCTTCAGTCACAGATCTGGGTTTAATCCATCGTTATTTTGCTCACCAAGCCACCCCAGTTCAGACATGGCCATATGCAAATCGGTCTTGACCGTGTGCCTCATGGGAACAGTCCATACCGAACTGCCAAGGCATGTCTTCCCTGGACTGGAATCAAGCATCCTAGGACCGGTTTCTGGCTATCAGCCTTCATCAGCCAGGATAGCTTGACTCCAGTGGCCTAGTGAGCACGGGACCCATGTCTGGGCATACCCTTCCCTAAAAGGGTGAACAGCAAAACACACAAGATGATGGACGGAATGTTGCACAATGGCAAAACATTCACCCCCAGTCACAGATCTGGGTTTAATCCATCGTTATTTTGCTCATCAAGCCACCCCAGTTCAGACATGGCCATATGCAAATCAGTCTTGACCCTGTGCCTCATGGGAACAGTCCAGACCGAACTGCCAAGCCATGTCTTCCCTGGACCGGAATCAAGCATCCTAGGGCCGGTTTCTGTTTGTGATTAGCAAGAGTAGAGATTTTAGATCCTGTTGTTTTATCTAAAGATCAATTTCCCTGATTTTAAATGGCATTAATTGAAGCCCACTTATTTTTAACCTTTATTTCTGTTTATTTATATTTTTAAATACTTTGTGCCTTAGGTTGAGGTTATGTAGTATGTCTATAGTGTTGCCCTCAAATGAAATATTTGTATACGCCTAAAGCCCTTTATGGGTTATTTACCTGTGGGGGCGGGATCCATTCTTAATTGTTACCTCTTTCACCTTTGAGATCAATAAGCTAGTGCACATAAATTGTTAGTCTTGTTCACTTTTATATTTTTTTTCTTTTAACTACTAGTCTGTCATCTTATGAGAATGAAATTACAAATGTCATTATTGTACTTTTATGGCAGAAATTGCCAAAATAAAGTTTTTTGACTGACTGACTTTAATTAATTTGAAATCATTCTTTGCAGAAGTATGTGCAGACACAAGTTTGTACAGAAAACAGTTTAAAGACAAAGAAGGTTGGATTAAAGAACTTGAAGATTGAAATGAAAAGGATGGATTACTGCACCATGGGTCAACTACGTACTTGCAAAAACAACAGTTGATGGACAGAATGCAGAACAATGTCATACATTCATCCCAGTACAGAGATCTGGGCCTAAATCCAACCTTTTTTTTGGTTTTGCACTCCACACCACCCCAGTTAAGACATGGCCATATGCAAATCAGCCTTGACCCTGTGCCTCATGGGAACAGTCCAGCCTGAACTGCCAAGCCATGTCTTTCCTGGACCGGAATCAAGCATCCTAGGACCGGTTTGTGGCTATCAGCCGTCATCAGCCAGGATAGCTTGACTCCAGTGGTGTGGAGAGCATGGGACTCATGTCTGAGCATACCCATCCCACTCGGGGTGACAAAAGCAAAAACAACAGTTGATGGACAGAATACAGAACAATGTCATACATTTACCCCATTACAGAGATCTGGGCCTAAATCCATAGTTTTTTTGCACTCCACACCACCCCAGTTCAGACATGGCCATATGCAAATCAGCCTTGACCCTGTGCCTCATGGGAACAGTCCAGCCCGAACTGCAAAGCCTTCTCTTTCTTGGACCGGAATCAAGCATGACTGGGGGTGAATGTTTTGCCATTGTGCAACATTCCATCCATCATCTTGTGTGTTTTGCTGTTCACCCTATGTGGGAAGGGTATGCCCAGACATGGTTCCCGTGCTCACTAGGCCACTGGAGTCAAGCTATCCTGGCTGATAGCCAGAAACTAGTCCTAGGATCCTTGATTCCGGTCCAGGGAATACATGGCTTGGCAGTTCGGGCTGGACTGTTCCCATGAGGCACAGGGTCAAGACTGATTTGCATATGGCCATGTCTGAACTAGGGTGGCTTGGTGAGCAACATAACGATGGATTAAACCCAGATCTCTGACTGGGGGTGAATGTTTTGCCATTGTGCAACATTCCGTCCATCGTTCTTGTGTGTTTTGCTCAACTATGTACTTGCCATCAGACATCAAAGAACATAGTTTTTGTATTGCATTCATTGTTCTAAACTGTAAAGCATCCTGCAATCGCTAAGATGTTACCAGGAATTAGTAGATAGCTTTGCTGGTCAAGATTGTTTTGGTGTTGTGAAGCAATAAGTTAAGTTGTGTTCTATGTCTGCTCTGAGTTGCCATATTAAACTATTAGGCCATTTGAAACCATTACCTGTTCCCCCCATCTATCTCTATGTATTGGGTGTCAATGGATTTTATAGTTGAGGAACTCAAAGGTCTAAACTGTAGTATACATTTGGTGGTTGTACATCATTTAGCTATAAAGGTAATTTTATCCCTTTACCAAAATTACCCTCCTTCAAAAGAATCAGTACAGATCTTTGCACACCACATCATTTGACTAGATGGTGGACCACAAGTTTTTTGCAGATGTAACCAGTGATAATACATGTGTCTTGATAAAAGGTAATATATGAAAATACACTTTTCTTGGTAATATTAATCTGAACAAGCTTTTAATATGCTGAAACAGATGTTGACCTAAGAATTTATCTTACATCATACTGATACTTCACAGGAAATAATTGTGAAAAGAGATGCCTTTGAAAGTGCCGATAGGGAATTTCTGTTACAAAGGCAAACAGATGACAGGCCAATGTTTGGTATTTGGGGCAGAATGTTAAACTATCAAGACAGCTTCCACTAAATGGAGAAATATATAGTTGGTCAATAAAGAGCCATATAAAATTCAAACATAACAGCTAGACGAGCATTTTTTATTTGCGCTGTTTTTCCATAATGTACATCTCTGTCTCTAAGAATGTGCAAGTTGTTGGTTTATCCTGTCACTCTCCGGAGCCATCATTCCCATATGAACAGTTTATGATTCTCTCTGAGAATATGATTGGAACTGTGTGGTCGTTTTCAGACAAGGTTAAGGTAGCTCAAGATAGATCAAAGAGAGTAAAAAGAACTTCCTCTAAAGCAGGGGTACTCATAGTATGGCCCACGGGCCGCTGGCGGCCCGCAGACCGTCCAAACATTATACCTGTGTTTTAATGTATATATATTTTTTTAAGAGTGTCAGCAAAAACCCCTGCGGCAGCGCGAGTCAAGAGACTGCTGCTCTGTGGGGGCCGGGCGATTCCGTGGAGCTGCAGGGGCCTACGAGGTGAACAAAGCCTCATTAACATGGGAATGGTCCTTTAAAGACCTGTCAATTGCTCGGGTGCGGCTGTGTGTGTGTGCCCGGAAGCTGTCTCAGCCTGGGCACACACAGGCAGGATGAGGTGAAGAGGGTGACAGAGGGGGAGGGAGGAAGAGGGGAAGAGGCAGACAGAGGGAGAGCGAGGGAGGGAGACAGAGGCACTGAGCATCACATGTATTGCACAGATATGTGCATGCCATGTCACAGCATATACATTGTTGATACAAGCTGTCCACAACTATCGTAATCCTACGGATCCTGATGTGCTCATACCTGTTTTTCTTGTCTTTATTTAAAATCAAATAAATAAATATTTGTTTGAAAACACCTTTCCCTTCTGGCTCAACTTTCAATGCCCTGGAGCATCGCCCTCGTCATTCCCACATCCATTGCACTCTATCTATGTTTTTCCTTTCCCTTCTCCCTCACTCGTCCTCTCTTCCGAGTCCGGTGTCTGCTGTTGTCACCGATGCTGCTGAGCTTTGCTGCTCCCCTCAAAGCTGCTCTGAAAGGCTGGCGCTTAGGACAGATACACATCTCCTTTCCCCTGACATACACTGGGGTGAGTGTTGGGGGGCTTAGGACAGACACACATATAGTCAAGTCAAGTCAAGTCATAAAATTTGTATAGCGCACTACATACCCAGAGGGTTTCAAGGAGCTTAGGAAGAGGAGGAGGATTATTTGTCAAATATCCACGTTTTAAGCTGCTTTCTGAACGCTAGGTGGTTCTGGGTGAGGCGGAGGTAAGCGGGGAGTGAGTTCCATGTTTTAGCAGCCAGGTATGAAAAGGATCTGCCTCCCATGGTGGTCTTGTTGATGCGAGGTACAGTGGCGAGGGCTTGGTCGGAAGAGCGTAGTTGGCGGGAGGGGGTGTAGAAGGACAGTCGAGAGTTGAGGCAGTCTGGTCCGATGTCGTAAAGTGATTTGTGTGCGTGGGTGAGCAGTCGGAAAGTGATCCTCTTATTGACGGGTAGCCAGTGGAGGTCTTTAAGGTGACCAGAGATGTGTTCGTTGCGTGGGATGTCTAGTATGAGCCTGCCTGAGGCGTTTTGGATTCGTTGGAGTTTCTTCTGGAGTTTAGCGGTGGTACCTGCGTAGAGGGTGTTTCCGTAGTCCAGTCGGCTCGTGATCAGGGCGTGGGTGACTGTTTTCCTAGTTTCGGGGGGGATCCAGCGAAATGTTTTTCTGAGCATGCGAAGAATGTTGAAGCAGGAAGAGGATACTGCGCTGACTTGTTTGTTCATTGAGAGTGAAGAGTCCAGAATGACGCCAAGGTTCCGTGCGTGGTCTGTCGGGATGGGTGCTTTTCCGAGGGCTTCCGGCCACCAGGAGTCGTCCCAAGCAGAGGGGGATGTGCCTAGGATGAGGACTTCTGTTTTGTCTGAGTTCAGTTTCAGACGGCTTTGTTTCATCCATTCGGCGACTTCTTTCATTCCTTCGTGCAGGTTAGCTTTGGCGGCGCCGGGGTCATTGGTGAGAGAAAGGATCAGTTGAGTGTCGTCCGCGTAAGAGATGATGTTGAGGTTGTGTTGGCGTGCGATGGCCGCGAGGGGGCTCATGTATACGTTGAAAAGGGTGGGACTGAGTGAGGATCCTTGAGGTACGCCGCAGATGACTTCAGAGGCCTCGGACTTGAATGGAGGAAGGCGGACTCTCTGGGTTCTACCGGTGAGGAACGAGGTGATCCATTCCAGTGCTTTTCCTTGGATTCCGATGTTATTGAGGCGTTGTAGAAGGGTGCTGTGGCAGACTGTATCGAATGCTGCAGAGAGGTCGAGGAGGATGAGGGCGACTGTGTCTCCATTGTCCAGTAGAGTTCGAATGTCATCTGTTGCTGCGATGAGGGCGGTCTCGGTACTATGTTTTGCTCGGAAGCCAGATTGTGAGGGGTCGAGGGATTTGTTGGCTTCGAGGAAGGCGGCGAGTTGGCAGTTGACGGCTTTCTCGATGACTTTGGCCGGGAATGGAAGAAGCGAGATGGGGCGGTAATTTTTGAGTTCGGTGGGGTCTGCTGTTGGTTTTTTCAGAAGGGCGGAGAGTTCAGCGTGTTTCCAGTCTTCAGGGAAGGTAGCGGAGTTGAAGGAGCAGTTGATGACGTCTCGGAGGTGCGGCGCTATTACGGAGTCTGCTTTGTTGAAGATGTGGTGAGGACATGGGTCTGTGGGGGATCCTGAGTGGATGGAGTTCATCAGGCGGATGGTGTCCTCAGTGGAGATTGGCTTCCAGTCGTTAAGGGTGTTCACGGGGGGGGGATGGACAGCAGACGGCATGGTGGGTTGGTTTCCGGGTTGGTTGTCAAAGCTGTTGTGGATGTCTGCAATCTTGTTGTGGAAAAAAGAGGCTAGGGAGTCGCAGAGGGTTTGAGAGGGGGTGATGTCGTTGGAGTTGGCCGAGGGATTGGAAAATTCCATGACGATGTTGAAAAGTTCCTTGCTGTTGTGAGCGTTGTTGTCGAGTCGATCCTTGAATGCTGCTTTCTTGGCTTTTCGGATTAGTTGGTGGTGAGTGCGGGTGGCGTTTTTGAAGGCGTCCTTGGTGCTGGTGGTTGGGTCTTTTTTCCAGGCCTTTTCAAGGGAGCGGCAGAGTTTCTTGGACTTCTTGAGATCATCGTTGAACCATGAGGCCTTCTTGCTGCCAGGTTTGTTTTGACGTTTTTTCAGAGGTGCTAAGGTGTCAGCGGTGTTGGATAACCATAGGGTGAGATTAGCGGCGGCTTCGTTAGCGTTGGAGGAGGGGGCTGGGGTGTGTTGAAGGAGCGATGCGGAGATTTGGTCCGTGGTGATTTTGTTCCAGTTCCTTTTCAAGGTAGGTTGGAGGTGGATGCTGGGTTTTGGTTTGTTGTAGGTGAAGTGAACGCATCTGTGGTCAGTCCAGATGAGGTCCGTAGTGTGGCTGAAGGAGACATGGTTGCTGGAGGTGAAGATGGGGTCGAGTGTGTGACCTGCGATGTGGGTGGGGGAAGTGACCAGTTGTTTAAGTCCGAGGTTGGTGAGGTTGTCCACGAGGGTGGCGGTGTTGCGGTCGTTGATCTTATCGAGGTGAAAGTTGAGGTCTCCCAGAAGGATGTAGTCTTTGGAGGGGAGCGCGTGTGGAGTGATGAAGTCCGTGATGTCTTCACTGAATTTTGCGCGGGGTCCTGGTGGCCTGTAAAGGAGGGTGCCTCTGAGTGTGGTCTTGGGGTCGATGTGGATCTGGAAGTGAAGGTGTTCGGAATTGGCGAGGTTGGCGTCAGAGCTGGTTGAGATGCGGATAGATTTCATATGGACTATAGCGATTCCTCCTCCTGTGTGGCTGGTGCGGTCCTTGCGTGTGATCTTATATTCATCAGGGATGGCAATGGTGATGTCTGGTGCTGAGGAAGCATTCATCCATGTTTCCGTAAGGAAGGCGATGTCCGGAGAGATGGTGTCTAGTAGGTTCCATAGGTCGATGGCGTGCCTGTGGACTGATCGGGTGTTGAGAAGGATACAATGTAGGTGGTTGGGGTCGGGTATCTGTGGTGAGGTTGTAGCGGAGATGTTGTCGGTGCCGATGAATTTGCAGGAGTAGCAGGAGAAAGGTCCATGGGTGCGACCAGGAGCGGCTTGGACGCAGTTGGGAGCGCGACCGGGGTTAAGGGCTAGGAGGGTGGCGGCATCGTAGGTAATGCGGGAGGGCTGGGTAGCGCGAGGGGCAGGGGGTCTGGCGCTGGGCGCGGTCCAGGCGCGGACGGGCGTAGACGGGCTTACCTTTGGCGCACCTTCGGCGCGGATTGGGCGCGGTCGCTGCGCGTGAACGCTGCGCGCGGGAGCAACTGTCATAAGAGGTTGTGGAGGGGGAGGGGCGAGGGAAGATAAGATGGGAGGCGGTTGCGTGGTGGAGGGGGCGGTCTCAGGGCAGAACAACAACAACAGAAGCAAATGGCGGCTATAGCGCGATTTTGACCCGGTTTGAGGAAGGTTTGACCCGGTTTGAGGAAGGAGCAGAGGTAAGGGCTGAAAAACGCTGATAAATGGTCAGCAAATGCAGGTTACAGCAAAGGTAGTTCTAAAAAAATCAAATAATGCAGGCACAGTTATCACAAGCAGGCAGGCACGTTCTAGCGCTAAGCGAGGGCAGCAGCGCTATGCAGGCAACAAAGCAAGTTAACAGAGGCGTCCAGGAAGCTTAGCAGCGCGATGTAAACAATACCAGGCAGCTCAGGGCAGGGGTCAGCGAGGGCAGGAGGGAGCGACCGTGCTCAACCAGGGTCGAGGTGGTCACAGCGCTATGGAGGACAGGGGTGAGCTTACAAGCAAAGTGGGAGGGAGGATAAGATGGGAGGCGGTTGCGTGGTGGAGGGGGCGGTCTCAGGGCAGAACAACAACAACAGAAGCAAATGGCGGCTATAGCGCGATTTTGATATCCCTCCCTGAGGGAGAGCGAGGGAGAGGCAGACAGAGGGAGAGCGAGGGAGATCGAGGGAGAGCGCGGGAGAGTGATGGAGAGCTAGGGAGGGAGACAGAGAGCGAGGGAGGGAGAGCGAGGGAGAGCCAGACAGAGGGAGACCGAGGGAGAGGCAGACAGAGGGAGAGCGAGGGAGGGAGACAGAGGCCGAGGGAGGGAGACAGAGGTAGACCGAGGGAGAGCGAGGGACAGAGAGCGAGGGAGAGCCAGACAGAGGGAGAGCGAGGGAGGGGCAGACAGAGGGAGAGCGAGGGAGAGGCAGACAGAGGGAGAGCAAGGGAGGGAAGCAGAGTGAAGGAGGGAGAGAGAGTGAAGGAGGGAGACCGAGTGAGGGAGGGAGACCGAGTGAGGGAGGGAGACCGAGTGAGGGAGGGAGACCGAGTGAGGGAGGGAGACCGAGTGAGGGAGGGAGACCGAGTGAGGGAGGGAGACAGAGTGAGGGAGGGAGACAGAGTGAGGGAGGGAGACCTCAGAGTGAGGGAGGGAGACCTCAGAGTGAGGGAGACCTCAGAGTGAGGGAGACCTCAGAGTGAGGGAGACCTCAGAGTGAGGGAGGGGGAAGGAGAGAGAGGGAGACAGAGGGAAGGAGGGAGAGGGAAACAGGGTGTGGGAGAGGGAAACAGAGTGAGGAGAGGGAAACAGAGTGAGGGAGAGGGAAACAGAGTGAGGGAGAGGGAAACAGAGAGAGGGAGAGGGAAACAGAGAGAGGGAGAGGGTAACAGGGAGAGGGAAACAGAGAGAGAGAGGGAGACAGAGAGAGAGTGAGACAGTCAGAGTGAGTGAGACAGAGGGAGAGGGAGTGAGACAGTCAGAGTGAGTGAGACAGAGGGAGAGAGGGAGTGAGACAGTCAGAGTGAGTGAGACAGAGGGAGAGTGGGAGTGAGAGGGAGTGAGACAGAGGGAGACAGAGAGGGAGACAGAGGTAGAGAGAGGGAGGAAGAGGTAGAGAGAGAGGGAGGGACAGAGAGAGAGAGAGAGAGAGAGACTGAGAAAGAACGAGAGAGAGAGAGATGTGTGTATGTCGGGTCTGGTGGCTCAGTGGACGAAGGCATCCGCTGCTGGGACCAGTGATCAACCTCATGGTACCAGTTTTTTTTGTTGCTCGAGCCAGCTCCCTCCCCCACAGACCCCGCCCCCACCGGTGCAGCCCTCGGCCACAAACCACACTGTAAATTTGGCCCCCGAGAGAAAGTTTGTGAGTACCCATGCTCTAAAGACACCTCTAATCAATTAAAATAAACCCTATTGTAGTTGCTTAATTATTTGCCGATTTAATAAAGCTTTATTCTTCACAAAGCCATAAAAGAATAAATATCTTACACTTTCTGGAGCCTGACGCCGCCGTGAGGGAAACGGCACCAGGCGATTGCAGCCACTCGCTCCTCACTGCCCACCGCCCACCATCCGCTGTAGTCCCGGCCAGCGGACTACAGCACCCAGCTGCCCTAGGGAGGGCGTGACGCTCCACCACGCGCCCCGAGGTGCCATAAGACCATCGAGCGCTTTTGGGGGACACTTTCTGGAGCCTGACGCCACCATGAGGGAAACGGCACCAGCCGCTCGCTCCTCACCGCCCACCGGCCGCTGTAGTCCCGGCCAGCGGACTACAGCACCCAGCTGCCCTAGGGAGGGCGTGACGCTCCACCACGCGCCCGGAGTCTCCATAAGACCATCGAGCGCCGAGCGCTTTTGGGGGACACTTTCTGGAGCCTGACGCCGCCGTGAGGGAAACGGCACCAGGCGATTGCAGCCGCTCGCTCCTCACCGCCCACCGTCCGCAGTAGTCCCGGCCAGCGGACCACAGCACCCAGCTGCCCTAGGGAGGGCGTGACGCTCCACCACGCGCCCGGAGGCGCCATAAGACCATCGCGCGCCGAGCGCTTTTGGGGGACACTTTCTGGAGCCTGATGCCGCCGTGAGGGAAACGGCACCAGGCGATTGCAGCCGCTCGCTCCTCACCGCCCACCGTCCGCTGTAGTCCTGGCCAGCGGACAACAGCACCCAGCTGCCCTAGGGAGGGCGTGACGCTCCACCACGTGCCCGGAGTCGCCATAAGATCATCGAGCGCCGAGTGCTTTTGGGGGACACTTTCTGGAGCCTGACGCCGCCGTGAGGGAAGCGGCACCAGGCAATTGCAGCCGCTCGCTCCTCACCGCCCACCGTCCGCTGTAGTCCCAGCCAGCGGACTACAGCACCCAGCTGCCCTAGGGAGGGCGTGACGCTCCACCACGCGCCCGGAGGCGCCATAAGACCATCGAACGCCTCCCGCCCGCGGGACACGCCGGGCAAAGCCCGGGACAAGGGCGGGGCCGTCTGCGGCCATCCTAGGCAGACCGAGGCAGGGCAGGGCCCCCTCCCTTTCGAGTGACTTGGACATACATCAGGACACATTAAGGTACTGTGTACAACTCATAGGTGTATACATCATTACTGGTCCTCCCTCGTGAGTGCATCATTAGCCACTTCCGTATTAAAACATCGCCATAGCAACATGGGGAAGAGAAAAGCCATGGAGGGAGTGGGAGGCGCTGTTACCACAGTAAAAAAAAGGAAGAAGTCTAAGAAAGTATCACATGCTTCTGTCAACTGTGTAATGTCAAATATAGAAAATATTGTTGCAGACTGTGAGAACATACTAGTGACCGATAAGGCCTCAAGTAATGTGGATAAAGCTGATCCTGTGGTGGGAAGTTTATTGCTTAGAAAGAGTAAAATTATTCCAGCTATTTTTACTAAAAGTGCAAAATCTAAGTCCTTACTGGATAATACTCATACTGACTCCCCCAACCCCATAGAGGTAAATGTTATTGAGGCAGATAAAGGGGTAAAAGGTAATGCTATCATAGAAATGTCAAATGTGAATGCAGATAAGCCCCTGTGCTCCATAGAAAATCAAGTGGATATTACATGTTCCAATCGATTTGCGGTTCTGGAAGGGGAGTCAAGGGAAATAGGTGAGGTCTTAATGCAAAGGTTGGGGGAGGATATGAAGGATAAGAATAGTCCAGATGGCTGCCCTAGATGCTCGAATTATAATCATAGGCTAATGGGAAAAGTAAAAGGCCTGGAAAGGGATATAGCCCAAATCAAGGAAATGATGATGGACCTAATAAAATGTAAGGCTACACAAAAACAAATCTCCCCACAGCCAGTGCTAGCTCCTAACCCTGTTAAAGCTCCCATTCCACGATTGACTCCATTACCCAAGATTGTAGAAACGACATCGTCTAATCGTATATCACGAACTGCTCCATTGCCAGTTAGTAAAATCGTAGGGGATTTACGCACTATGCACGCAGCACAATCATCTATTGCTAAACCCATAGATAGGAACAACACCACAGGCCGAAACCCCATAGTAGCAAAACAGAAAGATCTAACACTACAATGCAGGGAGCTCCAGGGGCATGCCACTCACTATGGAGATAGGGATAGATTACCCTCTGGGAGCAGGGTGAAAAAATTCCCGAGGGACACTGTCTACATGACTGGGGTTACTAAGCTGGAGGCTACCAGTAACTATGAGAATACTGATTCTCTACGTAACAAGGCCATTCATTGGCTCCGCCACATTAGAGGGTGCAGGTCAGTAATTAGGGAGGACATGATCAACATCAGGAGGCTCTCTATGGATCTGTATCTGTAACAGACTGTATTGAGATTGGGTTTGGTAATCAAAGAATTGCTGAGAATTTAGTAACTTTGGAGTTTAGAACCTACCCCCCAGGAATTCCAATATTCAAATCAGATCATCACCATTATGGCATAATTGTGGGCACAGAGACGAATCAGGCCTTGATCTTACAGATTGACCATCAATGGCCAATTGTTTGAACAATACAACACAAAAATATGATACACAAAGCCCTGACTATAAGACTATCTGCTCTGAAAATATTGTAGACAAGGAGGGCAGAGCAACTGATGCTGAGCCTAGGCAAATGAAGTACCCCTTGTTGGTGGGCATTTAACCACAGCTACAGGAGGAATAGCCTCAGATATAAACATCATCAACTCTAATCCAAACATGAAAACAATTAAATTGATTTCTTGGAATATAGCGGGCCTCCAGAAAAATATGTTAAATCCCAAATGGAGTGAATTTATAGATATGTTTGATATCTGTATGTTTCAAGAAACGTGGATCATATCCCCCCAATATAAATGTGGATATTCTACCCACTTTATTCCGGCTGTTAGTACAGGGAGAGGTCGCCCTTCTGGGGGTTTACATGTCTGGATTAAAGTAGCTCTTAACCTGGTGGTTATTGTCCATTCTTTGCCATCTCAGGATATACTGTACATCTCTGTTAAGGGCAACCATTCCATAAATTCCTTCGAGTTGTTTAATGTGTATGCCCGAGGGTCCCCAGGAGGCCAAACCTCACCCACTATAGCCTTACTCGAGGGAGCGTTGACAGATATTCCTTTACAGTACAGTGTCATTATAGGGTGTGATTTTAATTGTACCTTCGAACCCCAGGTGTTGACGATATTGTGGACATGAATGAAGATGATCGTAAAAAATCTATCCCGCCTCTGACCCTGGCTCCAATCAAAAAGTGGACCCCAAGAGCGATCCAACTAAATGCTTTGACAATAGAATATAATTTACGTGCCTTCAATGGTAGGACAAATTCGGACCTAAATGGTGCCAATACCTATAATAAACTTAGTTGTCCTTCCAGAATTGATTATATTCTGCTTGACATTGGATCATGGAGTAGACTAATTGATATGGAGATTGTACAGTCGCAGGATAGCGACCACAACCCGCTTTGTATGGAAATACAATGGGGGCCGGAGAGGGAATCCGAGGATGACTTATTGATGATAACAAAAGATCTAGTCCCAT
Organism: Lissotriton helveticus; assembly: GCF_964261635.1. NCBI lineage: Eukaryota > Metazoa > Chordata > Amphibia > Caudata > Salamandridae > Lissotriton > Lissotriton helveticus. Next base: position 924,168,901 of record NC_136071.1, on the reverse strand, counting down.
CAAACTGCAATCGCAGGCTTAAATGGAACAGGGTGTCGTGTCAGGAAGACAGCTTATTGTGTATTAAAGACCTGGTGGAACAAGAAACTAGGGAACTTGTACCTAAAATTTGTGCTCAGCAAGTTAATTCAAATTTCATCCTTAGAGACTCTTATAATACCCTAATAAGGAAAATTGGCTCATTTTTTATAATAAAAAATAAAGGGGGATTAAAAAATAAGAACCCAGTAATAGCCAGTACCTTATGGTACACGGTACAATGTAGGGAAAAGAGAAGGGCCATAGCAAATGCTATTAGGAAAAAGGATACCACAGCTGTCCGGTTGGCTAGAAAGGAATACAATCTGTGTATCAAGAGGGCCAAGAGGGAATGGGAGGAGGAATATTGGCAGGAACTTAGGGTTGTAGCCAGCTCAAAAAACACAACTATGTTTTGGAATATTATAAATAAATTAGACAGAGTAGGTATGGAGCCACTCGCCAACCATATAATTGAACAGCAATGGCAGACACATTTCACAAATTTGTATTATGGTGAAGGTGAAGATGAGGTAGGCTCATTTGATAGGGCACGAGCTAATCACAGTAATGAGGGGACTGCACCCGTAGATCCATTCACAACCCGGGAAGTCCAGGATGCAATTAAAAACATAATCCCGGCAAAAGCGGCAGGCCCGGATGGGCTACCGGGTGACTTATTTATACACGATCCCAAATTATGGTCACATTTTATTACCCCCATTATGAACCTAATTCTCAACGGTCATTCTGTACCCGACTCCTGAAAGGGTGCGGAAGTGGTGACCATACACAAGAAAGGTGACAGGGAGGACCCTGCCAACTACAGACCGATTAGTTTAATCGATGCTATGCAGAAAGTAGTTGGCAGGGTCATCGTAAATAGAATGGACAGTTGGTTAGAGGAGGGGAATATTCTATCCCATTTCCAGGCGGGGTTTCGTAAAAATGTGGGTACAATGGACCAGGTTTTTAGGTTCTGGGCAATATACTGGAAAACAGTAACTATTATGAAGGGCAATCTTTATTTGGCCTTTATAGACCTTAAAAGTGCATTTGACTTGGTTCCTCGCGACAAACTCTGGAGGGTGTTGCAGGACATGGGGTTCCCGGGTTACCTCCTGGAGATGATAGTCAAACTCCATGAGGGTAGTTATGCCAGGATTAGATGGGGGAGACAAGGTCAGGTAACAGAGAGGGTGTCTGTAAACAGGGGGGTACGCCAGGGCTGTCTGAAGGCCCTGACATTGTTCTCCCTCTTTATTAATGGGGTGGCAGACCATTTGAGGGAGTGCAGTGCCGATGCCCCAGTCCTGGCAGGGGAGAAAACACCAACTCTCCTCTTTGCGGATGACACCCTCCTGTTGGCTAAAACCCCATCTGGACTACAAAAACTATTGGAGAGATTCAGTTTGTTCTGCCATGAACGTGGGTTGACTATTAATATACGACCAAAACCAAGTTGATGGTTCTGCCCCGTTCCAAAATATCGAAGAAAATTAACATCACTCTTGATGGTTCATCTCTTGAGGTGGTTGAGGATTTTGACTACCTGGGGAGGTGAAAATGTCCCAGATTTGGTGAGAGCAGAGAATAAATGTATAAGGGACTTAGTTTCTCTCCCTACCTCAACCCCGCTTAAACCACTCTTCCATGACATGGGAAAACGCTCTATCCTTGATATAGTTAATCTTCGACCCCTGCTGTTCTGGGTGCGCTTGAGGAGGACCCCTGAATTAGTAAACTATGCTCTGGTTATGGATGAACTTATTGCTCTGAATAGTGGGAATAAAATACAGCGGGTAAATAAACTGAGACAAATGGTCATAAAACTGGGATTCGCTGAATTTTGGATTTCTCAGAAGCCCCCGCCCAAACAAGTAATTAAGAAAATATATTGGGATTGGGTAGACGCGATGGAGCAAAAGAACCAGAAATGGGGATCACTGACCACACAGTTTTTAGATCATAAGCCCACTAGGAAGTTGGAACCGTTTTTGGACTTCATTAGAATACCACGAGATAGATCGGTCTTCCTAAAAATGAGGTACGGGATATTACCCCTCAACAAATTTACAGAAAGATGGAAAGGTTCAAGGGCCTCAAATGGTACTTGCCCTTGTTGCCCGTGCAAATCAGAATCGTTACCCCACTTCTTGTTTGGCTGTATGGCTTATAAGAGGGCTAGGCTGAGATGGCTGAAACCAGTGTGTAGAGAGCTGGGAGTCAGAGACTCACGGGTTGCCCTACGTATCCTTACGACTGATACAACATCCCTCCTTACTGTATGTGGAGTGGCTAAATGTTTATCCTGCGCCTGGCTCATTCGCACAAGGATGTTAAAAATTAAGAAAGCATAGATTTTATATATATTGTTATTAATTCACTTCTATTTCATACTGTTGTATTCTAGTATTGTCATCAATTTCGTTTTATAACTGTAAATAATATTTTATTGTTTTTAATGTATGAATTATATATTCTTATCAATATGCTTTTATGATATGACAATATCGAATAAAGTACTACAACAACAACATAAATATCTTACATACACAATTTTAGAATAAATAACAACATTACAGTGGATTCGCAAGCCAATAATGATGCCATTTTCTAACCACAATACAAGGTGAATAAACATAGCATTAATCACTAAAAGAGGTCTATGTCTTCTAGATTTTGAGTACTTGACGAATATAACCCAATAGTGCTGCACACACAAAATTCAGATTTTCTCAGTTGGAGAGGGAGCAAACAGACAGAAAAAGAACTAGAACCAAAAGAGCGCAGCAATGGACAAAACAAAATGCCCTGGGTCTGGAATAAAAACTACAACAAAAGATAAAATGGGTCAGAGATTGTTTAGAAAACCCATCACAAAAATAGGGAGGTAAAAAACAGAACGATGAGCCCTGCCTAGGGTGTGCTACCAGGAAATACAAGTGCCCACTATAAAACAGGTCAGATAAAATCTGCTTTCCAAATTTGTAATCCAGGTAAGGTACCATTGCTGGCCCTCAGTCTGCTTCAGGTCTAAAAAAGAAGCGACTGTGGTCATGGACAGTGGTTTTACAAGCCTTGAATGTGATCTATGGAAGTGAAAGAGGATTTTACCGATTGTTTCGAGTTTCCATTGATTTCCTGACGTTTGTGAAAGAACTTAGACAGTCCTATAGTTGTAAAAATCTTTTGGACATAAGCAAGCCAAGGGATTGCGGAAGCATGATCTAATCTATGACAGTCTACAAGGACATATGCATAAATGATATATGGGGCGAGTGCCAGATCTTTAACCATAACAACAGTGGGACAACCTGACCTAGATCCTCCAAAAATGCCAATCCAACTTCCAAATGGGCAGTGACAGTTGGTGTACTCCTCGGCATGGCAAGTAACCTCCAGAGGAATTGATTTTCCATTGTTTGGGGGTTGCCCGCCGGAGTGTAGCCTAAGACGCCAGTCCCATAAGTCCCCTGGGAAATGCATTTACTCTTATAGACAGAAAGAAGCTCTCTAATGGGTTTGCTTCCAAGTCTATTAGAAAACTTAAAAACTGCATCAATTGCCCCCTCAAATTTACCTGCTCTCTGGGACGAAAAGGTTACCCCAAATAAAATATGAAAATATCAAAACTCCTAAACAATTAAAATTAGTTACTTTAGCTCTGAGAATCCCTGTGATGTGATGGGAATGTGAGCGCGTGTTCTTTGGGCCACTTTTCACGAGAAAAGACTTCTTATGATTAATTTTCAGATTGGGTCTCCCCATAAAATCATTAAAAATATCCAGCACAAGCTGGAGTCCATTTGAAGTACAGGCAAATTAAACTGCATTGTCTCCATATAATAAAACCAGGACAATGCAGGAACCAAATCTGGATGGACTTTTCCTCTTGCCACGAACTCCTTTTCAAGGGCGTTAATATAAAAAATAAATTAAAAAGTGGCTAATATGCAGCCCTGCCTTACACCCTTGTTGGTGCTTAAAGCACAGGTGCAATCCCCATTTACATTATAGCATATCCGGACTGTAGTGCCCCAATGAAAGCCTTTTAGTAGTTCGACCAGGGCAGGGTTAATCGCAGCCTTATCCATCATCATCCACAGCTTGCCTCTGTCCTCTAGGTCGAAGGCACTCAACCGGTCCATAAAGGCCATGTGGAGTGCCCTGCCCCTGGCCTGGATATGTTTACCCCGATCATTGGTAGATTCAGTGCTTTTTCAATGGTTTCTACTACTAAGCAGAAACCATACCGAGCCTTGGAAATTTTAGTCAGAAATCTATCTTTGTTCCTACAAAATAACCACAAATAGATGTAATTTAGCTGTTTCATGATGCAGAAATTCTTTGTCATAGAGAAGTAAAGATTGCTCTTGACTTAGTTCTGCAATCGTTTGGTGGCCCACAGTTCACCCTGATGTTCAGGAATGTATTATTTTGTGCTGCCCAATTTGTCTTCAATATAAGTCTTTATGTTCTTAACCATTTGGACTTTTAAAACTATTCCCAGCAGTTTCTGAACATCGTTACATGATCTCTATAGACTTTACAACAGATTGTCCATCTTCAGAAGGATAGCATGTGATAATGGTTACTGGAGATACTTTTCAGAGATGTCCATTTTACTCCACTGCTCAAATTACCAACAGCTAAATGAATTGCTCAAGGGTTTTGACTAATGTTTTTTGACTTCATGGAGTGCCTCATACAAGTTTACTCAATGTATTTTGCACTTTTGGAGAACCACGTGTAAAGTAATGAGTGTTAAACAAGCTCTTTTTCACCATCCTCTGTCAAATTGGCATATGAAGTCAACAAATCAAATCTGAAGCAATATTTACAATGCTACTGTATATCTACCCAATTAATTAGGCCTCTTATTTGCAAATTGTGGAATTCTTTTAAAACAATCCAGCTCAAAATGCTATTAGGGTTTCTCCTTTTGTTCTATATGCAAGGATTTCACTTAAGTGTTTTTCCACCCTCTCCTTGTTCTAATTATTTGGTTCCTGCAACTGCTGATTATTTGAATCAGTTATTGAAGCACAAACAGCTTGCTTCGGAAAGGTTGCATCATTCAAAGGTCAAGACATAGGAGTATGTTGATAAATCAATAATTAGGGTGTCAAAAGTAATAGGGGTATTTTATTTAAAAGAAAGACGCCTTTGAGAATGCTTCCTGGGTTATTCCAGATACTAACAATGTTGGAAATGATAGAGAAGACCTTGATTTGTTTTAGGTAATGGCACATTACTATTTATAGTTTATGTTCCCGAAATCAGAGCTTTATTAGTGATGCTCCAGCTCCACTGACTTTCCCTGTCTGAGCTATTTCAATACAATTTCAATTTTATTCAATTTTATTTTATTCATGGTTTTGGAACTCCAATGAGATCCACATAAAAGAAGAACAGAGATAAAATACACATTTTCATACAATCGAGTACAGGATACAGAGATAACATTTTAAGAACATCAGGTAGAATCTCTAAAAGGATCGTGACATCCATGTAAATTTTTATATATATCTAAAAAGCTTTTAAAAAAGTTAAAAATTCTGTGGCAGAACATTTCATTTGGTGCATTATAAATGGCGTCTATAAATGCGGTGGCAGATAAAATAGTTAGTTGTAGGCAAATTGGTCTCATCCACTTACGCCGATGTAAAAGTAGAACCGGGCAGACAAAAAGCACATGAGTAACATCCTGAATTGAATTATTGCAAAGATTACACACAGCTGAAGAACCATACCATCTGGACAATACATTATTCAGAGGAAGAAGATCCAGCCTCAATAAAAGCCAAAAACGGCGTACTCCATGGGGGAGATTCCAAGTAATGTAAGGTTGTACTTTTCTTATCAGACAAGAGTCAATGGCCAGAACAACACCTTTCTTTGAAATACGGGCTTCCCTATCCATAATGAAGCTTAATTTCCAGGAAGCCAGTTTCAAAGTGGACTTTAGCTGATATGGAGATAGAGTAAAAAGTACAGATTCATCTAATTGAAGCAGGTCAACCGCAGTTCTAAAAATTTTTACAATTAAAGAATGCTCTTTTAGAGTTCCTAATAATTCTTTCTGAATAAGAGATCTTAGTGTACCAGGTTCTCCCTTTGCGAGGCTTGAAACCCATCGCACTATCCCTGCAAGGCCCTGAACCCAACTACTACGCAGACCAAATTCCAGCCTAAGGGCGGCCACGGAACATGCAGAATTAACTGAGGTTAGATACCGCAAGATTTTGCCTTCTGTTGTATTTGAAAAAAACATTTTCCTACGTCAAGTAATTCGATGCCATACAGTAAGGAAGCTGGGATTTTTAGCACGGAAAACCTCCAGTAAAAAGGCAAAATGTCTTCTGCCTGTAGATCTATAGAGGGAGATTAAACTTTTGCCTTGTGCCATTGCTTTCCGAGTATTATTTGCTATGTGAGCCTTATCACTTAAATTTCCACCTATTGTTTTTCCTAGGAAGACATAAGATTTTACCACTTCCAATTTTTGTCCACCTACAGACCAGGCAAAACTCCCATATTTCAGCTTTTTCCTTCCGGTCATGCACATTACTTTACTTTTTGACACATTTATCTTTAAGTGGTGGGCCTCTGCGTATTCATGTAATGCCTGCAGACGATTATTTAGTCCCCTCGGTGTTAAGTCCAGTATTAATATATCGTCTGCATAAAGCAGACAGACAATCGATTTACCCCCCAATAAAGGGGCAATACCTTCACATAAAGACAGGGCATAGGGGAGGTCGGATATGTATAAGGAAAATAATAAAAATAATAAAGGGGCAAGTAAACAACCTTGTTTTAAACTATTTGCCGTAGTAATAGCTTGGGATAGACCTCTTTCCCCTCCCATCAAGACTCTACACCAAGTATCAGAGTGAAGAGCACGCACTAGCTCCAGAAGGGTGGTCGGCATGCCAAGGTCCAATAGTTTCCTCCACAGCAAAGGATGATCTACTTAATCAAATGCTGTGGAGAAGTCTATGAAAGCTGCATAGACTCTCCCTCCTCGGACCTTAATGTATTTTTCAGTTATAACTTGCAATGCCGTTAGATTATCCATGGTTCCATGCCTTCGCATAAACCCAGTCTGTTCGAAGGGTAGAATTTCACCCTTAACCACCCAATCATTGATCAGCTTCAGAAGGCATTTGGCGAAGACTTTACCTATGGCATCCAAGAGGGCAATTTGTCGATAGTTATGTGGAGCGTCACGGTCTCCCTTCTTGAAAAGGGGGACTAATATGCTCCCCTTCCAAGATGGGAGAACGGTTTTGCATGCAAAACAAAAACTAAACACCGGGAAAAGAATTTTGCTTCACATTTCGCTATTTTGTTTTAAAACCGAGATTGGAAGCTCATCCGGACCCATAGCCCCAGAGGAACGCAAACCCTTAATGGCCAGTTCGATGTCTTTTTCAGAAGGCGGACCATATGGTGAGCAATCCTCATTTGCTCCACTACAGCCAACTACCGTTCCGTTACTTGCGTAAAGGTTCTCGATATAAACAACCCATATATGCTCTTCAATGGCTACTGGAAGTGGTCTAGATCTTACTCCACAACCCTCCCAAATGAGAGACCAGAATGTTCTTACTTGACCTTTAAACGCAGCTTCCCGCAATTTAATCCATATAGTATCTTCCCTCTCTTTTTTCATCTTAACCTTCACCCTACTTCTCCTTCTTTTTAGTAATACTATTCTATGGTGTCTTTCGGGCGAATAAATCAGATACTGTTCCCTTATTAATTTATTTATTTCAATATTAAGTAAACAAAGAGATTTGGGAATTACTTTAGTATTTCTTTTTTGATTCGTTTTTTTTGCAATGGAAATCACCATATTCATAAAATCAGCAAAACATGCTATTTCAAATCCTTTCCAATTAACCAAATTTTCCACAGCAGCCTCTAGAATACTCTCCAAACCCATAATTGCCCTAATATCCCAGTGGCATCTCCCTGATTTCTTTCCAAAGCCGACCAATTCACTGTTTAATGACCATGGGTCCGTCTTAGATGGAATTAGATTTACAGTGATAGTACTTTATGATCGCTATATAGTGTATTAGAAACCATAAGATCTTTCAAAAGGGAGAAGGAGGTACTTCCCACTATCACATGGTCTAGAATGGATTCACTATTATTTGATTTATGGGTAAAGTTCGCCGTAGTATCTGAGGATAACCTTCCATTTGCTATAATACCTTCAACTTCTGTCAATTCCTCAAGAAGCAGTTTCCCTCTCTTATTTGTCCTAAAATTGCCTGGAAAAAGGGCTTGAGGAATCTGCAAGGATTCCTCTTTGTCCTTATTTCTGAACATCTCTAGGCTGAGGTTGGAGATTTTACAATTAAAGTCCCCTAGCAAAATTATATGAGGGGTAGGTTCTGCATCAATGATTTTCTTTATATAAGAAAAGACCTTCTTTAGAAGTGCATTGTGGCAGGCATCTGGGGGAATATAAGCGTTTATCAAAATCAGTGGTTTACAATTTTCAACGTTGTCGAAATTAAACAATGTTATTGCCTGAAAAAGATTGCTAGGGTCTATATAGTGAACAAAATCCCATTGTATCTTATTAGACAGCAAGCAAGCCACCCCGCCCCTTGCATGACCTCTCCTAGAGGGAGTAGCTCTGCCGTCTAGCGAAAAATAATCTTTACCCACAAATAATTTCTCTGCACACCAAGTCTCTTGGAGACAGATCACGTTAGCATCTAATGTATGTACAAATTGCAGTTTTTCTGGGCTATTCTTTATTCCGGCGGCATCCCACGATATTATTTTTAGGTCGTTGCTAGAAATGAGGATGCAGTTTGGGATTATTATTAGATCTGTTCGACAGGACACCAGGCAACCAATTCCATTGAAGGCTCTCTTCTGAGGCATTCCGTTGGGATGAGAGGGGATTTATATATGTCACCTGTCGTACATTTTTTGAGATACACATTTTTAAGTCTTCAGTTTTGGGAGGACAATCTCTGCTGCCTGAGACTGCCTGAAGTAGCAGGGGCTTATTAACAAAACGTCTATTTCGTGGTTTCTCTAAAAAAGGAGTGACATCAATCCCCCTACTTTGTAACCCTTCTGACCATTGAAGGATATGATTTACAATAATTTTTGAATAAAACCTTACCCTCGTTATATGCCCAACTTCTGTTTTCAAAATGGAAACTACGTCCATATCATTACTTTGGATAAGTTTCAGACTTTTGATCTCCAAGAAGCATTTAAGAAGCGAGGACCTATTTAATATGAGATTCATATCAAACAAAGGAAAAAAATCTAGACGGAGAGTATCTATACTTTCCCTTTCATGGACATCATTTGGCATTTTTTGAGCGTCTTTTCTTCCAATAATATCAGGGAACGACTTAGCCAGGGGATTGAGTGCTACTGATACTTGACTAGCAGGATTCATCTGCTTCACAATTGTAGTATATGGTAACCCCCCTGTTACGACATTATAGGCAGCTGACCTGGGGGGTATAGTGTTAGGGGGTAAATCGTTATGAGTTAATAATGGACCTGTCACCTGATCTATAGGTTTCAGGATCTCTTGGTCTAATTCGACATGTCGGATCATATCTTGGGGTGCATGAAACATTGACCCCTGAGAAAGATCTTTTCCAATAGAGGTGTCTAAGTATTCTTCAAAGTTAATTTTTCTTTGCCTCTTTTTTGCAAATCTTCGAATTGGTTTCCTCTTTTTCCCTCTGTTCTTTTTAAGTTTCCCATTTTTTTCCTTTTTCCCCTCACATAATGAATCCAGAACACCCTCTTTCTCCTCGTTTATCTGGGGTTTAAAAATAGGAAATAACTCCTTATCTGTCCTTTTTTCAGAATCCACCATGATTTTTACTTCTTGATCGAGCTCAAAGACACAGTCAGCTACTGGAGCTTTTGATGGGGTTTCAAGGATATTCCCCGTCACTACTGTTTTCTTTCGTTCAATAGGTTGGGAATCACCATTGTGTTCAATTAGGACTGAATCATGGAAAACATTCTCAAACTTATTCTCTGCCACCATGTCTTTCTTCACTTTCAGTCCTATCGGAATCGACTCGTTATTTAAGCTAGATTCCTTCCCCTGTTTGCTATTTAGTATTTGGGTTACAGTTTCCAGCACACAATCTGAACCACCAACACATTTTTCTAGTAACATTAAGATGGAAGAAAGCAAATGTTCTAGAGATGATAAAGAATCAGAGACAGGTTTATCCTGCCTGGTGGGTTGATTAAGATGGATATCAGTAATATTAAGATCGGGGCTCGTGGAGATGTTTGACTGTGATATAAAATATTGCGATTTATTAGAGGGAGTACTACTGTATAATTGGAGTCATGTGGGAGCTATTACTGCTGGAGTATTTGCTAATTCTGTGGTCTTACTAGTATCGTAGGTGATCTCTTGCACAGAGCTCTATATCTAGATCTGGAAGAGTGAAATCATTACTTTGAGCCTCCACAGACAGGGAAGGACCGAGATGTTCTTTTAAGATTCCACCGGGGGAAAGTAAGGGTCTATGCACAGTCACCTCCACTGTTTTAAAGGTAGAACCTAAGGGTCCATGGAGGGTCAGAGGACTATTTTTATTTTTATCCCCAAAGATTTGCGTCAAAAGGCCCGAGGGTTTCAGGGGACCTAGGGGCCCACCCTCCCCAACAGTAAGGAGATCGGCAACCTCTGCCACATTTGCCAATTCAATTGGGTTAACATAATTGCTGTACCCACTCACAGTTGTTCGTCCTTCTCCATATCCTTCTCCATTATTGTCTACAGTATTTAACCCCGCTAGGGGGACTCTGTCCTTACCCCTTTCCCATAAGCTGTATAGTTGACATTTTCCTTTTAACAGCATAACAGAAACATCCTTGTTTCGTAGGGGATTTGATTTGGTCTTGGAGCAAGTCCTACCCACCAGTAGTCGCCCAGACCTTAACTTTTTAGCAGTCATGAGGAGTATCAATTTTTTTTAAGTGAAATACCAAATACTAGGACAGACGTCACAAGCGTGGATACAATGGAATTAACGAAGCATCAGTCAATAAGTCAGAAAGTCAAAGAGAGTGCGCAAACTTTAAAATAAATACCACTGCCTTGTGGAATAGCGGCTAACAAGTTGCTTTGCCCCTCGTGCCACCCTGCCCGGGGCCTGGGCGATTCAGTAGCGATACGAACTAGTACCGCACACTGATCCCCGTCTGACAACCAGGACTATGGTGGCTGAGGCAATACAAGTGAGCCGATAGACCAGCTATAACGGCACGTGAGAGGTGACAGGGGCAGGAAGCGTCAGGCTTTCCCCCCCTTTTATACACAGTTACTACTGCAAGTGCCCCACCCGTGGGCCCACTCTCTCTGCACTCAGCACTCAATTAACATTGACAGTCTCCACTACAGGGGTGGAGTACATAAACTATTATCGTGGCTGCTGTTCGTTGTCAACGACGTTTTCCGGATTCCCTGGGACAGTCCAATGCAAATCAGCAGGGTCCAGAATAGTTCAAATAACAGATTAAGCTTTTCTCCTGTTGGACCCTCCCTAGCTTAAGCACACAACAAAGGAGCTTTGGCGGCCACAAACAATCACAGCTGACCCCAAGGTAGTCAAAATTTACCTTGATCAGCCGGAAGATACAAAATGTTTCTGGTCGTGAAACAAATCGGATACTTTAGATGGAAGTAAGGGGTTTGGCCCCAGCCCAGCCTTCTCTGGCCTCCGAGGGCCACAGAGGGCCCGCCCTTTGCCCAGGGTTAGCCCGGCATCGACCCACACGCGATCACGCGACGCGGGGGCTGCAGCAAGTTTGTAGGTCCTCTTGGCGCAGGGATGACGTCGTCAGGCGGCGCCCTAGCAAGGGATCCTGGGGAATGGAGTCCCCGCTCGGCGGCCGCGATAGTCAAAAAGCGGCAGCGGGGGGACTCTCAGGCAGAGAAAATGGCCAGACGTCCAGCGCAGGAACCCAAGCCAGGTACAAGTAAGAATCACAATGGCCACAAATGTTTAGGGAGTATTTCGAAGGCAACACCCGCTCCACCGGGGCTGCAGGGAGTTTGTAGGTCCTCTTGGCGCAGGGATGACGTCGTCAGGCGGCGCCCCAGCTAGGGATCCTGGGGAATGGAGTCCCCTGCTCGGCGGCCGCGGTAGTCAAAAACCGGCAGCGGGGGGACTCTCAGGCAGAGAAAATGGCCAGACGTCCAGCGCAGGAACCCAAGCCAGGTACAAGTAAGAATCACAATGGCCACAAATGTTTAGGGAGTATTTCGAAGGCAGCTATTTCAATACCATTTTAGTATTTGGATTTAGGTTTCAAAAGTGGCATGCAACATGAAAAATTCCTGACTATAATCCAAGTGCAAGAGCTCTTTATAATGAGTGTTGGTGAAAAAAAACGGGGTGCTGGATTTGCCGCATTTCGCATTTGCCTCATAATTCATCATCTGCTGCATAACTGCAGATTCTAACAAACAAATTTACTTCTGGTTCACATGATTCAAACATTACTAAACTTACAGCAGCAAAACGTGTCGCCGTGAAGTGGAAGGCCCTATGCAAAATTTGACTGGTCACATTTCTGTTGCTTATTACTATATTTGGGTGTTAAACTGGTACTAATGAGGTGCAATCTTTGACCAGGAAGTGATAGCAAGTGCGAAAATAATGTAATAATGCCGAATTATGCTGCATAATTTGTCTTTCCTTGTAACATAGTATAGTTATCCCTGCTGCATAAGTAGGGCTCCCGGTTTTCCGTTTAAACAGATTTTTACACATAAATACAGACGGAAAACAAGTTTTCCTTTGTCTGTATTTATATGTAAAAATGGGAAAAACACTAGTACATTTTGCGGCGCTGCCTGTGCTCCAGCAGAGAGTTGCACATTATGGTGATTGCCCACAGAGCAATCGCCTCTAGTGTTATCAGCATTTACAACAAACCCTCGTTAACAAGTGATTAGTCTTTTAAAGACATGTGAAGTACTCTGTGCGGCTGGCAGCTCAAAATCTGTCTGTGTGTCCCCAGTACCCAGCCCGTCCCACTGGCCGCTTAGTAGCACCTCCTTGCCATTTGTAACTATGGGAGATTTAGACAACAGGCGGCACACGTGGGATGACGTTGACTTGGGAGAGGGGGGTTGAAACCCTGCTATTTTCACGGGTTTTGCCAGCTCCGCAATGGGAGCACCCCGTTTGTTTCCAGCTGCACCCTTTACCATGAAGCACAATTTCCTCCATATCTGCATTTTTCACTGTCTGTGACTGATGTAGGTAATTAAACAGTGGCCATAGGCGCAACTCCTCCAGATATTAAATCTGGGTGAAATAAAGGGCAAGTAAAATTCTTGGACATGTGAGGGCAGTAAGAGCGGGGCGGTGTCTTCTGCAGTGACCGTGAAACTGCCCCTTAGTTTGTATTATTTTAAGCATGGTTCAGCAAAGAATGCAAGGGCAAGGCTTGTGTTTAAAAAAAATAAAAAGTTGCACGGAGAACCAGCTCAGTTGTGCTCCTCGGCAAATTCCATAACACCCCCCTACTTCCTTTAGCTACGAAAAACTGAAGCGCTCAGAGACAGCATAAAGCACTATATTAAAGCAGCAAACTTGAGCACAATGACTGGATTAGCTCAAAAGTGAAGCTCGATTTCCAAAAAGTTTAACTTTTAGAATTGAGTCACTTGAAAAGGAACACCCTGTAATGTTGCTATCTATTAAATGATGGCACTGGGCTGGTTATTGCATAAAGAACTTTATTTGGAATTGCAATCACAGAGGAGCGCCGGCCGGCGCTTCCGATCGCTTCTGGCTCCTTCGCGCACTCTGCCTTTTCTGCGCGCGCAGCTTCTGTCTTCCCCCGTCGCACGTCACGCCTACGTGACGTGCAACAACTAGAATGCGGATGCTACATATCTCCCCCTTTTTATTAAACAAGAAACAGTCACTCACAGTTCATTGTCCAATTCAAAATCTCGGTATCTGGAAGGTCTTACCACCTGCCTTCCACTCCTTGTGACCCTGACGGGGTTCTCCATTGACTCTTGACTCTGAGTCTCAGGGTTTACTGTCCCTTCGTTCTCAACTCTTCCTTCTTGCGTGTCTCTCTCCTGCCTGTCCCATTCCAATCCTTGACTTTCATTTTCTCCTTCTTCTTCACTTTCCGTTCCAGCTCTCTCTCCAACTTGCTGTTCCGCGGCTGCTTGATTATTCTCCACTTCGGGGCTTTCCTTGTCTTCCCAGTCGGCGCTCTGTTGTTCCCAGCCCAAAACTTTATTGCACCTGGCCATGCGGTCTTGGGACCACACATTCCCATCGCTCAGTAAGGCAGCCCGATCGTACACTTCTACCACTTGCAACGGCTTGCTGTACTTGCTGTCTCCCTTCTTCTGCAGGGTGGCCAATCTTACTCTTACCCACTCTCCTTGCTCCAGACCTGTGCCTTTGACATTCCTTCGTTTGTTGTAGTGGTTGCTGTAAATCGTCTGTGCTTTCTCCAGGTTGGCGCGTACCACTGCGGGGGACCATTCACTGGTGATGAGCTTTTCCTTCCAGATTCTATTGTCGTGGGTAAAGGGTTCACGTCCTCTCAGTATTTGGAATGGACTATATCCCGTTCCGGTAGGGGTTATTCTGTAGGCCCATACCATGTTCTCTAGCGCCTTCTCCCAGTTCTGTCCACTTGAGATGGCCGCTTGTATGGCTCCCATCACCACCCTGTTAAATCTCTCCACTAAACCGTTTCCGGCCGGATGGTAGATTGCGGTGTGTTTGACAGCGACGCCATTTCTGTGCATAAACTTAGTCCATTTATCTGACGTGAACTGGGGTCCATTGTCACTCAAGATCGATTTTGGTATTCCTTCTCTCGTGAAAGTCTCAGACAGAAACTTAAGGATTTTCTCCGTGTCCATGGATTCATCTACCCTCACTTCTGGCCATTTAGAATAGCGGTCCATAAGCACGCACACATATTTCTGTGTGCCTTGGTCGTCTAGGACTGGTCCCAAAATGTCTATAGATAGTTCTTCCCACGGATTTGCAGGGGGGTCAAACTTTCCTATCGCTGGCCTCAATGGTTTCAATGTTTTGTCCGCCCGTTGACAATGGGGACACTCTCTGACATGCCTTTCAGCCCTTATGTCCATGCCTGGCCACCAGTAGTTTTGTTTGGCTCGTGCCTTGAGTTTCCCTATGCCCAGGTGTCCCTCATGTAGCAAGTCCATCAGTTTTGAGGTGAGGGTCCTTGGGGGAATCACCTTATCTCCTCTGTATATGAAGATCCCTCTGTCTCCTATCGACAGTTCTTCCCGCACTTCGAAGTACGGCTTGAGGGTTGCTCTTACATTCCTTTTATCCGGCCATCCATGTGCGGTGTACCCCTTCACTTCCTTTATGTCAGTGTCTTCTTCGTAGGACTCTGTCCATTCTTGTAGACTGATCAGTTTCTCTTGGTCCTCTATTAGAGCTACCAAATCCCCACTGCCGGTAGGGTCATCCTCTCCTGGCTCCATGGCGGCTGCCCTGCTCAGATAGTCCGCTACTCGGTTCCGGCTCCCAGGAATGTACTCGACGTCATATCTGAACTCTAGCAACTTTAGAGACATCTTGGATATCCGAGGGGTGGCACTGGCATGTCCACTCGACGTCAGAACCTTCACCAACGGCTTGTGGTCTGTTCTGAGTAGGAAGCGTGTTCCCCACAGAAATTGCCGGAATCTCATCATGGCCCATACGACCGCCAGCATTTCCTTCTCGATCACGCTGTATTTGCTCTCTGTATCTGTCAGTGCTCTGGATGCAAAGCTGATGGTCTCCATCTCCCCTCTGCCTCTGTCTTGCATGAGTACAGCACCCAAGCCTTTGTCACTGGCATCTGTCGTCAGTATAGTGGTGCCTTGTGGGTCATACCCCTTGAGGGGAACGGCTCCGGTAACATCCCTTTTGATCAATTCGAACTCTGCCTGGGCTTCCGGTGTCCATTGGAACACTGTGCTGTCTCTGGTCAACATCCTCAAATTGTGGGTCTTGGAAGCGAAGTGTACCACAAACTTGCTGTAGTACTCCGCCATCCCCAGGAACGACCTGACCTCTTCCTTGTTCCTGGGCGGCGGTGCTTCAGCGATGGCTTTGACGTTTTCCGATTTGGGGGTAACGCCTTGTCGTCCGATCTCGTGACCTAGGTACGTCACCGACTGCAGTCCCAACCTACACTTCGACCACTCCGCTGTGAGACCTTTGTTCTCAAGTGTTTTCAGCACCTTTCCCAGCTTCTGGTCATGATCTTGCTGGTCTCGCCCCATCACCAAGATGTCATCCTGGAAATACTGGACGTCCTTGCAGTCTCTGAATAGTTGGTGCATCATTTTCTGGAAAACGGCGGCTGCTGAGGCCAGCCCGAAAGGCATCCGACAGAATTGGTAACACCCAAACGGGGTGATGAAGGATGTGAGCCGTTTACTGTCCGGGTGCAGTGCTATTTGGTGATAGGCCGAGGTCAAGTCGATAGTGGAGTACCACTGCACCCCCCTGGTCTTGGTCAACATTTCCTCGATTCTGGGGAGGGGAAATTTTTCCACCACGATATTCTTATTCAGTTCTCTCAGGTCCACGCAGAGCCGGACCTTCCCATTTGGCTTCATTACGACCACCAGGGGCGCCAACCATTCAGCACATGTTATCGGCTCAATTATTCCTTTCTTTTCTAACTCTTGGAGTTCAGTTTGGACTGCTTCTCTCACCGCAATCGGCACATTCCTCACCTTGTGGGCTACCGGAATGGCCCCTTCCTTGAGCACAATCCTGTGTTGGAAGTTTTCCATCCGTCCCACTGTGCCACCAAATACCTTCGGGTAGTTCTCTTTCCATTTGTTCATGTTCGGCCATTCCTCTTGCTCAGTCAGTAAAATCTGCTCTTTCCCTCCTGGATCCAGTTTAATTCCTAAGTCCCCTTGGTCTAGCCATCCTAGGACCGAGGGTCCCTTTTCTGCAATGTACAATTTGCACCATGCTGACCGGCCCCTGAATTCGAACAGTAGGCGGCGGAACCCCAACATGGGAATGCGATCCCCATTGTAAGTGACCGGTCTGATGTCTAGCTTTTCCAACTCCGGTCCCAACCTGGGTCTGAATGTTTCTTCCCATACTGCCTGTTGGATGATGGTGAAGGGGGATCCTGTGTCCGCTACCACAGTGATGGCGACTCCTCCCATTGACATGTCCAGGATGGGTTTTGTGGATTTCCTCCCTTCTATGCTCATCACTTGGTCGTATATGCACAGGACCGTGATCACCTCTTCTTCGGCTACTTCTTCTGGATCTTCTTCACCTTGCTCAACACATTTCACTGTTTCCTTCGAATGTTTCTTCCTACATACCTTTTCATAGTGGCCTAGGATACCGCAGTGTAGGCACTTGGCTCTGAACGCAGGACATCTTCTGTCACGGGCATCATGGGACCAACTGCCGCATCTGTAGCACGATTTCTTGCTGTCGCTCCCTGGTTGTTTCCCTTGCCACCTGCTAGTGCCTTTAGCTGCTGAGTCTTTTCCTCTTTGGTCCTTACGGTGGTCTCCTTCCTGTATTCTGTTCACCATTGTCGGGGTACCCACGTCTTTCTTGGTTGCTGCCGCACACCTCCTAGCAAGCTCGGCCCTCTTTACTATGACCATAACTTCTTTGAGCGTGGTGTCGCCGCTCGCCCACAGCTTGTCTTGGACCTGTGTACTCGTAGTGTGCATCACGATCTGGTCTTTTATAAATTCATCCTCCCACAGTGCATATTTACACGGGGCCGCTAGTTTCCTCAACGCTCCTACATACTCCTCTATGGTTTCTCCGGCCCGTTGTTTCCTTTGCTGGAAGTTGAACCTATCCACAGACACACATATGGTGGGGCGGTACCTCTCATCCAGGTCTTCTACTGCATGGGCATAGACATCCGTATCCGTGTCCTCTCTCTTCTTGGGCACCAGACTCTTGTAAATCCTGAGACCTTCCGGTCCCAGGTTCAGCAGCAAGATGCGTTTCTTCCTTTGGGGGGTGAACTTCTCTTCATTTTCGTCCTCCAGGACCCCTATGAAATTATCAATATATTCCTTCCAATCCTCCCACTTCATCAAGGGTTCACCAGGCTTCGGTAGGAATTGCACCGGTGCGATTGCATAGCCTGCCGGCGTGCTCATCTTCACCTCCTTGCTCTCTGTCGCTTTGACGGCCTTGCTGGTGGGGCTCCCTGGTGTGCTGTCTTTTACTTCCGTATCAGCGTCCTCCTGGGGACTCCTAGTGCCAGTCCCCCCTCCTTCTTCCTTGGCAGCCAGCGCTGTTCTTACCTCCCACGGTGTTTTTGGAAGGTATTTGCGGTGATCGGTGGTCTGTGGTTTTCAGCGCAGCCACTCTGGCCACTGCGCCGCCCCTCTGGTTGCTGTGGCACTGCCACGCTCCTCTGCCTGTGTTCCTTGGTGGGTTCTGCTTTGCCCTCTTGTGCTCTCCACTCACCAGCCCAGTGGCTCCGCTCTGTGCCGTATCCCCCCTTGGCCTGGGGTCGCCTGCTTGGCTGCAGTCCACGTGAAGGTGGAGGTTCGTTTTTTTTTTTTCTGTTTTTTTTTTTTCTGTTGGATGCCAGTGGGTGCATCCCGTCCTCGTCGCCACTGTAATGTTGCTATCTATTAAATGATGGCACTGGGCTGGTTATTGCATAAAGAACTTTATTTGGAATTGCAATCACAGAGGAGCGCCGGCCGGCGCTTCCGATCGCTTCTGGCTCCTTCGCGCACTCTGCCTTTTCTGCGCGCGCAGCTTCTGTCTTCCCCCGTCGCACGTCACGCCTACGTGACGTGCAACAACTAGAATGCGGATGCTACACACCCCGCCCCCCACGCTCGAGTCTAAAGGAGTGAGACTCTCTAGAGTGCAAACAGAGTCCAGTCCCACGCAGTGCTTCCGGCCAAGGTCGAAGGCCTGTGCCTCCTTGCCTCACACACACATAAGCTCCTGATTGTGGTCGGTGCCGAATCCACATTTTTCGTCGGACCTGCCCATCTTTGCCCTAGGGGGGTGTTTTCAAGGTCTCTTGCGCTTTCAGGAAACCAAAGGTGCTGCTTGAAACGGAGCTGCACGAATGGGTCTATAAATTGGGACCACCAAGAAAAAATTATCTAAACGTCACTGTCTGGGGTGCATTGTAGCCCCCTAAATCAAGGGGGGGGGCGCTACTGTGGCAGAATACAATGTTAACAAGTCCCCTAACTTTGACCTGGGTATGGGGGCACAGAGGCTAAACGAGGTGACGAAGAAATGATTAAAACCGAAACGACAATGCAAAAAGGTGAGAGGAAAATTGAACGAGGGTGCAAAGAAGGGAAAAGCGTGCCAAGGACAGGCATGCATGAAATACAGAAAAAAGGAATCCGAAGGAAAGAGGACACAATTAGAAAGAGGCAAATGAAGGTACAAGGGAAAGAATGGCTTCGAGGAAAAACTCAAATAAAATAAATGGAAGAAGGGAAAGAGAAAGAAATGTACATGTATCAGTGCGGCTCCGTAGGAAGGATCGGGACCGCTCACTCACGTAGTATAACGTTCAAACTGGGGGAACGTATATATATTTTTTAGTTTTATGTAGTGCAAACTAGACCGAGACATCGGGCATCAATCAGAGCGCTTCACATGACCACCTGTTTAGTTACACAAGGACACGTTCATTTTGTTAGGCACTAGGAGATTAAGTGATTTGCTCAGAATCGCAGGATGTGGAGTCGTTTCCCAGCTCCAAAGTCGACAGTCAAGCCGTGAGGCCACATCTCTGTTACCAGAGACACCAGGTGTTAAGTGAGGGTGTCTGCATTAGTTGAGCTATGCATGTCAGCCCCGAAGGGATAGGTTTGATGGATCGGAGGTACTTCCTAAGAAAGCTTCACTCGCAAGCCAATAACCTGTGTATTGCTCACTGAAGGCTGTTTCTTAGCGCTGGAGTACATTTACTTATAAGCTACAACTTATTGCTCTTCCTGCTGGTCTGATTCCACTGATCTCATCCTCGAACACAAAGTCTGCAAGATCTATTTCTTCTGCAGACAATTAACATTTATAACAAGTCTGTCGCTTTTCAGCTGCACCCTTGTGTGTCTGAAAAGGTGGTTATTTCATGTGTGTCTATTGAAGACTTTCATAATAGATCCACTGACTTGCAGTGATGGCCAATATGTATTTTAGGTCTGAGAAAGGAGTCTGTGTGAAAGAGCACCTTAATTCAAGGGGTCAGTATTTCAAATGGTCAGTGTAGTGGCCAGGGTTTAAATAAATGTGGAAAAATACTAGAAGCAGCGTCGTCTTTTACTTGTGGGAAAAATAAATGTGGATAAATACAGATAAAATGCCCAAAAAATAAATTTGGATAAATACAGACGGAAATGGCAAAAAAATAAATACCATAAAACTGGGAGCCCTATGCATAAGCAGGACCTCCACTGCTGCATACTTTCAGTGGCCTGCTTATATACATGGAATGCATTGAGTATTGAAGTGTGTATGGATAAAATGGCAGAGAACTGTTCAGTTCTTCAGAGTGCTACCAAATCAATAAAGCACAGATTATGTCATGGTTGTCCCAGGGAGAGAAGTACAGCTATGTTATTTCATTAGTAAAGCATACATTCAAAGATGCTTCTTGTAATTATATAATAGCACAACGGCTAAAAGAAGTAATGGGAGAAGGAAAAGCAAACACAGAAGATGTGTACTGGCACAATTACTATCTTTATAGATTCCTCTGAAGATAGCATGGAATAACATAATTTTCCAAAACTTTTTTTACAAAAACAACTTTTCGAAAATATTTTTTAAAGTAACATTTTCCTGTAACATCTTACACCCAATTAAAAATTGTATTTTATAGCTCAATTAAACAAGATTTACCTTACAAATATGTATTTTTGAGTTGTGAACACATTTTCAAAAAGGAAAATGCATTAATATTTACTGACAAACATTTTGTAAGTAATTTAAAATATATTTAGGACTACTTGAGGATGGTAAATAGGGATATAAGGATATCCTTACCCTAGACACAAGGGAGCACCCAGTATATCAGTAACAAAAATACCCTTTCAGACTTGAAGTACTGCATAAATTATGCAAAACAGGAATCAGAGAATTCTGGGTAGTGAAGGGAAAGCAAGGGAAACACATAATTAAATCTTAGAAAAAAGGACCTCGGGTTATATATCTCCCAAAAAACAAATACATAAAATAATATTAACTACATAACAGCAAAATCATATGTATAAAGTGAGGGTTATTTGGGGGGGGGTTTACCCCTAAATAAAAATAACATAAAAATATGATAAAAACATAAACACATGAAACATTAAAAGGGGACTTGGGTAGTTTGCTTACCTACCAACAACCAAATCAAAAACAGAAGGTCAAAATGTATGAAGTGTGTGTTAGTTAAAAAAAAGCTGCATTGAAAATGTTGTTATGTGAAGATCTTTTTCAAAAGTGATTTTTGAAAAAACATTTTGCAAAATATTTTATTACAGTAAACCTTTTGAAACATCCTCAGACACGACTCCAATAAGAGACATGGAAAGTGCGTTGCATGACTTGGAAGCTGAAACCAAAAGTGTATTTCCTCTAAATGTGGTGGATCCAACCATGGGGACTTCCAGAAGCAAAAGATGATGGAACAGAATGGACATTGGGGGGGAGAGGGAGGGGGGGCGGGATCCCTGCCACTTGAAATTAGTTTGATTGATAAATCATACTGAAGGTGATAGCCGTCAAGGTATTAAAGAATACGCTATTAATGACAATGAGTCGGGCAATGCAAGCAACAACATTTACTAAATTGAGTGTCCATTGAGAAGCTACGAAGGAGCCTTTTAATCCAGTTGTAACCTTTTCAAATATTTAAACCTGGGCTCTGGCAAAGAAACAACTGTTATATGCCTGCCACAATACATGGATGAGGATGCAGACTGAATTATATTTTGCAGATTTATATATATGGTTCTAGTTTGAAATATAAATCCTAGTAAAAAAACAATTTTGTACATCATTGGTTTGATGTACGAAATCTTATGTAAGTGATACATTGCTTATTTTACGCCCTAGTGAATGTGCATCACGTCACACCTATGATTCACGCAATCTTTCTAATACAAAGGTTTAACTCGCACATTTTAGAGGAAGTAGGCGTGAATGTATGATTTTCATTGATAAAACACACTTATGTGAATCTTCCCACAAAGCAGCTTTTTTCATGGTGCAATTTTAGTATTTGCTTTCATGTTTGTTCGCGTCACCATTATGGATTTTAATTTCACAGTCTCTAAAGCAGTTTTCTTCTCCTGCTATAATCCCATTTTGATTCATGGATCCTACACTGTTCTTGCCTCAAAAAATGTCTAGACTGTCAGATAGTGCCAGGTTTTGTCTTCACTCATTTCTCTGAGGTGGTCATCATCTGAATCACATAAGCGTTGGATGGTGCCTCATGCTGCTTGTTAATGCACAGACGTGGACATCATAGTCATGCAATGTTGTGCTTACATGGCCATAAGATCTGATTGGATCCTGATAAATAATTCAATAATAAATATTAGCTGTGAAAAGGGAGTAAAATGCCTCTCAAGATAATTAGGCCCACTTTCATGGGCAGAGATGACTCATTTGAACCGCCATAATATGCAAGGTGGGAACTGTCAGCGTCCTTTTTGACAGCAAAGTATCCCATCCTGCTTGAGTGTCAAAGCATAGTTGACAGTTCACCTCAAAGATCTGCGAGTAACCACCATGGCTCAAGATTGAACCCATGTAAGATAGCTCAAAACTGTGTTTCGA
The DNA here is from genome assembly GCF_964261635.1 of Lissotriton helveticus. Classification (NCBI taxonomy): domain Eukaryota; kingdom Metazoa; phylum Chordata; class Amphibia; order Caudata; family Salamandridae; genus Lissotriton; species Lissotriton helveticus. Next base: position 924,146,018 of record NC_136071.1, on the reverse strand, counting down.
GCTCGATAAAAGGAATGTAATTTAGCTGAATGCTTTATTAACACTAATAATTAAATGCCAAAATGTCAATGTATACTGTGTGCTGTTTATAAATATTGTTAATATTGTTGTAGTTATACTTCTGGTCTTACATACATATGACATGTTATATATAATGTTTGCTTTATCACATTATTTTACTAATCGTTTTTGAAGTCATGACACAATATGACTTAAAGCCAATTTATGTTGCCTTTTTCTTAGTTTCTTTTCTTTCACCACACATTTGTTTGCTCTTTTTCTGAGTAAATTCTTTGTTTTAAAAAAACGAACTTAAAAAATATATCATATTTTTTGTATCTAAGTTCATCTTTTAGCAAACCTTTGAAATGATTATTTGCTTACACTGATGCCCTTCTGAGTCTGAAGGCAAGGTGTGACAGTGTCCAGTTGTGCTTGCTTCAACTTCTGACACATAACTTGGGACGACACTCTGACTAAATGTGTTGCAAGAAACAACACCGTCAAGTACTTGTATAAAAAATATAAGCAGGGCTACCTTTCTCTTTTTTCAATGATCTTGAAACTGTTTTATGGTATAAACTTGTCTGCAGTCTCAGAAGAGATGAAAAGACTAGTCTATAGTGTTAAAATCTGGTTGTCTTGATTCTGTAAAACTAATATGGGCAATCCATTCAGACTTTTATTGGGTGTCAAAACTAGGGGGTCTATTCACAAGAAGCTATTGCCGGATTAACGGCTCTTTACCGCAGCCAAAGTAGTGATAAATTTACCTCCCCATTCACAAGCTGGTGCTAACAGCCCACAGCACCAGTTTTCCCGCGATAGCAGCCGCAAATAACATTGCCACAGAGGATCCCCCACAACTATTGCTAATGAGATGCAGAGTAGGCGTTCCAGTGCAAAAAGCTGCGACAATACTACACCTCAACATTCACAACGACCAGACAGATTGGCGATAACAACACAAAACACGCAATAAGGCACGTTACCAGCAGGAAATTAATACCTGCTCTGACCTTGTGTAAAGTCGGATGGCAGCCTGCACCACAATAGGGATCCCAGCCCAGGGCGTCATCGGAAGGGCAACAGATGCCATGGAGCAACTGAACATCCAGCACGGACACCCAAGAGGGCCACAACACACACCAACACAACCCCCAGGACTACCCCTGGCACCCCCGACCAAAGACAAGACACATCAGCCACATCGAAACATGTACAAAATAATCCGCCTGATGTCGCACAATCACAACTGGTGACATGCATGTGTCGTCACAGAAATGAGCATCAAACATTCGCTTTCGAAGCAAACAATGAAACTTTATTGAAATTAACACAGAAATTAAATGAAGACCCATGACGGCTCCCCTCGACACAATCGGTCACAGCCTGCAATCCAAAAAACATGATGAGAAGGTATTTCCTGTGCACATCAAAAGACAGAGAGAGAGCGACGGAGAGAGAGAGAAGAAGGGATTTGGAGAGAGAGAGAGAGAGAAGAAGAGAGGGGGAGAGCGAGAGAAGAAGAGAGGGGGACAGAGAGAAAGAGAAGAAGAGAGGGGGACAGAGTGAAAGAGAAGAAGAGAGGGGGGGAGAGAGAGAGAGAGGGAGCCGACACTGCACACCCAGGCCACACAGCTCACCTGCTGCCACCGGTATGTCTCCAACCACTTTGCTAGTACGTATTGCAGTACACCAGGTCACACATCTGAGACAGAGCTGTCATCTGAAACAGAGTCCAGAGACATGACTAGCACAGTACAAACACTTGCACAAGACAACAGCGCCGCCCGCCCATGCACACCCAGGCAGAGGCATTCCAGCCCCTCCCGCCGCCCACCAGAACATGCCCTCCCATGCTCATCCAGGCCTCACTGCACACCTTCCACCACCGGCGTGTAGACTGCAGGTCCCACCACGTGCTGCTGCAAGCCACAAGCCTGGGGCCCGCAGACATGTCACCCTCCACACCATGCATCCAGCCTGCGCAGGCCATAAGCTCACACGTCTGGTGCTGGGACTTGATTACACCATGGCATAGGACAAACCAGGGCACCCGGCACCATTGCAGCCTGCACAGCCGTTCAGCCCAATGGGTGCCACTAACTCTGTGAACCCAGAAGTGAGGCCACGTGGCGGTAGGCCCGCGTAGCCCGCTGGCACGGCCTACACTGCGGGCCAGAAAGGCACACAAATCCCGAGCTGTCCAGACCGCCGGGATGGGGCATCATTGCAGGCTGCACACCCGCTCAGCAGCTCAAGGTGCCAATGACTCAGTGCCCCCAAAGTCATGTTTCCGTGACGTGGTGCCTGTGCCAGCTGCAATGCAGCATGTGCCACAAACCCTGTTCAACCCCAGTCAGCTCCACGGGCAGGGTGTTAGGCCATTGCAGGCTGCAATGCAGCGTGTGCCACAAACCCTGTTCAACCCGAGCCACAGTCCCATGGCAGGGTGCCTGTGCTGGCCACAATGCAGCATGTGCCACAAACCCTTTTCAACCCCAGTCAGCGCCACGTGGCGGGGTGTTAGGCGGGTGCAGGCCACAATGCAGCGTGTGCCACAAACCCTGTTCAACCCCAGTTAGCGCCACGTGGCGGGGTATTATGCCCGTGCAGGCTGCAATGCAGCGTGTGCCACAAACCCTGTTCAACCCCAGTCAGTGCCACGTGGTGGTAGGCCCATGCCGGCCTCAAGGCCTCGGGTCCGTCATCCAGTCACCACCAGCAGAGGGGTATGTGATGTAGTTGGCACCCTACATTGACGGGGTCACATGGCCTGTAACGCCTCTGCCGGGTGGGTGTGGTGTGCGTGAAAACCTGCCCACAGGAAGTGGCTGTGACATGCTGACTACTAGACCAGTGACCTGCACTGGGTAGCAATGAGGCCCCCCTTGGATCATTAGCGGAGTGGTCTGGCCTGCCGGACGCCGGAACAGCGCATGTCTTGCAAAGATGACTTGTGGGCACTGGGCTTGGTTCAATCCATGTCCGGACAAGGAAGTGGCTGATGCATGTGACCTTGTTGTGTTGTCCACGGGACCTGTGCCTCAAATTGCTATGTAGCACCCTCTGACTGGCATCCCACAGGATGAGCATCATTCACGCAAGAGAAATCAATGTCCCTACATTCATCCACACATACATACATCAATGATGAAAGACATGACAGCAGTGCGTCACTGGATGTTTATTGCACATCTAGTGCAGTTCCGCAGCTGGAGCTGTACAGAGCAATGCCGAGCACACCACACAATATGGGCCCGTGGAGAGCCAGACAGAGTCTATCTGTGGAAGACAAGTACTGCGGAAGAGGAGGGGTGCAGTCCGCAGTCTGGTCGCTGTGTCATTGGTCATCAAACAGGATGGGGCGGTCCATGTCGCTGTCCAATGCGAGTGCATCTGAGTGAATCGGGGGTCAGTGGAAGGTCATGAGGCCATGTGTGGGACCAACCAGGAACAGGCCAGGTGGCGGAAATGAATGCTACTGAGTCTTTCTGATCACAAGCCCATCCACGTCCTCGTCCCTGGATGTGTGCCCTGTCCCACCTGTGGGTGTTGCTGTACCGGCTGCGGCACTGTGTGCCACTGACACCTCAGGTGCCGGAGGTGGATTGTCGGCCGCACTGTGTGCCACTGACACATCAGGTGCCGGAGTGGTTAGGCCTAGACACACCAGAGGCGGAGATGTGGATGGTGTGGGGGCAGCATCATTCAACATCGCCATGCCTTGTGGCAGCAATGCCATGATGAGGATCTGCAGGGCATTGTAAATCCCAGCGACATTCCGCTGATGTGCAGCGGTGGCTGCCGTCCTTTCCGCCTCCATCCGCAGCATGTCCTCCATGAGCCTCCGCATGTGTGGCAGCTCACGGCTGGTATCGCTGGAGTCACTCTGAGCGGACAGGTGTTCTTATCTCCACATCATGACTCCAGCAATGTCAGTCAGGGCTCGTTGGAGACCATAGAGCGGATCTACACACCCAAGGATGGCGTCAAGTTTGATTGCCATGTAGCCGAAGCCCAATCCCACCTGCTCTGCGGTCTCCCTCTGGCACTCCAGCACATGGCGTTGGAAGGGCAAGTGTTGTTCCTGGGGGTCTTGGGGGAGTGCCAGGGCTGTGAGTTGAGGTGTTGATGGTGCCACTGCGATGTGAAGGGGATGGTGTATTACAATGTGTCCATATGTATGTAGCCGCATGGTACATGTTGACATTCAGACAGCATGGCATTGCACATTGTGACAGTCTGTAGATCTGGGCGAGGACCCTGAGTCATTGTGGGTGTGCACTGTGCTCTGCTTAATTATGCATGTGTGTCATTGTGGCCATCTCTACCTGTAACCCCAATACCTGGTGGTGACTCACCCTGTTGCGGTTGTGTTGAGGCCTGTTGAGCAGTGTCAGATCCCCCGACTCCGGCCACAGTCTCCACACTGATAACAGTCGACACCAGCTCTTCCGTGTCAACCAGCTCGAGCTGTGGCGCTGGGCCCCCACCTCTAGTCTGCATTGCTGCCCTCTGGTTGGCGGAGAGTTTCTCCTTGGTCCGCCGCTTGATGTCATTCCATCGCCTCTTGACCTCGTCCATTGTCCTCTTGTGCTCCCCGACGGCATTCACCTTGTCCACGATGTCCCGTGATATTCCATTTTTGGTGCCCAATGACACGTTGGAGGTGACGAACAGTTGTTGATGGTGTTCCATCACCTCCGTAACTATGATCAAGTTTGCCTGCGGACTGAACTTTGCTTTACTCTTCTTCTTTTCCTTGCCCTTCCTTGACACCGAGGTCCCGGGCTGGTCATCCGGGCTGGTTTTGGGGTCGCGCTCGTCCTCTGCGCCTGCTCCGGCTGCCTCCATGGTGCTTGGGTGATGGTCAGTTTGGGTGTTTTTTCTACTTAAATGGTGATTTTTCCGCCTGCCAGGTGTGTATTGCAGGCCTGGCACTGCTTATGGCTGGTTTCCTCATTGTGCTTTGGCCGATCGCAGGTTTTTGGGTGTTGTGGTTTGTGTTTTTGTCTCCATCGAGGCGGTTGTATCGCGGACAATGTCAGCAGTTTCAGCAGACTATCTCATGCTACCACCGTTTTATGAATTCAACGTTGACATAGGGGTATTTTCCCACAACGGGCTGCGATGTTGAAAGTTGTATTACACTCCTCTTGGGTTAGTTATCACACGTTCTTGTGGATATACCCCTAGGAGTCTGGAGCATTTCGAAAACAGGTCCAGCACAGAACAAGAATGGCTGTGGGTTTCGGTTCAGAGATTAGATTACAAACCAGAATTTGATGGTGATAATTGTACAAAGGTGTAAAACACTAAATTTTTGTAATACATAACATTTGAAAAGAAAGGGTGACTTTTCAACCTTTTGGCTACAAATTGACTTGCTGGAGGTGTACCTTGCCTGAGGGATTCTCAAGATGAGAGCTTCATCCTCCTCGGATAAGCGGCAGAAATTGCTCTAGAAATATAACAAATAAGTGAAAGATTTTGCTTTAACATCTCAAGCATTTGACCTTTTTTTGTGAATTCTTTGTAGCAAACACTGCACGCAGCTGTCAATGCTACTTGATGCCCTTGTCAAGGATCCGTAGTAGAGTAGTAAGACAAAATGTATTCTCTGCTTACAGTGTACATCATTTAACTTCATGCAACCATGTCATAGTCCATACCTCATTGGTTATATGCAATGGCATATACTCATGTTATCAGGCCCATTGGAATTAACAAGCTACTCGTAAAGAGGGTCTAAATGATTAATATAATGGAGCAATGGGCAGTGCAAGTCTGGTACAATCAGCACAAAGCTGTTTAGATTTATCAGCAATCGCAAGAAGCTAATATAATATAACAATGGCCCAAAACTGAAATTTTTGGTCCACATTTGTGATATCTCATCAGTGGACGTTTTCCATGTGAACCTATATATGCACTGGGAGACTGCCATAAAAAGGCTTCTTGAGCATGTATTAAATAAGCTTGAATGTTTCTGTTTTTTAACACATCTCCTTATTTTTCCTGACTTTACACCCTCTTACCTAACCCGATTTACGATTTTTTTTGTACTGTTTTTACCTCGTAATAAGGACAAAGCTTGGCTGATAGCATTAATGAAAAATGTAAAGGAAATCAATCGAAGTGAGAATTGGGTTGGCAATATTATTTCCAAATGAGGTCGCACACTGCTCGTCCCATCAGCGTGTGACCCCTGAGCATGATGGTCGATGTAGTAGGTATCAGCGGGTGCGCTTCTACCCGAGTCTTGAATCTTGAGGGAATTCACTGGTGTGCTTGCCATCCCTGGACACGTGTTTCGCGTTTATTAACGCTCGTCAGCAGGGATTAGGCGTGTGCACGGGGTTGCTGCGTGGGCTGACGAAAATATTAGTAGGTCCAGATACCTCTTATGGCGCTCAGGTGCGGAATCTCGAGGTCGTCACCTCCACCGGCTCAAGGGAGCCTGTATAAATAGTATTTCCAAATGAGGTCGCACACTGCTCCTTCCATCAGCGTGTGACCCCTGAGCATGATGGTCGATGTAGTAGGTATCAGCGGGTGCGCTTCTACCCGAGTCTTGAATCTTGAGGGTATTCACTGGTGTGCTTGCCATCCCTGGACACGTGTTTGGTGCTCATTAACGCTTGTCAGCAGGGATTAGGCATGTGCACGGGGTTGCTGCGTGGGCTGCCGAAAATATTAGTAGGTCCAGATACCTCTTATGGCGCGCAGGTGCGGAATCTCGAGGTCGTCATCTCCACCGGCTCAAGTGAGCCTGTTTAAATAGTATTTCCAAATGAGGTCGCACACTGCTCGTCCCATCAGCGTGTGACCCCTGAGCAATATGACTCTAAGAAAGATGGAAGAAAAAAAAAGATTGATCACTTAAATTTATAAGGATAAATAAGAAATAAACCAGTCTGCTTTCTACTGGTTGGACGTAAAATTTTTGGGAAGTCATGCAGACAAAATGGAGTATGCTAACCAAGGCTGAATGTGTACAAATGAAGAAGGGTCTGCAGAGTAAATACAACAGCCAGATGACATATGCCGAGTGTGTCCTGTATGTCCTATGCTACCTCCATTACACTGCTAAGCGCTGCACCCAAGACACAATAAGTGCACCACTAGTGTCACTCACACAGGACACAAAAATGCTTTGCACATTGGCTCCTAGCAAGAACAACACTCTACAGCCAATCATGGCCCCCCGGTGTTGTGTGCTACTTGCACAGTAATACACTTTGTCACTCCACAATAGGGTATAATGCGCTTTATATATTCTATTTCAATACAATTATGCACCAAGATTGGAAACAGTAAGCAGAAACCCAATCAACCGATCCCAGAGTGGATCTTGGAGATGGTGAGTAATCCCTACCAACCAAGAGAAAGCCTGTGAGAGATCTGAGTTAGAAAAAAGATTAAGGAGGAGGAAGGAACAAAAGGAGAAGACAGTATCCACTGGATTGACTCTCGGTCGTTAATGAACAATATATTTCATACAGTGCTTATAGATATATGAATATAAAATTTTTCATATTTTTATTTGGAATCCTATCTTCATTTTATTCAGAAATGTATTTCAACCTGTGTTTTGCATCCCTTATGAATCTTTCTCCACGCTTTTTTCGTCAAATCAATATTAGTCTGAGGAACTAAATTGGGAATAAAAAATAAATGAAACCAGTGATAAAATATCATTCTGTGGGATTTTTCAAAAGTGAACTGAACGTTTAAAATACATTTTGGTTTCCTCAATTTGATTACCTGATAACAATCCACACTAAATCTAAAATCATTTCAAACATTTAAACGTCAATAAAATAACTCGGTTACCTCAGACTTGAAGGCTTGGTTATTATATTTGCATTCGGCACCATTATTTTTTTTTAAAAAAACCATATTTCTGTGTTTTTCAATATTATGTGCTTCTAGGACTTTCAGCAGTGATAAAAAAATATTGACACGTTTCTTTCCCTTTCCCTAACTACAAACGTCTATCAATCCGCAAAAGGACGTTGTCGAACGGCCATGTGTCTTTTTCAACATCTAAAAACTTTAAATATGGACGCAAACTCGAAGTCTTTCCCAAAAATATTTTCTAATTTCCAATCCTTTGTTTTCAATGCTCATTACTTCTGTTATTGCTTTTCTTCTGTGATTTGCTAATAATACTTCTATCTGCACTTTTCTGCAGTTGTTATGTACGAGGTAAGTAAATGTAGATAGTCAAGCAGTTTGCTTTCTGTATATAGTTTGTTGTAAAAATCACCAAAAACGGAAAACTGGGTGCTCAGATATAATATTTCAATCAGAGGAATGTGTCTAGTGCCTCGTTAGTGGACAGGGTGCTAAATGAAAACATGCTCACTTTTGTATTGTAATATTAACTGATCTTGTTATTGCTCACATTGAGGTATAAATGTGAAAGAAAGGAAGAAACTACTACCGCTTAAACATAAACAGCCCTGGAACAGAGATTACAAGATTTATGAGACACAAGGGGACGCCAAAAACATCAGTGTACCTTGAAAAGTAACACACAAACCCGTAGGATGATCTATCTATGCGATGCTGTAAAAACAAATAGATAAAGGGGTGTTAATGCTTACCCTTAATCCCCAAGATTGTGGCAGCAGGAATATTTGACAAGATAATATGCCAAATCGACCACTATTACATGGTTTAGAGCAGGGCAGTGAAATTGGATAAAAACACGGATTACATTTATTTATGAAGAAAATGAGGCATAATAATTGCTTATGGTTTTCGCACCCATTTGATGCATTATTCCTACACGGCCATCCACTTTGTGGTGTGCATTAAAACCACCTCTATCTGTTGTTGCCAACCAGCACAAAATGGGACCAAGCACTTTCAGCACTTAACTCTAAATGGGTACAGTCCTTAAAACAGGTGTTAAACACCTCTGCAACCGTTTGGAGTGTTGAAATGACCTCTAATTTAGTCCTCTAGTGTGCTATCAGCTACAGTCTGAAGAATAATATTTTTTGGGAACGTTTTTATTCTGTTCACCTAGCAACTGCAGGAGGGATCAAAGGAACATGCAACTTCTTGTAAACAAGAGATATCAAATTTGAAATGACAATCCGCAGTGGGGAATCGAAGGTTCATGGCACACAAGTTAGCCTGGCAACCTACTTAGATCAAATTCTGATTTTGAAGTACAATCATCTCTGGATTACCAGAGGAGGCATTGGAAAGAAAAGCCCCTCATCATTTACTCACAGGCCATGCACTGTCTTCTCACAAGAATGGTGTTCCTTTACATTTGGCAGGGGAGGTGCCCAGCCTAGAGAAGTTGCAGGGGTCAGAAGCTCCCAGTACCCACTACTACTATTCTGATTCTCCCTAGCATGTGAAGATCATGTAGTGCAGAGATGTGCAACTTCCCGGGTAAGTATAAAAGTAGAGCAGAAAATGGAGTGATCACACTCCTGTCTCAGAAGGCCTGGGTTTCGGTACATAAACGTCATTGGCTATATACTGCTCCATTTCTGTGTTGCACTCCACACCCACAAATTGTACCTCCAACTACAGAGTTTTGTACACTGAGAACCATTTGTAATGCTAATTTGAGAGGGAAACGTTATTTATGCAGCTACTGGGCTATCACAAAATCAGGAAGAATCACAGTGGCAATGGTTGGGTGGCTGGACATGAGGGAATCCTCTACCATGAGAACCTCACTCTCAGGTAGAAAGCCCTCTCCTGTTTCACACTACAGATTACCGCTCCCCAATGTCTCTGAAGCGCAAAGAGAATTATTCTGTGTCGTGGTAGCCTTCATGGAGACACTGCTGAGGTCTTTCATTGTGAAATAAGGAGTCAATACTTTTGTAAGTCCATAGTGGAGTTCTCCAACCACTTAGTTGCCAGGTCACTAAATTAGGCGGGTTGAAGAGAACAGGGAGAGCACCACCAAAGCTGGGGGCTGTAGTATGCTTTTTGATGTCCTGCAAACAATGGTAGTATATTTAATCCAAAACTACGTGGACCATGGCTTATAAATACTTTTTGAGCACCATCTGTATAAGAGCCTTTGTGGATAAGTGAATCGGCAAGTCACGTGCAATGAAACAATGTGGCTGGTCAACATATGGGCCTACCATGAGCATTAGCATTACCTAGGAAGCAGGACTCTAGATGCATTGTGGAGTGAGAGTGATGAGCTCTTAAACAGATTGTTAGTACTGCTCTTAGGGCTTTTGCATATGCAAATGTAAGGGGTTTATAATGCGGTAATGAATACGTATAGCATAGTTTGTCCAATGATTACACTATTTAATCACGGGCAATCTGCACGAATTCTGCAAATGTATTTTAGAAAATTCAATTAACCTCATAATCGTTCATTCCTGCAGTGAATACCTGGGTTCTCCAGTTATGTCAAATGAATTAAACATACACAAAAAAAGACACCGTCTTAGAAATACATAAAAAACACCAAATAAATAGAATATGTCTGAGGGACAATTAGCACAGAATATTTACCCATACATAAAACATATATCACAAGTCTTCAACACCTAATGGATGGTTTTTTTTTCAGTCATGCTACTGTTTTATCAATTATGCCTGTGTTGTTTATTTTTCACACAGTCCAAATTGGAGATAGTCTGTGGGTTATACACACATGAGGAAACATTTTCTCCTCTAAATATTTAGATGTGTATCCAAATGTCTTACAACAGGTTAAATCAAGGTAATAGTGACTCCTCCAACAGAAGTGTCAACGCGTTTCAACCTGGAGATTTCAGGTCTCTTCAGGACAGATGAAAGACGAAGTACTGATAGTTCCAATCGGAGGACGTGATCCTTTACCGGATTCCTGTAAAGTTCAAATGCAAGGAGAACTGTAGAAAGGAAGCAAATTTCTGGGGGCGCTTTAGTGAAGCATCCACAACAGAAAGTCCGGGTCTGGAAAGGTCCTGAGAGTTTTAGGAGCGGGATTCCATCCCGGGCTGGGTCCTGGAGCATAGTGAGGCCATCTATCAGAATGAATCTGCATCAGATGTGATCAGCCCTGGAAGACGGAACATCAAGAGGTCGTCCCTCTCAGGGTACAAAGCCCTCTCCAGTTTCTTACTACATATTCCCACTCCACAGTGTCCCTGATGACCAAAGGGACTTTTTCTGTGTTCTAGTAGCCTTCATGGAGACACTGCTGAGGTCTTTCATTGTAAAATGAGGGTCTATACTTTTGTAAGTCCATAGTGGAGTCCTTCAACCACTTAGTTGCCAGGTCACTAAATTAGGCAGGTTAAGGAGAACAGGGAAAGCACTACCAAAGCTGGGGGCTGTAGTATGTTTTTTGATGTCCTGCAAACAATGGCAGTGTCTTCATTCAAAAGCTACATGGACCATGGCTTATAAATACTTTCTTGAGCACCATGTGTATAAGAGCCTTGGTTGTTAAGTGAATCGGCAGGTCACATGCGATGGAACAATATGGCTGGTCAACATATAGGCCTAACTTGAGCATTAGCATTACCTAGGGGGCAGGACTCTAGATACCTTGTGGAGTGAGAGTGAGACTGATGAACTCTTGTACAGATCGCTAGTGCTGCTCCTAGGGCTTTTGCATGGCTGATGGGAGTAGCCCCCAAACCCTGCTAGACACTGCACTTATGTAGTATCACCTTTGTGAGTATGAGTCAAGCAGCTCTAGACCAACATAATATTGGGTCTCACAACGATACAAGGTGACACTCAACCTAGTACAACACAGCACGGCTGGCAACTTGATTAATCTGCAAAATTGAATGCACCAGCCATGCATGCAGTAGTGTTAGACTATTAGGATGTTATACTTACTCAGGCCTGACGATTTGCCAATAGACCCCTTATGGGCTGATGAGGCAAGAAACATGTTGACCAAATCTAAAAAGCACGCATGCTCTATAGGACCATTATTTCTAATATGAGCTACACCGTTTTTATTTAAGTTAGCGAGCCGCATTAATAAAATGTATTTAATAAGTCTCCCTAACCCAATTTTAAATCCCACTTACTACACTACACTCTTTAGTTCACATACCCTCACTCACCAAACGGCTTTATCAAAAGAACTACGCCAAAGAGCCCCTTTGCTGGTGCCCGTCATTGCAGCGCTGGCCCAACGAGGAGCACGCCCAAATGATGAAGCATGACACCTTTTGGGGTGTGTGAGGGCCCTTCCTCCATTTGGAGGTAATTCCAGAGACCTGACCACCACTATTCTCCTCAGGAACTGCACATCAATACATCTAAACTATGAGTCAAGCAGCACATAAAAGATGTCAATGAAGAAGAATCTGAAACCTGCAAGTATCACAGTCGAAACAGGTCAAATAAAAGGTATCTAATATCAGAAGCCTGGGGACAGCCATAGGGACTGCAATGGAGAGGCAACTCCCTGAGTATATCACACAAAGGGTGATGGGAGGAACATTTGCATCTAGTCTAAGCCACTGGCAATCACCACTGGCAAAATACCCTTCAAGAAAGTGTTCCTTTCTTGAAGGGTATTTTTCCTGGCAGGTTAAGATGGACTATTGCCATGATTTTCATATGGCAGGCGTCTGTTAAGAGTGGCACAGCAGCGAAGAAAGATGGGTCAGAATGTTACCCAGATAGATTGCCAGTTGTTTAGTCTGTTTGCATACTGTGTTCCAATCACCTTTTGTGTATTTGATGTATATAATCGGAGTCCAAGGGAATGCCCAGATGTCGGTCCCCTACTCGCTGTATCACAGAATTTAAGCTACTCCTCATTGATGACGCCGACAAGGATGAAACTAGTCCGGGGTTGTGTGTTGTTTCTCCTGGGGACGGGGGGGTGGGGGTGCATCAGCTCCAATAACAAAAAGGAGCACCAAGGGGTAAGTAGTCAGATCGCCCCCCCAATCAACAATATATCTCAATAAGAGCTGACCTACTAAGAACAGTATCTTGTCATTCAAAGGACCAGGGACTCATATTACCCTTACAAGACAGTACAATTGTTACTTGCCTGTGTGTCCTTCTGTTCAAAACGTATATTGAACATCATCTTGTATCACAGTTTTCAACAAGCCTTAAAAATTTGAAAAATATACCACCATACAACCTTGTGAAAAAATGTGTGAAAGATAGGAAAGCACCTCACAATAGTAACACCAAAAGGGGGCTGCTGGCATATGTTTACCAGTATGTCCACACTATAATCACCGGTTGCTTTCCAATTAGAAGAAAAGGTGAAAGAAAGGAGATTCCTCTGAGCTGAGAAATCAATGAAAAAAATAGTGAAAAAGACAGCACTTTCAGTGCAAGAGTCACTGAGTGCCCGCCAAGTCCCACAAACAACAAAAAGGAGATGCAATCCTCAATTAAAAGGAGGTTCCGCTTACTTGCGTAGAGGATTTATTCAATGCAGTAGGTGTTCTCACATAAAAACGGCATCTACTTGGCCATTCACAACAATATGGGCCAACATGTTTCATTGCCTACTATTATTCTGGCAACATCGTCAGGGCTAGTGTGGGACCATGCAACACCTTGCTTGTTGATCACTCATGCCAAATGGCTGCTGTAGTCCTTCGTACCTGCACGCCACCCTCTGGGACTGCACGCTAAAGAGTTGCGGTCCCTCTCGTAACTGCTTATGTCAGTTTCACTGCATCCGCGGTGTCTGGTTTTACTTGGTGCTCCGTCCCGCTTCGGGGTGCATCAACTGCCTGATTAAGATGGATTGTTCACATGAGGAGCTGGGTCAGAACTGATGAAGGCCTCTGTCTTGAGTGGCAGTGTCTATATACATACAGGACTGAAACACAAGGTGTATGCTAAAGGAAGGTCATCTTGGCTGATGTACTGTGGTGAGGAGACTGTTTGAGGGCCAAAAACACCAACATTCATTAGAACCCATCCATTGCCATGCAACAATGGCCCAGGCATCCAGACATTGATCCACAGATTATTGCCTCTAACCATGTAGCCAACTCTCCACCACAAGGAACAGAGGTCACTGAACAATCAGCTTATATTATAGAAGAACATAGAGCTCCTCTTCAGAAATGGTGCCCATGACTGACACAGAAACATCAACTTCATAAATAAATCTGGTGAAACAACAGTAATTCAAGATGGACATAGTTACACCTGCCCCAATATCTTTAATATTAATTTACAGAATATAACATTGTAACACAAGTTGGTTTATGCATCTCTTTTACTAGGGAAGCTGTTGCCAAACCAGAACTTCATAGAACATAGGATTGGTATAAATATGTATGCTAATCAAAAATTTTAGACATTGTTAAATGAAATAAATGATCTATGCTTTCATATTCACTTCTTGATGATGTCCTCTGCTATGCTATCCATGGCCAAAAGACCTGCTGGGCACTAGGGGCCAGATGTATGTACCTTTAGAACAATGATTCTCTACCACTACTTGGTACCCATTATTCTAAACTAGCTTACCCGTCGCGCGTTGCTGTGATCTCTGAAGAAAGGAAATTCAAGGAAACTCTTTATGATAACATTCAATTTACATTGTGTCATTTTTTTTAAACGTATTCATTTTAATATGGAAAACATTTCAAAGTGTCGTTTTAATTCTATTTATTTATTCGAGTGCTTGTGTATACACAATTTTTAGTTTTTCCGTCTGGTGCGTACATCAGTATTTGAAAGATTATGAGGGCCCTGGGGGGCCGATATTTAAAAAAATGTTATGCCAGAAACCTTCGCGGGAGTGTACTCGACAACTTCCCAAAGTTTCCTGGCCATCGGATGAATGCTGTTTTAATTCTATTTATGTATTCGCGTGCTTGTGGATACACGATTTTTTTGTTTTTCCGTCTTGTGCGTCCATCAGTTTTCAAAAGATTATGAGTGCCCTGGGGGGCCGATATTTTTAAAAAATGTATGCCAGAAACCTTCATGGGAGTGTACTCAACAACTTCACCAAGTTTCATGGCGATCGGATGAATGGTGTTTTAATTCTATTTATTTATTCGAGTGCTTGTAGATACACGATTTGTTGTTTTTCCGTCTGGTGCGTACATCAGTATTCGAAAGATTATGAGGGCCCTGGGTGGCCGTTATTTAAAACAAATTTATGCCAGAAACCTTCGCGGGAGTGTACTCAACAACTTCCCAAAGTTTCATGGCGATCGGGTGAATGGTGTAGTAATGCATAAAGGACAAACAGACAGACAGACATACATTCGTTTTTATATATATAGATTATGAAATGTTTATTTCTTCATTTGCGATTCCTAAAGGGAATCAAATTGACCTACCTCATGAATATTAATGAGGTAGATCACAATTCGTGGCCCATTAGGAATCATAGCCATCACAGGGTTGGTGCCTTGCTGAGGTCAGCAGACCACCATGTCTGTGATAGGTTTTTTAATAAAGCAACCTTTTTGTTTTCTAAATGCAGCAATTTTCCTTAAAGTAAAATGGGATGGGATGTGTTTAAAAAGAAAAAAATGAAACTTTGAAGTTTCATTTTTTAAGAGTAGGCAGCGGTCAATTTTTTCAACATATTCAAAGAGGAAGGAGTCCCCAGGGGAGCCCCTTCTTATTTACAGATGGATTACTACCCCTTTTAAAATGGTGGTAAATTTGCAACCGGAATTCCATATCATACCGATTCATTATTTGGAAGGGATGCCCTAAACACACCCCAAATGGCGATTCAGTTGCAAGTTACCACATTGCATTTTTAATTTTGTACTTTGAAAAAACACTTGTTGCAAACAGCTCGATTTTGCGAACCAGGTTGTTTGTCACTGGAAAAAATACTTTGTACATCTGGCACAAGATCTCAAGAGTATACCTAATATCTGTGGAAATCTGGTTTGGATATTTGACTGACCATGCCTCTCAATCTTGGTTGAGGGATAAAAATGTAAACAATATACAAAGGGGGCAGCAGGATCAGAGCAGCAAACAATTGTCCTAAATGTCTTATTGATCGTGTGCAAAATATCTTTGGTAAAACTTTTCCGGCGAGACTTGAAAACTATGCCACCAAATTTGACATATTGTGCCATTGCCAAGCAGACTTTTATAAAAAAAACTAGGCTTTCCAATTCTACATGCCAGGGGTGAAATATGTAACAATTAGGGAGAGAGCCCTTATATGTGGTGTTTTGCAGATAAAAAATCTGGAATCAACAATGTCCCTCAGATTCTTCTTTGGGACATACTAACAAATGGGGGTTGTAAACCGATTCAAAATGTTAATTGAATTACATAATTGTAATTGTGCTAGAATTAGATTGGGCCCTGGTGTTGAGATAAATAGACTATTCCCCATCAGCCAAGGTGTTTACCAGGGCAATATCCCGGCTCCATCTTTATTTGCATAAGATATTAACTCAATTGTAACTTATCTAGAATACTGTATTAAGAATGCACCCATGTTAGCTGGCACCATGGCATCTATATCGCTATTTGCAGATAATGCGCTTACTGTATCATGTACTCTCTCTTATGCCTCCAAAAGATCTTAAATTAAATAGAGTTTCTGTATTCTCTAAAATAATGGTTGAACCACCAATTTAATAGCACTCAACCTGCACAAAATCCTTAAGAATAATCTACTTTTAGATGGGTCATATTTCTAAATGGTATCAGAGGTTGAGTATTTGGGTGGAAGGATGGACTCAGACATCAAGGACCACATTTATCAAACTTTTATGCAGCTGAAAACAGCAAGACATCTTGCTGCAATGCATGAAAGGGAAAGAGCAGAAATGTGCTATATTTAACATTATAGGGACACATTTCTGTCCTTACCTAGAGCTGACACACTTTTGGCTGATTAACTCGATGGCAGGCACCCTAGCGTCGTGGTGCAAGGGTGCCTGTTTTTTTATACGGGATTGCTTGTGTGCAGGAAAGGACATCTTCCTTCACAAAAAAAAACCTTGAGAGGCATTTCCCTCTTTTTTCCTGTTCTGCAGAATGCAGCACACATAGAAAGAGGAAAAATAAAGATATCTTTCCTTTATACAACTCATCTGGGAAGGCGTAGCATTTTGACACATTCCCAGGTCTATCACTAATGGAAAATCTGGGAATGTGCCAAAATCGATGGATGCGTGGGAACACCCACGCTCCACCCATCGTACGCATCTCTGGGGCGGAATAACGCAAAGCAGCAATTTGCGATGCCTTGCTTTACTCTAGAATTATCAAGCCATGCCGGGCCTTGCACGGTGGCCTTGAGTGGCATGACAAATCTCATTTAGGTTTTGCGTCCCCTTCCATCATGCAAGGGCGACACAAAACATTGATAGATCTCGCCCCAAGTGTTCAAAACAACTTCCTAAGATTAAGAATTAAATAAAACTGTGTTCCTGTGCCAATGGATGGTTTAATCCAAGATTATGATGAAGTTCTCTTTCAGCAGCTTTATAGGAAGGACTACAGGGCCCAAGATCAATCAGCGGGCCTATATGGGTCTAAAATAAGGGAATTTGAGAATGCCATTAATCTGTGTCTGAAAACAGTTTTTGGATGGACCAGTTGGAGCTTCTCCTGAACAAAACTAGCACAGTATGTTATTAGGCCTCTATCTGAAGCCTCTTTTGTACTGAGCTCATAAATTATCTGCACATGCACTAAAGCTCAGTGTCAGAATCTCAGGAAAAATACAGTGGCACTAATATGTACATAGTCTCTTCTGATCTTGAAGATCTGTAGTCTACACCATGAGCTGAAGCAATTGTAGCTATAAAATCGTTTTAATGGAATCGGATTGAAATAAAACAGTAATAATCCACAGTTGGGCACATTGGCTGAAAGCTTTCTGTTTATTAAGTATACATCCTTTTTTAACTTATCAATATGGTCCAGAGCCAGTTGGCTAAAACATAGGATTTCAAATTCTGGCTTGCCATTCTACTATAGGCCTCCTTTATTTAATTTTGGGGCCTGTTATTTGGGAAGTCTGATAATTTCTACTGTTGTCTGCGGTCCATTGAAATCAAAGTGCATTCTTTACTTTTTTTGTCCTAAATGTCAATGTCAGCATCATATATGTTTGGTGCTCTTCTTGAGAGGAAACATGTTTATTTTAGAATTTATAAAACTGATAAGTCAGCCCCTACCATTTTTTGCCATCTCATGGTACCTATTATCAGTAGGGAAAATCTATGCAGGCCTCTAGATCTAATGCTATGGTTACATGGTTATGTTATGTTATGTTATGTTACATACATTTGTAGCGCGCACAGCTGCCCCAGCTAAGGGGCGTCCTGGCGCGTGTCAGGTAATATGCAACACCTACATGGAAACACAACAGATAAAAAGACACAGATGGCAAGTTTATTAAAACAAAATTTTAAATTAAAGTATTGGGCGTGGTTGTTCTATAATCATTTTGAGTTTTTCTATTATTTAAAGTTGAAATTTAATTTAACTTCTGATCCACTTACTAGTTAATTCAAAGCAGTGCTGTTCTGTGACTGTATTGCCTGATAGTATTACATTGCACAATGTTCATTTCAAATGCTCTTTAGACAATATTTCTATTCCTTTTGTTTTGTGATGTATTTTACTTGTGCTTTTTTTTTAAAGTCTTATGCATTATTTGTATCGGAAATAAACATTTGTAAATAACTGACTGACACAGATGATCTGGAGGAAGAAGGAGAAATAGTAGATCTGGCACCTTAGGCTTTTGTCACTTATATGAAACCCTAAACACTCAGGCAAAGTGCAGGCTGAGCCAATTTACCAACTGGTACCAGGGTATTTTGTGAACTGTAACCAAGGAACAACTGATAAACTATATGAGGTCTACACAATTATGTGTCCTCTTAAGGTGTTCTTAAACTCTGTTCACCATGGATGGACATACATTTTTTAAAATATGTAGTTTGAATTTCTGCTGTATTAAAATTATTGTCATAGTGCTCATTATGTGCATAGATTCAACAATAAAACAAAATCCAACAGTGGCAATGAAAGCAGTTAATAAATAAAATGTTAAATTAATTGCAACATTGTGATGCTATTGAAATAACTCAGTGCATCAAATGATAGCTTTTAAACTGCATAACCTAACTGAACAACATACCGTCTGTCATTTAGCATCCATGCTTGGAGAAGTGTTCTTGCTGTGTCACTTATGGTGTTCTAAGACGATAAGGACCTGCCGTCTTTGAGGCCTTCACTAGTAATGTTGTAGCGCAGTTCAGACAAAGTTCAAGATGCGTCTCTGCCTAGTACATGTTGATACCAGGTTTAAATTTATTTTCAAGTTGAAAAGAACAGACCTTGTGACGAATGATGTAAAATGCAAGGCTTAGCATATGAATTCTGTTGCACAATCACTAGAATTTATCACACATTATAAATCAAATTCATATATATAGATTAACAAATAGTGTACTATAAAAATGCATGCATTTAGAAATAAAAAGATATATGTGACCCAAAAGCACGAATATACAAACATATGAAAGGTAAAGGGGTGCATAAGCAGAAAAAGGAAGGATCACATCATGGTCAGATTGCATGTTGAAATTATTAACCACCACAGTTATGAAATTTAGTATAACCTCCATATGGACAATACAGGAAGATAGTCTCCTATATACAAGCAAGCAATAATAAATAGATTTTTTTAACGAGTATGAGAACTATCTATTACAAGTAGGTGCAGGATTGCAATGAGTATATGAATTTGCATTTATATGGGTAACACAGTAATGCTGACAAGGAAGTGGATGCTGAACGATATTCAAGAACAAAAATTTATTTGGAAGCAGTTAAAGGGCTGTCTTTGGATAAAACACCCAACTTGAAAGCCAAGACCAGCAAAATATAAACAAGAGTATTAAGCTAATGCAGTACCTCTCAGAATCTATGGGCTCTCTCAGAGGACATAGGAAAAGTTCTATTAACCTTGTAGGCACATTAGATTCATGTTATGAGTAAGCACATCCAAAAAGACACAACCAGGTCAATGAAGGGCAACTAAAGAAATAAGAGATTAACCTGTTCATTGATCAATGGATGACTAATCAAGACTCATGACAATTAGTTTAAAGTCTTGTTGATGAAGAACATTTGGACATTGTTTTTGTCACCAACATGTGGCTAGAGGAATTTTTGGGTTCAAGCATAATGATGAGTGGAAAGCTACAATATCTTGAGAGCAGATATGGCAGCAAAAAAGGAGTAGGGTAGGAGAGCTGCCACATTTAAAGACAATCTGAATTGCATGTTTCTAATTCTAACAATCTTGGCACTTTTGAAAACATGCTGCAAAATCTAAAGAGAAGTACTACTGAATTGAATTGAGGAGCAAAGAATTAGTTACTTTTTGAGGGAGTTATTAGAGAATATACACCTTCTAGTCTCCCCTAACTCATAAATATTATCAATGAAAGATCTTATCATATGGTTGGTGATCAGCGCAGCAGCCTCATCTTGCCCAAAGATCCACCCTTCCCACTAAACATTAGGGTCACGTTTTGAACTGGATTTTTACCACCAAGTTGCCAGTTCAGTACTAAGTGAGACAAAAGCTGGCATGAAAGTATCCAGAAGGTTGAGATGTAGGGAAACTAAAGAAAACTAAACACTGATGATATTTTATCTAAGTGCCTGATCAAAATAAATTACTGTAAAAGCATACTTACCAACTGTTCCAGAGAGAATAAAATGGACAGGAGACTGCTCCCTCATTGATTAGCTGAAGGAAGACACCTTTAGAAGAGATAATCAGTCCTGCCATTGGCTTAGCAGGTTATTGGCTGAGCAAAGTTCATCTTACCCAGAGGTTAGCACATGCACAAAAACCTAGGTATTTGCATGCTGAAAGTGTACAATAAGACAGTTAGTGAAGAATATATGCAGCAGAATGGTAATGAAATCACAGATATATTGGCAATAGCGAAGATGAAGAAGTATACAGAATGAAAAAACTGAATATGATGTAAGGTAATGTATATTCCTTACATGTCCAAGCCCTAAACACTTGTATCTCGTAATCTGCGCCTAAGAGAGATTCAACACTGTACCCGCATACCTGATCCAAGACTGACTACAGACCAAGCTGACACAATCTATACCCTACCACTCAGGCCAGGTGGATGTTGCTCCCTGGATAGTCCACGAGTATCTGCAGTAAGAGCAGTGTGTTCAATTTTTATCAATGCTCACATGAATACTTGACAAAGTATTCTTGTGATTAACCTCATCGCTGCGGCGCGAATTCCGCCGCAGTGCTGAGATTCCAAACGCGGGCATGGTCATGACGGCTCCCGGCCGTCATCAGCACACGCCCACCATGACTCATGACTGCCGGGAGCCGTCATGAGCATGGAAGAGGTTAAGACTTTTAAGAACAAAAGTGTGAGGAAAATAAATACTCACATATTGGCCTTATTGGCCTATTATGTTTGTCTCATATACGTCATAGTATCAATGGCAATAATGGAAATCATCAGCATACACATATGTGGTGCATATGTAAAACATACCAGCATTATTGCTAAAATATATGCAAATAATAAAACCTAACCATAACATTGATGTAGCCTAGATGGTATTATGCAAAAAGACACTCTTTTTTCGAAAGTTAGAAGGCACACAAGTCTGACACAATAGAAAATAACACATAGTACCAAAGCAGGACAGTATCCACTCAGATGAATCCGGAAATCCTTTCACTGTGAAGAATTAACTCTGAAGGAAGTTGTTAGCATCATAAAGAGGCTCTGGGTACCACTGCTCATTAACATTTGGTGCAAATGTGTAAATGCATAAAAGCTGCTATTGTTTAATGGGTAAGTAGCCCATTAAGGTCAGGGGAGTTGCAAATGAAGTTAGACAGGGCATTACAAAGAAACTATTGTTAGAAGAAGAGCCCCTCACCCAAACTATTCAACAATAATCAGCATCCTATTACTGAGTTCTTCTCCCAAAACAAAATATTTATTTTATCCTTTACATGACCAGTCATTGAACTCTATGGTTATACTCCTTAACTGTGACAAGTGCACTCACGTGGGGTATAAAGTACCTAAAGGCCAAGGGAATGATAATACCAAAGTGGTAGAGATTATTCGAACAGGAGAAGAGGGAATGAATGAACATGTCTGATTGTGATTCTGAATGAACATGTCTTTATTAAGGATTAGATCGAATTTTCAATGAAAAGGTCCTGTTTGGATTACTCTTCTGCATGCAGTAAGGTCAATTGCCAGCTCAACCTGGCAGTGACCTACAGTCCTCATGTCCAAACCAATCACAACCCCATGTCACAATTCACTCTTGCATTCGATCCCTATGTCCTTGGCATCCCGGTCCCATGTAGTCTCCATTGGCCTTACCTATATTCTTTCTCCAGTCTACACTCTAACAGACGTTAGTACAATCAAAGTCCCATTCAGAATGTGCTTCTACTGAAAATCAGCCCTCGCTGGATTATTTAAACTGCGTCCAAAATTCCACAGCCTTGATTCATTGGTGCATAGCACTACCTCCAAGATCCCTGTCCAGGAACTTTGACTATGGTGATCAAACATCAATTTGTCTTTCTCCTGCAGCACCACTTAATCTTTTCTGCAGGAGAGTGAAATATTAGATTAGTGAGAATCATGGTAGCTCTATTACTGCAGCTATTTACTCCACAGCTATAGACATGATTTAAACATTTCTAGAGACACAGTAAAACAGCCTAGATAAATATCAGGCATTTTGTTTAAAAACAAGAATTACCATAAGCTGCTCTTAATACTTGTTTTTTCGGCTTTCCAGTGCCAAAGTTTGAGTGCAGTGAGGGTGGTGATCCAGCATATTCTGGGCCCACTAGCTTACGATTCGTCCTCCGACTAATCTTTTTCTCTGAAGGAGAGGGTATGGGATTTAACATTTACATCAATACATTTCCATTAACAATGTAACCCGTTTGGCTACACAATGAGGCCCAGGAATCAGTAGCCAAGTTTAAGAAGGTTAATTACAAATTAAGAATCAAATTAAGATACACAACATTTAATACATGCTTTAAAGATACAGAATAACAACTGGGAACTCCATCCTCCTATAGACGTTTGGACATAGCAGTATTAAGCAAACAAGGAATTCAGTCACTGCAATACAAAGGAGCAAAACCAAGATTTGATGCTCAGAGAACAATCTCAGGTTTTGTTGTCTATGCATATTACCTATGCTTAGTCACCTAGATCAAGGTCCAAGATAATAGGATGGCTCTGTTAACCTAAAGAATCTAAAAAATCAGGAAATTCCATTAAGGAAATTAACACTAAGCAAGGGAAAAATAAGCAGGGGAGGTGTCAGCATTTCAGAAGCTTGGTCAAGAGTCTTCTATGGGTCAGAGAATGAGTGTTCGCCTGTTATGAACCCTGATGTACCCCAATATAGACCTAGGTAGTTACACAACCTTTTACCTACACCTGTGTTACCATTGTTCTACATAACAGGCTTTGTGCTTACCTTTTACCTAGTTAGGTGCTACATGAAGGTTACCATCTTCTGCATAAAAACCAGTATAAGGGGCACCTCTATCGTCATCCTTGCCCGACATGCCCATAGTACACTTCTAGGTAGAAACCCTGAGGGTGCCTTTTGGATAAATAAGCACTACATCTTCGCTGTGCAAACCAGAGGAGAAGGACTTCCATGCTGACATGCTGACACGAGACGCTGAGGTCCTTGCACGCAGACACTCCAGCATGCAGTGATCTGACATCCATTGCAGGGTGTCCATCTAAAGACCATGGGGTCCTTCGTTCTCTCACATGAGGTAATGGGGTTGGCTCTATCCTAAGAGAATTCTTGGCTTTACACCTACATACATGCTAGGTACACTTAGGTACATTTAGTTAGGGTTTGCATCGTAGGAGTACGCATTATTACTGTCATGTATCATATGCCTGCATATATCCATTGTTTTAGCACTATGGTGGAATTCTACCTTTTCTTTACTCTGTTGGTGCAAATAACCATATATATTTGTTTCTGTCTCTTGGTTATTGCAGTACACGTATTTTACACTAGAATGATGCTGGTTCAATAAATGCTTATTGAGAACGTCACCACCATTTATTCTGTGTATCTCTCTGAGACAAAGTGAGCACGAGTGACTGAGTTAAAAGTAGTGTACTGTTTTCTCAATCCCTGAGGGGTCGGAGTTGTCATGTTCGATAGTTGCCAGAATCTATTCGCTCCTTGGTAAGAGGGGCTCATAGTGGCACTGTGAGCTAGCAGGACTAACAGACTAACATATCCTTTGGGGGTGTCCGGAATCAGCCTGGACACCAATCCCTTAGTGTATATTTTCTAAACATGCAGATGCTATATAGATTTGTAGGAACTACACAACACGCCTAAGCCACACTCAGTAGAGAATCAAAGAAAATCCATCCCCTATTGCTTCCCAAGCACCTGTTGCTGTTAACCATTTTAAATCTTTCTTTAAATCAGTAATGTTGCTAATGTATTTTTTCAAGTCCTTACTTTTGTCTGGAATGCAAGCACAGCATTGTTAAACTTTTAACATCCAAAGGACTCCGCTTTCTTTTGCGAATAGGATGTCTAAAGCAAGTCGACTCTGCAGAAACCATATATCTGATTGTAATCATTTCTGCATCTATACCTAAAAATCCTCTGGCTGTACTGGTGGCTAACTTATCAACTACAGTAGAAAGTTTTCCAATCTTGCAGGAGTTTAGTATCACTCCTACAGATGGTATCAGAGCACCGAAAAAATTCACCTACAGTTTCACTAGTACCTCTTTTTGTCCTCAGATGTTGTTCCCTTGTTGAATCATCAATTTGTCCCACATGATAAATCTTTGGAAATACTATCCCCATGTAACATGTTCTATACCATCTCTTTGGTAACCTGTAAAATGCATTTTTCCCACAAATGTAATAAACTCCAGGAACAACAGGATTTTCCCCATCTAAGTACAAGCCCATTGCCCTTGAACTCCAAAAGTATGATCAAATTCACTATTACCTACAAAATTCATATCAGTTGTGTATTTTCTAACGCATATGCACTATCGCCCCTTATGTTTCCAATCTAACCCTAATGCTGCCATATTTCCTACTAATCTATGCTCACTTTTGTCTTTTGCCTATTGTGGCACTTTTGAATGATTCATTGCTTTTGCCAATGTCTCTTCTTCTGTCTTCTACTGAATCTATGAGTTTCTTTTCTACATTGGTGAAGGAACAAGTTATGTCTATGTACATAAGCAGCGTCTAGTGTCATGGTGGGTCTAGCGTAATGTCCCACTATCTCAAAGTTTTCACATCAGGCTGCGCCGCACGGCCACCAGCTGCTGCGTGTGCCCCTCAGCCCGTCCCTGCCTCGCTGCCTGCCTCGCTGCCGGCCGACTCGGTTGTCATTTGTTTTGTTTTTGTTTTGACCGTCATTTGTGCTTGCTAAATTGTTTCCTTGTTTCCTTGCCCGTGTTAGCGTTTTCTTCTGTTTTTTCTGTATTTTTCTTTTTCTCAGCCTGTGTCCTTCCTGATTGCCCGCCTACCCTTGCCGCCCTCCGTCTTCCCGCCCCGCTTCCCGCCACCACCGCAAGCCCCGCCCCTTTTTTCTTTCTGTTCCCTCCCCGCTCCCGCCTCCCAGCTGCTCCGCCCACCCGCGCACTTCGCCTTTATATGGCGACCGTGCGAACGCGCAGCGGTCACGCGCAGCGGGCGCGCCGATTGTGCGCCGAAGGCGCGCCAAAGGTAAGCCCGTCTGCGCCCGTCCGCGACCGGATCGCGACCAGCGCCAGGACCCCTGGCCCCCGAAGACCCCGACCGACCCGCCTGACGTACTCCGCCGCCACCCTCATCGCTCTCAACTCCGGCCGACTCCCAGAATGCCATCAAGCCACCCCAAGACGTACCCACGGACCCTTCAGCTGCCACGCCTGCAAGTTCTCCTGCATCCGGACCTGCCCCGCACCAGCACCCGCCAAGTCGAACACCAGCAGCACCCACCTCAAGTGCATCCTGCTCAACACCCGCTCCGTCCACAGACACGCCGTGGAACTCTGGAACCTCCTAGACGCCACAGCCCCTGACGTTGCCTTCCTCACGGAGACCTGGATGAACGCCTCCTCAGCTCCAGACATCGCCATCGCCATCCCAGAGGGCTACAAGATCGTCCGGAGGGACCGAAACGCCAACCAGATGGGAGGAGGCATCGCCATCATCCACAGAAGCACCATCCGTCTCACGACCAGCACCGACAACACCCTGACCAGCGCCGAACACCTGCATTTCCAGATCCACACCAACCCGAACACCACCCTCAGAGGCACCCTGATCTACCGACCCCCTGGACCACGCACGCAATTCAGCGAGGACATCGCCGACTTCGTCAGCCCGCATGCCCTCCCCTCCGCTGACTACATCCTCCTGGGAGACCTCAACTTCCATCTGGAGAACAACAACGACCGCAACACCAGCACCCTGCTCGACAACCTCGCCAACCTGGGACTCAAGCAACTGGTGTCCACCCCCACCCACCGCGCCGGACACACACACGACGCCGTCTTCTCATCCAGCACAGACATCGACTTCAGCCACGCCACAGAGCTTCAATGGACGGACCACAGCTGCGTCCACTTCACCTTCAAGAGAACGACGACCCACCAACACCAGCAACAGGCCGCCCGCAGAAGCTGGAACAAGATCACAGCAGACCAGCTCGCCACCTCCCTGAGCCAGCACCCCCCTGCCAGCTCAGCGAACCCCAGCCAGGCCGCCGTCAACCTCACGAAGTGGATCAGCAACTGCGCGGACGAACTCGCCCCACTGAGGACCCCGCCTAGCAGACACGGCAGCAAGAAGGCCCCATGGTTCACCGACGAACTCAAGAGCTCCGAGAAGAACTGCCGAGCCCTGGAGAAAGTCTGGAAAAGGGAACCGACACCGAACAACAGGACCTCCTACAAACTTGCCACCCGGAAACACCACCAGCTGATCCGCGCCGCCAAGAAAACAGCATTCAAGGACCGGCTGGACATCAACGCACACAACTGCAAGGAACTCTTCAACATCGTGAAAGAGCTTTCCAACCCCAGCGCAGGAAACAACGACATCACCCCATCGCAAGACCTCTGCAACTCCCTCGCTTCATACTTCCACAACAAGATCACGGACATACACAGCAGCTTCAACAACCAACCAACGCACACCATGACCGAACAACCACCCCCCACCACCACCCTCCACGCCTGGACCCCGATCAGCACCGAAGACACCATCCGCACGATGAACTCCATCCACTCCGGATCACCGGCCGACCCCTGCCCTCACCACGTCTTCAACAAGGCCGACGCTGTCATCGCACCCCACCTGCGAGACATCATCAACACATCCCTCGACACCGCCACCTTCCCTGAGAGCTGGAAGCACGCCGAACTCAGCGCCCTACTCAAGAAACCAACAGCGGACCCCACCGACCTCAAGAATTACCGCCCCATCTCGCTCCTCCCGTTTCCAGCCAAAGTCATCGAGAAGACCGTCAACAAGCAGATGGCCGCCTTCCTCGAGACGAACGGATCCCTCGACCCCTCACAGTCCGGCTTCCGAGCCAACCACAGCACCGAGACCGCCCTCATCGCCGCCACCGATGACATCCGAGCCCTGATGGACAATGGAGAAACAGCGGCCCTCATCCTCCTAGACCTCTCCGCGGCATTCGACACTGTCTGCCACCGTACCCTAGTGCAGCGCCTCAGCGACGTCGGAATTCAGGAGAAGGCACTGGAATGGATCATCTCCTTCCTCGACGGAAGAACACAGAGAGTCCGCCTGCCACCGTACAAGTCAGAGGCCTCCGAAGTCATCTGCAGCGTCCCCCAAGGATCATCTCTGAGCCCCACCATCTTCAACGTCTACATGAGCCCCCTCGCGGCCATCGTACGCAAACACAACCTCAGCATAATCTCCTACGCCGACAACACCCAGCTGATCCTCTCCCTGACCAACGACCCCGCCGCCGCCAGAGCCAACCTGCACGAAGGGATGAAAGAGGTAGCCGAGTGGATGACGACCAGCCGCCTGAAACTGAACTCAGACAAGACGGAGGTCCTCATCCTGGGCTCTTCACCCTCCGCCTGGGACGACTCCTGGTGGCCACCCGCCCTGGGCACCGCACCCAAACCGACAGACCACGCACGCAACCTGGGATTCATCCTGGACTCCTCCCTCTCCATGACCAGACAAGTCAACGCCGTCTCCTCGTCGTGCTTCAACATCCTGCGCATGCTACGAAAGATCTTCTGGTGGATCCCCACCGAGACCAGGAAGACCGTCACCCAGGCCCTCGTCACCAGCCGTCTGGACTACGGCAACGCCCTATACGCCGGTACCACCGCCAAGCTCCAGAAGAGACTACAGCGGATCCAGAACGCCTCAGCCAGACTCATCCTCGACATCCCACGAACCAGCCACATCTCCGGACATCTGAGAGACCTTCACTGGCTCCCCGTCAACAAAAGAATCACCTTCCGCCTCCTCACCCACGCACACAAAGCTCTACACGATCGAGGCCCGAGCTACCTCAACAGCCGAGTCAACTTCTACGCTCCCAAACGCCACCTCCGATCAGCCAACCACGCCCTCGCCGCCGTCCCCCGCATCCAAAGAGCGACCACAGGAGGAAGGTCCTTCTCCTACCTGGCCGCCAAGACCTGGAACTCCCTCCCGACCGACCTGCGCCTGACCCAAGACCACCTCTCCTTCAGGAAGAAGCTGAAGACCTGGCTGTTCGAGCAGTAGCGGCACCCCCCCCCCCAGCGCCTTGAGACCCTACGGGTATGTAGCGCGCTTTATAAGTGTCACTGATTGAATGATTGATTGATTCAAGTGCTTCAGCACAAGAACGTCTGAAAAAAAAAAAACAAGTCATGATTCAAGTAATAATATTGAAAATTACCTTTCCCACAGAATAAGCTCAGCAATAAGCGACAGGTGACTCCATTTGTCATGGGGCAGTGATGATATGTTATCCCCTCAGCAACTGATGCAGGTAATTGCATACAGATGTAGCAATCCCTAGCATCCATCATGTTAACATATTCATAAAGCGATTTAGAATAAACATTCAATGAATAATCTCCTCCAGACGCATCTACATGTAAGTCTTTCTTGTCAATTGCAGGCAAACTATTGTCAGTAAGAAGTAGTGTTTTAGGGGTATGTGTAGATCTAAGCTCTTCTACTTGTAAAGCATGGGGTAAACTCAAAATTACAAGTAAAGCAATTAGTCCTAAAACCACATACAACAAATACTCCTACACACATGAGTCTACATCTATTTGTGGTTGAGTTAGGCTCCATGGGTTCTTTGGGGACACACCATTTAATTTGAAGATTGCAGCAATTCTTTCAGTCAGATTTCACTTGCGCAAATAGCAAAGAAAAGTTCAAATGTGGTTTCCAGTAAAGTTTGTACATCGATCATTGCGAGACTTCCTTAGCCCTACTCCTTGTTCTTCTAAGGGACAACCTTATGCTCCTTCACAAACTCGGGCCTTGGTACTCTTATTTGCAGTTTGGGCAAACTTATTAACTTCTGTCTCTAATGAATGTGCAGTTCAAACTCATCAATAATTACTTACACAATAAATTGACTCAGTCTGCTTACTGGCAATGCAATTTCAAAACTCAGCCACAAAGTTCAGCTCAAGGAGGCTCAATTGGGTGTGAATTGCTACAGCAAAATGTAAAGAAAATGCTCTCGCCCAGTCTTTGACTGCTAGGCAAGTCTTTTCAGGTCAGGAGTACATATGACAGGGTACTCTATCTCTCCTTTACCTCCTCACAGTTGGCCCTTCTTTATCACTGTCTCTTAGGCCAAATCAGTCAGTATCTTTTGGAATAGTGTGTGGTACGTGAACTTCAGACAGACAGTGTCCCTCTCTGCTGTCTTCTTGGACAACGATCTCCAGGTACAACTTGTGCTACTACTGCACTCAGCCCTTCGCTAGGGTATGATTCTGGAGTAGTCAACACGAGGATGAGACCCTTCTGTACCGACTTCAACTGTTGACACTCTCAGGTCCCCTCAGGTCGAATAAGTGCTGTCCCAGCTTCTTGCGGGTCCCCAACAGCTTGACTAATCTGCTCCCTCTGTCTCACTTTAACCATTGGTACATCAGGAACAGGTACTGTTATATCATCAAGGGGACAAGGGACTCTGCAAGTATGAGCAGCGTGTACCAGATTAGAGAGACCTCCACACTGCACAGCAGTTGTGGTGACCAGAATCACTTGGTACAGGCCACGCCACTGAGGCTACAACCACAACGTGCTCATATGCTTCTTCACCATAACCCAGTTGCTGGGACTGAGATCATGGCACAGCTCCTGTTGAGGCATGGCTGTAGCCTCTCTAAAATAATCAGTGAGAGAATGGACACTTGTAACTGCGTTACAATGGTTCTCTTAGACAACCCTCATAAACGCTATGTTGATCTCAGTTGCGGTTTATATCGTTTCTCCGCCCCACATATGCGTTATGGCATTATCATGGGGTTCTCTAAATTTGTGCTGTATGCCAGCCTCAAGCCTGAGGCAACCACTGGCTAGCCTCTCTAGCCTCGTGAGACATAGAACGCACCACATCAGCCAGTCATTTGCAATAATCAAGAATCATGTAATCTGTAATGTTCACTAGCACAGTTACAGGTATAGCTAGCAGTCTCCAGGCCCCTTCCATGATGATTTCATGAGGCGATAATCATGTCCTCCTATCTGGAGAACTGCGTAGTCTCATCAGTACAAGGGGCAAAGCATCAGGCCATTTCAGAGATGTTGAAGCACACACTTTAGCCAATCTGGATTTCAAAGTAATATTGACTTGCTCCACAATTCCCAAAGCCTCTGATCAGTAACTGCAGTGAAGCCTCTGTTCGACTTGTAAGGCTGCACATAACATCTTCAGGACCTCATTATTAAAATGAGTTCCTCAGACTCACTCCAAAGTCTTCGGGAAACCGAAATGTGGAATTAACTCCCTTAACAACAGCGGAATTAACTCCCACAACAGTAGCTAGGCCAATGAGAGACTATCATTACTCCTAGTCAGGTAAGCTTCAACCCATCATGACTAGGACATATTTCAACCCACTACAAATAGGCATCTCAATAAAAGCCAGTTACATCATGTTGAAGGGGACCCCTGATCTCCCTATGTGACTCAGTTTGACTGCTGTTCTCTTGCTACATTCTGCTATTGGCACACAATACAGTTGTGACACAAGCTTTCAGCCCTCAATCTGAATCTGGGGTTATACCAAGTTTTCTTAAATAAGTGCATCAGGGCACCTCTCCCTATATTTTCAGGTCCATGACAATATCTCGCCATGGGTGGTAATAAGTCATCTGGCAACACAGGTCTTCCATCTCCTGAAACCCAAATGTCATCCTGATTTCTTTTGACACAACCTTCTCTGATCCAGCCTTTCTGTTCTGCTTCTGGCACTTCCTCCTGTAACTTCTTAACTTCCTCCCAAGTATCAACTGTACTTAATAACAGATTGCAATCTGTGGCATATACATTTTCATTGACATATTACCCATTAAAGGCGTGAGAATTTAGTGTGCAGTATGTGTCTGTTTCATCAGCATACCTATTGTCCACTGCCACATAATCAGTGACAATTCGATGTGAAGCACACTTCACTACTATAGCTTGGGCAGGTAACTGTAATGCCTGCAAAAGATTTTGCACACTGTAATAATTTTCGATGGGCGAACCTGAAGAGGTCATGAACCCACATTGTGACCATAACTGTCCAAAGCAGGGAACGACACCAAAGTCGTACTGACTATCATTGAAAATCGTCACTTTCAGCTGGTCAGAAAACCAACATTCTCTAATAACAGCAATTAATTCTGCCACTTGTGCTGAAAAAACTTCTTGAAGCCAGGAGGCTGCGACCACAACAGAGACCGTACAGACTGCATAGGAAGCTGTCAGGTTTCCATCATGGCCATGTAACCAGGAGCCATCAACAAACAGCACATAATCTCATTCAAGTAGGGGCAAATCTTGTACCTCAGGTCTTGGTGTAGTGCACAGTTTAGTAACATCAAGAGAGTCATGCTCAACTTCACCTTTAACAAATTAATTCCCAGGGATGGGCAATAAGGTAGCACAATATAGTAACATTCTTGGCTCCAAGGATGACTTAGTAAGACCTAGTAAGTCGACTACTTGGAAGGTACTGTGTTATGGTATATGTTAGCAATACCTCCACGGAATGGGGGACAAAGACTGTAAGGTGTTGACCCATAACAATGCTCTCACATTGCTCAATACTGACACCTGTGGAGGCAATGACTAAGACATCTGGGCAAAGCAGAAGCTACGGGGTCAAGTGTGGCAAAAAATGTGCCACAGGTCTACGAGCATTCCCGTGCACCTGGGTTAGCATTGAGAGAGTGCAGCCCTCTCTCTCTCACTGCAAATCAAAGAAAAACATTTATTATAATCAGGCATTCCCACTGCTGGGGCATGGCAGAGACATTCTCTCACCTCTGAGTACACACGGATGCAGCTGTCATTCCATGGCACCGGATCTGACACATCTTTGTGTGTCAGGCTCTGTAAAGGCTTGGCAATCAGGGAAAAGTTGGGAATCCACTGTTGACTCTAGCCCACCATTCCCAAGAACATTTTGACTTATTCCTGTGTTGTTGGCAGAATCATTTTCAGAATAGCTGAGACGCTCTCTTGTGACACCTTCCTTGCTCCTTTCTCAATGTGATCTCCTCTATACAGGACTTCTTTCTTATACTACTGCAACTTGGTCTGAGACACTTTATGTCCATTCTCAGCTAAGAGGTTCAACAAGGTGGTTGTCTCTCACTTACAGGCCCCCTCAGTATTTTACACCACCAATAGGTCATCAATCTATTGCCCTTGAACTGAGTTCTAGAACATCATCAAGGACTCCAAATTCTTTTTAAAAATATGAATAAAGATTGCGGCGCTCTCCGTATACTATTGTGGTACTTAGCACCATGCCAAAACACGGCTCCTGAAATGGAAAGCAAAATGAAACTGGCCATCCGCGTGCAATGGTATGGAAAAGAAAGCTTGACACAAATCAATGACAGAGAACCGCTTAGCCTCACATGGAATCTGAAACAAAATCACAGCTGGATTTGGTACCACAGGACAAAATGTAACAACAATGGAATTCACTTTTCTAAAATCCTGCAGTATGTGGTCCTTGCCGTTGGGTTTCTGCAAACCCATAATGAGTGAGTTATATGTACTCCCAATAATCTCGTTTCAGAATGCCTTGCTCAATCATCGAGCCAATCACAGGAGTAATTCAGCAATAGTTTCAGGGGTCAGATTATATTTTGGGATTCTCTGGTGCTTAACATTTGACTTCACTGTAATGTGGTCTGGTTCAACACCTCTGACATCTTTACCTGAAAAGTCCCCGACTCCAGCAAACACAATGTCTTTCAACTCTAGGGGCAGATCTTCTTTTGTCAACATATGGTACATTCTGATTTCTGATCTGACAAAATTAAAAGCAATGTCCTCATCATGAGTTTAAAACTCAATTCCATTTGGGGAACAATTCAGCTTGCACAAGAGATTTCGTCCGAGCAGATTTACAGGACTCGAATTATACACCACAAATCAGTTATTCTCCTCAAAGGACAGGTACCGCTTCTGAAACTGGATTAGTCATTTGTTAGTTTGCAACTCCTACAACTTGGATTCTTTGTCCAGAGAGGGGTAGGTTGGGAACCTCTACTGATCTCACAGTAGAGCGGGTAGCATCAGTGTCAATGAGGAATGAAACGTGATCGCCATTTCTATAAAACATAAAAGGATATATTGACTCCTCGACTGCTTGAAGTGTACAACGAGGTGCTTGAGGTAAACAAGCTGCCCCATCTCTCATGGAAGCTGTGATTATTCTGTTGCCTAAACTGGGGAAAGATCCTCTACAGAGCTGATCATATAGACCGCTCTCCCTGTTAAACCTAGATTACAAAATCCTCGCTAAAATGATTGCCTTGCGGCATGCCCCACAGATCCACCTCCTTAAATTTAAGGAGCTTGTTTGCGGTGTTGAACAGGATAAATCCGGAAGTTCTAACTGCTGCAGTCCTTCTAGATACCAAAAAAGCTTTCCATTCTCTGGAATGGCCCTTTTTCATATTAGTAATGCGCAAGATGGGTATGCCCAAAGGTTTCATAGTCCTTACAGCACTCGTATATATCGACCCAACTGCAAGACTGCCCGTCAATGGCACGTTATCTGATCAGTTTTCTCTCTCTCTGGGCACCAGACTAGGCTGCACCCTAACGCCATTATTATTTAAACTGGGGATGGACCCCATGGTCAGACATTTTCAGAAAAGACACCTACAGAGAGGGCTCTAATTTAACACTGGACCCCTCCTCGTATCTTTGTATGCGGGTGACATTATTTTGTACGTTCGGCACCCACAGATAAACCTGGAGCCCCTGATAAGGGAAATTATCCGGTTTGCCCGGTTCTCTGGCCTGAGGTCAACTGGAATAAATCTGTGATATTCCCCCTCACCACCAGCACTACAAAGTGGGACTGCAAATTCCCACTTGAATGGTGCAGACTCGACCAAATACTTGGGCATACATATACACATAGATACTGATCAAATACTTTGATTAAACTACGGCCAGGCTGTACACAAAATGCGTCGCAGGTGGATAGATGGCTGCGGCTCCCCCTCTCGATTGCAAGCCGTGTGGCACTAATTAAAATATTAGTCCTCCCAAAATTCCTGTATTTATTTAACAATGTCCCCATACCACTCCCAAACAAATTGTTTATGACAGTTCAGTCTCATCTTATCAGACTGGTCTGGGGCGGCAAAAGACCAGGGGTTAGTTGGAAGATTATGACACCACCCTACGACAGAGGGGGATTTAGCATCCCAAACCTGCAGTTGTATTACCTGGTCATTCAATGTGGATATGCACACTCCTGGTTTCACCCAGATGCCAGAATACCATATCTTAGGCCGGAAGCGGACCTAGTCCTGCCTGGCTACCTTAACATAGTTCTGCCTCGAGGGATTCCTTGCGACCAGAGAGACATACAAACAGTTTCCACCACCTGCTGGGCTTGGAAAAAACTGATTAGTCACCAGAGCCCACATGCTGTACTCTTCGGATATCCTAGGTATAAATAACTTGTGGATCCCCATCATGGGAAGAGAAATTGGTGCAGCGCACGCTATCCAAACATGATATTAGTAAAATTGGAGTCTTATTTGTGGGAGGGCATGTATTTTCAGCGCGGAGGATGAGCGATTCGGAGAGGCATCGTTTGTGGACAAATTTATCCTCAACCGGGTGCGCTCCGCTCTGAGAGTAGTAATGTCGGGATTCCCCCGGGAACCAGAACAGTTTGTCCCTTTCACCACAGTTATCGGGAGTGCAGGGAGGGGAACACCTCACCTCCAAACTGTACAGAGCATGTTCCGCAATAATTCCCGTGGTGGATGCCAAAATCAGAGAGGACTGGGAGGCCAATCTTGGACATCCCATCCTGGATGAGCACTGGACCTTTTGTTGCCTGCAGACAAAGGAAATCTCCCTGAATAGTCGACACACACTGATACATTTCAAATTCATGCGGACAATTTACATAACGCCCGAGAAAACACACAAGATTGACCGTTCCAGACCTCATTGTTGTCTGAAGTGCGGGGCGCCACATGCAGACTTTGCTCATCTCACCTGCAACTGTGATAAGATCAAGTCCTATTGGGGCGATATTTTCCTGGGGAAATGGTGGAGCTGGAGATTGCACCCACACCTGAAACTTAATTACTGGGCTATGTGGCTAATTTTGCGAAAAGGGTTCAAAAGTTCATAGCCGTGGGATTATTATTGGTGAAGAGAGAGATAGCTATTAAATAGGGCCACGAAGCAGCTCCGTCATTGAAAAGATGGTTGAACAGTTTAGAGTATTGCAACATAAACAGCGATCTGTACGCCAGCACCATGCCACGTACTTCCCGCCCGAAAGACATCTGGGGCCTCCTAAAAGGTTACTCACCAGCACCACATTACCGGTTCTGCAACAGGAACATGGGATTGTGCCAACTGGAGTGGGCTAGACCAGTGATGCAACTTAATATCAGCTGATACATTTCTAGACACTGGCTCCAGGCGAGATGATGTGTTCTTGGGTTCTGCTGTTGCAGGGTGGTTGAGACCGGGCGGACGAGGCGGGCAGAGTGATAAGAGATATCCTTTTGCGACAACTTCACAAACGTGGTCTTTTCTGTATTGTTTCTGCAAAAATGTTTAACTGTCAAGTATAATGCAGTGAGTACTCATGGATTGTCTGTAGCACATGTGAAACTGGTAAACAAAAAAAGAAAACGTGATTGCCATTTACCTCACCATCCATGAATGGACCACTCTGGTCTACCTCTAAGGTTGCACCAAGTATGCGATTCTGCTCCCCACTCAGGCCCAGTCATTGAGAAAGGTCTGAGCTGAAATCATCATCTGTTTGAATCATGGAGTACTGTTGTGATGTACTCTGATTCACAAATGTATTGGTATTCCGACTGGGAATCGGATTTGCATTGTATTGCTGGACATTTGCATTTTGTTGTGGCATTGGGGCTTGTAGAACATGCTTCACCTGAGCTTGGGGTACATTGATATTGGAAATTCTCTATCTCTGTACTTGCAGTGTCTGAACCATGTTATTTCCTTGTGATTGGACAAATTCATCATTCTGAACCTGATGCCCATTAACCATGTTACCAGTATTAAACTGCCATTCGCGCTTCTATGCCCCAGCCTGCGGCAGACGTGGAAGGGAATAGTCTTCTTCAAACTCGGCACATAGATACCTGTACTTAGATCAATCGGGACACCACATCTTCTACCTTGCAGTAAAAACCCTTGGAGCTCCCTGCTGATAGACACCCTTCATAGGACCAGTATTCCCCACAAATTGTTGAGTTTGACCTTGCTGAGCAGCTTTCATTTGTGCTAGCATTCATTTTACCTTCAACTTCATTTGTTTCATTTCCACTTCGTCGCTGCAGTACTTAATGTATCTTAGTATCTCGTCTATGGGCTTACTCGGCCAACAAATCATATGCTGCTGAATCATGGAGCTAACCTCAGGCTTCAATCCATACACAAATCTATAAATAAAATGTTCTATATCATTTGGCTCAATAGTCTATCCCACTGAACTGTTTAACAGCAATACAAAAGTGTATTAGTCAATTAAAACCATAAACAAGATCATACGATTCATAAGGTTTAAAAAAGCATACAAGAAAGACTAAATAAGATTTGTCATACATCTATTTTGGCCACTGAACATCTTGTCACTAGTCCTTCACTTTCTTTAACTTTCCTTCGTAAGTATATAAGTAGAGATGTCAAATAAAGATAATAAATGGACTAAAATGGATAATCAGGGACTGGTCTTTTCCCTAATCTATAAAGTGCAAAATTGCCATACGAGCGGCTGGAGTTCACATAAGTAATTCGCTATAGATAATTAAAGTGCTTATGTGCAGCACTGAGGCGGCTATATGTACTGTACTAGATAGGCCATGGTGTTTCCTCCTGTAAAGGTGCAGGTGTGCAAAACTATGCGTCATTAAAATGCCAAATTAAACAAAGTGATTACCTGAGCATAGTGGGATAGGGAACCGCTAATTATGGTGGTACCTAGCAGCCCGTCCTTGGAGATTACCTAATCATGTGAAGTTTACCTTAAAAACTACAGACTTATCACGTCCTAAAATTAGAATTGGAAACCCCCTCCAGATTACTCATCGCCCAACCTATATGCTGATCATTTTTTTGAAAATATTCAACAACTGAGTTAGCCTAATGTTCAGTATTGTGTTGCGTGGGTCCATAGACTCCATCAGTGTAGGCCTACATGACCTAATTCTCCAGTCGAGGAACTCCTGTCTTAATAGAGATCTTCGTTGGACCGTCAATATAGGACAGATGCTTACAATGTGGAGCAATGTCTTGTTTCCCTGATGGCATCATCAGCAGGACCGATCTTCACTCAAACCAGACATCTTCCATTTTGGCAGGAGGTCTAGTGTGGGTATCCCTCCAAATCTTAAGGCAAGAAATGACTGTTTGATCTTCCGGTGGAAGGGTGCTGCCAACAGGGGTTATTCTCTCAAAGACCAGCCACCCATGACGACGTCTAAACAGTCTTCCCTTATCTGCCATCTAGCTTTGCGGTTTGGTTGATTTATTTACCAATTTCTTCAAAGTTTGCCAGAGATATTAGAGATCCATAAGTCACTCAGTTCAAGCATCCTAATGCTATTTTCAAGATATTTCATGTGAACGCCATTTTCCCATTGTATATTGATTTCGGTCCAGACTAAATTAGCCAGGGTGTTTTCAGCTGCTGCATGCAGATTATGACAACGCTTTACGAACGCCACCAGCCTAGCAAGTGTCTGTTGCGTGAGTAGAAATACTAACCAGTGCTGTGCAGGAGAGGCCGACCTAGGGAGCCTAAATGTTTGTTTACAGGCTCTTCTCAATAGTTTGTCTAGCGGAGGAGCCTCATCACCTAACATTATCTCTGATCCATATGTGAGAGTTGGCAACAATTTGGCTTTTATAACTGCTTCCATAGGTTTCAGATCATGGCCTCGAATGGATCTGGCCAGTGATGAGAAGCCATAATTAATGGCCTGTGCTTTCACCCTTATCGTCTTCTTCTGGGAGACAAAGGAGCTGTTTGCGTCTATTTTCACTCCTAAGTAAACCTCATCAATTGTATTTCGCTTAATAAGCCATTTTTTTTCTTGGGAGCACAATTACATACCATTACACTTGTTTTCAAAAGATTTATTTCCAGGCCGTTCTTTTCAGTGTAAGTTCCAAGGGAATTGAGCAGCCTTTGAATGCCTATTCGAGTGTTGCTAAACAATACCAGATCGTCAGCATTGAGGATGTGAGATATTTGTTGTCTTCCAATGCTCAGTGCGTGAGCCATCTGCTCGACAAGCTCTGTAGAGAGATCTGCAAAAATAAATAAAAAGGAATGGGGGCTAGGACACAGCCCTGTTTTACACCAATTGTTGTTTGCACCTTCTTTTATACGCACACATCAGGACACCTCATCTTCTACTTTGCAGTAGAAACCCTTGGAGCGCCCTGGTGATACACACCCTGCATAGGACCAGTATTCCCCACAAATTGTTGATTCCAACCTTGCTCTGCAGCTTTCATTTGTGCTAGCATTAATTTTTCCTTCAATTTCATTTGTTTCATTTCCACTTCGTCACTGGATTACTTAATGGATCTTGGTATCTTGTCTATGGGCTTGCTCTGCCAACAAATCAAATGCTGCTGAAGCATGGAGGGAACCTCAGGCTTCAATTCATACACAGATCTGTAAACAAAATGTTCCATATCCTTTGACTCAATAGTCTGTCCCACTGAACTGTTTAAAGGCCTGCAAATGTCTCTCATAGTAAGCTTGTATTGAATCTTTGGATTCTTGGGTCGTTCTGTTAATCTTGACCCAATCAATCTCTTTAGGAGAGATATTCGACTTCAAAAATTTAATCATTTTATTATACTTTTTCATTACTAGTGGTGATGGAGCAAGTGATTGAGGATGTTTCATCGGCTCCACCTCAGGCCAATCGACAGAAACTTTGCATTGAACCCGCAATTCTCCTAGAACTACAATTTCAAACTGAGTGTTCAAATCTTTTCATTAAACTTTGGATACTTTTACAAACTGATCAACCTGTCTGTACCATTCACTCTCAACTCATTTGTGAATGATGTAAGATCAGTCCTGCTCCATAGTATGTGAACATACCCTCCAAAAAACTTCTCTCACTGGACGCTTGTGCATATCTCCCTCCTCTGTTCCAAACGGAGGCATTTGTAACCTAACTTTCTCCAGTCCCTTTTTCTTTGACCATCTACCTTCCCATTTATATAATTCACTTCACTTTCTTACATATGCAATTAATTCGTTGTTCTGTAACTTCATTCTTGTTGGTCGCTTGTTTGCAAGATCTCTGTCACTATAGCTTAACCTGTAACTTCTTTGTAAAGCTTTGGACTTCTGTAAATCAATCCTATGTCTGGGAGCCAATTCAGATAATCTCTCACGAGCCTGTCCTACCTGGTAATGTCTTTACACATGAACAATAGTTCATCCTCCTGAAAGGCATTCAACTGTGAGAAATCAAGAGTCCTAACTATCATTTCTTCTATTTCTAATTTCAATTTAGCCACATCCATTACGCTTTCTCTCTTTGGGACCTAAGAATTTGTTCTATTCGTACCAGAATTTCCACCCCCTGTCGGGGTGTCTATACCTTTGAACCAGTCATCAAGTTCTTGGGCAGTAAGATCTGTTTGTTCAGCTGGGGTATGAAGAATTATTTCTCCACTATAGGTACAAGTACTTACACTAGGAGGCGAGTTCAAAAGAAACATATCAGAAGTTTGCGTTCCCATAGGCACATGTGTCCTAGTGGTACTGTAATTCACGCCCAAAGGTACATTTGTGTTGGGCATGAAAAAAAGGTGGTGATCTCTGAGGAAATCTCCTATTTGGGTCGAATCATGTCTGATTTAGCATAGGGTCTGCACTTGCTGCCCTTGTGCATAGCTGCCCTTGTGCAAGAACCATAGGTGTCTGAGGAGTGGTTCTCATTGTCGAGCCCACTGAATCGCTAGCTACAGCATTCATTCCAGTAGGAACAGCCAAAGTATAAGTTGTATTTCCTGCTATTCCAGGTTTATACAAAGGAACTGCAGGACCAATTGTGAAATGATCAGTCAATGTATCCAAGGCATTTAGAGTATGTGAAGTCAAAGGAGCAGTCATTCTTGAATTATTTCCCATCGGATCAGGGTTCATATTTACTGGTGCCGTAGGCACATCACAAGTCTCACTCATAGTTACATTATTCACTCCACCAACCTGGGTGACATTGTATGGAGGTGGACACTTTAACGATAAATCACTGTCACTATCCTCAGCTATGTTCTCTGCATCTTCTGTCTCTTTCTTCTATTCCATGTCCTTGTGTTTAACTTTCCCTTCTTCCTCATTTGTTAATGCAGGATATAATCTACCTCCCTCAATCATGCAAGTTCTCCAAGATTTTTGTTCTGCATCCGCACAAGTGCGTATGGCTTTCTTGACACTTCCTTGAAATCTCTCTCTTTATCTAAGATGGGCTTTATGTTCCCAAGCACTAAGAGCTTCATTATGGGTAGGTCTAGAAGGCATTTTCATTTCATACAGCATCATCCTTAAATGCTGATTAATTCTCAAATTGAATGTCCCATAATGTTAATGCACCATCTTTCTTAGTGAGCTTATGCCATTGCGTGAGCCAAACACGTGTGAAGTCCCTCATCTATCACCAAAGTATGACGTGACATATTTTCGGGTGGGGCCTCTTCTCCCTTTATAACAGGCACAGACACATCTCCTTCACTAGGCTTTGTAACTGTTTTTCGATCCAAATATGCAATATTCTCAAAATGACTTTTCATTGAAACCAGGAAATAATTTTCACTCACAATTCTCTGTTTGACGATCACAACCAATACCAGAGCGGCTTTAGACCAACCAACCTATACCAGTGCAGCACACTGTGACGTAACTCTCACTCCTTGCAGCAGCTCACCATTCTTCACAATTTTCACAAGCAAGTTCTCTAAGCATTTTACGCAAAACATTGCAAGCAATTTCAACAACTAACTTTGCTCCTATAAAGAAATGACAGATTTCTAACCGGATAAGAAACAGTTCAGAACAACCCTTTCTGACCTATCCTGACATTCACTTCAGGTGAAACCTCGATCAGTGGGATCTCATTTGGATTGATACAGTTATTCCCTGTGTACTGAGATCAACTATACCAAAGACATCTCACAGTCACACAAAGCTAAACTCCCTATCTCAATAACGCTTTCAATGATGTTTCACGACCAGCACCTATGTGCTATCAGATTCGAACCAGCGTTTTCTGGGCCCACTTGCTTACAATTGGCCCTCTGACGAATCTTTTTCTCCAACTGAGAGGTGATGGGAGTTAACATTGACATCAATCAAATTCAATTAACAGTGTAAAGCATTTGGCTACACAATGGGGACCAGAAATCGATAGCCAATTTTAAGAGGTTTATTACAAATTAGGAATCAAATTAAGATACTGTGATAGATTTAGTAGTATCCTACCGTGTAGGTAGGATACTACTAGTCAAAGTCAGCCAAGTCAAAGAGTTTTATTTGCATAATTATTTAAAATCGTTACAAAATTCTCCTGATAAAATAACAGTGCAAAATTTTTAAAATACTAAAATGTATTAATCAAATTAAGATACACAATATATAACACCATGCTATAAAGGTACAGAATAACAACTGGGAAACCCAACCTCCTGAAGAAGTTTAGGCGTACCAGTATTAAACAAACAAGAAATTCAGTCACATCAATACAAAAGAGCAAGACCAAGATTTGATGCTCAGAGAAAAGTCTCAGATTTTGTTGTCTATGCATAGGTAAATCTGGATTCACTTCGATCAAGGTCCAAGTTAATAGGATGGTTCTGTTAAACTAAAAAAAGCCCAAATCAGGAAATTCCTTGAAGGAAACTAGCACTAAGCAATGGAAAAATAGGGAAGGTGTCAGCATTTCTGAAGCTCAGTCAAGAATCCTCTATGGGTCAGAGAATAAGTGTTAACCTAAGCCATACTCAGTAAAGAATCAAGTGAAGCATGGAGGTCTAAACCTCTCAAAGTCCATGGAAAAGTGCTCTATGTTTTTGGCAGTATGTCTGTGAAAAAACGTCAAAAAGAATCTGAATCTGCAATGGTGTAAACACTAAATTATAACATAGAAAGTCTTCTTGGGCAACACACCTTTGAAGGCATCATTAGGCATCTCAATGTTCTTCTCCACTTCGCACGTTGTAGACTGTAACATTATCAAAAGATCCCACACAGGACATGGGAATGACATCTCCTTCTCCGGCACAAGCCAGGTTAACATTTGCTGAAAAGGTGATGTTCATGCAGCAAGGACTTCTTCTCAGGCTCTCTATCTCTCGAACACTAATGTATCTATTCTCAATCTAATAATGCATGTGAATACCTGCAAGAAATGTCACGTTAGAAGAAAACAGAAACAAAATATAGGCCTAGTCGCAACACAAAGCATTAAGTCATTGGTGCACATTTAATATCTGTGTGCACATTTAAAGACAAATGAATATACATTTCTAGTGCATTAGATTCACACTACAAGTAACACACAATAAGGTTTCTCATAAAGCCGGACTTCTCACCTGTAAGGGTCTCAAGGCACTGAGTGGCGGGGGTGGATCTGCAGTTCAATTCAAGAGCCAGG
Organism: Lissotriton helveticus; assembly: GCF_964261635.1. Classification (NCBI taxonomy): domain Eukaryota; kingdom Metazoa; phylum Chordata; class Amphibia; order Caudata; family Salamandridae; genus Lissotriton; species Lissotriton helveticus. The sequence goes on along the minus strand of NC_136071.1, from coordinate 924,102,572 downwards.
TCTTGAAGTCATTCTTGAATTGCGGCAGTGAAGGTGATTGCCTGAGGTGCCGCTGCAAGAAGTTCCAAGTCTTTGCAGCGAGGTAGGAGAAGGATCTTCCAGCCTTGGTCTGGCAGATCTGTGGGATGGTGGCCAGGGCCAGTTGTGCAGAGCAGAGATGTCTGGTGGGAGTGTAGAAGGAGAAGCTGTGGTAGAGGTATGCAGGTCCAGCATTGCGGAGGGCTTTGTAGGCCTGTGTGAGGAGCTTGAAGGTAATTCTTTTGTTGATAGGTAGCCAGTGCAGGTCTCTCAGGTGACCGGTGATGTGGCAGTGGCATAGGGTGTTCAGAAAGAGTCTAGATGTTCTGTGGTTTCTTTAGGAGTTTCTGGGTGGTGCCAGCATAGAGTGTTGTGCCATAGTTGAGTCTGCTGCTGACAAGTGCATCGGTGACCATTTTCCTATACTCGGTGGGCATCCACTTGAAGATCTTACAAAGCAGGCAGAGAGTGTGGAAGCAGGAGCACAAAATGGCGTTGATTTGGCTTCATGAGGCACTCCGCAGCTGATCTCTGTGGTTTCCGAGTTGAACGATGGAAGTCTGACTCTCTGTATTAAGCCAGCGAGGAAGGAGCAGGTCCTTTCTAGGGCTTTGTCGTGGATGCCGGCATAGTGGAGTCTTGCGCAGAGGGTGTGGTGAAAGATGGTGTAAAAGGCGGCTGAGAGGTCCAGGAGGATTAGGTCAGCAGTTTTGTCTCAGTCGAGGAGGGTGTGGATGTCATCTGTAGCTACAAGAGCAGTTTTGGTGCTGTGGTTGCTTCTGAAGCCTGTTTTGGAGAGGTCCAGGATGAAGTTCATTTCGATGAACTCAGAGGGTTGGGTGTTGATGGGTTTCTCAATGACTTTGACTGGGAAGGGAAACAGAGATGGGTCTGTAGTTCTTGAGGTCTATCGGGTCGGCAGAGGGTTTCTTCAGCAGTGGTCCCAGTCTTTAGGGGAGGTGGTGGACTCAATGGAGCAGTTGATGGTGTGGCAGAGTTTGGGTGCAAAGGAGTCGTCAGCTCTGTTGAAGATGTGGTGAGGGGAAGGGAAATGAGGGGGCTTTGGAGTGGAAGCTCTTCATGATCCTTAGGGTGTTGAGGGTGGTCCAGTTGGGCAATGTCTGCTGGGGTCTGGAGCCATTGGGGTGGTGGTTGTGGGTGGGGTGGGGTGGGTGAGAGTTGGGTTGCAGAGCTGTCATAAATCTCCTTGATCTTGCGGTGGAAGAAGGTGGTGAGGCTGTCTTGAGAGGGAGGAATGACTGCGGTCTGTGTGCTGGGTTTGGTGAATTATTTGTCCACAGCAAATAGTTCTTTGCTGTTGAGTGCATTGGCGTTGATGCTTTCTTTGTTGCTCTGATGAGGTGGTGGTGTGCGGTGACAGCGGTGTAGAAGGCTACGTGGTCTACCACGATCTTGCTGCTCATCCATCTTGTCTTGTGCCTTATGCAGGTGCACCTGTACTTTTGGAGGGCAGGGGAGAACCAGAAGGCTTCTTGGAGGGCTGCTTTCCTATGGGTTTCCTGAGGGGAGCCAGTGTGCTGGTGCAATCGGAGATCCAACAGTGGAAGTTGCATGCTAAGGTGTTAGCATCCATGGATTTTGGTGGTGGGTTTTGCTGAAGGATGTCGTGAGCTGTTCTTGTTCCAGCTTCTGAAAGGATCGCAGTGGGTGTGGTTGAATATGGTTGGTTTGGTGAAGGACAAGTGGACACAGTGGAGGTTGGTCCATTGTCTCTCAAGGCTGTGGCTGATGGAAATGTAGTTGCTTACGTAGAAGATTGGGTTGAGCATGTGTCCTGCTGAGTGGTTTCGAGATGTGCCCAGTTGTTTGAGTCCAATGGTGGTGAGGTGTTGTGGTCAGCGAGGTTGTCCAGGTGGAAATTGAGGTCACAAGGAGGATGTAGGCCATAGAGGCGGGAGCGTGGTGAGCAATGAAGTTGGCTATGGCTTTGCTGAAGGGGAGCGGGGTCTGAGTGGTCTGTAGACAAGGGTGCCACTGAGGGTGGTGTTCGGGTTGGTCTGGAACTGGAAGTAGAGATGCTCCATATCAGGTGAGCGGTTGTCAAAGCTGGTTGTGAGGCAGACAGTGTTTTGTGTATGATGGCGAAGCCTCCTCCCAATCCGTTGATGCAGTCCTCGTGGATGACTTTGTAGCCAGAGAGGATGGCGGTTCTGATGTCTTGGGCTGAGGTGGGGTCTATCCAGATTTCCTTGTAAAAAAGCGACGTTGGGGGAGATGGAGTAGAGCATGTCTCAAATCTACACGGCATGAATTTTGAGGGAGAGGGTGTTGAGTAGGATACATCTGAGATGGTCGAGTCTGCTTCTTGAGGTTTGTGTAGTTGGTGGGTCTGGTGTGCAGAGTCAGGAGAAGATGCAGTTGTGGCAGGTGAACAGGCCTTGGGTGTTCTTTGGTGATACAAGGTGGCAGGCCGTGGACCGTTCAGAGTTGAGTGAGTGGTGGTTGCTGAACTCGTAGCGGTGGATGGTCTGAGGACTGGGCTTCATGGCGATGGGCCCTGTCCTGGGACAGACAGGCTCCAGTCCCACACCTGCTGTGTGGCCGCCATTAAGTAGTGCTTAAGGAGGGCTGGACAGTTGGAAGGTGGGAAGCGGGAAAACAATGTAAAAAAGAGCAGAGGAGCAAAAAGGCAGAAAGCAGAGGGCAGAGAGCAGCAGCAGAACAGAGATGCTCACCACAGGACCACCAGGGATGAGGTGAAAGCGGGTTTCTGCGGGTGGAGGAGGGCCTCTAATTAAGGACCTGAAAGGGTCAGGGACAACAGCTACCAGGCGGAGCTGTGCAATGAGGTAATCAATTTACTGACAAGGTCAGTAAGATCACTCCTTCACCACACAGCAGAGCCATTAAATAGTACTTGTGGTGGGCCGGACAGCTGAGAGGCGGGAAGCGGGAAAACGGTGCTGGAGGTGGGTGGGACCACGAGGGATGAGCAGCGGAAAGGGCATGTAAAGGGAAAAAAGGTGCAAAAAAGAAAAGAAATAAGAGAAAGTGAAAAAAGCTCTAATAGATAAAAGGAAGGTGAAAAAAGAGCAGAGGAGCAAAAAGGCAGAAAGCAGAAACACCTGAAAGGGTCAAGGGGCAACAGTTACCCGGCGGAGCTGTGTGGCGAGGGAAGCAATTTAATGACAAGGTCAGTAAAATCGCTCCTTCACCGCGCAACGTCCGCCATTAAGTAGACTTTAAATCTTTAAAATAATCATGTGTAAGTATGGCTAGGAACTACATTCAAATCAAAAATATGTATAACATTAGTGCACACCTTAATAAATTCTTTATCATTTTAAGTGAAATCACATCCTGGGTATCTGAGGATGGTTTCCATGTAGTTTGCTAATCAATAAATGTCATTCAATGTATGAAAAGACTCATTATGAAAGTCTAATTTCATCTAAGTAGTAAATACATTATCTACTAAGTAAGGATGGTTAATAACGTTCATCAAGACTTCAAATAATATCAATCAGTTATGGCAAAATACACAATGTGAGTATCCTCTAATCCTAAAGTGAATGTACTATTTAATAACGAAATCAAGTGCAGCACTTACATTAATCATTAAAGCACACAAAACACATGTGCTAAGTGCATGCTCATGTCATGTATTTATTAGGTATTGGTGAACTATTTGTGACGTATAAAGTGTGGGCAATTGTGTGCTGAACCAGAAGAGATACATCAGTGCATTCTTGGGGAAAAAATAAGAACTCAGCATAAAGCATTTCCTCAGAAAGTATCAGGAATCCAGCAAAAGACTTCAAAAGGGCATATCAGTGACCCTGTCAAGGTTGTAATAAGAAAGACAATAGCAAGAATGCAATAGAAGTATTAGAACTTGTGGGGGAAACACTATTATTCACACTCCATTGCTCACTATGTATTTGGCTTGTAGTGTTCCTTGGTACAATAGGAGTTGTTGGTATTTCATCCATTCTGAGAACACCACCTCAGGCTGTGTTCAACACAAAGTGTTGCCAAGAAAGTGGCAGAGGATGTCAAGTTAGGGTAGAGTGGAGAATCTATCCCGCAGAGGAGAAATAAGGGGAGTTTCAAGTAGTAGGTTTAGCACATTCATCTCTGTATTGTGCATTCAGGTGTAGAGATCCAACCACAGAACAAGACACACCTTAGATACACCAATACAGATGACCCTCCACCAAAGTCCACTTTTTCCCTATTTTACTACAATCGTCAATCTGGGTGCATCACCCTGAGAACCAATGAAAAGAGGTAGGCAGAGTTGGGATTCACAGCGTTCCTGCAAGATGTCAGCGCTGGGCAACAGGTTCCTATCTCCCTTAAGTCACTTGATATCTTCAACCACTCAAAGAATAAAAATACAAATAACAATAACTTCACGAACTTTAAGGTAGAAGAAAATTAATTCCCCCCAAGACGTAAGATCAAATTCTTTGCCCATATATTTGATGATAGAATATGAATAGAAACATTAATTGTTTTCTTCTGCTGGTGTCTAAGTAAGATCCGGAACCACAATATTTAGGAAAGCACAAAACGTAGATTAGCTCAAAATTTACATCAGTTGGTCCTGATCGAGGCCGATCTTGCATAAAAGGGCACATTTCCAAAATTAATTTGGCAGACTAATAGAATACGTAACTGGGCCACTCAATAGCTAAGCTCCAGATGCGGAGAAAAGTTAATGGGTTTTATTGCAGAAATCTCAAAATCAAGCGTTACAAAAATAATGCCATGAAGGCTCAAATGCAGAATTTTGCAGAGTAGTCAAAATCAGAAATAACTTTAAGTCCCAAGTGAGCTCAAAACTCACAAAGAAACGGATCCCTAGTAGAACAGGAAGGTCTGCTGAAATATCTGACTCACCCCCAAACTTTAGGGGTTTCTATACACGTATTGCTTTGGAAATTAGCTATCAGTTTAAAAAGAGGGGTTTCTGCAGGGAAATACCCCATTGTATTCCCCTCTCTTCCATTCTGGATATTTTGTCTGGTAGGATGAAAGAAGCACCTTGGATTACTTCAAGTCGACCATGATCCAGTAACCAGTTTATGATGACCAAACCCTACAGCAGGCAAGATAGTGCTCTGGAGAGATAATAGTTTTGCAATATAAAAACAAATGTCAATAAAGATGGAAATAAGTTACCTGAAGTCCTTGACATTAACAGGAAGTTTCCTGTGCAAACCTTTTCACTTCCAAGTAGAGGAATACTAGTTAGTTAGTACACTGTAGGAAGAGTTGGTTTATTTCATGATGAGTAAATGAATGACTGCAATTACGTTTAAATTACATTTAAACTGTTACTCCAAGGATACCTCAGCACTTAATACTGATGGCTTTGAGCTGGACCAAAGAGTGAAAACTAGTCTATCTAGAAAGAGAAGAGCCAAAATACAAGGATAGAGAGTTCCAAGCTTGATCACAAGAAACAAGACAGAAAAGCTCTAACCGCTTTGTTCCTGGAAAGGTTTACTTGGTAATTGCTTGCTCACTAGAACAGTCTGGTTGGCAGGCTGCAGCAGGATATTGGGCACTTCATCTTGACCAATCAATGACATTGATTTAGGTTTTAAAAATGCTCTTTAACTATTACAGGCGAGTGCACGCCTCTGAGATGCAGGGACATGGGAGCTCTACAATGCTAATCCAAGGGTATTCTGTTTTTGGCATTCTGCACAACCTGCAATCTGGCAAGGAGGAATATTGGGGTCAAAAGAGTTCCAGCAGTCCATGCAAGTTTTAAAACACATGCTATGGTAATGACAGGAGCAAGTGACTTTGTTGACTAGTATAGAGAGTGAAAGAGTTTGATTGAAAAAGAAAAATAGATTCAGTACCACCTGAACTCAAACTGGAGCAGAACATAGGTTACTAGACCACCAATCTCTGGACCTTTAGGAAACGCTCCTCTCAAATATAAAGATTTCAGGTTTTTTTTTTTTTTGTTTCCTTTAAGAGCATTAACTTTCATCCACCTGGCAGATTTGACCTCAAGCTGAATGACAATTTTAGGGATGATTGGTTAGGAAGCAAGTTTCACAGCTTGCATGTTATTGTGACTATGAGGATATCCAGGCAAGAGACTGAGTTCGAACCCAAATTCCAAACTCAAAGAGGCTTGAGATAAGAATCTTTTGTGACACAGTGTCGAATACAACAGACAAATGGAATAAAATAAGCGTCGCTCTACAGTACTTATCCACTGTTATTCTAAGATCCTACCCACAGAAACCAGGCTAGTCTCTATACTAGTAATATGTGGAGCCCCGATTGAGCAGAATATTAGCTTTTCTTAGCCTCTAAAACATGTGAAATATGTTTGACCCAGGAAGAGAGAAAAGTGAGCGAGCTCAATAATTTCTCCGTTATAAGCAGCTTAAAATCGGCGGATACTGGGCACAGAATACATAAAGTCACCAGGTTGCTACATCCTGCTGTGTATTAGGGACCCCAAATCTCCGAGAGCGTATGATGCAAAGGAGACCTGGGTAACAACATTCATGTTGCGTCTAGGCTACTGGTTCCACATCACCTCCAAGCGGATGTGCCCACACGTGATCTGATGACATCACATATTACCTGCCTGCCAAAACCTATCCTTCAGTAGCCACCGCACAAGCCCCGTTACAGCTTACTTTGACTCTCCAGAGTACTGCCATAGCCAGTCACAACTGAGGTGCAGTCTTTAAATTAACATAAAAAATTTAAGATCAAAATTGGGGGTTATTTATATCTATTTCTTGTTGTAGAATCATTAGTGAAATTCATATTTTTAGTATAATAGCTATTTTTTCATTTTTATGATTTTTCACACTAAAGCTATTGCTGAAAAACAGCTATCCTTTATTTTCACGTGCATTAATTAAAGCAGGCTTACATTGTACATTAATTAAAGAGTAAGTGTTCGCCATACGGTAGATAGATACCATAGTTTGAATAATATTTACTAATTTCACATACAATATGCTGCAAATGACTTCAGCTTTAGTAATGAAGCATTCTCCTCTTTCCTGCCAGTCACAGATGTTCTGGTTCATACTTAGAATTTATATCTATAGCGGAGGTAGCAGATGCTTCAAAGAAAAATTAATGATTAGAAACTAAAAAATACATATTTTGGTAGAACGTCTTGCATAGTTTGTATAGAATCTTCAGGCAATTACCCAAAATGCAAGTGTAGTACCTAGAATATGTGTAGCGATGCATCGTCTGCCTTGCAAGTTATGCAAGCTGCCATGTTCGAACATGCCTTTGCTGCTTCTGCCTGCTAAACCTTATTCCCATTGAGGAGGCACTTGTCCTTAAAATGGAATGTAGACTAGTTTGTTAGGAAAGGGGATCCTGAGCCATTCCATCTTAAGCAGCTGCTCATACACACAATGCCATTCAATCGACATCCACTTCGAGAGAATAATGAACGCTTGCAGCCAACAAGATGCAGGACCGTAGAATAGGCAGGAGGAACTAAGGGCTCGATTTACAGAACATAAATTCATGCATTGTACTTTTTGGACTATGCTTTCGCATAGCTGCTTGTTGCAGGGTTTCTGTACTCACACAGAACTGTGCACAGAGGAGTGGAACCTCGGCAAATTAGGGTGTCCCAAAACTTACCTTAGCAACCAACTCACCCCTTACCGAGCTAGCTACAGTGTCTCATTGGACATATCAAACTCCCAATGTTTAGACAAACCAGAACATGAACTTACAGTACCTCAGGGTACGTGGGACTCATGAACACTCTTTTGTTATATTATCATTACAAACCAGAACATGGAGTAAAGAAGACACATGTGCATTTGAAATGTTTATTTACTAATGCCGTCTTCTCAGGCGCAGTATCTTAGATAATACAAGTATACTTATTATCAGTATCAAAATTATCAGCATAGTTACTAAGACATAAAAAGCGAATGGTGACAGCATGTTAACATGCTGTAATGAATAAGAGTTAACAACACTTATCTCTCACCCTCCCTAACACATATATTATATTATTAGCTAAGAAGGTGTCTTTGGGTTGTTTTAGGGCGGGCCCATACCTTAGTGTCCTAGCATGAAGGAATCACATCAGCATACACCAGCTCTCTCTGCATGTGCACCGCATCAAGTGTGTTAACAATTCTCGTGCAAAGCAATATCAATCCCGCCTCAAGCCCAAGTTGGCAAAGGCTGCACTTGTGTTATGACTATGAAGGCGTGGAGATCAGACCTCATAACAATTCCATATCGTGTTGCTCCTGAAACTTCAGCACTCTCCGTGCAGACATGGTTTATTAAACAAAACTGATATCAGAGCAATAACATATTATTCTCACATACACCACGGCAAACCACTAGGTTGAAAGCTAAGTCAACAATTAAGGGTCGTGTGCAGAAGTTGCAAGAAAGGAAAAATGGCGTTTAAATCTCAAATGTACCTATGCTAACTTAACACGATATAAGGATATATAGGAGCTATACAACACCCCCCCATGATCCGAGAACGGACTAAATAAGATAACAGAAGTGCCATCACATGAGAGCAGAATCCAATTATAAACGAGCATGAATAAAAATTCAATTATAAAAACCAATGCTAAAAAATAGCCCACAAGTATAATGTGGCTCAAGCCAATAGGCAAGCAAAAATAAAATGTCTTGACCAAAAGTCAATAAAATCAAGGAAATGCTATCAATCAGCATGTCAATTTGAGGCAGTGTCTATGATAAGACTGTATATGAAAAGTAAGCTGCAACAGCCTCCAGGAGGAAGTCACTGTCCTCATCCGAAAACAGTTCAGCCATCCAATTTAAAAGATGAAAGGAACATACGTGATCTTCCAGCACCGGATCCTCTATAACCATCAGAGGACAGCTCGGTGGGTTTTCAAGAAAACTTTGTTCCAAGAAATTTTACGCTGCCGACAACACATCCCAGGGACCCATTAGTCCATGTGCCACCGCCAAGGCCATAATCCTTTCGTCAGAACAAACCAACTCGTGAGCAATGATAGGACTCATCAGTTGATCAAAATCGACGTCAGAAGATATTGGTCCGCAGAGACACAAATCAATGGCCCAAAGGAAATCACAGGTCAGGCAGCGAAATACAGGCTGGACACAGGTGAAATAGGAGAACCGAAAAGATAATCCAAACGCCGTGCTTAGAGTCGCCAACAGCAGTGTGCCATAATAATCAAGCATGCGGTTGCGAAACCGCGTCAGTAGCAGCTGAGCGTGGTCTTGCACAGGAAGGGCATCCATATTTAAAAAGGCAGAAAACCACCAATGCGCCAGCCGCTAATGCAAGTAAAAACGGGAACCCTCCAAATAAGGACGAAAAAATAGAATGGAAGAAGGCAGGGATGACTCCAAAAATCTTCTCAAAGGAAGTCACGAGACCACCGCTAACAACTTTAAAAAAATGTGCTAGGCCCGTTGTGGAGGATGCGTTAAAGATAGAACGGACCATGGCTCCGAAATGCAAAGGCAAATCAGTGTTTAAAAGAGCCTGAACCTCCGTACGGGTGTTAGCAATGTGAAGCACGAAAGTTTCACGGGCCGAGCTCAAGGCCACCTCTTTCTGGGATAATAGAGCTCTTATTCTAGCCATGCCGCTGAATTCTGCTCCCAAGGTCGGTATCTGTGGCCAAATGGAAGACTCCCTATGTTCACGTGTGGGAGGATAAAGAACATTTCTGCAGCAAATAACTCGCTCACTAACCGTTACTATGAAAGCTATACCTTTAATTAAACCACAACAGTTTTCATTATTGAGCATTAAATAACTACCATTCTCTAACAATTTAAACGTGGGGATGATAGCAGGAACTGGCGTGCCCTGTAAAACGCAAGCCATATTCGGTCGGTCCTTGTTACATGAACCGTGTAACTGTATGTGTCTGCACATTAAAGAATGATCTGGCGTCTCAGTACACTCATCCCCTGTTAGATAAACTTCTTGTTCATCCTTGAAACATCTGTATGTGTATGGGAGTGACCAGACCTCATGAAGAAAACCGCTACCTAAGGGTTCAAAACGACCTATTGGCACATATTTCATACAATTTGAAAACTTATATAAAGCAAAAGGCAGTGTTATTAAACCGTGGATAAGCCACGTAGCAGCAGTGGCTTCTGCCACAGAAAAAGGTAAAGACTCCAATCTTTCAATATGGAGCATAGAAAAGGAAGCATCACGCATTGAAAGCAAGCGTTGTTTGTCTGTCAAATTAAACGGGGAAAATAAAGAGGAAACGTTCATGTATCCCCAGGGAACTTTACCCATTTTCAGAGTCTGAAGTGTCCATGCAAACTGCATGATTGACCGTAATTGATTTTGACCATGGTATAATACTGACACTTCATCATGCACAATATCAACAACAGACGACACAATATTATCTAATGTGTAAATTCTAGAGGAAAGCACGTTAATGCTATTGTCAACAACTGCAAGCACTTTCTCAAGATTCGCCTGATCAATAGCCCTAAGGCGTGAAGCGGCCTCAATCTGTGAGAGTTTCCAAATTTCATTGTAAACCCCATATAACCACCTTTTCGACCTGCCACTAGCTGGGCCTTTAATGAAATCATTCAAATCCACGTCTGCATTCAGTTTGGAAAGGTGATACTTAACCGCAGGTAAAGTTGAATGTTTCAGCCAAGCTTGACACAGCTTGCCCACAGAGTAAGAGGTGACAGTATGACTCAAATCAAACCGGGGATCAGATCTAACAGTCTTAAAACCGTCAGATATATTCAAAAACCTTTTTTGGCAAGAATCAGCACTACGGTGCCAAAGCAGCCAACCCCTGGGATTCATACTGGAAATGTTAAAGGAGGAATTAAGAAGCAAAGCCTGTATATCTTTAATGGACAATTGAGTAAAATTACTCCAATTCTCATATTCCTCCAACTCCGGGAAAGACGGGGTGTTTAACCTTTTAGATGTAGCCAATCCAAAGCATGTGGTCTGGGAAATGGTTTCATTTAAAAACAACATATGATTCGGGATGAGACATGCACGGTGCAAAGCCTCAGTGCCTCGTACCTGCCAGGCCCTTGAACCCCAAACCGATTTAAGGTCTATTCTTTCCTTCCATAACTCATAGCCCCCAGTAACTAATTGATCCAGGAAGGCCTTCGAATACAACAATTTGGTATCGGTAAGTCTAACCTTGGACAGTGGCTGTTTTTGAAATTTAAAATAAAAGGACTCGGGATTGGACTGATTAAAGTCAGTGAAATAAGTATACTTTTTAAGAAACGTTTCTGAACTCCCTTGTGTAGGTGCCGGGCAATGTTCCCACTGAGTAAAATTAACAGCATCCCTTCGGGAAGATGTTTTGTGTAAGAAGTGATTGCCATAATGTTGGTAACAGAACAATTCACCATAATTAGCAGATTCTAAATATAAATCCTCAGCATCAAAAGCAGCATAGTATTTCAAATCAGAAAATAAACTTTCCACAGCATTAACATCCCAATCATCAGAACGAATGTTTTGTTTCACCACATCCCCCATATTCACTCTAAGTACATTAGGAACATTAACGACTTCCGTTGGGCCATGAATTTGAAACCGAACTGCATCCCACGCGATTCCATCCAGAACAGGCCATGCTGTGATGTTAACCAAAGTCAAGTCTCTTTTTAATCTGTGTGTAGAATGTGAAGAGGAAAGTGGGGCCAAAGTTCCATTTAAATGAGTAATGCAAGTTCTCTCCTCGACATAGTGTCCATTCATAATTCGAAAAAAATAAAACACAAAACCAATTGACATAAAAAGGTAAACCGAAAAAAGGACCAACCAAATGTATATCCAAGGAGGTATCAAAAAATGTTTTTTAAACAGGCTAGCATATACTGCAATTTGAGAGGGTTTTTTCGAGGCAAGGGAAGCAGAGTCAAATGAAAATCTGGATTCCGTGGCTAAACGAGCTTGCAGGTCAGGCATGGACAAATCAGTGGGGTATGTATAGTCTGTCTCATCCATGTTAGTTCCGGGCAAATTATTTAATAATGGACTGGAAACAGCAGGTAATTCGATGGCCACTTCAGGTTCAATATTAGAGGCAGTGGGCATAATTGAATTTCTCACAATGGAAGGACAGGAAACAGCCGGTGTCATGCTAAGAAGAATCGGCCACTCTGTGTATCTTGACATTGTCAATAGAAATAAACCTGTTTTCCTTACGACCTGGAAGTGGTGGTAAAATGACTGTTCTTGTGCCCTTCACTCCAAGCACTGGGACCGGAGCTCGATAGGAGGGACCAAACTCTTTCTTGTTGTCGATCTTCTCCCGAACCAGTTCTCCAACGTGGGGTAGCCAGCCAACTACCGGGATCTGCAACGCATCATCCGAAGTGGAGGGCAAATGTTCCTTTGCAAGACTGTCTCTGGTCTTTTGTAGATTCTGTAAAACATTGCAATGTTCATCTGCGTCAAAGGAAGTGGCGCGAACCACAGAGTCTAGACCGTCAAGGTCAGGGACGTACATCTTGATGCCAAAGAGCATTTCGTATGGGGTCCGCCCACCCAGAGACCTTCTAGGGAGATTATTAAGAGCACGCTGCACGCCATAGAGGTGAGCCAGCAGTTTCTGCCAGTGCCTATAACTCGGGCTGTCAAAGATTGCTTTAAATCACGGTTCATTCGTTCAACTACACTATTACCCTCAGGTCTGTAGGGTGACGAAAACTTGACTTGGACCCCCATCGAAATCATGGCATCCTTATACGCCTTAGAGGCGAAAGCCGGACCCTGATCCGAATGGAAGGTACCACAGGCAAAAATCCCAATAAAGATACGCAAATCTCTAATGACAGTCCGTGAATCAGCGCTGCGATGTGGCCATACCCACACAAAGCGTGTGCATGAGTCAACTGCTACTAAGATGTACTTATACGCAGTATCAGATGAAAAAGGACCGCAGTGATCTAAATAAACACAGCCTAGTGGTTTATTAGAAATGTACAACTGAGTCTGTGGCGGACGCGTAGCAGTTGAAGGTTTAATCTGCTGGCATATGTCACAAAGAAGGACATAATCACGCGTCTGTTTGTACAGTCCCCGCCACCAGAAACGTTGTTGTAGTTGCGTTACAGTGGCTGAGACGCCCGCATGCGCAGACGCCACACCTTCATGAGCCGCTGTAATCAAGTCAGTTCTGCGATCCAAGTTGGGAATCAGCCGTTCCCCAACATCAGGAATTGTCACAAAAGGAACCTTTTCGGGACTTAAGTGGTATTTATACTTCGAAGGGAATCCAGCAGGATGTTTACTTCCCTTCTCAGAGGCAGCAATCGCTGCCAAGATGTCGCTATCAATCTTGGTTTTAGACCTAGTAACTGCTGCAACTAAGTATGTAGATACTGCTGATTTTGCTGCTTCATCAGCAAGCGAGTTGCCAACAGCGTGAACTCCTACGCGCTGATGACCGAGAGTATGAATCACATAAACGAGTGGCAACATAGCCTTAAGCTCTGCCACTCGAACCCAGATCATTTTATGTTTTATTGTGCTACCCTTGGAATCATGAAAATCATTTTGAATCCAAAAGAACAAGTTTTCATTGTAAGACTGGACACAGTAGTAAGAATCACTTACAATTAGAGTAGTAACACTTGGATCTGCGTACTCCAGAGCTAGTAAGAGAGCACGAAGCTCTGCCAATTGTGCGGTGCAATCGCCCAGGGGCAACGTGTGTACCTCCCTGGAAATGAACTCATCATTCAACATAGCACCGACCACAATGGCGCATGCGGAAACGTAGGCATGTTTAGAGCCATGCGCAACCTGCGCCGACCCATCAGTGTAAATGATGCAATGGAAGTCCTCCAAAGGTCGCATCGCCAGAGGAGCAGGATGAACGAATTCATACTGCAAGTACTCTTGCGACCGTAAGGAAGCGTCAAAAATAAACATGACATCCGTGGATGACAATGACGCAGCCCACTGAATCCACCGAGGGTGCAAAGCCTTTGAATTTGGTACACTGGCTTTCGTGACTGCCTCCAAATGAGGACAGGGTGTTACCACTAGCATGCGTTTCCCCTGTGACAGAGCTCGTTCTTTTAGAATTGCCATCTGTACAGCAGTTAAAACTTTTTCCACTGTGGGAAACCGCATCTCAGCAGAAGTGTACAAGTGTGACTTGTAAGCGATAGGTACTGTGTCACCTTCATTAAAAGTGAGGTATGTGAAACCCACCGTCCCGGGAATTATTCTTATTACCAGGTTGGTGTGGTTATCACGAGTCAGTAAATATTTAGAAGCGAGCAGATCAGCCTGCAAGGATTGCAAAATGGCTGAATGCTCAGGCAGCCAGCATGATTTTGAGAAAGTTGGTTGTATCAAAGCATACAAAGGCTTGATACGCTGGGCATAATCCGGAATGTAAGTTCTGCCGAAATTCAAAAAGCCCAGTAAAGATTGTAATTTTTTCAGTGTTGTTGGAGCGCGCAATTGTGCGCACTTCTCTAAGAAGTGAGGAGCCAAACCTCTACCTTCATTGTTGAGCTCATAGCCCAAAAACAACACTGAGTGTTCAGCAATGTGCGATTTTGCAAAGTTAAATTTGTAACCCATGTCTGCGAAGTTGCAAACAACAGAATTTACACGACACAGATGCTCCCAAATATCGTCGTCTGTGAGATATATGTCATCCACATACGAAAAAGCATCAGGGTCGAGTGCCTCCAGAATAGAGACAATACGAGCGGTAAATATACCAGGACTATTCTTGTAGCCCATTGGAAGACGCCGGAATTGCTTTTGGACTCCAGCGCTCGTAAAACTGGTCCATTGGGAGCTAAAGCTGTCCAATCTGTGGGCATAAAAACCATTGGATATGTCAAGCGTTGTCTTGAAACGCTTACGCACGAGACTATCCACTAGGGCAGAGCCGTGGGTATTCTGTACAGCACAGTTACGGCAATGCGAGTTTAAATGCCGGTAATCCAAAACCAAATGATATGATCCGTCAGGTTTGTTCACAGTAAAAAGGGGATTATTCATCGGTGACACACACGTTTCAATAACTCCCTGATATTCCAATTGTTCAAGGATTTCCGCGACGGAAGATTTTGCTTCACGCCGAATGGGATATTGAGGTTGAGGCTGCGGCTGAGACCGCAACGGAATTTCGTGGCAAGGCGACAATCTATCCCAACCACATTGGTTACGGTACAGAGCCGGCGCGAGAGCCCGAGCCCACTCTTCTGCAAAATGCTGCGCATGCTCTTTCGAGACAGTGTTCGCGAAACTGGGTAGGATCACCTCCTCCCCTCGCGGCGCCGCGAGCACAAAAGGTGGGGGCCAGTCAGCCTCCGAAAGTAAAATATCATATGTAGAAGACAGATTCTCCCAAAATACACCTTTAACGGTACGTTGTATGTCACCTTCAATTAACAGGACAATTTCATATATTCTTTCAGGGGGAGCAAGTCTCGTATCCGCTGTTTCTATCACAACGTAGACATCAGTCGCTGTCACCCTCAGTAGTGGACGCAGCGCCTCTCTGACTATGGTTATCTCCGCCGCGCTGTCCAGCAAGGTCAGAGCCCACGTCAGATTCCGAAGCCGCGTTCTCACTATCTGTGGCATATCGATGCGCTGTTAAGGCTGCGACTTTCTTTTTCGCAAACTGCGGACGCCTAGGCGTAGAATCCTCCTGCTTCACTGCGCCGTCCGTTTGGCGGGACTGACCACGTCCTTGTTGGCCACCACGTCCACGTCCACCCCCTCCTCCTCCACCGCTCTTCGGGGCCGATGTGTCCTGAAAGGAACGAGGAGAGCGTTGATCAGAACCCTGAAAACGATCAGGCGATTTAATCATCGCGCGGTCGCGCAAATCATAAACTTTTTCGGGTGGCGCAGGAGCTTGTATTGCAGGAAAAGTACCCTGAGTCTGCGTTGTCTGCTTCCCCTGTGTCTGTTTTTTAGGCCAATTCTGTTTTTTGGACTTGGGCTGGACATCTGTCACTGCAGATTGTCCCTGAGGTTGTTTTTTATCCTTCACTGGAAAATATTTCAGACCTCTACTTGTGCGGCCAATTGTCTTATAAGCGGCCACCACAATCTTTGCTAACTGGCGGGGTTTGTCGGCATCGGGCAGAGCAGCCAAAGCATTCGACACCTGAAAGTTAACTGCATCTCCTTTAACATTGGAGAGAATGAGATCACTTACAATCTCAAAAGAACCACACAGGCGCATACCCAATTCAACCGCTGCCTCTGGACCGTGATCATTCTGAACACGTCTAATGATTTCAGGCAGAGCATTCATAGACGGGGTGCCGAAGCACCTCGTATAAACTGCCGCAAACGTTTTTCCCCAGCTTTCACAGTCAGCAAGTTCAGGAGTTATATCCTTCGGTAGAGTAATCGTTAACATTCTATGCTTATCAGCAGGAGTAGAATTCGGAAAAACCGCCTCCAGTTGATCAAACTTCTCTGCTAGCCAGAATGGGAAGTCATCGTTGTCAACTGGACGCGCACCAAAAACCGAATTAACCATCACTGGATTGAGACGCATTCCGCCTCGTTCCATGGGAGCGGCCGCACCCCCCTGGGGACCACCAGGAAGATGTTGACCGATGTATTGCACTAAGGCACGAATCACGGAAATGGAAACTACATGTAGCCTGCGAATTTCTGCCAGGGTACAAGCCCCGTGATTCGGGTGCGGGGTAAAGCCACCCAACGCAGGCCAATTTGTACCTGGAATTGAGAGTGGACCTAACCTCGCAGGTGACAAAGAGTGGGGGAGGGCGCCATCAAACCAAACTCGATGCTGCCAATGATCAATAGGTATTTCCAATGCCCTGTACGGCGTATATTCAGCTGGGACATCCGAGGCGGTGTAGGAGTGGAACAAACCAGAATTAGCGTCCACAGCCGGAAACGTAACCCAAGAGTAAAACAACTCGTAAGGAAACGCCGGATCTGCACATACCACGAAAATCACAGCCATCCCATCTACTGGGACCTGGTACGTCTGAAGATGGTTGCGTACCGCTACGCGACTATGCTGTGCAATAGCCACCGCTGCCGCCATTACAGAATTGGAAACAAGAAAAAACAAAGAATACTTTGTAGCACAACTGGGTAGTAATTCAAAGAAACCGTTTGAGAAAGAATCAAGCTTGAATAAAGACCTATTTCAAAAAATAGGTAGGTTTCACCGACACCCCGTTTTCCGGAAACGGATGTGAAGGGGTTAAGGCATGAACGATAAACTACTCGAGTGTCATGATATAAGACCACCGAAAAACGTTGGGCGCCATGTTGCAGGGTTTCTGTACTCACACAGAACTGTGCACAGAGGAGTGGAACCTCGGCAAATTAGGGTGTCCCAAAACTTACCTTAGCAACCAACTCACCCCTTACCGAGCTAGCTACAGTGTCTCATTGGACATATCAAACTCCCAATGTTTAGACAAACCAGAACATGAACTTACAGTACCTCAGGGTACGTGGGACTCATGAACACTCTTTTGTTATATTATCATTACAAACCAGAACATGGAGTAAAGAAGACACATGTGCATTTGAAATGTTTATTTACTAATGCCGTCTTCTCAGGCGCAGTATCTTAGATAATACAAGTATACTTATTATCAGTATCAAAATTATCAGCATAGTTACTAAGACATAAAAGGCGAATGGTGACAGCATGTTAACATGCTGTAATGAATAAGAGTTAACAACACTTATCTCTCACCCTCCCTAACACATATATTATATTATTAGCTAAGAAGGTCTCTTTGGGTTGTTTTAGGGCGGGCCCATACCTTAGTGTCCTAGCATGAAGGAATCACATCAGCATACACCAGCTCTCTCTGCATGTGCACCGCATCAAGTGTGTTAACAATTCTCGTGCAAAGCAATATCAATCCCGCCTCAAGCCCAAGTTGGCAAAGGCTGCACTTGTGTTATGACTATGAAGGCGTGGAGATCAGACCTCATAACAATTCCATATCG
The DNA here is from genome assembly GCF_964261635.1 of Lissotriton helveticus. Classification (NCBI taxonomy): domain Eukaryota; kingdom Metazoa; phylum Chordata; class Amphibia; order Caudata; family Salamandridae; genus Lissotriton; species Lissotriton helveticus. The sequence goes on along the minus strand of NC_136071.1, from coordinate 924,084,580 downwards.
TGTTGCTCCTGAAACTTCAGCACTCTCCGTGCAGACATGGTTTATTAAACAAAACTGATATCAGAGCAATAACATATTATTCTCACATACACCACGGCAAACCACTAGGTTGAAAGCTAAGTCAACAATTAAGGGTCGTGTGCAGAAGTTGCAAGAAAGGAAAAATGGCGTTTAAATCTCAAATGTACCTATGCTAACTTAACACGATATAAGGATATATAGGAGCTATACAACATGCTCATGGAATACTTATTGGGATTCTGTGAATTTACTTAGGTCAGAGGCATAAATGTAGAATGTGAATTCTGGTCCTGTAAGGTATCCAGCCCTATGTTTTTTCCTTCAGGAAGAGTTTCTTTCTTTTTAGTAATTGTCCCTGGAGGCCAGTGTTAGTGTTTTTAAAAGCTTAAATTATTGTGCAAGAAATAATATTAAGAGTCTATGGTTTTCATGTTGGATCTGAAACACAAATGCTGAATGAATATCATTGCAGTTGAAATAAGTTTAATACAACATATTGAAGTGTGTTTATTAACATGATTTAGTTATGCAACATTTTAGTAAAAAAAATTCAATTTTGGATAAAATGGACGCTGCTGTTGTCTCGGTTTTCACTCCTGTATACCCCCCTCCCCTATCCCATCAGGTTACCCTCTGCATCTTCTCTCCCCAAAGCTCAGAAGAATGAAGACAAGTTAAGCACATGTTCCTGTTGTACTTTGAATGGACTTTATGGTATTCCTAAGTGTGATGTTTTCCAAGGTTCTTCTGCTGTGTTTCCGTAGCTCAGTTCAGTCTTGTTCATTTGTGAATTGCTTTTGTTGAATGTTGCAAATTTTGTTTGAACATGTCCGGGTGAGAGTGACACAGTAAACAGGATGCTTTCTTAGAACTAGGATAGTACTAACCTATAATGTTATTGACATTGATTACTCTGATTTGCTAAAAAAAATTATGGTTGGGATCATGTCATGCTGTTGGCAGCTTTTGAGAACCATGAGCTGTAGTTAAGTCTAACAACCAAGCCTGAAGGTGGGAGCATGATACCTGTCTCATTGCTTCAGTACCATCTTGGATTGGAGTTATACTGCTTGATTTAAAAAAAATTCACATGCAAAATGGCCTAGGCAAACAGACTAGGTATAAATTCTGCATCTTTTAGCTGCTGTCCCACAGCAAGCTTGTCCATTGTACCACCATCATCAGTTCACAATTTACACAGAGGAGTGCATTGGTCAGCATTGATCTGTGTTTCTGTGGGGCCAGTCACCACTGGATATGTCAGTAAGAGAGTGAATTTCAGCAGTGCTGTCTCTGTCAGAGATGGGCTTAAATTGTCTTTTTATGGGGGAATTGCTGGATAACTTGTAACTACACTTTTTAGCATAAAGCGGGGAGTAGCTTCATGGTTGTTTCCAAACATGTCTCAAGCCTGCCATTGCAGGCATGTGTGTGCGCACTTATGCTCACGTTGGTCTTTCTAAACCACTGGCCAATCCTGAGGGTACCTTTTACTACCACTAGAGCACCCCTAGGGTAAGCCCTGAAGGGTGAAGCAAGTGGTAGGTGGAATGTAGAGCAGAATCATGTGTGACTGAAATTTAGGAGAGACATCTGTGGTTCAAAGGGGAACTCTCTGAACCAGGCCCAACTTCAAAGGCACACTACAGTATGTTTGCTGGTGCCTTACTTCAGCAGGATAGGGATACACGTTTGGGGCCGTGGAACCAGACATCCTGGACTGCATAGTATACACTGCCAGAGGAATCTGCTGTGCACAAGCAGGAGACTGCCTTTGGAAGGGACCGGGCACCCTGCCTGAACAGTGACTGACCTGCGCTGACTACATTCCTCTGCGTAGCACCCTGAAGTGTGTTCTCCAAGGGCTTGTTGACTTGCCCCCTGTTCTTTGTGGAGGTCTCGGGGACATCAAAGACCTCCCTTTCACCTGGAGAACGGACCTTCTCAAGTGGCTACTTCATCTGCTGGGTCCTAACTGCAGCGCCAAGTGAGCGTGGAACTAAGTATTGTGCCTGGATACAGGATTGCCTCAGGGAGAGTGCCCGCATCTAAGGGACTCGCACGCGCAAGCGTCGCATTAGTGGTGAGCGGATTCACCAGTTGTGGAACTAAGCGCGGCACACTTCATCGTCCTTGTTTCATCTCTCTTGAGCGACACGCCGGCTGCATGCTCATTACATGAGATGTCTGATTCACAGATTGTAACCCTTGGAGGGAGTGCGCATCCGTAGTACTGCCTGATTCTACCTACTGAACATGTCCTTATAAAGGCACGATTTAATTGCCCCTATATAGGCATAAGATCCCAGTCCTTATTTCGGCATTAGCCATGCTATCCAAATACAGGCATGGTCACCTACATCCGTCCACCTCAACATTACAACGAGTTCTTAGAAAAAAGACCCTTAAGCTGTTGGGAGTTTCCCTAGCCCAGGATTATTTCTTTCTCCAAGAACTCATTTATTATGCATGAACCGCTATACCCTAAGGGTTCATTCATGACATCTTCATCTGCCTGACTTTACGTCAATGTAACCATTCCTAAGCACCTTCCAGGTATAACTATACCTTGCCTTACCATGGCAAACCACGGCTCGGCTGCACAGCTCGATACGGCTCGCCACAGCAAGTGAGGAAGAGACCACGACTTAGAGGAATTTGTGTCCCGGCATGACGCACTGACAAGACGCTGTCCTCCCTGCTCGAAGAGAATCCACCTTCCAATGTTCTGACTCCCTTCGCGGGGTGTTAGAGTTCGAGACCCGGAAAGAGATTCCAACCTCTCTCATTCTCAAAGTATGCAGCTGACTAGAACCTAGAGAGACTCTTGGCATAACAACCTATAGCTTACCATACTATAGAATAACAGCACCTACTTCTTACCTTGTACTACACTTAGGTTAGGTACACTGGGGTAGAACTAGTTAGAGAACGCATCGTATGAGTACTCGCATTATATTTATTTATATGTACATGAATATGTATCATTGATAAAAGACAATGCTATTGCAGTATTATTTCGTTCTACTGCTTATGCTGTACATTATGTATCTTGCATGCTGTCTTATGATTGTAACAACACTTATCTCTTACACGAGAAATAAGACTGTTCAATAAATCCCTTTTTATTGAAACACCAGTCTACTCTTTCTTTGTAACTCTCCAGAAACTAAGCATGCACTATTAGCTGAGTGAAACTGTTATCTATTGTTTCCACGATTTTGAGAGTGTTCCAATTCTAAAGGGAAACAAAGTTGTCATGTTTATGCGGTTGCCAGAAACTACTCCCTTCTTGTTTGACAAGGAGTTTCTAGTGGCCTCTGAGTTAGCTGGCACGCAAAGTAATTAAGTTTAATATACTCGATAGGGGGATACTGACCTCAGTCCTATGCCAAAACTATAGTGTATATTATTCCAATGAGCAGAGCCTATTAGGAAAATAGGAACTGCACTACACTGGAATCCTGAAACTAGTGACAAATTTAAATCCAGTACGCTTTCTGTTACGCCTAGACAAAGTGCAGCAATGCACTTAGGGACTCCCGATATTAAGAATGCATGGCATAGGCGACAGATAAAATGTCACAATGTGTCTGCTGACCCCATGCCACTATTAACAGTGAAAATGTGACACTGGCAGTATTAGGACTTCAGTGGTGAAGTGCAACACTATTGACCAAAGCATTCAAACCTCGTCATCTTGGCTGCCGTGAACACATTTTGGGCACACATCGGATATAGCCAGAGCTTTAAAAGACATGCACTACAAACAAATGAATTCAGCTGCATGTCACTGTCATAATAACTTCCCCGCTCTCCTGCCTATGCAGGACACAGAATTAGTGAATCACTGGCACTCTTTAATAGAAAGCTACCAAGGGATGTAAATTTGTGATTCAAAAACGTCCTGAAGCTAATCCTTAAGAATGCCATTACAACATGTTAGAGGAACAAACAGGCGAACGTGTGATGCACCTGTGAGCAGAAGCAATATTCAATTCCATATAATATTACAGCGCTATGGCGGTGGTAACTGCAAGAACTCTCTTGCCAAATCAGCAAAGTCTCTAACCAAAAGAATAAGGATAAAGCAAACATTTTGGCAACATCGTTCCCATGGCAGACAGCCAAAACAGTGAACACCTGAGCACATTGTTAAAACAGCCGCATCTTGTGCCTAAGTCGGCTAAATGTATCCGGGTGGAAGGCACGCACATGAAGGCGCGGGATCACTGCAAGTACAAAGGTAGAACGACGACAGCGAGTCGTATGTGAAATGCCTGAAACAAAAAGCACAAGAAAAAAAAGAGGGGATGCTGCCGAGCTAAACTTGTGAGCATTTGCGACACTAATTTAGAATAGCTGATGCGCCAGCCCGGGGCCCCGTTAATTGTGAGCAGAGCAAAAAATACAAAAACAAATAACGAATCTAGTGCTTCGAATAAGTCGCTGCCTCACCAGGCGCATAGCCCGGTGGTTTAAAGTTCTCTCACCCTTCAAACGAACCTCTCTGTGTAGAGCACATGTCTGGCCGGCGCCCGGCTCTTGGTAACTTGAGGGCTCTACATGTCACAAGCGAATCAGAAACGGTTTATCGGCATGTTCAGGGCTTTGTGTCTCGCCTTTCTTTCTTTTTATACCGCATTGAAATAACTGGGTGTAGGCAAGTTCAGTCTTTTCAGTGCTGTCACTCATTGACCTTTCTTATAATTCATCGACCGATGGAGACATTTTGTATTCAGAGCAAAGAAGAGCACTTCGTTTCAAGGGGTGCGCCTTTATATAAGTAGGCGCGTGCGGAAGTAAGAATATTTCATTCAAAAGGTGACAGACTAAGTAAGCGATTTCAAGTGAGTAATATGTGGCATGGCCTCAAAGCAGGACATCCTTAAAGCTCCAACAAGGACTATGATTACCAAAGAGAACAAAAGGGGTTATAATTATTCAACTCAGTGGTACTCATTTTATCCTCCTTGTGAGTGTGAACATCGGCGTTGTGTCCATGACACTTCTCTGCCACAAGCGGTCACCTCTTCTGAACTATCGTACCTGCTGTGGGCACCTGTTGCGTATGCTACAAAAAGGATCGAAATAACTGCCACTCCATACATATGATTATTGACCTATTGCACAACGTATATAACTCAAAGGCTGCGGAGCCTCCGCACAGAAGCCCTCACACATTTAGTTGAAGAGATATTACATAGAAATAAGGTCTAGTATGCACACTCCATATATGTGTACATTTGTGTATATGTACATATATGTACTCTAAATACACTATAAAGTATACTGAAACAGGAAGGTTAATTTAAAAAGGGACCTTCAAAAAGTGTATCTGTCTTTTAGGGGGGTGAGGGCATGTTGCCACACAGTGGCTGGGGAGGGCATCTTACCGAGGGATGAAGAGCCGGGTGTCCCACAGACGGTGTTTATTTAATATCTATTTATGTATATCTTAGGCATGCTATAGAGCGCGGATCTGGGGTTCTACTGCAACAGGAGATTTTTAAAGACAAGGCGCACTCCATAGAGCAGGGTGCTGCATTGGGGCAGATTGAAACAAACAGCAGGCACTGCCAACGCTCTGCCAGGACACAGTCTCTCAGGCACACAGCCAGTGGCCTTGCATCCCTTTGGAAGGGCGAGATTTTGATCGATACCTTAGCACTATTGATCTAAACCTCGATCTGGTCGACTGAACCTTTGTTGCCTGTCTTTAAGGTCGAAGTACATCCATTTCCAAGTTAGTTCACCCAATAAAGGACTCTACTCCCAAAGATCACAAACAACTTCTAGCTTTCAAAAGTTTATTGTAAAGATATGATGAGCTGCAAATACAGGCATCTCAGAATGAGATTCACGAGATACACAGGTCCAATTACATACATGTGCTCTCGGAAAGCCCTCAGACGAGCAACGGAAATCACTAACACAAGTTCTAAGAATAATAAAGCTATCAGCATTGACGCATATCTCTCCTTCATTTAAGTTGGAGGAAAACGCACAGGTTAGGCTGTCCCTACCCTGCTCTAGATGGTATCCCTACTTAACCAAGCCCCAACCTAACAAAGGTGTCAGCAGTGAATGACCCCCTAGGGAAGTCACTCACTCTAAGTCTCTTGGTGAAAACCTATAGTTCTCCAGTCATGACCCCTCTCTGCCTACCCATCCGCTCTCTAAAGGGTCCTCAGGTATCTGCTCTAACTCCACCCAGGGGTGCTGTCCCTAATACAAAACAGTCAACAACATTTGAGACGCCCCTTTCGAGACGCCCCTCACGTGGTGCAGCTTCTGGCTTTTTCCATGATGCTTTGTATTGGGCCTCATACGTTAGAGTTGACCTTGCTTCTCAGACTTCTTCTCCGGCCCGCTGATACCCCTTAAACATTCCGGAACCCTCCTCCATGTCTGGGCCGTCTACTGAACAGACCTCTATTCATTCATTTATAATTGGATCCCCCCCTTATCCCTTGCAGACAGCCATCTGCAGCCAAGAACCCAACTCTCATAGACTTCCAAAAAGGCTTGCAACATTTCTCAGCCCAGACAAGTACGTGTAAATCAACGTTAAAACATTTCAGGCCTACAATATTTCTCATAATGATTATAGCATTCAACTTCTTCATTTAATTAAAGCATGTTAATACTCTTATTCTATTATTCAGTAAACATTTTTATAAATCCTGGCCCATTAATGCAATGACCAAAACATTAATACAATCTGTGTCGTGAAAAGAACCACCTTCCCTTTCCCTCCAGCTCTGGCCCTGAGGCCTACCACATTCTGCGTTTAACCACATACCATCTTACATTTTAAACAGCTACACGACATGGATTCAAGAATAATCACGTCTAATAAAATCATATAGTGTCACACATTTCTGTATTAGTTCCACTTCTACTTAAATCTCTATATTAGCTATACATTTAGAATATAATTGCAGATACTATTAGCACTCATGGCATTTCTCCTCATGATTTGTGCTTGCTACAGGTAAGTGTGATGCACTCATACATTTAGGTCAGTTTGCGCTCTCTCAGTTCCCCCCTTTGATGACCTCTCGGGGTCATCACTAATATTTAAACTGCAGTTATTGGTATCATAACTTGTCTCTGCGCTTCCAGAGCCCTCAGACTCCTGTACTGATTATCTTGTATGGCAGCCAATCTCTGCAGCTGCTCTCTTTGGGCCCTTTCTGACCTTCTTGCTCTGTACCATTTGAATACCCTCACCAATCCCCACAATATGATCCCACAGATCAATATTATGATGACAGGTTTTAGAATGTACCACACAAAGCTTTTACCTAAGGTGGAAAACCACCCACCAACTGCACTCATTCCGTGGCCCACCTTTTCCCAGACATTTTCTCTACTCAAGTCTTCGATCTCCTTGTGAATATCAGTTATGTTCCTAATAACCTTCTCAAGGGGTTTTGAATTGTCTGGAATGTAAGTGCAACATTCCTGGACCTTCAAAGCCTTACAGACTCCGCCCTCTTTTGCTAGTAGGACATCTAATGCAAGACGGTTCTGAAGAACCATAGCCCTTATCGATTGCATCTCTCCTTCTACCAGCATTAAGGACTGAGCAGTGCTGGCAGACAACCTGTCGACGACTGTTGCCAGCCGTCTAATTTTAACATCATTAAGGATTAGACCTAAAAGAGGGAACATAGCTCCAAAGACATCTCCAACCATTTCGGCATCTCCTACATCTCTCCTTCCCCTCGATGATGTCTTGCCCTCAATGATCACTAAGTCTTGTGCATGATATATTTTGGGGAAGACAATTGCTAAGTAACATGATCCATACCAGTTGTCAGGTAGTCTCACGTAGGCATTTCTTCCACATACAAAATACACATTTGGAATCACTTGCATTCCCTTCAGAAAATCTTTAGTATAGTACTCTATGTTGAAAGCATGATCACAGTCAACTTCTCCAACGTATACATTTTCATAATACGTTTTGGCTCTGTGAAGACATAGCTTTCCTCTCTGCGTTTTATCTAAAGCTATTGGACCACTACTACCCTTTCTCTTGTGTGCCTTCTCTTCCTCGGTCCAATCTGTTTTCCATTGTCCTGATTTTTTCAAAATCTTTTGTCTCCTGTAACGATCATCCACCTGCCCTATGAACTTCTTCTCGACTTCTGACACCTTGCATGTCAGGTTATTTCTACGGGCATGTGAAGTATCTAAGGTAATCCAAGGAATGAAGAACTTGGCCAATCTGTCTTCACTCTTCCAGTAATCCCATTTGTTCATCTGCTTATAATTGGGGACTTCTGGCAACACTGAATCATAATTGGAGAAATAGTATTCAAAACTATCTCTCATAAAATATACTAAGCAATAAGCTACATGTAATGCCATATGTCAGCGGGAGGTGATGATATCGGATTCCTTCGTCTACAGATGCCGGCAACTGCATGCAGACATAACAATCCTTAACCTCCATGGCATCCACGTATTCATATAAAAGTTTAGCATAAGCATTTGACCTAAAGTCTCCTTGGGACTCATCTACGTGTAACCTGCGGGCTTCTGCAGCTAATAACGCTTTCTCTTGAGTGTTTTCCCCTTTTTCACCAGCAACAGTGGGTGTAAGCGTTTCTACAGAATTCACATCAGTTACCTTTGCCTCTTCCTCATGTCCCTTTACATAAGAAATTGTTACCACTAAAGCTATTAATATTATCACTCCTACTATTAGTGTACCTATTATACATTTAGCTCTGCGGTTCGGGGTGCCGGCCTCCATTTCGTCAGACAATATGGCTCTCTCTTTTCTTAGCAAAAAGTTATTTTCCTCTCGTTCCTTTACAGTCTCCTTTTAATCCATTTGTCTTTAGAATCCACACAACTGGAAGCTGACAACCTTTTTCGCAAAAAGTCCTTTAACAGTTCAAAAAGACAACCCTAGCCCTTCTCCATCAACTCAAGGGAAGTTCCCTAAAATTCTCTGCTTCCTGGGCGCTAGGTAATCTTCTTTTTCTGCTTGCTTTATTTACAAAGTCCTTTAACAGTCTACGATCAGATTTGTTGTTGCTGCTTCAATAGCATAGTTCAATATTTCCAAGCGAAGATTGTGCTCTTCATGTGCTGTTATCGTTGTACCAAAGTCGGGGAATTGCAATTCTGAAAGAAACATGTGTTTTAACTTGCTGAGGCGGGGAGGTCTGGGGAGCATGAATGTTAGTGACCCTTCTTGTTCGACACCGGGTACCAACAGTCGTATTTCCACGGTGATAATGGGCTCAGAACTGGACACCACCACCGCTCGGATCCTCCCTGTCTCCGGTTTCACAGACATTTGTCGCCAGATATGTCCACTCAGGTGTGGAGTATCTTCTGTTAGGCACACGCACTCTTCTTGACCTTCTTCGGTCTGGTGCTTCAGCGCCCTGGGCACCTTCTTCCGGGTCTGAGTCTTCTGATATCGGAGGAAGGGTTACTTCTGGAGTTGACCTCAGGCTAGAGCTCCTTCTTTGCGGCCAATTTGCTTCTCCACGTGCCCTTCTACTCCTTCTCCTTCTTGTCTGTTCTCTCTCTCTCTCAGACCTGTCGGGGTCTGACTCGTACTCCCAGCTACTTTCTCCTTCTGTAGCGTCTTCTGTTTCGCTGTTGTACTGACCGTCCTCAGCTTGGTCAGACTCTTCCCCTGCTTCCGCTGGCACCTCTACAGCTTGGCTAGCCCCCTCTATGGCTTCTCGGTCCTCTGCTGGACGTCTATCCGAGAGAGGAGCTGTTTCTTCCAGAGGTGCTGGAACCCTTCGCGTATGTGACGCGTGGATCCAATTGGGCAGGCCTCCCACCTTCACAGCTGTGTTCGTGATCAGGATGATCTGGAAAGGCCCACGCCAACGAACATCCAGACAGCTTCTTCTCACGTGTTTTTTCACCAGGACCCAGTCCCCAGGATACAGGTCATGGCACGGGCCCTGGCACGATGGAACCTCGGCAGCCTGCACCTGAAGGGACACAGAACGAATGGCGTCAGACAGCCCCTTACAATAGTCCAGGATCATATCATCTGTGATATTTAACAGTGCAGCAGTTGGGACAGATGGCAGCCTCATTGCTCTCCCCATTAACACCTCATGTGGTGACAACCCTGTTCTTCTGTCTGGGGTACTACGAAGGCTCATGAGGACCAATGGCAGAGCGTCAGGCCAACTCAGGGTCGTTGAGGAGCACACTTTCGCTATCCTGGCCTTGATTGTGCCATTGATCTGCTCCACAATCCCTGAAGCTTCTGGTCGGTAACTGCAATGCAACTTTTGATCTATGTTTAGTGCTACACAAATCATCTTCACAAGCTCGCTGTTAAAATGCGTTCCCCTATCTGATTCCAAAAAGGCCGGCACCCCGAAGCGAGGAATGAGTTCTCTAAGCAGTATCTTGGCCACTGTGAGGGTGTCGCACCTACGTGTAGGGTATGCCTCAACCCATCTGGAGAACACACAAACAACCACCAGGACATAGCGAAGGCGGTTGCATCTTGGCATTTCAATGAAATCTATCTGCATTCTGTTGAATGGACCTCCAGACCTTCCTATGTGACTCAGTGTAACTGGTGTTCTTTTTCCTACGTTCAGCTGCTGACAGGTCACACAACGCTGGCACACTGCTTCTGCTGCTATTCTAAACTTAGGATTGTACCAAGTCTGTCTAAACACTCTCAGCATAGCATCTCTCCCTAAGTGTACGGGACCATGTATGAGTCTGGCCATTGGACTCACCATCTCATTGGGCAACACTGCTCTGCCGTCTGCTGAGACCCAAAAATGGGACTCACCCATTACACATCCTGCCTTTTCCCATGTTTCTTTTTCAATATCAGGAGCATTTTCTTGCATGTTTGACAGTTCATCCCAAGTATCAACAGTTTCCAATATCATGGCTAATTCAGTTCTTACATTTATTCCGCCCACTTCCACCTCTGTGAAAGAGTACCCTTGCTCAGCGCAATACCGCGCAACTTCATCTGCATATCTATTGCCTTTTGAAACAAAGTCCTCATTTCTGGTATGTGCGGTGCACTTTACAACTGCGATACCTGCTGGGCATTGCAACGCCTCTAACAACAGGCGCACAAACTCTCCATTGCGAATGGGAGAGCCTGAAGAGGTCATGAATCCTCTTTGAGACCATAACTGCCCGTAATCATGAACTACCCCATAACCATATTGGCTGTCGGTGTATATGGTGACTCGAATTCCATTGCTTGCCAAGCAAGCACGTGTCAGGGCAATAATCTCGGCTACCTGAGCGGAGTGTACTCCTTCCAGGCACCCAGCTTCCACAACTCCAGCAATTGTACAAACAGCGTAAGCCGCTCTCAACTGCCCAACTTCGTCTCTTACACATGAGCCATCGACAAAGAAAATTTCGTCTGGGTCGGTCAGTGGCTCATCTACGATGTCGGGTCTGGGTTTGGTGCATAGTTCAGTCACATCGAGGCAGTCATGGTCTGTACATTCATCATCATCCTCGATATCATTTGGAAGTGGCATCAAGGTGGCAGGGTTCAAAACAGAGCATCTCTTGAGGGTCACATTCTCTGCAGCAAGAATAACTTGCTCATAGCGCGTGAGCCTGCTGTTGGTCAGATGCTGTGTTTTGGTCCTGGTCATCAACAGTTCAACAGAATGGGGCACGCACACCTCTAACGGGTGCCCCATGACGATATTTTCACATCTTTCAATGCTGACACCCGTTGCAGCAACGGATTTGAGACATCCGGGCAACGCTGCGGCTACTGGGTCTAAAGTAGCCGAGAAATAAGCAACTGGTCTACGGGCATTCCCATGGATTTGGACCAACACAGACAACGCACAACCTTCTCTCTCACAACAGTAAAGAAAAAATTGTTTATTGTAATCAGGCATTCCCAATGCCGGAGCACGACACAGGTCCTCTCTCAGCTGTAAGAATGCCATCAAACAGTCTTTGTCCCATGGTACCGGATCGCTCACCTCCTTGTGCGTCAGTTTTTGCAAGGGTTTTGCTTTCAGTGAAAAGTTTGCGATCCACTGTCGGCAATAACCCACCATCCCTAGAAACATCCTGACCTCTCTCTGTGTCTTAGGCGCATTCATTTTCATGATAGCCTCTATCCTGTCTGGTGACACCTTTCGTTTGCCTTTCTCTATTCTGTGTCCTAAGTACTGCACTTCTGTCAGGCAGTACTGCAATTTTCCCGGGGACACCTTGTGCCCATTGGCAGCTAGGTGATTTAACAAAGCAATGGAGTCCTCCCTGCAAGCTTCTTCTGTTTCTGACGCCACGAGGAGGTCGTCTATGTACTGAACCAGAACTGACTTCTGGGGCAGCACTAGACTTTCAAGATTTTTCTTCAAAAGCTGGTTAAAGATCGATGGACTCTCTGTATACCCTTGAGGGATACGACACCATGTTAGGACGCGATTGTCCAGCTTAAATGCGAAAAGAAAATGGCTTTCTTCGTCCAGAGGGATCGAAAAGAAAGCCTGACAAAGATCGATCACTGTGAACCACTCTGCTTGAAATGGAATCTGAAACAGTATCACTGATGGATTCGGTACCACTGGACAACACGAAACGACTATGTTATTAATCTTTCGAAGGTCTTGCACTATCCGAAATTTCCCATTTGGTTTCTGCAGACCCATAATCGGGGAGTTGCATGGACTACCCACGATTTCTTTCAGTATTCCCTGTTTAATCATGGACTCGATCACGGGTTTTATGCCTGCGATCGTTTCTGGAGTCAATTTATATTGGGGTGTTCTTGGGAACTCAGCATGCGGTTTCACTACAATTTTCACTGGGTCCACCCCTTTGACCAATCCAATCTCTTCCCCAGTGAAATCCCATACTTCTGGTGCCACTGTCTCTCTCAAGTCCCAGGGGAGCTCGTCTACTGTCAAAGTAGGGTACAGCTCCACGCATATTCTTGAGTTTGCAACTTTGAAATCTGCGTCATCATCATTGGTCAATACCTCCACTCCCTGAGGTGTACAATATATAGTACAATTCAATTTACACAACAGGTCTCTTCCTAGCAGACACACAGGGCTTGAATCGCAAACCACAAATTGGTGCTCATCGCTGTACTTCCCTATTTTCACCTGTACCGGTTCTGTCAATTGGCTGGTTATTCTCCTATTTGCGACCCCTACCACTTGTATGGTCTCTCCAGACATGGGCAGGTCTGGAACTGCAGCTGATCTGATCGTGGACCTAGTGGCTCCTGTGTCCACCAGAAATGTCGTAGGGCACCCTGCTACTTCTGCTTCGACATAGGGTCCCCTCTGGTCCACCTCTAAGGCTGCCCCGAGGGTGCAGTCTTCTCTTTCCACTCTCTGTCCGGTTAATGGGTCCACATAATAGCACTCTTCACCTTCCACAAACAGGGGCATTTGTCTATAGGTCTTACCCACAGTCCCTACTCGAGGAGGCTGCGGGAACTGGGCTCGGGGAGGAGCCCCCCCCCCTTTGAGCACCTTTCCTTGGTATGGCGTCACCCCTCTTGTAGGTGCGCTCTGGACCTCTTCCTCCTCTATCTCTTGTTCTCCTATCTCTACATTGTAGGGACACTCGCGTTTCCAATGCCCCACCTCGTTGCACTGGTGGCACCTAGTCGTTTTCTTCAAGGCAGCTATGTCTATTCTGGGTCTAAAGGTAGAACTCTCCTCATTGCCTTTGTTCTGACTGTACTGCTTCTTTCCTCCTGTACCTGTTCCTTGCTGCTGTTGCTGCGGTCCCCCCTTTCCTGCTGCCTGCATCTGTACCACCATCAACTTTTCTTTTAGTTTCTTAGCCTTGGAGTCTATCTCATCACAGCAGTACCTGGCATATCTCAGTATTTCGTCTAGGGGTTTACTTTGCCAACAAATCGAGTGTTGCTGAATCATTAAACTAATATCCGGTCTCAGTCCCAGGACGAACTTGGACACAAATTGCCCTATGTCCTTTGGATCCATTACATCCAAGCCGCTATACTGTTTAAACGCCTTCAGCAATCTCTCGTAATATTCGTGGACTGTCTCTTTGGGTTCCTGTCTGGTTCGGTCTATTCTGACCCAATCTATGTCTTGCATTGGCACTTTCTCTTTCAGCCAAGTCATCACTCTCTCGAATTTTGCCATCACAATCTCAGACGGCCCATTAGTCTTAGCATCTCTCTCTGGCTCCGTTGTGGGCCACTCAGCGCTAACCTTGCATGCTGTCCACAGATCTCCTGGTACTACAATGTCAAACAGCGTGTTCAGATCTATCCATAGGACCTTTGAGATTTTTACAAACCTCTCGACTTGCTTGTACCACTCCACGGGGTTTTCCCGCAATTTGGGGAAGGAGGTGGTAAAAGCAGCTAAATCTCCCCTACTCCAAGGGACATGCACATAGTTCCCATTTGCGACTTCCCGCAAAGGGTATGCTTCTATTCCCTGCAGTCCTGGTGTCATACCAAGCGTGCTTCTCCTGCCGGTCCCTTTCTTGGACCACCTCTCTTCCCACTTATCTAGTGCCCTCCATGTCCTTATTCCAGCGATCAGTTCCCTTATGTGTGTTTTCAGCCCAATCGTTCTCCTCTCATCTAGGTCTCGATCTGTGTAATGTAGCCTGTGGTTACCCTGTAATGCTTTGGTTCTTGACAGATCCACCATATATTTGCCTGCTAGTTCGACTAACTTCTCATGGACTGCTCTCGCCTTTCGAGTGATGTCCTTTGCCATATACAGTATTTCATCCTGCTCATACATTTCCATTCTTTCTAAAGGCAGGGTACCATCTACCATGTCATCCAGGTCTGACCTTAAGCTGGCGACATCAAGTCTCTTGGCTTTTATTTCAGCTCGCAATATGTCTTTTGAAGGGGGCTCACTAGTCTCCCTACCATCCCAACTTCGAGCTCTGCGTTTGGGCTCGGGAGAGTTAATGGGTGGCCTCCCTTGCTCCCATCTCTCCAGGTCCCATGCTCGGCCATCCGATCTTGGAAGGTGATGGAACACGGGCCTGTTACCCCTACTCTTGCTCTGCCCATTCTCTTCTTCTTCTCTCCTCTCACCGTACACCTCTCTGTTATTTTCCCTCTGGTCGCTACTCTCCCTTTGCCTCGTATCGCTCAGTATCCGATACGATCCTTCCTGGTTCCCCATATTCCCTGGGCTGCGCTCATTTCCGTCATCACAGGGTCTATGGTGCGACCTCTCACAACTCCCATTCAGTTCTCTGGTGCCAGGCACACAGTGTGGACACTTAAAGCTGTTTCTGTACTCTTGTGCTCTCCTCTCCCCTTCACTGAGTATTGGGCGCGCCACCCCTCCACTCCCGGGGCCCCCGTTTTCCAGGTCTGTTCTATCTCCACTCCGGGCCCAATGGGTGACTCCCCTACTATCTCTCTCTCTACAGTCCCACTCCGGGCTACTCTCCCCAGCCCCGCAGTGAGTCCGAGCTCGGCTGTCCTGACTTTCCCTTTCAGCTTCCGCAGCTATGATGTTCTTTTGAGCCTTCACTGCCTCATCCCACTGCTTCATGTACTCATTTAGCTCTTGAAAGGATTTTCGTCCAGATCCCCTCAGATCCACTGGCCATCTAGGGCCCCCAGGATCTCCTCCTGGGTCCCCTGCTGTGTGCATCGGGGTGCTCCACTCTCTTGGTATCGGCATCTGACTTGGGGAATTGATCGTATCGTTCCTTCTTGCCTTCTCTGCTCTTTCTCTGTCCTTCCGTACCCGTTCTTCCCCTCTTGCTCTCTCTTGGTCATATATCGATATTATAGGACCTATGGTAACAGGTACCTGTAGTGCATCTGGTAATGGGTAGGATGTGGCGCTCTCCGTTTCCGGCGCTCTTTGCACCACAAACCTACCGACCACCTGTTGCACCTGACTAGGCTGGGACAACTCTTTCTTTGGCTCAGGATCCCACTCTGAACTGGGAAGCGGTCTATGCTCTCCTGCATTGCCCCCCTTTTCTCCTTCTGTATTCTCGACCTCTCCCCCTGCTCTATTATACGGGGGTGGCCTGTCTGTCAATAATCTGTTTATCAGGCTGTCCTCTGTTTCGCTCTCATCATCTTCTTCTAGGGGGCTTTTATTTACGGGCACCTCTAACACTGGGTACAGTTTATTTACTTCCAAGTTATGCACTCTCCATCTTTTAGCATCCGCATCCCACCTGGCATCCTGCACTGCCCTTACCGATCGTTTCACCCTTTCTTGTCGTCTGTTCATATTCTTTTCATGCGCTGCCCTAATCCATGCTTCAAGGGCTTCAAACTGGGTCGGTCTAGGCAAGGGTCTTATTGAGGTCATGACTGATTTTAATCGATGTAACACCTCTAATCTGAACGTCCCGTACTTAGGGAACGTCAGTTCCTCATTTCCTTCAGTAATCTTACTCCACTCTGATATCCAGAGGATCGTATGCAACCCAACATTTACTGCCATATAACGAGCTGGCGTACCCTCCGGCGGGGCTTCTTCCCCTTCATACGATCCCCGCTTCTCTTTTCTAAACACCGCTTTCAACCATTTAAAACACTTCATAATTATGCGCACAATATCCAGCCTCGCTACTCTGTTTACTTCCTGATGACAATCCACCAATCCTGTCGCGGCTTTGCTGACTTGGCCTATCGCAGCGCGGTCTTTCTCCGGTCGGCCAATCACGTCGCGACCCTGTCTGACGTCTTTGCTAGCTGGCCTATCACAGCGCGGTCTTTCTCCGGTCGGCCAATCACGTCGCGACACTTTCTGACGTCACTTTTCTCCGCTTCGCAGCAGCACCCCTCCTTTCTCAACTCGTCTCCCGGTTATGCATGCGTCCCATTCATACACCGAAAAATGACTACTTCCGACCAAGCGGTCACTTCTCTCGACTGTACGTCCACAGTCTATCTGTAATTGTCAACACAACTGACGAAATGTCTATCGTCTCTCTGATAGGTTGCTTACACACACAGTAACTTCCGACCAGCGTCCGTTACTCACGCACTCACTCTTACGTTCCCCCTATCTCGGTCTTTCGGGTGATCAATGGTACCTCATGACCCCCTTCACACTAGTTGACAATTACTCTGGGTGTCCGATACACCCGGACCACTTAAGCTCTCCTTGAACTTAAGATTTCCACCGGTTGCGCGCGCTCACAACCTGTTCCACAGTCACTCTACAGACATTCAACTCCGCCAGACATTACAACATAGATACAATACAAAACACCGCAATCTAACACGCATAACCCTTTATACTCACTCTCAACCGATACTGCTGCTTTTTCCGTCTCACGTCATCCGGATCTTCTTCTGCGGGCTGTTCTTCCGATCATCGATTTCTAGGGGCCTTGGGGTAAGCTAACCTGGCCTAGGTTACCGTCCTCAAGAAGGCAACCATCCTCTGCTACCAACTGGAAGGGCGAGATTTTGATCGATACCTTAGCACTATTGATCTAAACCTCGATCTGGTCGACTGAACCTTTGTTGCCTGTCTTTAAGGTCGAAGTACATCCATTTCCAAGTTAGTTCACCCAATAAAGGACTCTACTCCCAAAGATCACAAACAACTTCTAGCTTTCAAAAGTTTATTGTAAAGATATGATGAGCTGCAAATACAGGCATCTCAGAATGAGATTCACGAGATACACAGGTCCAATTACATACATGTGCTCTCGGAAAGCCCTCAGACGAGCAACGGAAATCACTAACACAAGTTCTAAGAATAATAAAGCTATCAGCATTGACGCATATCTCTCCTTCATTTAAGTTGGAGGAAAACGCACAGGTTAGGCTGTCCCTACCCTGCTCTAGATGGTATCCCTACTTAACCAAGCCCCAACCTAACAAAGGTGTCAGCAGTGAATGACCCCCTAGGGAAGTCACTCACTCTAAGTCTCTTGGTGAAAACCTATAGTTCTCCAGTCATGACCCCTCTCTGCCTACCCATCCGCTCTCTAAAGGGTCCTCAGGTATCTGCTCTAACTCCACCCAGGGGTGCTGTCCCTAATACAAAACAGTCAACAACATTTGAGACGCCCCTTTCGAGACGCCCCTCACGTGGTGCAGCTTCTGGCTTTTTCCATGATGCTTTGTATTGGGCCTCATACGTTAGAGTTGACCTTGCTTCTCAGACTTCTTCTCCGGCCCGCTGATACCCCTTAAACATTCCGGAACCCTCCTCCATGTCTGGGCCGTCTACTGAACAGACCTCTATTCATTCATTTATAATTGGATCCCCCCCTTATCCCTTGCAGACAGCCATCTGCAGCCAAGAACCCAACTCTCATAGACTTCCAAAAAGGCTTGCAACATTTCTCAGCCCAGACAAGTACGTGTAAATCAACGTTAAAACATTTCAGGCCTACAATATTTCTCATAATGATTATAGCATTCAACTTCTTCATTTAATTAAAGCATGTTAATACTCTTATTCTATTATTCAGTAAACATTTTTATAAATCCTGGCCCATTAATGCAATGACCAAAACATTAATACAATCTGTGTCGTGAAAAGAACCACCTTCCCTTTCCCTCCAGCTCTGGCCCTGAGGCCTACCACATTCTGCGTTTAACCACATACCATCTTACATTTTAAACAGCTACACGACATGGATTCAAGAATAATCACGTCTAATAAAATCATATAGTGTCACACATTTCTGTATTAGTTCCACTTCTACTTAAATCTCTATATTAGCTATACATTTAGAATATAATTGCAGATACTATTAGCACTCATGGCATTTCTCCTCATGATTTGTGCTTGCTACAGGTAAGTGTGATGCACTCATACATTTAGGTCAGTTTGCGCTCTCTCACCTTCTTTAGTAGTATTCAGCACTTTGCTTGTCTTACCTCGTAAGTTGTGTCAATGGCTTAACCCTATGTTTGGACTGGCACTTGTGACAGCGTGCTAGACAAACAAGAATTTTAATTTAAAAGCAGTTCTTCTAACTTTCCAAAAGATACCTCATCGGCTTACCGTCCAGCACTTCCACGCTTCGATGGCGAGAGTGCTAACCACACCATGTGTTCTATTTCGTTTGGCACAAACATCTCAGCATCACATCAGAGTGATCTTGGGTTCCAGCATTTGCATTTATATAGCGCTTACTTACAGCTCCATGCACAACGTACATTGTGAAACCAAATCAACTCTACCCATGCATTAAAACTCACTGCACACAGTGATTGACATATGTAGAAGTTGTGAGTGAGAATAAGGCCTGCTATGTCAGACTGGCTCGGCCATCTGGCACCAGAGGCTGGCGAGGTGTCTATTGTTTACACTCTGATACCAGACCCTAAAAAAACAAAAAAAACATGAACTGGAATGTGACACTGAAACGAAAACAAAAAAAGTACCCAAAAAATAGAAAAAAAAGGGGTGGGACAGAGGATGTGGCATAAAGGCCATAACTGCAGACCTTGGAGCTGGGGAACAGGGTTTGAGTCTCGGCATCAGCTCAACATCCTGTACAAGCATGATTGAAATGCATGCTAACACAAAAAGATTCAATCAGACATCGGCATACGACAAGCATGCTTCAAATGTGTGCAGTGATAGATTAGGTAAACGTAAACATGGTGCAGGCGAGTCAAAGAAGTTCCACCCACCAACGCACATTAGTACTTGGAGCAAGGGACACTGATGAGAGTAACACACAAGGAACAGGAAACAGCATGCTACAACAAATAGAAACGGAGTAAAAGTAAGCGGCAGGTACTCAAAACAATGAAAACGGAGGGCAGGATGTAAACCCCTTTTAAAATTAATAATAAATGCAATAGATTTCACAAGCATAGTGTAAGCGCTGTGCAGGCAAAACCTAACATGATGCTGCACAAGGCAGAGGTGTGGGGGGGGGTTACAAAAAATGGTAAGGTTTGAGTGGAGGTAATTCTCCAATCGCAGGATAATACAAAGAGCAAGACTCACTTCATCAACACCACCACCTTATAACACTCTAAATCAGGGAAAAGTATCTTTAAGAAGACTCTGCCTGATTGCTAGGAGAAAACGAAACAAGGACTCTACTCTTGTAGGCAACAGGGGACTGGAACTGCTCTCCAAGTGTGTAAATGTTTGACTTCACATTTGTCTGGTCCATGGACACAAAAAGCAGATGGACTCGTCTTCATTCGGAGAGCACCCAACTGACCACAGAGGACTGGACCCTGATGAGCCCCAGCTAAAGAGTTATTTGATGCCTAGGAACTTTCTATGAGAAGTTAAGAGGCTGTAGGAGTGTGTAGGAGTGTATAGGAGGAACTTTGTCAGTGGATGGCGAAAAGTGGGATATTTTTTTCCAGCTGCAGGAAACAAGGTGCTGAGGTTTCCTGAATGAGAGTGCATTGTCTGCAACAAGAAAAACAGATCTGTTTTGCTTGAGGCCTTTTGCCTCAGTAAAAACTGATTCAGCTTGACCTTGTGGTAAAAGTATTCAGCCTTGTGGCTCCTACCTAAAATACAGCTTCCAACCTTGCCCCACTGGTACATTCTGAGAACAGAAAAAGTGACCAAGATCGAAGGCAAATCCTTGGAGGGAGTGAGACTGAAAATCTATTGCAGTGGTAAAGTGACCTTGAAAGCTTACAAAAAAACAAAAACAAATTCAAGCTTTAACCACCTCTGAGCTTTAGGATTAACAAGTGAGGTACAAAAATTAAGAACAGTCATAATAAAATATTAAGAAAATTACAAACAAAAAACAGTAATGATATTGCACGGGAAGCATTTCGAGAACAGAGAAAACTCTACAAAAAAAGCTATGGGAGAACAAACAATCAAGAATAGATACTTTCTGCGTAAAACTATTACACAACGCAAGAAATCATAACTCAAACCAGAGGCTGAGGCTGTGTACCGAGGCGGCACAGCACTGCGCTCCGAGTGCTCTGAGAGTGGCGTTTCTGAGACCCGCCTGCACGCAGGTAAACCTGTGCGGTAACGTACCCCGCACTCGGTACTCTACTTTCCGCTGGCTTTCTCTGCCCCCGTGTCACCGCGCAGACCTCCGTGCGGACCCCTGTTGGCAGCGAAGTTGGAGGTGCCGGGCCTCGAGCACTGCACTGCGCTCCATGCGCGGCGCTAGAGAGCGGCGTCTCTGAGACCCATCCGGACACCAGCTGGAACCCACCAGCACTGCCCTTGCCTGGGTTGCTGTGCAGACCCCCCCAGACCCCTGGTGGCAGCAAGTGGCAGCGAGGGCGGAGGTGGAGGTGCCGGTGAACGACCAGAAAAGGGGGAGCAGAGCAAAGGAAACAACATGGCTTGAGGCCCCTGAGCCTAGCAGCCATCAAGCATCAAGGGAAGCTCGGACAGAATTGACAGCACCTGGCTCCGTGAATGACTGCACATAAGCAGGTGTAAGGAGGTCTAAGCAGACTGTGGAGACAAATGTGAGCACAGGGACAGGGAGAGGGGAGGGAAGGTCAAGCTCATCAAGGCCCGTTCTGAGCTCTGCACCAAGCACCCCATGCTCCCCTGAGCCGCGACCCTAACTGTACCGTGCCACAGCTGAGTCAACACTCCAACTGGTCCAGTGCCACTGAGCATAGCACAGTGCAGTAGAAGTGAGGGGAGGTGTCTTGTGAGCCAGCGTGTGCCTGCCAACCCCTAAGCCCCATCAAACCAACTCCAGTCCACGTTTCTCCATTCAAGCTGCAAGTAGCAGCAGTAAGTTGCAGCGAGGCAAGGCGGAGGCAGAAGAGGTGTGCAAGCGGCAAGCGATGCGAGGAGAGCTGCCGTGCCTGAAAAGGGAAGCACAGTAGACACCCGGAGAGAGACAGGAGAGGGACCAAGTGGGATCGCCATGAGATCCGGAAGAGAAAGAAGACCTTTAACAAGACCACCACCTAAACGAAAAAGGAATGAAGTGGATGTAAGTCAAGTGACCCCAGGAAATGATAACCCGATAGTAAACAGCACCAAGGACAGTAATAGAACCATTTCACGTAAAGGTAATCCCAATGACACAAAAAACTGCTCAAATGAAAGCCCGACAATTAGCAAAGGACAAAGTCCAACACCGACAACAGAGCAAAACAACGCAAACCAGCTAAAACACATGCTTAAAAGCAACAAAAGGAAACATTTCCACGAACTAATAAACATAGAAGGACAACCCCCAAGGATGATAAAAAATTATTACCAACCAAAAATCTATAGGAATTGTACCTTTCTAAAAGATCCGGGCAAAGCAATTTACTCAAACAACGACACCATAATGGGCCTACAACCCCCACTGTGTCCCGTTGGTGCAGACAGCTTTTTGCCTCAAATATCAAACCTTACAGTTGCAGAAATACATACGTTCCCAAATCAAATGGAGAAGCACAATTGGGGCTGGAGCGCAATGGCGGCAAGCAGCTGAAAGTACAGAATCAACAGAGGGAGACACTAGCCAAATCAACCCACCAATAGGGTGATCAGGAAAAAAACTCCAGGGGGCCAGTGCCCGAGAAGGATAAATTGAGTAAACTGGCCGCAGAACCAGAAGGGCTCCCGGCGCACCAAAGTCCCAACACCACAAGAGGCCAGCTATCCCTCACCCACACCTCCACATCCAATCAGCACGCACTTGTCAAAAAGGACCAAGAGACCACACCATCTTATGCATATAATAGCCCTCCACACGAGCAACTGACAACCCAAGGTGATACTCCAGCAGCTGAGAAGCAGCAAATAAAAATCGATCCGGCAAATTTGTCCCCATACTCGCTACATGGGGATTCGTGTACTTCAGACAGCGACATGACCTTCTTGGCGTCACAAGAATGGGATGACTTAGTGACATCATACAACGTTAATCCATCCCTAAACAGCATCAGAGAAGAGCGCTCCAACCAGTCCACCGAGGGGACCAGAGGCCCCACTGAAACCTTTTGGGCAACCCTTCTTAACACAATTCAGCTGTCATCAACAGCACTACAGTACCAATCTGACAAATTAGACCAACAGCTGACTGTCCTGCAAACGCTAGCAGAAGCCACCACTGGGATGGAAAGAAAACTTGCAGACCTTAACGGCCTCATAAAAAGAGGACAAGAGGCAGCAAAATTATCTCAAATAGAAAGAATAGACTGCGTCTGCTCTCTAATAATCAACAAACTATCCACACTACCCACGATGTTGGGTAACCTCCTGGGGGATTTAAAATTAAACATAACAACGCTCCCCATAACAGAGGCTAGCCCCAGTAGATTAACCGCCATGCAAAAGACCACCAGGAACCATCAACGACAACCACGCAGTTATCAAGCAAGGGGACCAACCACCAAAATCCAAAATGTAATCAGAAGAGTCCCCCTCAGAACATCTCAATTAAAGAAAGGGTCGACTCAGTGAGCCTAACAAATGCGTGAGCACGCCGTAAACAAAAAAGAAAGGGCAGGAATAGAAAGTCAGCAGGAGCAGACCATAATGATGAGAACCAGCAAATAGTCACACTCTGGGGCAAGGAGCAGTCAGGAGCTATTAGGAATTACACAGAAGGCACAAAGTCATCACCTCTACTCAAAAACTCATTAGATGCAAAGACCTCAAACGCAGTTGAGACTGCCACACCAACACCCTTCAAAGAGAAAATAAGCAAACAGACAGAGCAGAAGCTCTCCGACCAAGCTAAAAACAATCTACCCAGCAACTTACCTGAACTGGCAAATGAAACACAAAGTAAAAATTGGTCACTCGTAGGCAATCCACCAGTAGAGAAAACACAATCCGTTACGGAGGTCGTAGTGCAGGCCTCTGTGGAGTCTGTCAAAACAAACACATAGGTCACAAACACCGACCACCCCCTAAAAATAGCGTCAGCCACAGCATGGAAGCCACCGCTCATGAACCAATGACGAAGGCAAGCAAACAAAGCACCACCAAACCAGCCAGTGCACAGGCAAAAGAGAATCTTCATGGAGTCATTACAGAAAGCAGCGACACAACAACTAAAATTCAACCCCCACAAGGGGCCAAACAACATGAGCTAAGCAGACATCAGCAAATACGGACCCCTGGGAAAAAAGAGTGAGACATTATTCTCTTTATTCCGGAATTTAAATCTAGAGGAAGAGTGGATACCTTAAATAGGGGTAAAATTCTAAGGCTTATCCACTCAATTGAAAAATTAAAAAACATTAACACAACAGACTTGCTTGCAATTGAATTTCATCCTTCCCCTGACTTACAAGGTCACGAAACGACTAAGACCACATGGAAAACAAACGACTTAGCACATTTAATCCTGGGGTAACATTCAGATTTTCCCAATGGGGAATAAAGCTCGAAGAAGGAAAAAGACCAGCCTATCCCACCCGCTCCTAGAAGAAAGAAAAAAAGAACGCTCTCAAACAGTTAAATCAATACTGAAAGGAGCACGTAGTTATTCCCCAGGACCCGATAGCAACCCATCACACCTAAAACATTTAACAACTCAGCAACCTGATTCAAACAGGACAACCATACGGCGGCCAATAACCGTAGAAGACACAAAGTGACAAAGAGTACCAGCCCTGACCCTCACGACAGCTGAAACACCCAAAATCAAAATATGCATTTGGAACATCAACGTCTCTCTGACAAACTGGAGGACCCAGAAACATCAAACTACTTAAAATCATTTGATTTGATCTTACTACAGGAAACCTGGGAAGAGAACGAAATACCCCTACAAGGATACACAACTCAAACCCATCCAGCAATTTGAGGCTCTTCCTATGGCCACAGCTCAGGTGGCCTGGCGTCACTCGCCTCAATACCCACCATCGGAATAATGGTAGAAATGAACGCAAAAATCACACTCCCTGGTGCGATACAGGCACTAGTTATAACAATCAGAAATAATCAGGCTACTCAACCACTATAAATCATAAACACATACATAACCCCGAAGCACAGACAAACAGGGGCAAGAGAACTCGTTAGCAAACTGGCAAGACTCACGGAGGAAAGGGAAATGGAGAACATACTCCTGGCAGGTGACTTTAACCTTCACCTCTTTGGAGAGAAATCAGACGATGAAATGTCACTGGAAATGGACATCGCGTGGGGAATACCAACCCAATCCACTGCCTCTCCAAATAAGCAAACAAGATGCTCAAACCAACTATTGAAAGACCTCGAGCAGCTAAACCTGAGTGTACTAAATGGACGATTCACAGAGGACACACCGCCAGCACCAACATATTTCTCCTCAACCACCTCTTCTCATCTCGACTTCACCCTTGCAACACTACTACTGTTTGAATTAATAAGCTCGTTCAAGGTAGGAGAGAGTGGCCAAAGTGACCATCTGCCACTAGAAGTGAAACTAGGCGTGTGCAGCGGGAATGAAGTAGAAGTAAGGAAAAACATCGGAACAGAGTACACCACTAACTACAGACGAATAAGGTGCAAGACTGACGAAGCTGCAGAATTAACAATCAGTGCAAAAACAATCAGGCACCAGATAACTAGCTCGACAAAGCACCCATTAGAGGCCTGGGAAGAACTCATAACGGAACTCGGAGCAACATACGCCACAGAGTAAAAAACCCAAAAAGGGAACACGCAGTGTAACACACTCAGCAAGGTAACAACATCAGAAATAAAAAGCCTAAAACGGAAAATAAACCAGACCCTTAGGCAGCTCTGTAAACAACCAAACAATGAAGCTCAACAAAAGGAGCTGCGTACCCTAAAGGCACAGCTAAAGAAGAAAACCTGGGAAAGGAAAAGGCAACAGAACGATGAACTCTGGGCAAAAATTGTATACGACTCTAAACAGAAGAACAGCGCTAGATTCGGGAAATCAATCCACAGCCTCCAACGGCCAGGTCACAAAGGCATCAACTCTAACATATCTGAACCTGAATGGGCACACTACTTATCAACCCACTTTAATGCCAAAAACCCAGTGGGGTATCCGCCCAGAGGCGGAACCCGGACAATTGGACCGCATCCAAGCACCAACAAAACTGGTAAACACAAAAATTAAGCAAATCAATCAATCAATCAATCAATGACACTTGTAGAGCGCGCTACATACCCGTAGGGTCTCAAGGCGCTGGGGGGGGGGGGGGGGGGGGTGCCGCTACTGCTCGAACAGCCAGGTCTTCAGCTTCTTCCTGAAGGAGAGGTGGTCTTGGGTCAGGCGCAGGTCGGTCGGGAGGGAGTTCCAGGTCTTGGCGGCCAGGTAGGAGAAGGACCTTCCTCCTGTAGTCGCTCTTCGGATGCGGGGGACGGCGGCGAGGGCGTGGTTGGCTGATCGGAGGTGGCGTTTGGGAGCGTAGAAGTTGACTCGGCTGTTGAGGTAACTCGGGCCTCGGCCGTGTAGGGCTTTGTGTGCGTGGGTGAGGAGGCGGAAGGTGATTCTTTTGTTGACGGGGAGCCAGTGAAGGTCTCTCAGATGTCCGGAGATGTGGCTGGTTCGTGGGATGTCGAGGATGAGTCTGGCTGAGGCGTTCTGGATCCGCTGGAGTCTCTTCTGGAGCTTGGCGGTGGTACCGGCGTAGAGGGCGTTGCCGTAGTCCAAACAACGACTACATAATAAAATTACCCCTGCGTAACACCGCAAATCTGGACGAGGAAGTAACAACAAGTCTCACACCAATTGCAAACAGAGAGGAAAAAACACACGCAGCAATAGCGGTTAGGATCAGGTCACAAATCTCAAAAGGCAAACTCGAGGGTGCCCCCAGGCCCAATGGGATCCCGCCAATAATATACAAGCAAGACGCCGACTTTTGGAGCAACATACTGGCGCCAGTCTTTCAGGAAATTAGGGAAACAGCAATAACTCCAACAACCTGGAGAGGCTCTATAATAAGCCTGATCTACAAACAGGGTGAAAGGAGCAATCCAAGCAGCTATCGACTTATAGCCCTAATCGACACAGAGGCAAAGTACTACGCGGGCCTTATCCTGGAGGAACTAACATCCTGGGCAACCCTAAAGCACATCATCCCAGCTAACCAAACCGGATTCTGCAGAGGCCAGGGCACAACGACCAACATCATGGCGCTAACTCTTCTGACAGATGCGGCAAAATCTACCAAGAGCTCGCTATTTCTATGCTTCATAGATTACAGCGCCGCGTTTGACCATGTAGATCAGTGTAAACTTTGGCAGAAGCTGAAAAAATGGGGGATTCCCGGGCCACTCTTACATCAGCTGATAATGCTACACACCAACACCTGGGTCAAGATCAAACTGGGCTCTGGAACGCACCTCTCAAGGCAAACCAAAGGCTTAAAGCAAGGCTGCGTCCTAGCCCCTATGCTGTTCAACCTCTTTCTCACAGATCTCCCCGGAGAACTGGAAAAAACCAAATCACGTGCTCCGCGGCTGGGCGATACCTCACTTTCAAACCTCTTATACGCGGACGACCTGGTCCTTATCAGTCGGTCCCCTATCGGACTTCAACATCTTCTGGACACCACCAATATATTTTACATAAACAATGCACTAAAGATCAATTTAAATAAAACAAAAGTCATGTCAATGAACTACAACAAAACAAAGAAACTCGCATGGTTTCTGGACGGACAGAGGTTAGACCACTTAAAAATACTTAGACCACTTATAAATATTTAGGCGTACTTTTAGACAGTAAAGGTTCGTTTAAACACCAACTAGAGGCCATCCGTCAGAAGGGCACGACATTCTATCTATCAATATAGCCCTTGAAGAAAGCTCTCCCTGACCGGTCACTGGACCCCCTTGTGCAGGTGATTAGAGCGCGCTTACAGCCCCATGCTCGCATACGGCAGCGAATCCATGCAAGGAAAAGACGCCACGACACTAGACAATACCATCAGTCTAGCATACAGGGCAATTTTCCATCTACCTACTTACATCTCACCTGCTCAAATCTGCCTCGAATTTGGTCTACAGAGACAAACGGTGGAGAGAAGAGGCGCTTACATAAAAGGCTGGCGAAAAATCAGAGACGCCGACCAAGGATCTTTAAACGCCCAACTCTGGACTGAACTCTCTACCCGAAAGAACTCACCCGCAACAAAATACCTAAAAGAATCACTGAGACCTTGGGGCTAACAAATCTCTGGGAGTCATCGCCAGACATCAAAAGTTTCAAAAAAGTGATAACGAAAGTAACCAAAATGATATCATCTATAGAGGACAAAGAAACCCTGGCCAAGAGGGCTCATGGATGGACAGTGCTGAAAGACTACAATGCTCTGAAGCCGCAAGAATATCTAAAAACGGGCCTTACGCAGTTGACAAAAAACACATTTTTAAACCTGCGCCTCGGCATCATACCAATACTACCCCACTTGGCACCTTGGAAAAGGGAAGGCTCAGAAAATCGTTGCCGACTCTGCAGAGCAGGAAAAGAGGACACACATCATTTGTATTTGTCCAATCCTCATGGACATAAGGCGCTCCTTACTTCGAGTCTTATGGAACCAAAAGGGCATAACTAGTTGTAGGCAGGCTGTGAAGCTGTGTTTTAATCCTGAAGAGACTCAGTTAAATTGCAGATTAACAAAATTCTTTGAAATAGTGGCTAGAAGACTCACGAAACAACCACATGGCTCACTTAAAGCATCCGCCAAGCCACTACTATGATAGACCACTCGGAGTACATTGTCCCCACAACTTTTATGGTCTTTACCAAAATGAAATCGAGACTTTTATGATCTTATAGAGTGTGACCACCTTCCTTTCTTTAAATTTTAAATGTAAATAAGGCTTTTCTTATAAATGTAAGTTTTTAACATTGTGAGTTTTTATTAACTGTACAATAAACAAACCCATAACTCAAACAAATTCTGGCAAACAATAAATGAATTGAACTGGCCAAGGAACATTTTAACATCAAATTAACAGGAACAGGTATGGGTAACTACATAAAGCAGAAATTTGTAATGGAGCATTATCATTCTCAACAGACTCAGATAAAGCTGGTTCGCCCAAGTCATTCACAGCAACTAGGTGAAGATGACCAACTTATTTTTCCAAAAGAGATGGAGATCCCTGGCCCACCTACGGAACCCAACTTAACTAACTTTCCCTACACAGTAGATGCAATAAAAAGCATAATAAATAAAAGTAGAAGAGCTGTAGCCCTGGGGCCCAACGGAGTCCCATAAGCCTTTTTTTAAACATGACCCAGCCTTTTGGAACTCTATACTAGAGAACCTTTTTTTAGAAGTCGAAATCCTAAATTCCGGAGAGCTGGCAAGGATCTATTTTCACACCAATATATAAAGAGGGAGAAAGAACAAATCCGTCTAACTATAGGCTTATAGCACCGTTTGATGTTGAATCGAAATATCTTGCCTCCTTGATCCTGGAAGATTTTGTTAATTGGTCCAATAACCTTAAATTGATTCCTGCAAATCAAACGGGCTTTAGAAAAGGCATAGGAACAATATCTAACATCTTGTCTGTCTCCCTAATTCCAGAGAAATGCAAAGAAAACAAACAGAATCTGCATCTCCGTTTTATTTTTGATCTAAAAGCTGTGTTTGATAGTGTGGACCAGCAGCTCTTGTGGATCAAACTGCGAACATGGAATATTCCAGAAAGAATTCTGGGGACGGTTCAAGAGTTTCAAGAAAAATTTACACGAACAATGGCTTGAAGCAGGGATGCGTTTTGGCCACTCACCTATTTAAACTTTTTATATCTGATCGGTCATCAAAACTTCATACAACTAATTCACATTCTCCACACCGTGGTACCTTACTCCTTTCGCATCTTGCTTATGCTGATAATATTGTTTTAATCAGTCTAACAGAGATCGGTTTATCAAGACTTCTAATAGCACTTGCAGAATTCCTAACAGCAAATAAGCTTGAACTTAATACAACAAAAACTATGCTTATTCGTAACCGGGCTATGCAACAGTACTACACCTGGCTAGAAGGAAAGTGCATAGAAAATGTGCCTAGCTACAAATATTTAGGATTTTACATAGATAACAGACTGACTCACAGTAATCATAGGAAGTATATGGCTCAACGGGCAAGTGCACTAACTTTTGCCTATAAGACACTGGAAAAGAAACTGGAGGGTACATCATATAGTCCACTGATCTTGGTTATGACAGCTAAAACTCTTCCAACACTTACGTATGCAAGTGTCACCCATTCTGGAAAAGATTCAACTATTCTTAATAGCTTAATAACTAGTATCTTTAAAAAGGTATTTCAGCTTCCTCAAACCACCTCGCCAGCACAAATGCGCCTGGAATTTAGCCTAATTAATGAAACCGTAGGCCGACTCTACTCAACAATAAAAGTGTGGTATCGGATTAAACAAAATGTGGGAAATTCTAGGCTTAATGAGGCTCTGTGGCAAGAACTTGAGAACAGGAAGAAATCACATTATACTGTTTATTTACACAACGCACTTGAAGTCACACATACACTGAACCCCTTGGAACAAAAATCTGTCCTTTTCAACATCTAAGTTAGTACTTAATAAAGCTGCTAAAATCCATTCATTATTACTGGACAAAAACCCTTTCAGTCAAAGATCTCACTCCTGGACAGTAATTAATAACTATAAAGTCCCCAAACTAGTGGCCTACTAAGGTCCATTTGGACTTTTCGGTCCACTTGGAGGAAAAAAGCGAATGGCGCTACGCTTTGGAACTTATCCCTCACTTTCAGACGCCCCAAGGTGGAAAAATATTACCTCAAAAGTGTGCCGCCTGTGTGGTAATCATAAGGAAGATTTCATACATCCGATATGTATATGTCAGAAACTCCATTTAGCATGTGTCACTTTGTTAAAGGAAGCCTTCCAATTTAGAGGAATAAGATCTTGCAGGTCTGCTATTATTGCAGGGCTTGCCCCGTCAGACCCCCGGATGAACTGCAAACTGGTTAAGTTTCTTTATAAACATGTACAGGCTCTGAAGTTTAAATCTTTAAGTGAGGGTCAACCCGCCAAAGAATAACTGTCTGCCGCAATCTAGTCCACCAGTCTGTCAGCTCAATGACTGAATTTATTGCCGTATATACCCAGTTGGAAACAATTATGGTCTTTAATGGTCTGTTGACTTGCAATAATATAAGATGCCTTGGACTTGATCACTCAAATCATAATTATTTATATATATATATATATATATAAAAACAAATGTATGTCTGTCTGTCTGTTTGTCCTTTATGCATTACTACACCATTCATCCGATCGCCATGAAACTTTGGGAAGTTGTTGAGTACACTCCCGCGAAGGTTTCTAGCATAAATTCTTTTTAAATATCGGCACCACAGGGCCCTCATAATCTTTCGAATACTGATGTATGCACCAGACGGAAAAACAAGAAATTGTGTATCCACAAGCACTCGAATAAGTAAATAGAATTAAAACACCATTCATCCGATCGCCATGAAAATTTGGGAAGTTGTTGAGTACACTCCCGCGAAGGTTTCTGGCATAAACATTTTTTTAATATCAGCCCCTAGGGCCCTCATAATCTTTCGAATACTGATGTACGCACAAGACGGAAAAACAAAAAATCGTGTATCCACAAGCACTCGAATAAATAAATAGAATTAAAAGAGCATTCATCCGATCGCCAGGAAACTTTGGGAAGTTGTTGAGTACACTCCCGTAAAGGTTTCTGGCAGAACATTTTTTTAAATATCGGCCCCTCAGGGCCCTCATAATCTTTCGAATACTGATGTATGCACAAGACGGAAAAACAACAAATTGTGTATCCACAAGCACTCAAATAAATAAATAGAATTAAAACACCATTCATCCGATCGGCATGAAACTTTGGTAAGTTGTTGAGTACACTCCCGCGAAGGTTTCTGTCATATTTATTTTTAAAATATCGGCCCCCCAGAGCCCTCATAATCTTTCGAATATTGATGTACGCACAAGACCTAAAAACAAAGAAATCGTGTATTCACAAGCTGTCGAATAAATAAATAGAATTAAAACAGCATTCATCCGATCGCCAGGAAACTTTGGGAAGTTGTTGAGTACACTCCCGCAAAGGTTTCTGGCATTAAACTTTTTTAAATATCGGCCCCCAGGGTCCTCAATCTTTCGACTACTGATGTACGCACCAGACAAAAAACAAAAAAACGTGTATCCACAAGCACTCGAATAAATAAATAGAATTAAAACGACACTTTGAAATGTTTTCCATATTAAAATGAATAAGTTTCAATAAAAATCACACAATGTAAATTGAATGTTATCATAACGAGTTTCCTTGAATTTCCTTTCTTCGGAGATCGCAGCAACGCGCGACGGGTAAGCTAGTTGTAAATAAAATTAATAAGTGTAAGTTATTTTATGTTAATCAACTCAAAACTTTTACAAATTTTTAGAATCATTTTATAGAGTTTTTAGAGAACTTTGACACTTGAAGATTCGTGTTTTATAGTTGTGTGAAATTACATTGATGAAATAATTTCAAGTATGTTCTTAATCAATGCTTTGAGGTATATACAAATAAAAATTGTTATCGTTTTAATTGACTAAACAATAAAGAATCAATCCATTTGCCAGCTCTGAGCTTTACTCGACAAAACCAAGGCATCAGTAGGAATTTGAGGACAAAGTATCCACTTGCAAGGGCCCTATGTCAGCTTCAGGTTTGGACCTTGCCAGACTAAAGACTTTTAGCTAAAAAAAAAAGGCTAATAAGAGTAAAGGTAAAAAAACAGTTGGCTTACCCGAACTCTGCCCCATCGTAGTCAGTCTGAAATTGCATCTAGACCCCTGCTACCAGGGAACTGATACTTTAAATTGCCACATTATATTTTCTAGGTGCCTTTTGCCTTAAAATATAGAAAACTTATCACCAGGTCCTCTTATATGATTTTGGTTTTTATTGTGTTTTCTCCATGTTAGAATTGTTGACACTGCTTGAACTTAACATATATTTGTTTGGGAAGGGGCGTAGCTTGATGCCAATGTAGGAGACAGCGGGTCTTGGAGGTCCGGCCCCTGTCTTCCTCATTTGATACTATCCTGAGCTCCCAGCAACCTCCAACGGCAGCGAAATTAGCAGCTGACCCCACCGGGCACTAGTGGGCGCAACGAGGTGAGGCAGCCCATGACGAAACGCTGTAAAAGAGCGAAGTTCAGTGGTGCGGAGGTCCCGTGAAGCAGCGTCCAAGATAGCACCCGCGACGGGCCACGGAGTCTGAGAACTATCGGAGGCATGCGGTGAGGGGCGACCAGCAGGGAGCACAGATGCTGCAGGAGGACCAATAAGTGGCCGCTTCACTACAGCCAAGACAAAGAAGTCAGTCCAGCCCTGTGAATGGAGGGGAGTGGACCGAGCAGCCCGGCTGGCTCGTGTAGGGCGTGGCTGGCCACAGTCATCGCCCCAGAGCGCACTCAAAGAAAAGAAACTTGTCGCCCAGCAGCCCCATTGAACTATGCGTTGGGGGCCCTGAGAGGGGTGAGGGCCTTCAAGACATTGGGCCCACAGTTAATTGCATAAAAGTGCTTTCTGGGACTCGGTAAAGGATTCTGGCGCGGCTAGTGCACATGCAGGGGAGGGGAGCCAAGGCCCTCGTCTGAAGTGGGCTGGAGCACACTGAATCAAACAGGGCCTCATCAATCAGTAGCCTTGTCGGAGTGGGTTTGTGATGAGCCCTTTGAGGTGTGAAGGCCTTTAGAACATTGGGGCCAAGGTTGGGTGAGTGGAGGTGCCTGCTGGGACATGATTGTGGAGTCCTGCACAGAGATTGGACTGAGCAGGTGAGGGGGCCAGGGCCTCTGTCTGAAACAGCCCGGAGTGGAGAGTGGCATCGGTGGGACATGTGCGAGACCCAAGAGGCCTGGGGCCCCTGTGCAAGGCATCAGGGAGGGTGGTAAGACCCCTGAAGGGTGAAGGCAGAGCCACAAGGTGGCACAGAACAATAAGAGGGGCTGCTCACGGCGTGCATTGCCTATTGCGACCAGATGAGTGAAGGGGGCCCAACTGCATGGGCCCCTCATTTTAGGCATGCAAGGAGTCCATCGTCTAGTCGAGGCCACCAAGAATTTGACATCAGGAGGTGACTATAACAAAGGCGACCTGCAAATAGGCTGAAAAGGCCCCCGCGTGGACGCCACAGGTGGACAACGATCATGGAGAAAGTCACCAAACAAAAGGGCCAGAGCACTGCAGCTGCAGGAGGTGGGGGAACCCAAACTGATGAGGAGGAGGATCCCATGGACTCTGTGAAAGATGGATCCTCTACAAACCCTCCATTAGCCGATATAATGGAAGCCATAACGGCGTCCCGAGAAGCACTTGAGCCTAAAATAGACTCCATTGGTACGGACCTTGGCCTCCAGAAAAATGATCATAATCAACCAGTAGAGTGGGTCACTGGCACTGAGAAAATGATCGGAGATCTTCCCTCAGAGGTCACGGAACTAAAGAAATCTCTCACGGAAGTGGTGTCCAAAGTTAAAATCTTGGTGGTATGCACAGCGAAGGGAGATCTCACTGCAATAACTTGCTTATAATTGGAGTGCCCAAAAGGGAAGAAGGGAAGGATATAGTGCAGTACTTGGAGGGCTGGATCTAGAAAGATGTAGCACCTGAAGGACTCTCTCTGTTATACGCTATTGACAGAGCTCATAGAGTGCCAGCCATGCCTCCCAAACCCAGAGCGCCGGTAAGACCAATTATTGCTCGTCTACTCC
Organism: Lissotriton helveticus; assembly: GCF_964261635.1. Classification (NCBI taxonomy): domain Eukaryota; kingdom Metazoa; phylum Chordata; class Amphibia; order Caudata; family Salamandridae; genus Lissotriton; species Lissotriton helveticus. Next base: position 924,049,949 of record NC_136071.1, on the reverse strand, counting down.
ATTTCAAGGACAGGGACCATATCCTCAAGAAGGCTAGGCAGCTGCCGGACCTGCATATTGGGAACAGCGGGGTGATAATCTTTCCAGATCAGGAGGCCTGGAACTGGTTGGATACTGTACCAGGACAGAGATCAGGGGTAGCTTGCCAAAATCGATTGCAGGAGATGGTGGAGCGAGTCGTAGTCTGCTGAGAGCCCCAACCCTGATGGAGCCCCAAGTCGAGCAGGGCAATATCATCAGGGTAGTGGTGGAGTCCTAGATCCAGTCCTAGATCAGCGAGGAGTGATCAAAAGGATGGTAGATCTGACAGCTCTCCTATACTGAGTGCTGCGGAGGAATCGGAAACAGAGTTGCCTGTTGTGACACCTCACACTGCAGATGAGTTGGGATGACTTTGTTGACCAGGGGCTCAGAGACTACAATTGCTGGCGAACTATATGCTTTTCTAGGAATCTACACACTGGGTTATATAGAAGGGGGGGAGGTTTCATTAGACAATGTTGCGGACTCAAGTGCTGAGGAGCTGGAGAGAACCAATAGTTGTTGCTTGGAGGGAGTCTGGGTGGAGGGGGTTCCAGGGTTGGGCAACAGCCACTACACCAATATACACATTATTGTTGTACTGTTTGGATGGGAGTGGGGTCACTTCTACCTGTCCTTGGGAAGGGGAGTTGGGTAGTTTACTTGTTTTGGGAATGTTCATTGGGGAACAGGCATGTCTGGAGAAAATGTTTTGATAGATTTGACTCAATGCTTTTCCCATGGGATCCAACATAGATTATAAATGTATCTCCTGGAACATCCGTGGGACGCACTCCATGTCAAAGAGTCACAAGGTGCATGCATGCCTGGTGCGTAGAGGGGCACAGATTGCATTATTACAAGAGACCCATATCAATGCAAGAGAGGGGGCTGCTTTGAAACGTCACTGGCAAGGGCAGTTATTTTACACAAGTTATTCAGCTTTTGCCAGATGGGTGTTGGTGTGGGTGCGAGCTGGGGTCCCCTTCTAGTGTATCAGAGAATATCCAGAAGGGAGGTCTGCAGTAGTGCTGGGTAAATTAGACGGGAGAGATGTCACAATTGGGAGTATATGTGCCCTGAATGTGGATCAGGCTTAATTCTTAACTGACCTTTCCAGATCGCTGGCGCAGGTATTGATGGGATCTGTGCTCCTGGGGAGGGGGGGGGAGGGATTAAAATAGTGTTGAAGATGGGGGGCTTGATCAATCACATCCCTGCTCCATGACTACCCTGCTTATAGTGCGGCGAGGGCACGCAGTTACTGGCAACATCAATGTGATTGGTAGATTCTTGGAGGGCACAGAACCCAGGGGAATGGGACTATTCTTTCTTCTCTCCTATGCAGGAATTACATGTCCGACTGGATGCCGTTTTGTGCACACCTGATGTGCATGGGTGTGTGCGGGACAGCGAGTATTTGGAGCATATGGTCTCGGACCATAACCCCTTGCTGGTTCAAGGCTAGAGCAAGGATTCCCACTTGGCCTCTTAGGCTGGAGAGTTTGGAAGATCAGGGGTACCAAGATGAGATCCGCACAGTTATCAACCAATAATTTGCACAGAACGCAGGGACAGCCTCAATACGAACGACGGACTGGGAAGTGTTTAAAGTGGTACTAAGGGATAGATACAGAGCGACTGAGTTGGGGTCAGGAGAACTCTTTTGCAGGACACACTACAAGTAGAGCAAAGGTTACGCCGCATTGAACGTGACAGACCAGAGAATGTAGCAATACAGAGGGAGCTCCTGGAGGCCAGGGAGGAGGTGGCGGGATATGTAGAAAGGTTGTACTGTTTTGATTATAAGAACTATATGGCAGGGGCACATTCTAAGAGAGGCAAACCTGGGGCTCTACTGGTTTGGCTGGACAAGTCGGCCAAGAGCGGATCTGTTATCCTAGAAATGAGGGGGGAACCAAAGAGAAGTATGGCTTCGCCAGCAGCACATTAACCAGAATTTTTGTGACTACTATACCGCCCTTTATAGGAGTAAAGAATCCCCCACAACTACCAACTCTAGGTGAAGTCTTGGGGAGGGAGATAGAGCTTAGCAAGATCAGAGGCGCTGTTAAGACCATGGCCAGGAACAAGATGCCGGGTACAGATGCGTTCCCCATAGAATTCTATGCGACATACATAGACCTGCTGGGACCCCAATTCGTAGCCTTCGGACTGAAAGTTTAGCTCTGTTGGCTCCGCGCTACTTTGGCCTTATTTTTATGAATTTCGCCTGCATGTAATTTTAATTTAAGCTGATGCCAATGCCTTTGTACTTGCTGAATTGTATCTTTTTTAATTCATTTTATCCTTTTAATCATTTTATCTGGTCACCACTACGCACCTACACTTTTTCACTCTCCCTCTCTCCCTGGTTCACCCCAGCTTCTAGTGGCTGATTGAGTGGAGGGAGAGGAAGCAGAGACAACTTCTCTACATCCTCACTTCTGGTAGTCAAGAGAGGTGGGCGCTCTAGTGGTCAGGTCCTTCTTGAGCAGGAAGGCTTTCCCGCCTCTCACACTACATAGAAGCATTTTGGCGCCATTGCGCAGCAGACTGAAAGGTTGGCGCTGTTGGCTTTGCGCTACTTTGACCTTATTTTATTTATTTCGCTCGCATGCAATTTTATTCTAAACTGCTGTTATTGCCTCTGTACTTGCTGAATTGTATCTTTTTTAATTCATTTTGTCCTTTTAATCATTTTTATCTAGTCACCGCTACGCACCTGCACTTTTTCACTCACTCTCTCCCCAGTCCACCGCAGCTTCTAGTGGCTCATTGAGTGGAGGGAGAGGAAGCAGGGACAACTTCTCTACATCTTCACTTCCGGTAGTCAAGAGAGGTGGGCGCTCTGGTGGTCAAGCCCTTCTTGATCGGCTGGGCTTTCCCGCCTCTCACGCTACATATAAGCATTATGGTGCCGTCGCGCACTGGACTGAAAGGTTAGCACTGTTGGCTTCGCGCTACTTTGGCCTTATTTTTATGTATTTCGCTTGCATGCAATTTTAATTTAAACTGCTGCTACTGCCTTTGTACTTGCTGAATTGTATCTTATTAAATTAATTTTTTCCTTTTAATCATTTTATCTGGTCACCACTATGCACCTGAACTTTTTTACTCCTGCTCTCTCCCCGGTCCACAGCAGCTTCTAGTGGCTGATTGAGTGGAGGGAGAGGAAGTGGAAACAACTTTTCCACATCCTCACTTCCGGTAGTCAAGAGAGGTGGGCACTCTAGTGGTCAGGCCCTTGTTGATCGGCCGGGCTTACCCGACTCTCATACTACATTTAAGCATTATGGTGCCGATGCGACCAAAGGCAAGTACATCTGCACCCGTCCGCGCCTGGACCGGGCCAAGGGCCAGGAACCCTGGTCCAGGTCGATCAGAGGAACAGAGGAGGGCAAGATCATACTCCAGCAACCAATTAATGACTATTTACAGTAACGGTAATTACGGTAAGCTGGTTTGTCCTCATTTCAATCTGGAGATCTCTTTCAGTAAAGACACAGTTTTGTGCCCGACCTGTGGGTGCAGATTAGAGGCCTATTACAGGAGATCAACAAACCACATGGATCGGAGAAACAATAAGATAATTCCAAAAATCCCCAAGAAAGATAAGATTTACTCTGCCCTGATCAACACACGCTCTCTCCCTAAACATAAATACGAGATAGCAGATTTATTAAATAAATATGACTTGGATCTTTTATTTATTACGGAAACATGGGCTGACCCTTCAGCTGGTCCAGAGCTCTGTATTGCTACTCCTGAAGGCTTCTCAGCATATAGATGTGATAGAACCCTGAAGAAAGGTGGAGGATTGGCACTCATCTATTGAGACTAGTTTCTAGTCAGGACAGAGGGATTACCACTGCGGTGTGTGAGGCATTTAATTTTAATATAAGGCTCACTAAACACCAGCCTTTCAAGGGGACCCTATTATACCGCCCACCAGCCCCACGGGAGTTTCTCTATCAGCAATAGGTAACCTATTGGAAACTGTGGTGGGTGAATCCAATTTTACAATTTTGGGGGATTTTAACTTTCATCTGAAGGCCCTCATAGATAGAGAATCAATAGCCCTTATCTCAATTAGAGGCTTTAGGATTCTCCCAAAAAGTGAGGATGCCCACACACTCAGCTGGGAACACATTAGATGGTCTGTTTTCAAACAGTGATCACATCTCAATAAGGATGATTCTTCCCTTGACATGGTCTGATCATTGTGGGGTACTATTTGACATCAGGATACTACAGCCCCTCTCTAAGCACACCAGCTCTACCTCCTCTAAACAATTCAGGGCCTGGAGTAGCATTAATCAAGCCCATCTTAGACAACATCTAATAGATTGCCAATCAGAGGCTGTGCAAGACCCTGAACTAGGCTCCACTAACTACACAGAATGGCTCCAAAATGCATTTAGCAAACTAGTAGCTAACAAAACAGCCTCCAAAAACAGGAAGATTCCCTCAGCGCCATGTTTTACTGAGGGACTCACATTGGAGAAACAACACTGTAGGAATCAAGAAAGACGCTGGCGCCAAGAATATGACAACTCGGAAAAAACACATTATAAAACGGCTCTGACAAAGTATAACCGTCTTATAATCATAGAAAAAAGTAACTATTATACCAGAAAAATAAAAACAGCACAAAATTCCACTAAACAACTTTTTCAGGTAGTATCCAACCTGGCAGGATCAGTAATGAATTCCACTAAGGAAGCGTCTTAATCACTTTGTGACTCCGTAGCCAGCTTTGTTCAAGACAAGTGGGCCAAATCTTTTCAACTTTAACATGCCTACGGGGGTCTTGAATCAACTAGCTGACAATAGGAGTAGAGACTCCCCCAGCTTCATGGAATTCAGGCCAGTGCCGGTGGAACAGGTCATTGAACTGGTTAACACAGTCTAATCAGGTTCCCCGTCTGACCCATGCCCCCCAATCAGTCCTAAAAATGATCCCGGACTTGATAGGCACTAATCTAGCGAGCAGCTGTAATTCTATGTTCTGCTCAGGCACCCGTCTGTTGGTAACAAGGACCCCCTGATACGGATCAATATCCTGGGACAGGGTAAACAATGTATGAAAAATAACACTCCCAGGCATACAATACGAAAATTTACACAATAGATTAAACAAACAGACTAGTTCAGTTTAGAAAAAATAAATTTTTTTAATTTGATTAAAAAGAAACATTAAAATTCAGTACATTGCTCAAAATTGATAAAAATAACCATATAATGATACATATGTGTTCACAAATGAAGATTTAAAAAGAGGTTAGATGGCATCCGGTCGACGCGTTTCGACATACAATTTATGTCTTCATCAGGACTTATACCATCAAAATTCTGTAAAAAATCAGAACATGATTTTAATGTTATTGAATTCCTATCGTGACAAGTCACAACTGAACTAGTTACAGGTTTGTTACACCATTCTATTGGTAAGAATATAATATTCTTTTCACATTCTTGATATACTGCTTTACATAGACATTTTAAAAACCTATGCGTATACATTAGAATTTTTAAAAAAAACTTGGGATGGTGTGATTAATGTTCGTAAATCTGGCAGGGGAGACCTGACCAAACAATCTTTTTCCTAATCATGGAACATTAGACCCAATTCAACTAAAGACATGTTAAAAAGTTAATACAATTATAGCCAGTCCCTTGTTTTTGTGCATTCCAATCTAGTGAAATAAATCAGATAAAGTGATTGATAGTCTTCTTATATTTTGCACCATATATGTTTCAAAAATGGGTACGATTGAAAATAATACTGTTTTATAATCAAAATCACATGATTGCTTGGTACATAATCCACAAAATATAATCACAATCCTCTTAAGTTTGTATACATATGGCTGTTTTTAGACAATGAATAGGGCCTATTCACTCGTGATTACTAAGGTAGTGGGAAAAAAAGAAAAATGAAAAGACAGAAAGTGGAGAATAATCGTTAAAACACTCCTTAATTCAATGGTATTTAATATATCCATTGGTTTTGTCCAAAACACTATCAATTCCTTGAGATTAATTGGGAGGTGCTCTTAGTAAACACCACATGTTAAGTTGACTCATCTTAACCCAAACCATGTTCTCATATTAATTATTGTCAAAACTACTATAGCTCCTATTTAAATTACCAACCTAACGCACGTTCTTATAATTATTGTTTTCTTACCTAAAGTAGTATTTTTATCCTTGGACACTGCTATGATTCTTATCTACTGAGACTATGATGTATTTATATGGTAGGGTTATTTTGGTCCAGGGCGTAGTCACGTCCCTGCAAGTAAATAATATGGTTGCATTAGTAGCACCCTATTACTATTTATTTTTTAAATTTTTAAGGGGAGAAAACATACATATCATTAGTTATCTTACCCTTTTATAAATTTTGATATGCCTTTCCTCTGGGGTCTAATTAGTCGGTTCAGCAACACCATAGAACAATAATATATAAAAAGAATCCTACCAAAAGATACAGAAAACAAATTTAAGTGGATGATCCGAAAAAATATATGCTCAGGCACCCACCCTTCCATATGGAAAAAGGCCGTCATTCGGCCATTGTTAAAGAAATACATTCTTGACCCAGGAGAGATTACAAATTATAGGCCAATCGCACGTTTACCTTTTCCAGCGAAAATTCTAGAAAAGAAATCATGAACATCCAGCTACCGCAGTTTATAGAAGAGAATAAGCTGTTAGATGACACCCAATTTCGCTTTAGGAAAGGCCATTGCACGGAGACTGCACTCATCAAAGCATCATATGAAATCAGAATGGTGCTGGATAGAGGAGGTGCAGCAGTCCTGGTGCTACTGGATCTATCAGCAGCTTTTGACAGGGTTGATCATGCCACCCTGATCAACCGTGTCTCAGCCATAGGCATCAGACGAAAGGCCAAAGCCCTTCTGTCCGCTTTTCTCTCTAATCGGACCCAGTCAGTCAGTATGGAGGAATATGACTCATCAGTTTACTCTCTCCCCTGTGGAGTTCCTCAGGGATCGTCGCTAAGTCAAACTTTGTTCAACATATATGTGACGGACTTAGCACGAGTAATTAAATTCCTTGGACTGGGCCTCACGTCTTATGCAGACGACACGCAACTGGTGCTAGCAGTGCATAAAGACGGGGAGGCAGTGGCGGCTGGCTTTCATGATGGCATGTAGGCCATTAGCTCATGGATGGCAAACAACTGCCTCAAATTAAATTCAGATAAGACCGAGGTAATGGTCTTCGGTAACCTTGCCCCTGGATGGTCTCTGACCTGGTGGCGAGCTGAACTAGGATCACTACCTACCCCTGTCATGAAGGCCAAAAACGTAGGTGCCCAGTGGACTTAGATAGTTAACAGTTTTTGAATACAAGGTTCTCTTAACTATAGACACCAATCCCCTTTCTTTGTTTTTATGCCTCACAGTCAAGGCCACTTCCAGTCCACATCCTGAGGAGAACCCTAGAACAAGTCAGGGTTTGAAACGCTTTGACTCTGAGCTGAAGCTTGAACATTTGCCGGGCACTGCTGGGAGTTTTTAAAGAAATGTATTCCCCTATGGTGTAACAACCCCTTTAACATAGCGCAATCTTCAGCCCAGTAAACAGGCAGGACCTTTTGAATTAGGATATGTCCGCCTGTGTTTTCTTATGTTACTTGAGGACTGGTGTCCCCTAAAGAATTTTGGAGGCAATTGACACTTTATATGGTGTTCATGTTTTGCATATGTGTTTATTGAGTATTTTGTGTTTTGATTTACATGTATGTTGGCGATAAATGTGTTGTAGTTGTGTCACTTGTAATGACATGATGGAATGTTTTCATGTATAACGTGTTGAAATTGAAAATAATGCAAAAATAATTTATGCATACTTAGGATTTATTGGCTAGGTATTGCACAATAATTGTTCAAATAACCTAGCTGGTCATTCCGTTGTTTCCAAAATTACAGTGGTCCAGGCCAGGTAGTGATAGGACCCAAGCCTTCTCTGTTTCAAGTATGCATTGCCTACAAAGCAGTGCACGGTACAGGATCTGAATACCTGAAAAAAGCTTATCTGGCACACATGCCCAGCAGAGCTCTGCGCTCGGCAGAGGCCAACCTTCTAATCATTCCCAGAACAAAGTCAACTGGGGTGACAGAAGATTTATGGTGGCCACGGCTAAACTATGGAATCTGCTCCCCCCTACAAATTAAGACCAGTCCCACGTTATTATCTTTCAGAAAACAAGTAAAAACCTGGCTATTTGAGCAATAAAGGGCCCCTCCACTTTTTCCTTACAGTCCATAGCGCCAAGACACCCACAGGTATTTTTCACTCTAGAAATTGTTAACATATCATAGCCTTATATAATCAGGCAAAACAGGAGGGGAGACTTCAGGAACGACAAGGGAGGTGTTGATCATTCCCTTATTAAAACCAGGGAAGCAGGCATGGGACACAACAGCATATCGACTTCTGTCAATGCTCAATCTTGATTATAAAATCCTGAGTAGGATACTGGCCACTCGACTATTACCACATATGATGGGTCTCATACACTGGGACAAAGCTGGCTTCATACCGACCCGCAATACAGCAAAGAATGTACGAAGGCTGTTGTGAGTGATGGAAGCAGACTCTTATTGTAAAGAGGCTACTATCCTAACAATCGACATCGAAAAGGCTTTCGATAGTCTTGAGTGGCAATATTTATTTAGCGTTATGCGAGCCTTTGTGTCAGGACAGGAGTGTGTGGCATGGACTGCCCTGCTGTTAGTGGCTTAATCCACAGCTCGGATCCCGACAGGGAAGCTTATATCAGACAGATACGAGGTGGAAAGAGGGATGAGAAAGGGGTGCCTGCTATCGCCTTTGTTTGCGATGGCCATGGAGCCGCCAGCAGCCAAAGCTAGGACTAGAAATTGGTACAGTGGGCTAAATGTAGAGGGTCACATTCACCACATAGCCCTGTATGCTGACAATCTGATTTTTTTTCTCAGCAATACTGGAACAGGCCTTGAGGGAGCCAAAGACTGGAATAAGTCTAGTCTATTTCCTATCAAGCAGGGAAGGGAGAAACCGCAAGTGGTGGAGAGAATTGAATGGGAGGGGAGATGTATCTCGTATCTTGGGGTGCGAATATACCATGACAGGGCAGATCTTTTAGAGGGAAATGTGGGAAGGGTCATATGGGGAACAAAGGCCAGTTTGGATTTTTGGGGCACACTTCCTTTGTGGTTGGTGGGCAGGGCTTCCCTGCTAAAGATCGTGACTCTCCCGAGGCTCTTATATGTGTTTGGGGTGTTGCCAGTGTGGATCCCTGCGGAGAAGTTTCAGAAGCTCCGGGCATTGGTGGCGGAGTTTCTGTGGGGGAGTGGGCGGAGGCGGGTGGCCTTAAAGACCTTGATGCAGCCCAAATCAGAAGAGGGGATAATATTATATTTCAGCTCAAATGCAATGGCTGACAAAATGTGTGGCTGGGCAACTTCGGGGTACAGCGCAGCAGGGAGATGGGTGCCCAACACCAGATCTCCTGACTAGAATAGTGTAATGACTACCTGTGCCAGAAAGGGATATGTCAGCGGATCTGCGGGTGGCCCATAAGTGTTAGGTTCGCAGGTTACAGAGGGCTAAAATGAAGCGCTCATATGTGCCGGATATACCTCTGAAATATGGCATGGCACTACCACATGGGTCTGATTGGAGGAGGTTAAAGTTGTGGGAGGAGATTTGAGTACTCACTATGGGGCAGCTATATAAAGATGGCATGTTATTACCATTTGATATGTTTAGTGAGAAAAACGAGATACCTGGAGGCGATTTCTTGCTTCATGCGTCTCTGACAGCTGCAATACGCAAACACTGGGGGAGCGGACTGACTGAACCTCCTTTGAATGAAGGGTGTCAATATGTGGTATTGCAGCAGGGACATTTAAACCGGTTACCTGTTTATATAGAAGGCTGAGTAGGGCGACGCTCCTACCTCTTCAGGGGCAGTGACAGTAGTGGGAGGAGGATTTAGGGGAGCCCATAGAGGACAACGTGTGGGCAGAGCTCACAGAGAGAGTTAGTAAGGTCTCCAGGAATACTAGGTTCCAGCTGGTAATTTTTTACGTCTTCCATAGAGCGTACCTCACACCAGGGTGCCTCAATAAGTATTTTAATATGGTGATGGCGGCCTGCCCCAGATGTGGAGAAATAGGCGCAGAGTTCCTTCACATGTTTTGGAATTGCCCAGCGATAGGACATTTCTGGAGCGAGGTGACGGGGCTGATAGACATAATTACTGAAAAGGAGGTGCACTTGAATCCAGGACACTGCTTACTTCACAGAATCCCACACACTGCCAAGACAAAATCACTAGTAAGTTTCAGGACCTGGGACTGATACTAGGGAAGCGGGCTATCACAAGTCACTGCAAGGCAAGGGGAGGTTCTAGCATAGGCAGATGGAGAAGGGAGTTTGAACACTGGTCAGGCAGTGAGGGACCGGCACGGCTAAGAGATGCTAGGCATACTGGGAGTGAGAAGACGTTGGCACAGCCAGAGCTTGGGAAGCTTTGACGTTGCACCTTAAGCAGCTAAATTACATCACAGATGAGAGTAATAGGCAAGCCCCACAGGCAGACGGTTTATAAGTTGCATTGGGGGTGATGTATGGGAGCAGAGAGAGGACATGGTGGAGTGCTCCTTTACTGGCAACTGACTGGAGACCACAGATAATATGATAACAGGGCGGAGATCACAAGAGTATTACCCTAGGAAGGTTACTTGAGAATAGTAATCCATAGCACGCCTGGGGGGCGGTGGGAGGGTAGAGCGGGTGAGGTTGCCAATTGGCTGAGGGGGGATACTTTTTTGTTGATTGCACTGCTTATCAATATGAGATGTGAACTGGGTTGTAAATTAACCGCCTGGAGAACTATTGACTAACTATGACTGTCTATACAATAGTGATAGGCTACATGTCTGTTAACATACGGTCCGCACTGGTTCACAAGCTCCTTCCAGAATTGTATACTGTACTGGTATATGTATCGTAAATGCCTAATAAAGTTTGTTTACCCAAAAAATATATATTTGTTTGGGAAACTGAATGTTGGTTGGTCCACAGCTACCAGGGGCTGAGCAAAGATGGTCTAAAACTGTGTTTAATGTGCTTTCAGGAGTACCCCCACCCCAAATTAATAATCCAGTTTCTGACAACAGCCTGAGGAAGGACTGAGACCGCAACACGTAATTGTCATTTTGTTCTAGTAAGAAAACCACAGTACTCATACAAATAAAGACTTTATTAAAACCACATGAATAAATGTCTGAATAATGAATAACAGTGTACTCAAATACAATGCATAACTGAATGAAAAGAACATCTCAATATATAAGTGTGTTAAAATAAATTTTCGAGTTACAGTACAATTTAATGGATATTGCCATTTTAACCAGCTCATGGTCATAATAAAAAATGACATTGAAGACGCAGTGAAAAATGTAATCAGAAATACTGAAAGATGTTAACGACTTTTTTCCAATTTGGTTATTAAAAAAGGCACAACAGAAACACTGCACAGCTGGATTAGTCTTGCTGCAGTTGGGGAAAGGAGGTAAGAGAGATACGGAAATAGGTCAAGGGCAAAAAGAAATTAATAAAGGGGGGGGGGTTGCTCCAGTGGAAACTCCCACTAAAGAAAATCTTTTTTTTTTTAAACGGGGGGAAGTTACGGGAAACAGGAGTGTAGGAGTTGATAAAATGGAAAGGAAGGAGAAAAAAAAATCTATCAACAAATAGAGCGACGTATAAAATATATATATATGTTTGTTACAATATGTTTTTGTTGATGTAATGACCTAGCTGCTTTTAAGCAATAACGTGCCTTTGGTTTGTTCTATTGGTGAATATATAAATATAAAGTTGGTATTCTTCAACCAGAAATATTAAAAACAATGAGTACAGTGTTTTATAGTTGGTCCGGTATTTAAACCTTCATAGCAATGCACAGAAGATAAAAGACCTGGCGACACTTCCTTCTGATAAATTATACCATGTTTAGTAATTAAATAGTAATCCTAAAGCACATGCAAGCATACATTTGAAATCCTTCGCATCTGCCAATCACTTATTTATTTTTGGCTGCTAGTGGTTTACGGCTGATCTTCTTTGATTTGTCATTGTTCTTCTTTGGTGGTTCCGGGTTCGCTTGCATGTGTCTGCCGTATAGACTGTAAAAAACACAAAAAACAGACAAAAATGGTCAGGCTTTATACAGTTGACTGAGTTTTACCAGAATTGCAATGGGTGCACCTTAATAAATGTGGCACAAAACTATTAAGAGGGATATTGACATTTCAACAGTTTTTACAATATGTTAAACTAGTTGAGGTTGCCTACATCACTGCAAAGGACTAAAAGGCTCTGTGATTGTCTGTGTGCTGGTTGACAGTGACAGAAATTGGGTTGAACTGAAGAGACAGAGTGCACATTTGCAGAAAAGTGAGCATTGTGCCGCACCAGAGAGCCCCAGAGCCTGGTAATGTGACAGAGAGCAATGGTGTCAGAGTCGTCTGTGGCGGTTCCAGGATGATTGATGGTCTAGGGGCAGCCACAACACCAGCCACATTAATAAGTGCTACTGATTAAATGTCGGCACCAGTTCCTACAATTAAGGCCGGCAGCATCCCCTGCTAAACTGAACAGACTAGAGAGTTGAGAGGATTTAAATGAACACCGGGTGGTGACTGATTGATAATTCAGGACTAATCTTGATTGAAATAAATTAAATGTTCACCCGTGGCTAAGCTGGCTCCAGCGTCCTTGAGTGATCATTGCTTTCGCTGAGACTTGCGCGAGGGCCGGAAAAAGCACAGCCAGGATTACTTTAGTTTGGACAAACCAATAATCATAGCACCGACTGATACTGAGCTTACTTAGCTTGGATGATTCTGCCCAATTATCCCACTTTTCACACGAGTGCACAATAACACTTTAGCTAGCCTGCTCGGACACTCCTTAATGGTACTGGATATAAACAGATTCCCTGAAGTACTCTACTTACATTACAGAAAGTACTTCCTCTACCTTATAAGCACCGCACCCTATCAACAAGGGAAAAGATGGTAGCCTTTGGGACTATTGCATGGCCCCTTCAATATGTGTATGCAAAGAGCCAGACCGGCTAGGGGGCATCCCATGCGTTGGATTTATTCCTGCACTCTTTACTGCTGAGAGCAGGAGTAGTATATCACATCACCAAGCTGAACAGCAGTGGCTGACACTCCTTCTTTGATACACAGGGAAAGAGTCTCCTGCAAATGAGGTCCCAGCTGAAGGGGTCATTATCACTTACACAATTTATTTTATTTTAATTTTATTTGAGGTTTTATATAGCGCAACCATGACCCGTTAAGGTATCAGAGCGCTTTACAAGGAAAGATACGTTACGTATAGGATGGCACAGGTAAAATACAGGGATGGGGTTAGGGAAATGTCAATAGTGCGACAAAGCCATGGATATATACAGTTCCAAAAACAGTGAGCGACTTGAATACAATAGGACACAGGAAAGGGTTATATACATTAAATGGTACAGTTCCAAGTACAGGGTGGCCTAGGCAAAATACAAGGAAGAGGGTTAGGGAAAGGGTAATAGTGAGAACAAGGCCTGAATATATACATGAGCCAATACAGTTCCAAAATTAGCGAGCAACTTGATTACGATAGGACAAAGAAGAGATATGTACAAGAAATGGTGCAGGGAGCATTAGAAGGAGTGAAGGAAGTAACATGTGGAAGGTCAAACAAAAAAGGAGATTAACCACCGAGATAAATCAATAAAAGGCGGTATTTGTGCACCAAGGTAGCGTTATTGGAGGAATTTGCTCATTGAGAATGTTTTAGTTTCTTTTTTTAAGAGCAGAGAAGGTAATCTTCTGATGGAGGAGGGAAGCGAGTTCCAGATTCTTGGTGCAGCCCAGAGAATGCACAATTGTATGTTTTCACCTTGCGGAAGCGGGGAGGCGGGAGTACAAGGTCTGGAGGATCATGAGTTTCTGGATCTCCCAGATAACACAATTTTCTGGTCGTGATATGCTGGGGAGTTTGTGTACAAGGCTTTGTGAGTGATGCAGGCCAGCTTGAGTTGAATTCTGCCTTCAAGGGGAAGCCAGTTCAAGGCCTTCAGGTGTGGTGAGATATGGTAAACTTTTCTTGAGCCAGATACAAGTGTAGCTGCTGCATTGAGGCAACCTTTAAAGGGGGCCGTCAAAGTCTTAGGTAAGCCCGATAGTGTGGAGCAGCCATATTCGATTCTAGAGATAACTAACGCCTGCACAGCGGTTTGTAGGTCGGCAGCTTCAAGGAAGGGTTTTAGTTTTCTCAAGTAGCTCAGATGGAATCTGGCAGTTTTGGCCATCGCATTGATATGTGCAATCATATTTACGTTGCGGTCCAAAGTAATCCCAAGAGATTTGGGAGAGTCCACTATGGTAGGGGTGCAGTTGAGTGCTGTGATGGAGTAAGTCCATTCCAGGAGATCATTAGATTTTTTGGGGGGGCGGTGAGAAGAAACTCAAGTTTTTTGGGCATTCAGTTTGAGCTGGTTGTTGGCGAGCCAATGGACAGTCAGTTTCAGGGCATCATTTAGATAGGTGATCTCCTCAAGAGAGGAGATTTTAATATAGATCTGAGTATCATCGGCATACATGTGGAAGGAGATGTTGGCTGAGTGGAGAATTTCAGCTAAGGGTTCGAGGTAGAGATTGAAGAGGGTAGGGGACAGAGTGGAGCCTTGCGGGACACCGATGGAGATCGGGGAGGAAGCAGATAGATTGTTGTTGACAAGGAATCTCTGGGTGCGGTTCTGGAGGAAAGAACCAAACCATTTGATGACGGTACCTCCTAGACCAATCCTGTTTACGAGGCGTTCAAGAAGTTTCTCGTTGTTGACCGTGTTGAATGCCGAGGAGAGATCCAGAAGGATCAAAAGACAGGTTTTGCCTTGGTCGAGGGCTAGGAGATCATCGTCAACGATGTGAAGAATAGTAGTTTCAGTGCTGTGCCCAGGCCTGAAACCAGATTGGAATTTGTAAGTAGATTGAAATTGGCGATGTGTTGGCTTAGTTGGGGCTGCACACATTTCTCTAGTACTTTCTCTAGAAGAGGGATATTCGAGATAAGTCTGAAGGTATCTGGAATTTCCAGATTCAGAGTGGGTTTTTATAGGATGAAGATGACTTGCCCGGTTTTCAGTGGCCATTGGTATGGCCATTGTTGTGTATTCTTCCACATGCTGCAGAGATAATGGATGCTATTGGTGTAGGACCCATATTGGTCAGAATGTTTGATGACAATTAGTGCTTTCATTGCCTGACTATGAAACTATTGCTTACACTTCTTATTGTGGCTATTATTGCTTGTTCCACCAAATGACGTTAGTGTTGCATGTACTGTTTAGTGAGGTGACTGCTGCCTATGCTGACTGGTAAGAAAAGAATGCTTTTTATACTGCTTGGTTTGCAATTTACCAGAATATTCTGTTCCATCTGGAATAACGTGGCTGCTAATTTTGAATTTATGGGAATCTTGCTAGGAGCCTTCAAGTAATTTCAAACACAATACAGTAACCACCTGTTCAAACAGGGGGGTTCACTCCCTAAATGAATAAACACAATGCAACTGAATACAAAGATAGCAAAAAAAGAACTACAATGCGACAGTAAATCGCAGTCAATAGTAATACACAGTTCCACCCATGCCTCTAATCCATCGGTTTTCTGCAGCTCTGGACCATTACAGACGGTGACAAGCCATATGCAAAATGTCATCACAGCTTCGAATGGACAGTCCATCCTCAGCAGCCAGGGAATGGGAACACAGGCAAGGCAAAGCATGATTTAGTTTTTATGATTTCAGCTGTAGCTTGATTCCCTATTGGATAGTAAAGTGAATCTAGGACAAACCTCTAGGTATGCCTCACCAAACACGCGAAATAACAAGCATTAGAAATGCAATCGGGCTCGGATTTATTTGAGTTTGAGCTAATGGCATTGTAAATGCCAATGTATTGTTGCTATGTGTTATGGAGTGTGTTCATGTGGTGTGTACTGCCAGTGATTTCATTGTGAGTGTGAGAATATTGCACTGTTACTGCCTGTGTTGTCCTTCTTGTGAGTGTGAGAAGCTTGCACCTCTGCTGCCTGTGGTCTCCTTGTGAGTGTAAGAAGCTTGAACTGCTGCTGCCTGTGATGTCCTTCTTGTGAGTGTAAGAAGCTGCACTGATGCTGCCTGTGATGTCGTTCTTGTGAGTAGCTTGCACAGCTGCTGCCTGTGAGTATGAGAAGATTGCATTGTGCATCTCTGTGCTGTGCCTGTTCTTTATAAGGGACTCTTGCTCTGTTACTGCTGCTGCCTTGGCACAGTACCTGCTGTGAGTGTGTGAGGGAATCTTGCACCGCTGCTGCTTGTGATGTCCTTCTTGTGAGTGGGAGAAGCTTGCACCTCAGCTGCCTGTGGTATCCTTGTGAGTGTAACAAGCTTGCACAGCTGCTGCCTGTGATGTCCTTCGTGTAAGTGTGCACTGTCATCGGTAGCATGTAGAAATGCACTGTCATCGCTAACCTGTAGATATGCTCTGTCAATGCTAGCCTGTAAATATGCACTGTCATCGCTAGCCTGTAGATATGCATTGGCTTCAGTAGCCTGTAGTTATGCACTGTCATCGCTAGCCTGTAGATATGCATTGGCTTCAAAAGCCTGTAGATATGCACTGTCATCGCTAGCCTGTAGATATGCTCTGGCATCGGTAGCCTGTAGATATGCATTGTCATTGCTGGTCTGTAGATATGCACTGTCATTGCTAGCCTGTAGATATGCACTGTCATCGCTAGCCTGTAGATATGCCTGTTATCGCTAGCCTGTAGATATGCAGTCATCGCTAGCCTGTAGATATACATTGGCTTCACTAGCCTGTAGATATGCACTGTCATCGCTAGCCTGTAGATATGCACTGTCATCGCTAGCCTGTAGATATGCTCTGTTATCGCTAGCCTGTAGATATGCACGGTTATCGCTAGCCTGTAGATATGCATGGTTATCGCTAGCCTGTAGATATGCATTGGCTTGGCTAGCCTGTAGATATGCACTGTCACCGCTAGCCTGTAGATATGCTCTTGAATTGCTAGTCGTAGATATGCACTGTCATCGCTAGTCTGTAGATATGCATTGGCTTCACAAGCCTGTAGATATGCACTGTCATCGCTAGCCTGTAGATATGCTCCGTCATCGCTAGCCTGTAGATATGCATTGTCATCGCTAGCCTGTAGATTTGCATTGCCTTCACTAGCGTGTAGATATGCACTGTCATCGCTGTCATTGCTAGCCTGTAGATATGCACTGTCATTGTTAGCCTGTAGATATGCATTGGCTTCAGAAGCCTGTAGATATGCACTGTCATCGCTAGCCTGTAGATATGCTCTGTCATGCTAGCCTGTAGATATGCATTGTCATTGCTAGCCTGTAGATTTGCATTGGCTTCACTAGCGTGTAGATATGCACTGTCATCGCTGTCATTGCTAGCTTGTAGATATGCACTGTCATTGCTATCCTGTAGATATGCACTGTCATCGCTAGCCTGTAGATATTCTCTGTCATGCTAGCCTCTAGATATGCACTGTCATTGCTAGCCTGTAGATATTTATTGGCTTCACTAGTCTGTAGATATGCACTGTCATCGCTAGCTTGTAGATATGCTCTGTCATGGCTAGCCTGTAGATATGCGCTGTCATTGCTATCCTGTAGATATGCGCTGTCGTCGCTAACTGTAGATATGCATTATCACACTAGCTTGTAGATATGCACTGTCATCGCTAGCCTGTGGATATGCTCTGTCATCGCTAGCATGTAGAAATGCACTGTCATCGCTAACCTGTAGATATGCACTGTCATTGCTATCCTGTAGATATGCACTGTCATCGCTAGCTTGTACATATGCTGTCATCGCTAGCCTGTAGATATGCATTGGCTTCACTAGCCTGTAGATATGCACCGTCATCGCTAGCTTGTAGATATGCACTGTCATCGCTAGCCTGTAGATATGCATTGGCTTCACTAGCCTGTAGTTATGCACTGTCATCGCTAGCTTGTAGATATGCTCTGTCATCGCTAGCCTGTAGATATGCACTGTCATCGCTAGCCTGTAGAGATGCAGTGGCTTAAAAAGCCTGTAGATATGCACTGTCATCGCTAGCCTGTAGATAGATATGCATTGTCATTGCAAGACTGTAGTTATGCAATTTCATCGCTAGCCTGTAGATATGCACTGTCATCGCTAGCCTGTAGATATGCTCTGAGCTAGCATTTAGATATGCAGTGATCGCTAGCCTGTAGATATGCATTGGCTTCACTAGCCTGTAGATATGCACTGTCATCGCTGTCATTATTTCAGCCACTCTAGGGCATCACCTCTAGAATTCACTGCATTACAGCCACTGTAGTGCAACTCATTGTGGGTCACTCTCTTAGTGCTGCGCTGAGAAGCAGCGCTTGTTAAATCAATGCAGTAGTTCCACCCTTAGGAAGCACCTCATGTAAAGTGGTAGTGGAGAGTGGTAAGTGGTAGTGGAGAGTGGTAGTAGTGAGTGGTAGTGGAGAGTGTTAGTGCAGAGTGGAGAGTGGTAGTGGAGAGTGGTAGTGGAGAGTGGTAGTGGAGAGTGGTTGTGGAGAGTGGTAGTGGAGAGTGGTAGTGGAGAGTGGTAGTGGAGAGTGGAGAGTGGTAGTGGAGAGTGGTAGTGGAGAGTGGTAGTGGAGAGTGGTAAGTGGTAGTGGAGAGTGGTAGTGGAGAGTGGTAGTAGTGAGTGGTAGTGGAGAGTGGAGAGTGTTAGTGGAGAGTGTTAGTGGAGAGTGGTAGTGGAGAGTGGTAGTGGAGAGTGGTAGTGGAGAGTGGTAGTGGAGAGTGGTAGTGGAGAGTGGTAGTGGAGAGTGGAGAGTGGAGAGTGTTAGTGGAGAGTGGTAATGGAGAGTGGTAATGGAGAGTGGTAATGGAGAGTGTTAGTGGAGAGTGTTAGTGGAGAGTGTTAGTGGAGAGTGTTAGTGGAGAGTGTTAGTGGAGAGTGTTAGTGGAGAGTGTTAGTGGAGAGTGTTAGTGGAGAGTGTTAGTGGAGAGTGTTAGTGGAGAGTGTTAGTGGAGAGTGGTAGTGGAGAGTGTTAGTGGAGAGTGTTAGTGGAGAGTGGAGAGTGTTAGTGGAGAGTGGTAGTGGAGAGTGTTAGTGGAGAGTGTTAGTGGAGAGTGTTAGTGGAGAGTGGAGAGTGGTAGTGGAGAGTGGTAGTGGAGAGTGGTAGTGGAGAGTGGTAGTGGAGAGTGGTAAGTGGTAGTAGTAGTAATTTGGCCAGTCTTGCCTCGGCAGTAAATATTCTGTGCTTATTCTCATAAAGTGCACGCAGTGCTATGAAATTCCAGAAAAAAGCTTTGCACATGGGTGTGGGGGGTGGGGGGGGGGGAGTTGTGAGTATTTGCAAATGTGTTATGGTGGTCACAGAAACAGATTAGTGGTTAACCAAGAGCAGCTTTGGTTGGGTGATTGGAAAAAAAACACCGAATAAATTCTGACCTGAAATAAAGAACAAAATAAACAATAGAGAAATACGCACATACACACCACGTACACACACACACCAATCACAAAAACCATCCGTGCATCCACATGAACTACACACACGCACTAAATGTACACTACTTCATATGCACAGCTACACAACACACTCAACCATTCACACACCAATTCAAACCGATTTCACGCCTATCTCTTTGTCTTTTGTCGTGATAATGTTCTTTTCGCCTCACTTGCCATTACACAGTTCGGGTTGATTTGACCAGGTGTTTTTTATGTGACCCAATGTTTTGCTGCTTTTTGCGCGTTTCTTCGAATTCTACCCGTATTCATGTTCGAACAACAGGCCTGAGGTCACTGGGCAGACTGTTGTGTTTCAGTGACCCCTTGAAGCACAAACGAACCCCCGCCTTTGTCCGCCTTAAAGCTGGTTTCGAAGCACTGCAAGCCAGGAGACGGTCTCGTGAGACTAGCATTAACAATGTATGTGGCAGCGCCCACAGCCATAGGGTCCTGGATCCGAATAACTGGCTTTAGGGAATTCGCCGTTAGTTGTATTCACAGGCCGGTGCCTCAACGGCTCACAGCGCCGAGAAAGAGTGGCAACAGCACTTGACAGATGTATGTGCTGTCTAAGGCGGGAGCAGTTTGAAATCTGGCTCAGCCTTTCATCATTCTGTGTGACATATCAATGGAAATTCCAAAACGCGTGCCCTGAACTCCACTACTCTCATGTCCACAGTTCAAGTGTTTTCGTGTCTGTGCTTAAATGACGCCCCCCCCCCCTTTATTTTCCAGTTGTACTCGGAACCGTCTATGCTTCCGATGAACTTCCACTATGATGTGTGACCCTGGGCATATACGTACGGCCACCACGTCTGACATTAAAATAGTGCAGAGTTTGCATAGCGCTTACTAAGGCAGATTTCAGTGCTGTAATTAAAAGGTGCTATTTTCATCCCAAACAACTATAAATACAAACTGCTGCGCCTATTTTATGGAAGGCAGAGACGCTTGGTTCTACAATAGCAGAGAGAACGTGCAGCATGCTCTTTCACCCACTGAGCTATATTGTGACGGTGTTTGCTTTGTGAGGCCTCGTGCACACTGTGGTAGTCGGGTGGTTTGATGGGATTGACCACAGCGTTTGTTAATTCATGTGGTTCTGTTTTTAGGTGTATTATTTGCTGTGTGACTGTATTTGCTGATGAATGTTTTTGTTAAGGAGACGACTGCTTTCGACATAAGTTTTGGTAGGTTAGAATTTGGCCAGTCTTGCCTCGGCAGTAAATATTCTGTGCTTATTCTCATAAAGTGCACGCAGTGCTATGAAATTCCAGAAAAAAGCTTTGCACATGGGTGTGGGGGGTGTGGGGGGTGGGGGGGGGTTGTGAGTATTTGCAAATGTGTTATGGTGGTCACAGAAACAGATTAGTGGTTAACCAAGAGCAGCTTTGGTTGGGTGATTGAAAGACTCCTTGTAGTCAGGTGATTGGCAGCAGGGTTATTGGAGAGCAAGTAATACTGGTTTCCTTAACAAAGGACACATTATGTTAAGCACAATGCTTTTGAATGTGCCTATTTTAAATTCGTCTTGTCTTTGTTGGTGCAAATTGCTTGACATTGCATTTTAGGAACGTACTTGCTTGTCTCGAAGTTCGTCTGTGAGTCAATTACGAAACGAAAAAAAAAACAAATAAAGCTTGGAGTTGCAGTTCGGTTTACATTACCTGAACTTTGAAATAAGAGTTGCGTCTGCAAGCCCAGTCTGAACTGGAACAGTTTAGATCAGCAAGGGGTGTGTTCCATCATGGTGAGGATCCGAGTTTGTGATCCGGATGAGTGAGGCTGATGAAGCCCTTTCCCGGCCTGGCATGCAGCAGCTGCGCGCTGAGTGCTGCTGAATGGTGAACGCGCCCGGCCATCTGGATTCACTTACGGAGGCACCCTGACAGCTCCTAATTATAATTAATGTACTTCTTTGCGCGAGCACGAACGAAATATGCCCAAGATGGCGGAACAAAACTAAATTTACCCTATCACTTCAAGCCTATTAAAACGACAACACAACGAAGACGAATCACTGGCCAGATGACAGAACAAGCTAAGGAATGTGTGGAATTTGTCTCGGCCAAAGCCCTAGGAGATACTTCTTTTTTTTCTTCTTTAACATTAGTTCTCGAAACTCCTCCCACTTTCAGTGGGGAGGAGTCCGAGCCCTAAAAAAGTGATACATGGAAAGGACTGAATCATTCTGAACCACAGATAATACTCCGGGCACGTTCACTAAGCAATGGCGACCGAAAGGCTATGGGAATTACAAGACTAACCTGCAGCAAAAGCGCCAAAGATTTTCTCAGAGTAAATTCCTACCAAATACGTGTGGATATTTCCGCCATCCCCAGAGTGTAATATTAAATGTGGAAAAACGAGGTCACAAATGAACTCCCAACTAAGATGTCGAAGTGAAAAGTAGAATGCTCATGGTAGGTTGAACTGCAGCACATTGCAAAATAAATGATAAAAGAACAATGCAAGGTGCACGGCCTGGTGCTTTAGTTATGAAATGTGCACGTCAGCCTGCGGGGAAATCTTTTCCAAATATGTGCTGGGCTACACTCTGAGGCAGGCAGACAAAAGCTCGGGTGCATCTGTACGCCCTTTGTTTGCAAGACACCTGTAACAAGGCGGGATCAGGTGCTTGTTAGAGGACAATTAAGCGTCCCTATTGTAGTTTCCACTTCTAGAGCATTCCATCCGTACAGTGCAGTCTGGAAAGTAATGTCAATCTTCAGCGAATCAGCTGGAAGCCGCATTTGTTACTTGAACACAGGATATGCTACCAAACCCAGTCTCTGTGGTTTCTGCCACTGGCACAGGCCTTGCTGTAGCAGACTCGGTGGGCCTGATTTACAAACTTAAACTTACAACTGTGTTTAACTACTTTAAGGTATTCACAAACTATGTGTGTAGTTTTCTGAGTCTATGCTCCCCATATTTATGTATGCAGAGTTCCCCACCTAGATTGCAGAATCTCCAGGTGCAGAGAAATCTACACACATAACTATAGGGAGTGCAGAGCCGTAAATCTCCACCGGTCGCTTGGGAATTCCTAAAAGTAGTAAATTAACACAAAAGTGTGAGTTTATTTTTGTGAATCGGGTCCCACACGTAACACACTGGTCAGTGCAACCCTTATGGAATCGGTCAGGCACATAGGCCATAATTACAAACACAATGATGATCCTTCTGTTATAGTGCTTCTTTAAGACTGAGACTTTCCATCCACACAAATTAACAAAAAACATGATTGCGCAACCCGTTAAAACATGACGTGAACTTTGTTTTATACAAACATAGGTTCGTCAATGAACATGAGGTTTTGAAAGCTGATGCAGGCATACCAAATGAAAAACATGTGAAAAATAAGAGCTAGAGAAGGGTGAGAAGTTGAAATTGAAACACTGTGTTCAGAGTTTGAAACAGAAGGTACAATATTAAAAGGGATCACAAGAGAAAGCAAATCCATAGTTGAGATGGTGGTGGAGTTATTGTCGTATCCAGTTTTGTTGAATGTATTCCAAATTAGTAACTGGGTAATGGATGGTGCATGTATAGGGCACCAGAGACTGGTCTGATTCATCATGAACAAGGTAGCACATATACACTCATAGCTTACACCCATGTGGGAGTGTAGATGGAGTACTTTGTGAAATTCACAAACATTCTCAGGAATACGCATGGAACGCTGCAGCAAATCCAGGTTTTCCTGAGTGTTCCTGGCAATTTCTTGCTGTGAGCCGTTCTCCATAGCAAAGAGCTCTGTACAGAGGGAATAGCATACTCCATTTTTTCTGCTCAAGAATATGCCTCTAGCAAATCAGTGGCTAATTTTGTTTCCCTTCCCACCACGGAACGTGATTCATGTAACCCTTGGGGCTGCAGTAAAAATCCGACCCCTTTCCATGGCGGAAAGGGTATTGCCAGGAGTTTGTGAATGCTAAAAAACACAAATGTACGTTTGTGAGTGTTCACAAACTTCCCAGGCTAACTAAGCCTTGAACCCCCACTTTACAACCTCTTTCGTGGGATTTACGGGTGCCTAGAACTGCAAACTCGTGGCAGAGATATCAACACATCTGCCAATAACCCCTTTGTGAATTCCTGATAGGTGTAAACAGGTACATTTGTCATAAAACATGGTTATGACAGGATTTACATTTGTACATAGGAACCAAAGTCCCCAATTAGCCTATCCTTAAGGTCATACACATTTTTGAAAAGACAATATTTTAGTGTCTCAGTATACAAATACATGTGCAGTAAAACCGGAAAGTAACAAGTAAAATCACAATTCACAAACGGTAAGGAAGTAGAAAAGGATCATAAAAACTAAGTTACAGTATACAAAACATAAAATACACCAACACAAAAAGACAGCAAAAATACATGAAAACAGAACACAAAATGGACTCAGTAGGTGGTTATAACTGCTCATGCAAAACAATAAGTGCGAGGTGAAAAGATGGGGTAAATTGGAGGAGAAATAGTTTTGTTTATATTGCTCCGCTTTACTTTCCACCACAGGCATCTCGACGGGCAAATTCGCACTAGACCCTAATATTATTTGCACTTCGGGTGTTTTGGCCCCCACTATTACATAACACATTTAAATGAATGTGCAGGTGTGACCAATAAGTGCGACCATCGCAGGAGCGCTGATCTGAAAGGGAGGAGAGGTTCGTAGAGGGTAGTAAAAGTAATAGTTAACAAGCATTTGCAATGCAATAGGTCTCGGGTTAATTAAGTTTGAGCTATTGGCATTGCTAAATATTGCAACACCAATTGCAACAAAAGTCTATAAATTGTAGGCCAAAAAAATTTGCCTTTTTTGTAGCAATGGTGTCATGCTGTGTTTTAGGTGAATATGTTTAAAAGTAAAGTGGGCCATACTGCAATTGCTACAATAGTTAATTGAGTATGTGTTAACAATTGATGTGTGCACTGATGGCTGGTGGTGTGGGTGCCTGTAGAAATTGTGCACTGATGGCTGGTGGTGTGTGTGCCTGGTGGAAGTGTGCACAGCCGGCTGGTGGTGTGTGCGCTTGGTGGAAGCGTGCACTGATGGCTGGTGGTGTGTGTGCCTGGTGAAAGCGTACACTGACGATTGGTGGTGTGTGCCTTGTGAAAGCGTGCACTGACTGCTGGTGGTGTGTGGGTGCCTGGTGAAAGCGTGCACTGATGGCTGGTGGTGTGTGTGTCCCTGGTGAAAGCTTGCATTGATGGCTAGAGGTGTGTGCCTGGTGGAAGCATGCACTGACGACTGGTGGTGTTTGTGCCCGGTGAAAGCGTGCACTGACAGCTGGTGGTGTGTGCCTGGTGAAAGCGTGCACTGACGGCTGGTGGTGTGTGTGTGTGCCTGGTGAAAGCGTGCACTGACGGCTGGTGGTGTTTGTGCCTGGTGAAAGCATGCGTAGACACCTGGTGGTGTTTATGCCCCGTGAAAGCGTACACTGACGGCTGGTGGTGTGTGTGTGTGTGCCTGGTGAAAGCGTGAACTGACGGCTGGTGGTGTGTGTGTGTGCCTGGTGAAAGCGTGCACTGACGTCTGGTGGTGTGTGCCTGGTTGAAGCGTGCATTGACGATGTGGGTGTGTGTGCCTGGTGAAAGCGTGCACTGACAGCTGGTGGTGGTGTTTGTGCCTGGTGAAAGCGTGCACTGACGGCTGGTGGTGTGTGTGTGTGCCTGGTGGAAGCGTGCACTGACGTCTGGTGGTGTGTGCCTGGTGGAAGCGTGCACTGACGGTGTGGCTGTGTGTGCCTGGTGAAAACGTGCACTGACAGCTGGTGGTGTTTGTGCCCGGTGAAAGTATGCACTGACGGCTGGTGGTGTGTGTGTGTGTGTGTGTGTGTGTGTGTGTGCCTGGTGAAAGCGTGCACTGATGGCTGGTGGTGTGGTTGTGTGTGCCTGGTGAAAGCGTGCACTGACGGCTGGTGGTGTGTGTGTGTGTGCCTGGCGAAAGTGTGCACTGACGGCTAGTGGTGTGTGCCTGGTGAAAGTGTGCACTGACGGTTGGTGATGTGTGTGTGCCTGGTGAAAGCGTGCACTGATGGCTGGTGGTGTGTGTGTGCCTGGTGAAAGCATGCAATGATGGCTGGTGGTGTGTGTGTGCCTGGTGAAAGCGTGCACTGACGGCTGGTGGTGTGTGTGTGCCTGGTGAAAGCATGCACGGACAGCTGGTGGTGTGTGTGTGTGTGTGCCTGGTGAAAGTGTGCACTGACGTCTGTTGGTTAATGCCTGGTGATAGCGTGCAGTGACAGCTGGAGGTGTTTGTGGCCAGTGAAAGCGTGCACTGACGACTGATGGTGTCTGTGCCTGGTGAAAGTGTGCACTGACGGTGTGGCTGTGTGTGTAGTTGTATGTGTGGTTGTGTGTGTGACAGGAATCCACTGTAATGCTTAAATACAGTGAACGTGTGCACGGACGGCTGGTAGTGTACTGCTGGGTACATCACCCGCAGTGTTATCCCCGTTTCATTCAATAATGCCGTTATTGTTAAAGAAAAGAATATGCTCCAAATAAACAAGGTGGCGAAGAGGGAGGATAGAGTGTGAAGGGCGAAATATCAATATAATTAAACGGTGCGTTCTCACATTTAAACCCTGGAGTGATTAAAGAAATCATGCGTTTTGGGTATTTTCAACATCTAACAAGTGGCTGCAAAATAAACCATTACAGAGGGGATGCTATAATAATAGAAATAGTGCTTTGACACCCCAAGTGCTCAGTGTTGCTCCCTTCTCACTACACCTCCAGCTCATCCGTTGCTTTCTCCACTTGTTCTCAGCCTAATGTTTCCCCCATCCCATATGGTCTGTGTTGCTCTCAGCACTCCCACACTACGTACATCTTATGCATTTAGGTTTAAACTGACTTTTTGTCAATCAAAAGTGCCGATGTGGTAGGAAGCAGACTTGCCCTGCAGCAACCTTGATTTCCGATCAGAGCTGTCCATCTCTCTTTGAGAGCAAGCATTTTAATGAAAATAACACATACAAATAAGGCATATATACGGGATATAAGGAGTTGAGTTAACCAGCATTACATCGCCGCAGCGCGAAAGTGAAACTGATTGCTGCGCCGCAAAAGTGAAAGTAATCGCGTACATATTTAAAACAAGACTTGTGCTGAAAGCATACGCTGAATGAAAAATGATGCAGCGTACCACATTTGAGTTGTCACTGTGTTAAGTACAGTTTAGTTCCTGTATAATACTGGGAGTGCGAGTGCCAAGGTTTTATGAAAATGTGTTCTGGAACTTCCGATCGGAATCAATTTCACTGTTCGCGTAACAGAACGAGCTAAAGCTGCACTTCATGTTCCTGTTTTTAACACCCCGGTACCAATTTCGCTATAAAGTATAGTATTGTAGGTTTGCATCCGTATTGTAATATTCGAAGTTGAGGAGTTCAATCCGTACTCTAACCCATGTCTGCTGCAGCGTTTGTAGGCTAACGGACAGCACTACGTTTATGTGGTCTGCTCTAAACAGTAGTTAGCTGAAATAGTTTTTAGCATGACCAACATTGTGTATTGACTGAATTAAAAAATATAAACATTCATTCTGTTAAAAACGCAACCCACTGAAAACACAGTTATTGCCTGCCTGTTTATCAGCGCCGCGCGCCTCTCTGCAGACTCCCCCTGCATTCCAGAGAGGCGCGCGACGCGATCCGGTCAGCCCTGGAATGCTGTAGAGACAAGACCTGGCCGCGCGCACAACGTTATCCTATGGGAAAACGCTGCGCGCGGCCAGGTCTTGTCTAACTTCGGTGTACTCAGACTGCTGATACGCCGACAATAGTTCTCTGGCGAGAACGCGCTTTTCAGCACGTTATAGCCAAGACCTAAAAAGGATTTCAATAAAAATGGGAACTGCAAAGAAAGTCAGTAAATTTAGTATTAGCTTACTTGCAGTGTGCCTCAGAATAGGATATTAAGTTTCTAAGCACGACTCAACTATAAAAAAAAACAAAAAAAACAATAGCAGAGTAGATTTTCATTATCAGTGACTGTGCCCACCAATCCTGAAATTGGTGGGCAGCCAACGTGGCCCAACTTCCTCCTCCCTCTTTCCCTCACTTTAATGCTCAGTGAGGGACAGCATCATGGTTTTCAATAGTCATTCCTTGTAACAAAACATATGAAGTTCTTTTGCTATGTCATTTACTAGCACATCACAAAATGATTTCACTCCCAGTCTATTATCCTAGCATCTCTTTTCTATTTAAAACATTTCGGAACCAGGACTTCGGCGCAACCAAATTTACAATATCCATGTTTAAAAACAATCACCGACACAGAACAGTCCCCATAAAGTGCATACTGTCCTAGGGCATCTCTAAGTTCTCTCCTAGTGGTGACCATATTCCTTTCATTTTCAGCCAAGGCACACGCCCTGCTATCTGTGATTGTAGTTATCCCAGCCTTTCTCTCTGGTTTGGTATGAGGTGATAAATATTCTTTGGCTTGACAGGACCTTCTGTTTAAACTCTATGGTAGGGAAGGGGTTGCCCTTCTTTCTTTGTTCTGATTTTTAATAACACAATTGGTTCTGTTTGAGAGGTACAACACTGTATGTCTACTGCAGTCTGCCTCTAGAAGGATCTAAAACGTCTGGTTTAGTTGGAAATTGGCCAACTGTGGGTGTAAGTCTTACTCCTGGGCTTTGTCGCGTCTGAACTCAACGAACCTATGCAACGCTTCTTGTTTGCTAGGTCTAGATTTCTTATTAGTTCTGTTATCTCTTTTTGGAGAGTCCCTCTCCAGCGACACAGCACACTTATTGTGCTATCAGGTCATGCACTGGTGTCCGATATCTTTGCATGCTTACAGTATGGTCTACCTCTCAAATCATGCTCCTCTTGTAGGGGAGATCAAGGCTCTGGCAAGGAGCTCGAATTACAAGTAGAGGCTTTTGGGTGATCATATTTATTCTGTTGTTGTTTCACAATGATCACCTCTGAAACCGGGGGTGGGGGGGGGGCTGGAATGGTGAAACTATTCCTGAACCAACGGCAATAACTACGTTGGCATTCTGGTTGTCACCGTTAGCTGATGTTCCTGCCGTTGTGCTCCTTTCCCTTTGGCAATGTCTGTGTTAGTCTCTATTGTTGAATCAGCCTCAAGCCTTGCATGTTGCTTCGGTGTTTGCAAGTCCTATCCTAGGTCGTTTCTAAAGAGACCTTATGTTTCCAATACTAGTTAATACATCCAGGCCATTTAACTCATCTAGCTGTTCTGTCTTTGGCCTCAGCACTCTTTTTGAAGAATATTTTTAAAGGGATAGAGTGCACAATGGAGGTCTGTTCTGCAGAGTGGTTGTGGTAATCCCTTCTCTAGACCTGAACTTGTCAGTCTGTCCAGGAGAATTAAGTTGGATTTGGTACAGCAAAAGGTTTGTGACATGTTTGTGGTAGGATCTTTCAATGGGCCTTGTGATGAAATAGAGATTGGCTCGAGCTTGTTATCATCAACAGGTGTGACTTGACGGCAGTGAATTAATAAGCATATTGTCAGGTATGTTGGCAGTTAGTAAACTCGTGTGCCAGGTTCTGAGAGTTTTGGTCTAGTATCTGCTACTGGGCTCTATCTTGCTCTTCTGCTCCCAACCGGTAAATAGATTAGCAATTTGTCTTTGTTTCAGCTTTTGCCCATTATAAATTGCTCAATGAGATGTGACCAGCTCTGATTAGGCTGCATTCACCACAGCTATCTTTTAATTGTAGTCGCTGGTGGACGTTGTTTATCCCTGTGTCCCTTCGTTCAACATGGAGGTAAGTGGGTATGAAGTAGGGTCTGCATATTTTGAGGATAATATTGCAGAGGGCTGGGGAAAAATTGGACTTATAATTTTCCAGGGTAAATTAGACAGATTAGAGCTGGATAAGGGGAAGTGAGTAGGTAAGATGGGATGTGGACAGGAAAACACACAGACTAAGATATGTTTATTACCATATTCATTTGCATAACACTACAAGTTATTTTTTAACTGTGAACAGTGTGTTCCCCTGTGCTATAAATGTTCAATAATATCACAAAAATCATTTCTACAACAGAAACATAGTAAGTGGAGGCAATGCATCATTAAATCGGTTCAGAGGCTTGATACAATAGTCATAATATAAGAAAGAAAATGTTTCAGTAAACCTATATTTACTTTCTAACGATTTGTGAAACTCTGCAAAAGGTTAATGGCCACACTTAAATCCCAAAAACATAGAACTATGGACCGATTTTTGAATACTAGATTGTACAGTGATGAGCATTGAATTCCAAAAAAGAATTCGCAAAGCTAACAGATCTCACCTTTGGTACAGGATACCTACCTATTTGGCTTTGCCAAAGATTTTTCCCCCTCCAAAAGACGGCCGAGCACCTGTACACATACATGGCAGCCATCTTTTAATGGACTTTATGTTTTTTCTATAACCATTACAAGATTGCCACGACACATGCCTGCAAATGTTCTGGTTTTTCATAATCAACCTCCTTTTCAATTGGTGCTCTGAAAACCAAGAAGTGGATGCAGAAGAGCGTCTGCCAGAGCAAAGCCGTCAATCATGTTTTTTCACTGCTCTGATGTCAGAGCAATAAATAATGGGGTTTTGAACCCTATGCATGCTACCGGAAGCCTCAATAGTACAAACAAACTGTCAGTAAACACTATTGTACAATACTGATTGAGTTAGACCTACCAATAGATATTGTGTAACACCCCTTGTTACCTACTCTGTACAAGACATTCTCGGATAATTTACCTCGAACCGTGCATTAAGTATAATCTTAAGGGTCGGTTATATGGAAATACTTTACTAAAATGAAGCATGGATCAGACGAACAGATTGGAGTCCTGCCTTTCCAAGCTGAGCCCCTACACCTGCTCATTTGCATAAGGAATTTCTTACCCTGTAACATGATTTTGAATTGCACCCAATGACTTCTTAGCTATCATGAATAACTTTAGAAAATGGGCCCAAGAAAGGAGAAATACTTGGATAAAGTTTGGACTCAGTGGTGACTATCAATGCATTCTTTGAAAGTCTTCCTGCCTTATAGTAAAAAACGAGCAGGTACGAGTTCCTAATGTTGCTTATAGTATCTCAGACCAAGGTTTTAAGGGGGTTTTCCTGCTTTAGAGGCAATTGTCTTATGGAACCAGGTAGATGAACTGATTTCTTGATTGCTATGTAAAACAAAAGTAATTTAAGGATTAATGCATTTCTGTACCCTTGAAAGACTATGTATGCTTATGACACTGAAAGTGACTGCAGCTCATTTCCTCTTGAGAGCGAAGTTTTCATATCATAAAATACAATTTTCCAATTAACTAGAAATGTAACTGGCTACCATTAAACAAATGGAGATTCTCGGTGTGACATCATTAACAAAGCATTTATGTCCTACAGTGTGTAGGGATCTTTCAAAGGGCTAAACTGATGGTGCAACAGACGACCTAAGAAGTGCCTGTTTGACTAACTGGATAAAGAAAATCTAGGCTAGAAAACATTTTTTGGTCTGAATCACAGAAATAGATACCACTGTGCACCTTAAATCAGATTTGCTACATCCACTAAAACAACTTGGTATCTTTGCCATAGGCAAGAACGAAGGCTGATTGGAAGGTTCCAAAACTAGGGGCGAGAGCAGCTGCCTTCAACTAGAGCAATACATATTGAAGACTGGGTGGGTGTAAAATTGAAAGTTTCAGCTGGATACATAAGTCCCTTCTAAGGTATGAAAGTCTTCCTTATTTATGGAAGTCTGACATTTCTGAAATACTACCTGTAACAAGCTGTTGCATTGCTAGCCACACTGCAGGTCATCTGAGGGGAACAGTGTAGGAGGAACAAATGATGTAGCGGAAAGCATATTCTTCGAGTAACCAATCACAATATTGATGCTTGATCTCGCATGCATTCCGCCTTCTCGTCCTGGCATGTATTGCTATTACAGTTAACCTGGATTCGTGCCTCGACTTCTGAGACACTGCTCTACTAAATTATACTCTTGTGAATAGAGTTTTGATGAGGAGGACACATTGAACAATGGCTGTGATAAGCCCCCGATGTCGACACACTTCATTAGTTTAAATAACTTCATCACAATTGCAACTAAAGCATCCCTTCCTAGTACAGCTGAGACCACATTTGCAGTTCTGCTCCAATGAAAAGAAAAAGGGATGGAGTACATATGCCATTATAGGTGCTAAACAGAGGTCAAAACATTTCACTTCGACAGTACAGTCACGATAAACTGACACTACTTTAAGTTTACCATTTATCATTATTATTAACAATGGCCAGTACTTGTTGTGACTTCCTCAAATGGTATTCTATAAAACTGAAAGTTAGCACTGTCCCCAAAACTGAAAAACATTTGATTTTTCCAGCAACACCATCCCGTAGATCTATCCAGTCAATGATTTATTACCCTTTCTATCTTCTACTCTTCATAAACAAATCAGCTTCAATTTCAACATATTCTTTTCAACTTCTAATAATCTTCAGACTCCACAATAAGACGCATTCATCAACATGGGTATAACAAAGGAGTAAGCACATTCTTAATCATGCTTAATACCTACCTTCATAAACATTCTCCGTTAACCTCATATATTACATCTTGAATAACAATGCCTGGCTTAATCTTGGACTGTTCCCATGAGGCACAGGGTCAGACTGATTTGCATATGGACATGTCTGAACTGGGGTGGAGCAGTGAGGTAAAGAATGATGATGGATTAAACCCAGATCAGTTGACTGGGGGTGAGTGCCTGCAATGTTCAACACTCCGTCCATCATCCCCTTTGGTTTTGTTTAATCTTGGTGTTCCCATCTAAGCTTCCCGCATTCTTCTTATATATATTTTTTATTGATTTAATGACCACCACTGTGTCGTTATGGATCACTTTACACTGAAAGGGCATTTTTTGATTTGCTTATAACTTTTTTTATGTTCAAAATATTTTATAGAGTTTTCATAACAAGCAATAAACAAAGACAATACAGAAAAAATATTATTGAGAGAAAATACCTAATTACAGTATAGAGAAAACAAGATCATCAATTGAATTACAGTAGGTAACAGTAAATATATATTCATTGAAAAATAAAAGGGGAGTGAAAGGAAACCGCAATAAAAATATTGCATTAACTATAAAATAGAGCTACTATAACGTGGATATTGGACTACTATAATAGCAATAAAAAACTAGATATAAATATGTAGTTAAGTAGATAAATATATATCAACAGGTTTCCAAAAAGAGTGATAAGAGTTAGAATTATGATTAATACCAGTCAAGGATAATTGAGCTCTTCTTGTAAAAATAACCCATGACCACCAAGCATGAATTGACAATAGCGAAATATCTTTCCAACAAAATGGAATGGATTTTAAAGCAGCTGATAGTAGAAAATTAAAAGTTTACCTTCTAAGTCATTTATGTTTTGCGAGAGAACAGCAGATTTGCAGATTAACATTTTGAATGAAACATCATCATGAATATTTAATATCTTTTTTATAATATCCCAAACTTCAGCCCAAAATTTAAAAACTAAGGGACAATCAAAAAGCATATGTTGTAATGAACCAGGATGTAATATACAGTGCAAACAAGTTAAAGACTGAATAAGTTTAGCTTGAAATAAACGTAATGGAGTCCATAAACATTTGAATAAAATATAAGCATTAGTATGATAAAGCGAAACTGATAACCAACCAGAAATACTATTAAGCCAAATATATTTCCATGCATCAGTAGAAAAGGAGGTTGAAAGTTTATTATTCAAAAATATCGAAATCATATTTATGTTGGTTCCTAGAGAAATAAACTGAATAATTGAATCTAAATCATTAAAAATAAGTTTAGTGGTTTCTAAAATAACAGATTTATGAAAAAATGATTGTGATTTATTAGACATGGGACATGGAGATGGTTTTACTATTGATTTCTCAATTAGAAACAAATAGGTGGATAACTAAAAAAGGAATGGTTAAACCATAGGGAACTTTGTTTTAAAATAAAAGCTTTATGGTAATGAAAAACGTCCGGTAATCCAAAACCTGCATTACATTTGGGCATTTTTAATTTTTTATAACTAATATGAGGTGACTTGTAATTCCAATGAAATTTGGAGAGACGTTTGTTAACATCTTTACAAAACTTTAATGAAAAGTAGGAATCATGGCAAGTGTGTAAAAGATTTTTGGATCAATCGTCATTTTTATAGAGTCCATTCTTCCCCACCATGAAAGGTGAAGTTAAGACCATTTGGATATTTTATCTTTAATATAATTTAAGATAAAGTCACAGTTCAACGTTATTGTTGATTTTATGGATGAAGAGAACAGAGTACCAAGATATTTCAATTTATCCTTTTGCCAAATAATTTCATTCATATGTATCATATCAGGAGTGCAATACATATTTAAAGGAAGAAATTTGGTTTTATTAGTATTTAACTTGTATCCAGAAACTGTGGAATGTATCAAAATAATCTCTAATAGGGAAGGGAATGAGGATAAAGAATCACTAGTAAATAAAAGTACATCATTAGCGTTCGCTAAGGTTTTAATAATAATGTCCTTAATATTGATTCCTTTAATTTTATCACTTTTTTTATAGAAGTAAGTAAAGGTTCAATACCGATACAAAACAAAAGCAGGGAAAGGGGGCAATCTTTTCTTGTACCTCTAAAAAGAGAGAATTGGTTTGAAACTTAGCCATTGATAAATAAACGAGCAGTAGGAGTAGAGTATAAAGCAGAAATCATGCGGATAAATAGGTCACCAAAATTAAATGATAATAACGTACGGAATAAGAATTGCCAGTGAATTTTATCAAAAGTTTTCTCAGCATCTAATGCAAGAATTCCTGATGGTAGAGTTAAAGTGGAACTTTGTTCAATAACATGTAGCAAAGTTCTTGTATTGTTGGCAGAGTATCTATTCTTCATAAAACCAGATTGATCTGGATGAATAATAGAATCTAACACAGGGGATAATCTAGAAGCAAGTATTTTAGCATATCATTTACAATCCTGGTTTATTAAGGAGATAGGATGATAATTTGACACAAGTGTGAGCTCCTTATCAGGTTTGATTAATAATTAAAGTCTCAGTAAAAGAACCTGAGATAATTCCAGTAGAACCAAAACAGGAAATAAAAAAGTAGTATGTTGTAATTGAAATTCTTTATAAAACTCAGCAGGAATGCTATCGGGAGCAGGGGACTTATTTTTTTTAAGAGATTTTATGGCTGATAGAATTTTATCTTGAGTAATGGATGAATGAAGCCCAATTTTATCTGATTGCGAAATATTGGGTAATACACATTTAGTCAAAAAAGAATCAATTAAAGAAACATGATTAAAATTGGGTTTGTCATAGAGAGTGGAGTAAAAATCCAAAAATAAATTAACAATATCATTTTGAGATAAAGCAATTTACCAATAGGGCCATGACATGAATTTATCGGAGTTTTACCTTTTTTTATGCGCATATAATTAGCTAACAGTCTTTCAGAACTGTTGGCATTAAAACCAAATTCGGCTTTAGAATTTAAAATCTAAATTCCAGCTCTTTTGCTAAGGATTGAGTTAAACTCATATCGAAGTTTTTGTAATTTGACTCTATATTTAGGATCATTAGACGTAATAAAAAGTCTCTGAAATTTTGCAATTAGCTTTTCTAAATTTTTAATATTTGCATTAAAGATTTTATTGTCGTGGGCCATAAGAGAAATTGTTACACCTCTAATATAAGCTTTAAAAGAGCCCCATCTATTGACCATGGAAGTAGAACCTTCAGGGTTAAGAAGGAAATAATCCTGAATAGCATTTAAGAGTATAGGTTTATTATGTTCATTAAGAACAATACCAGTATTAATTTGCCATTTCGATTGCGTTGTAAAAGTTGAATTTAAATTCAAAACAAAAGAAGTCAAAGCATGATCCGAAATGTCAATGTTACCAATCATAGGAGAAATCACAGTGTTAATTAGTTGCTTGGAAACTAATAGATAATCAAGCCTAGAATGAGAATTGTGTTGGTTAGAAAAAAAATTGAAACTTTTTTCTGTAGGGAAGTGTAGTCGCCAAATAACAACTAACTTTGTAGTTTGAATAAATGATTTGAAAGCAAAAAAAAATGTGGGAGGATGAAATTTAGTACGAGATAACCTATCTAATAAGGGATCAGATATAACATTAAAATCACCTCCAACTATTAGACGAACTTTACGCAACTTTAGAACTTCAGTTGTAAGATTAGACCAAAAAGCAGGATCATCAGCATTTAGTAAAAACATGACTGAATCATGAACTTTAATTTTAACTATGACATATCTCTCATCAGTATCTGAAAATGTACTAAAAATTTGGCAATGTAACTTTTTTGCAAAAAGAATAGCCACACCCTTTTTTTGCCATTTGCAGGAGAAGAGACAGTATTATCAACCCACTTTTTTCATATAATTTAAGATTTTGTCATCTATATGAGTTTCCTGTATAAGACAAATATCTGCTTTGCATCTACCTAAATAATCTAAAATTTTCGTACACTTAACAGGATGACTTAAAACTTTAACATTTAATGAGACTACTTTACCATTATGAACATTAGCCATAATAGAAGAGAAAGAAAAAAAAAGAGATCAAGAAGAAGAGAATAAAAAGTAAGAAAAGAAAATGAAAAGTAGGTAAAAGAAAAACAAACTAACATACAAAAGACGACAACAAATAAACATTAATAACAAGAGTGAAACGCATGACTAAACCATTGGAGCCCAGTGAGAAATCTATAATAAACATTAGTCAGAAATACAAATTTAAAGCAGCGTTTAAGTAGCAGAATTATGCATAACCATAAATTGCTGCGAACGTTGGTTCATGAACAAATTTAAACCTTCCGGACATCAGAAGAACCGAGATAAATACAGAAATACATATTAACGCATTGCTCAAGTGACAGAATCCTGCGTTTCCATAGAATGCTGTAAATGTTGGTGCAGAAACACTTTCAAATCCTCTGGACGTTGAAAGGACTTAGAAAAATTGTCTTTCCAAATTCTCATTGTTGAAGGGTCAAAAAGGCTTTATTTAAAACCAAGACTTCTTAATTGAGTACAAAGTTCAGAGACATCTTTACGAGTCTTAACAGTGTCTTTGGCAAAGTCTTGATGAATAAAAATCTTATTGCCATTGACCATTAGGCAAGGAATATCCTGTGCTGCTTTCCATATCAATACTAAATGATGGGGACGTTAAACCTTAAAATCATTTGCCTTGGTTTAGTATGGCGAGGATCATGATGGGACGGAATTCTATGTGCTTTATGAATCTCAAATTTCTCCGGGAATTTTATATTTAAGAGACCAGGTAATACATTCTGCAAATATAATCTGCCATTGAAACCTTCGACATCTTCTGGCAAATTAAAAATACGCAAATTATATTGCCTATTACGATTTTCCATATCCAGAAGGAGAGCAGACATAGGAGAGATTTTTGCAACAAGTGTTGTAAGGCATACATTTTTACTATGTTGTCTTGAATTTTAATTGAATTGTCTAAAACTTTCATTGACATGCTAGCCATATCTTTGCGCAGGTTTTTAATTCCAGATGCTATAGAGTCAGTGTTATCATGAAGTGCTTGAAGTTCTTGAAGAATTAAATTTAGGAAGGTTCACTGGATTCCACCACTTTAGATTTTATAGGAGGAGGAGAAATGTGTTGCTTCTTTTTATTATGAGGAGCTTGCGCAATTTTATTATCCATTTTCTTATTGTGAAAGACAATGGTGGAGAAATAAGTAGACTGAATAAAAAGGAGCCAATTGTAGAAAAAATGCTTCAAAAGAAAGGCTGGTGCAGCAGCTAAAACAGGTAGTGGAAGTGGCTTGACCAAAGCCAGGTAATCACTCCGCCCCCCTGACAATAAATCTGGGTTGTACCTGAAGCCGAGCATGGAGAGACAGCAGGAAGGAGAAAATACCACCTCTGATGTCCAGAAGACCGTGAAAAACAGCCACAGCAGCAGGTGAGGTCTCAAAACGCAGTAACAATCATTTCCAGTACATTTTTGACTGGAAGTCAAAAACGGGCGATTCCGGCGCGGAGCTCACCGGGTGGCGACCATTTTGAATCGCGCGCTCGCGTGTGTCCTGATTATAACTTTTAACCTCATGGACGGAGTTGCATAAAACATGCCAATCTACTAACTCAGTTAGGTAAGTTTTTTGCATGTCAAGTTTCATGTATATCATTCACAGGAACAAAAGTTAAATGAGGGGGGTGTTGAAGAAGAGCATTATTTTCCATAGAAAACTTTTACAAACAACAGAGGAGAACCCACGGGCCAGATTTACATCAAACTTTGAACGAAAATATAACTTTATACAGAAAATGTTTTTTTCTTATTTGGTGACATTTAGTTCAGTACTTTTTGAGATATTTGTGTTAAAAAAAAGTGCAGGCAGGATTTAAAGAGTTAACACTACCTTATTTTGTCAGTAGAAAATCAATTTTTGAATTTTGCATACACTTGGTACTTCAGATTACTACTGGTATGTTTGAACTTGTGCATATCCATAATGGAAGAACAGTTAAAAAAGGGACATGGGGCAAAAGAAATGTTCATTTGCTAGTAGGTTTCCACTGTTTAATCGTGCTACACAACATTTGGCAGAATCTAAAAGGGATTAGTTTATGTTAAGTAGTTGGTGCCAATCCACACAGGTGGGTGGGGCATAAATATGGGGGGGGGGACAAGGTGGTAAATAAATATTTAATTTGCTTATAACTTTGTCATTGTTTGATCAATCTGTGTCAAGTCTGGCAAGTAGTTAGCAAGTGATATCCAGTGCAGGTATATTAGGTTTTGGGAAGATCCACTATGAGGGGCATTGTTGAAAGGGGCAGTGAAAATGTTTTTATTTACTAATAACATTGGCACAGTTTGAGGAATCTTCGTGAAACCTGGTACGGACTTAGCACGTTTAATATTCCCTTAGTATTTTTAAGTTCATGCAGATCAACCTCATCGGGGGACCTACACTTAAAAGGCGGTTATTCATTTGCTAATAACAAGGGCACCTTGTGATTAATATGCACAATATAAGGCAGAAGCTTGTTTTTTTGTTTGGTATGTCTGGTTTAATGACAACTGTTTGATGGACTGGCATCAAATATCGCAGGCAGTCAGCAAGTGAAACCCAGTGTAAGCATTTCAGCTTTTGTGCAGATCCAAGGTGGGGAGGGAGGAGCTAAAGAGGGGGTTAAAACGTTTTTGATTTACAACTATCTTTTGCCTTGTCTGATGGATCTGCATGAAATTTGGCAGACGCAGCATGTTTTTCTTAATTTCATGCAGGCATACCAAAGGGTGGATTTGAAAGGGTGAGTGAAAGAAGTTTTTATCTGCTAATACTTTTGGCACTGTTTTATAATTCCTTTCAGTCAATCAATAAAACTTTATTTTGTTTTATATTATTTGAAAACTATAAAAGTGCAGCTCTTTAAAAACATGGACAACATATTGCCAAACACAACAAGGTAATGTATATCTGTACTCAATTTAACTCCTTCGCCGCGGGCCTAATTCCCCCGCAGCGCTGGGGGGGAAGGGGGCCGCGGGCAGTGCCACGGTGCTAGTGACGAGCATGGCTCGTCACACTGCACGGTGGCGCTGTGCTCATGACGAGCTGAGCTCGTCATGACCACGCCAGTTTCCTTAGAATGTTCAGCACAGCAGTGGAATTATCCCCGCGTGTGAGCGTTGTGGCGATCATGACTAGCTCAGCTCGGAGTCGTCATGAGCACAGCGCCACCATGCGTCATGACGAGCTCAGCTCGTCATGAGCATGGAAGGTGCTAAAGAGAAGATTAAAAATAAACATCTCTATTTTAAAATTACAAAACCTCAAGATCGCCTAACGGGTGGGCACTCCATCATATCATATATGAATAGTCGCTCGCATTACCAAATCATTTCCTAATACATAACATGTGATGGA
Source organism: Lissotriton helveticus (assembly GCF_964261635.1). NCBI lineage: Eukaryota > Metazoa > Chordata > Amphibia > Caudata > Salamandridae > Lissotriton > Lissotriton helveticus. The sequence continues at coordinate 924,010,255 of NC_136071.1, read as the reverse complement.
TAGGAGTAACTAGTGTAAAACAAACCTTAGCTGATTTTAACAATGCAAAAAGGTGAGTTCAGGAAAACTTTTCCAAGTCGATGGTTCCCTAATAATGGTTTAATAGGAATGGATCTGGGTAGGTCATAAAAAATGACAAAAAAAGACAACGTGCTTTGGATTGAGGAACTGTCACATGGACAACAGCCATGATTTTGGACCAGTCATTACAACTGGGGAATGCTATTCTACTTAAAATTCGGCAGACATTTTGGAGATTTATATTACTGTTAATTATCTCAAGTTTTAAGCAGATCTGTTGGTACTGGGAAAGAGGGAAATTAGAATTTCATTCAGTTATAACTTTTGAGCTGTTCAATTAAATTTCAAGAAATTTGGCAACTAGCAATCAACCCTGCTGCACTGAGCTGAAGATGGCTGGGCTCAGGATCTGGCCGAAGGCTTTGCAAACAGCAGAATGGGTACATGGCAGGTCGTGTACAGTGTGAGGGGTTGGGCAGCAATGGTGGGCTGGGGCAGGGCCTGCCCCAACGGCCAACCCCAGAGTGCTCAGCCAAAGGCTATGTGCAGTGTCCAGGCCATGCACAGTAGAAGGTAAACATAAAAAATGTATTAACAATATATTAATTAAAATAAAAACAAAATGGAGTTAACACAATGAAATGGCATAACTTGCAACCCCTGCCATGTTCAAAAATTTATTTGGCAAAGGTACAGAAACAAACAAAAGAGTGATCATGAGAACATGGCAAGTTAAGTCATGTATGTTGTGCATTGCTAACAATAAGTGCAGAATTTCAGTCTGTGACCAGTTTGAGACAGAACCATCACAGACTTTTACCTATAATTTTGAAGAAAAAAACCAGTCAAAAACGAAATTATAGGTCTGCCTCGAACAGACAAAATGACTGGCATTCGTCAGTTACTAATGAACAGAACACAGACCATAACTCATGCTACCTACCATGTTGTTCTCATTAAGACTCTTCATTCTGTGCCATTGGCAAATTGGCATTTTGAGTATGGTTTAGTGGCATAAATTATGGTGTGTATGCACTAATAACCATAACTTGAGAAGTTTGGTTTGAAACCGGTGGCCAGTCCCCACTGCACATGGCCTATACCAGTGGTCATGGGGTTGGCAACCGAGTAGCCAACCTCTGCTGTGCAGAACAGTTGGTCACTAGAGTCCAGTCTATGTTTTGACCTTTATTATTTCAATATTTTTGGCATTTGCAGATCCTAGTTGGGAACTGCAAACTTAGAGCAAGCATCTCTGTCTCACATCACTGTATTGGAAGTTCACCATTTTAAATCCCTATCTGAGAACCACAATATGCAATGTGTGGCACAGAAAGGTTTGACCTGGGTTTGTGATACCCAGGTATTAAACTTGTTCTGGATTCTCTAATTATATTGGATCCACAACATGTGGAGTTAGGCTGCCATTTTAGGTATAAGGGGTTTAGTGGACGCCAAAAATGATCCACTACTTACCTGTTTTTTTTAGTACTCCATGGGGTGGCCCTTTGAGGGTCCCTCCACTATCGCCTGGGAAGAAGTCTCTACCCTGCTCTCATATATGTGCTTTTACTTTTTTATCCATTAAATGGGTACAGTGCCCTGCTATCTGAGATGGAAGCCAGCAGAGAAATGTTTCTCTCATGACAACCAATCTCTTGTATGATAGAGGCACGCATGGCAAAATCATGTGTCGCTCTACCACGCAGCTCGAACCATGAATACGTTTTAACCATGCATTCCTTTACGATGCATGCCTTTACCATGCAATTTCATGGTAAAGCCATGAATGGTAAAGGGGTATGCGTGGCTAAGTTCTCCACTACTCTGACACTTCTCCCCCCACCATAAGCTACATACCCCCTACCTGCCCCCCGTCCTGAGGCCCAAAACCTTCCCTCGACCCTATCCCACGCCTGTGCTGTCTCTAAAACTGGCCCAACCCCTTCCACTGCCCTTAGGCCTAAAATCCTAACCCCGCATTTAAAAACTTCCCGACCCTCCCCCTTAGCCCTAAAATATACCCCAGCCTCCCCTAAGCCCTAAACACTACCCTGACTACCCATTCCCTCCCCCTAGACCTAAAACCCTGCCCCTTTACAAACACTACCCTGACCCCCACCATGCGCTGTCCCTAAAACTACCGCGGCCCACACTGACTGCCCTGAGGCCTGAATCCCTAACTCTTACTTTCAAAAAATCCCCAGACCCTCCCCCCTTAGCTCACATGCCACTAAGCCTTAAAAACTACCCTGACTACCCATTCCCCTCCCTCTGCCCGGAGGCCTAAAATCCTGGCCCGATACATACACTACCCTGACCCCCCACACCCTCTCTGGCACTAAAACTACCCCAACACCCCACTGCCCTTCAGCCTAACACCCTAACCCTAATAAAAAAAACTACAGATCCCGAGCCCTAAAACCTACCACGTCCCCAGCCCTGAAAACTACCCGACCCCCCAGCCCTGAAACCTTCTTCAGCCCTGAAAACTACCCTCAACCCTGAAAAACGACCCCCTAAAAAAACCCGGTCCCAGCCCCACTTACCTCATGCTTCATATGCTTCCTTGTGCACTGCCTTATCCACACATAGGCCTGGTTAAGGCAAGCATGGTTGCTTTTGGTTAGCCGTAACAAGCGTGGCTGAGGCCGCAGTGTTCCGACTGTTTCCCCAGCCAATCAAATCAATTAGATCTGTGGTACCAACTTTGGAACCACAAATCTGAAAGGGATGACCGAAGAAAAGGCTCCATCGTCCAGTTAGATTCCTTTGATTTTTTTAATTTCTGGACTCACTGAGGAACAGTAAATCCCTAATGGCACAGCTAGACAAAACGGTTAACCCTTTGAACCCAGCTAGGCAACTTTTGTAAATGCTTAGATCTCAAAAACTACAAATAGATTTATATTGAATTGAATTAGATACTTATATAGCGCAAAACTGCCACCCTACGGGTATCCTGGCGCTTGGATTGTCGGTAGACACCACAAAGTAGAGTCAATTGTCAATGAGACGATATAAAGATTACCTTTTGGAAATAGCCAAGTTTTCAGGCTCTTCCTAAAGCATGTCAGAGAACTGGCCTGTCTAAGTTCCAGAGGTAACTCATTCCATACACGCGAGGCAGTCACACCAAAGGCTCTGCCCCCATCCGAGATCTCTTAAATCTGGTGGTTGTTATCAGATTTACATTTGAAGAGCGGAGCTGCCTCCCAGGATTATACCAGGTGAACATCTCCTGCAGGGGGACAGGACCCTGACCATCTGCTGCCCTGTATACAATGCACAGAGATTTAAAACAAACTCTCTCTTTGATGGGGAGCCAATGAAGATCTCTCAGAGCCAAAGTCGTAGAGGACCTGCGCTGTCTATTTAGCACCATCTTTGCTGCCGTAGACTGGACTCTCTGCAATCCCTGCACAATATATTGTGGTGCCCCCAGGTGCAGGGAATTGCAGTAATCCAGCCTACTGAGGATTACACTCCTCACTACATTAGAACGAGTGTCCTTTGGAAGGAGCGGAAGAACCTTCAGTAGCATACGCAGCAGGGTGAGGCAAACGCTGGCTGTTTTATTGGCTTGCGAGTCCATTTGGAGATTTCCATCCACCATAACTCCCAGATTACGCACCACTTTGGCCAGGATCAGGGGTTCATCCTCGGGGGTAAGTTTGAACTCCACCGATAGATGACGAGACATTCTAGTGGCAGGACATTACACCACCTCTGTTTTCTCCCCATTAAACTGTAGGGAATTTTTCCTAAGCCAACCAGCAGTCTGGCGCATACACTCCTGGAAGGTGTCCATACATACCGCTTGTTTCCCCTCCAGGAAGAACACCAGTTGGGTATCATCTGCATAGTTGACCAGGTCTAACTCATAAGATTTAATAATGGGGAATAGAGGGCGCAGGTAGATGTTGAAAAGAATTGGGCTAATCGCCGAGCCCTGTGGCACCCCATGATATACTGGGGACATGCCTGAGGTGAACAGTGTCAGAGACACGGCCTGTTGTCTTCCTGACAGGTACGATTTTAACCACTGCAGGGCCCGTCCTTTAACCCCTATACCTTTCAGTCTCTCCACTAACACGGTATGGCTCACCGTATCGAATGCGGCAGACATGTCCAATAACACTAGGACAGAGGAGTTCCCATTGTCAGCGTGGATACGTAGATTGTTCATTACAGTTGCCAAAGCAGTCTCGGTACCGTGTCCCGGGCGGAAGCCATATTGATCCCTGTCCAGCAGGGAATTATCTTCCAGGTAGCACGATAGATTTTTATTAACTACCTTCTCTAATATTTTAATAGGATATGGCAATAGGGAGATTGGTCTGAAGTTCGCTGGGTTAGTAGGGGCCAGGGATGGGGTTTTTTTTTAGCAAAGGAGTCACTACTGCTTGATTCCATACCTCCGGTACCTTTCCCTCTTCCAGCGACTGGCAACAGATCTTCCATAGCCAGGGAAAGGTTTCTTGACCAAACTTTTTCCAGATTTTGTTAGGAAGAGGATCTAACGGAGAGCCCGAGGATATGCTATGAGCCAACTGGTTAAAAGAATCCTCCGTGGGGGCATGGAAGTGATTCAACGAGGTATCTATTTGGGAATCTGCATCTGACGTCCAGGCTAAGTCATCTGGACCATCATGATGAAGTTGTCCAACAATTTTAGATATTTTTTCCTAAAAAAAATAGCAATCTCATCGCAGAGTTTCTGCGATGCCACCACCTTGTTACTCGTACAAGCAGGACTAGATAGGTCCCTAAAAATATTAAAAAGCGCTTTTGTACTATTTGGAGCTTGCAGGATGGTTTTAGCATAAAAGTCTGCGTTGGCCCTGACAATAGATTCCTTATACTGGGCCTGTACCGATTTCAAGGCTTGCTTATCTGAACCTAGATAGGCCCTTCTCCATTTCCTCTCGGCCTTTTTACATGCTGCCCGTTGCAGTTTTAAATCATCATTGTACCAGGGAGCAGAGATTTTTTTCCTGTTTTTGATACGTTTTACGGGAGCTATTGAATCCAGGGTACCTACTATATAATTACAGTAAGTCTGATAATGTTCACACACAGGGGCAGAGGGAGTAAAAAGGTTCTGATCCTGAAAGATCGGCAGTGTTCTATTTTTCACCAGCTTGGCCCATTCTCTTCCCTTTCGTTAGGTCGAAGACTGGTTATTACTGTCCTCTGCGCTAGGTGTCATAATACGAAAATGGATTAGAGAATGGTCAGTCCAGCTTCGAGGCAGAACATCGACCACCTCGATCTGGGCCTGGTTCGCAAAGAGGAGATCTAAAACATGTCCTCCTAGATGAGTCAGTTCTGAAACCATTTGCTGTAAATTAACGTTCTCACAAGTGTACCTTAGGTCTCTCACATGGTTATCTAGGGTGCCGTTATCCCATAAGTTAAAATCCCCTAGTATGATCATTCTCGAATGTGTTAGGCTCTAGTCAGTAATGGAGTTGAACAGGTCTTGATACTGGGTTTCTGCGCCGGGGGGTCTGTAACAGACCACTCCTGTGAGTAGCCTACCTTTTGCCTCTTGCAATGAGAAGCCCAACCGTTCAATCCCATTAACATCGTCCACTTGTAAAGGTAGAAATTACACTTTTCCTTAAAAATCACCCCAACCCCCCCTCCCGACAGTCCTTGGTTTATGAAAGATTTTATATCCATCTGGGCAGGCAAAGCCCATTTTTACCAACAATTCAGTACTAGTCCATGTTTCTGTTAAAAAGAGGATGTCCAAATCCATGTTTTCTAACATGTCAGACACCTCCTGATAGTGTTTCACCAGGGATCTGCAATTAATCAACCCACAGTTTAAAATACCTTTACAGTGACCCATGGCAGTAGGCGGTGGGCAAATCCCCCCTTCAACCTTCTTACATATAGCAAATAACTGTTCCCTGGAATATTTTATCCTGCCCTGATTTTGACTGCCACGGGCAACAAAATAATAATTTCTTAGTACAATTTAAAGTAACTACATACTTTTTTTCCATACACGGGGTGAAAAGATAAAGACGAATCAAAAAATGCCTTTTTAAGAAGGGAGTTATATGTAAAGAAGTCTCATTCAGAATGTGGCAGGAATGGTTGTCCTCCCTCAGAGGGGTGGACAACATCTCCCTACATTCCTCTCCCTGGCCCACTCCACATAGGACACTATGGAGGTCCCTCGATGCCTTTTCCTACACATTTGACCCGCCGTGATACCCAACTCACTGCATTCCACCACATAAACACCGTACCTAGAGTCCTCGAACTTTAAAGAAGTCCCCCACTTCTTCCCCCATCACCAAAGATCGTTTCTTATAGGAATGTTTCACGATTTCCTATAATGTATCCTAGATAATTTGCTATGTCCTCTATGGTACGCCTGTAATATATTTTTTATCATAGATTGAATGTAGACTGATATTCATAGCCCACCCATACCTCACTAATATAACTGCATTTCCTGCTGCAACACACTCTGATAATTTGCTTAATTTTTTTTCGTTTGCAGTTTGTCCTTTTTTATCATATTTCAGTATTATTGTTATGTATGTTAATACTGTGGTTTCATTTTATTGTTGTTCCTTTCTTGAAAAATCAATAAAAACTACTTACATTTAAAAAATGCCTTTTTAATGGACAGTGTCGCTGAATAATAACTACACAGTTGCGACCTCCACCATTTAATATTCAAATAAACATATTTCTGAACCGATTCTTGCAAAAATAACAAACATACCCAGCTCTACTGCACTCTAAACTCGTCATCATTCTCCTGTGCATGTTGTTTTTTCATGTGCGCATTATCTTCACATTCATCCATATTGTGTGTGCCATAATTGCCATATTTAAAGCCTCTCATAGTTCACTTATTCTGAAAAATATTGTTTTCCTTTTCAATCAGTGGCTATCTAGTGCCATCTTCAGAAATCACCTTAAATCTATTGTTTAAATGAAAGGTTTATTATTTGTCCTGGCAAGTGTGACTACAAAACAGGAATATAATGAACATATATGTTTTACGCATTAGGTTTACAATTTGTACATTAATGCAGAACTTGTGTGTATGTTTTGGAAAATATTAATGACATTTTACAAAATCTCACCATATCTAATAGCGGAAGGTCAATAAATCAGTTTCCTCAATTTGTGGGCTTGCCACATTATTTCTGTTATTGGCACTGATTTTAGAAAAAACAATTCTGCGAATCTATCTGCGTTTCATGCTAGAATGGGCATCCTTTGCTCCTGTACTGACATATAGAATAGCAGCAGTGCAAAGGGTATAAGGGTTGGGGCATATGAAAGGGTGTTGAATGGGCAGAAGCAGAACATGCAGTCTATGCAGCTGCCAACTGGCAGGCATGATTTGTGCATTGCATCAGCCACAGAGAGTATTGGGTAGTGGTCAATGAACGCAACAGAAGGGAGAGGAACACAGGGTAAGCAAGCGCTATAGCAACGCAAACCTCTTCAATCCCTTCACTATCCTTTTTCAATCCAAGTAAGAAACTCACATGTCCACCACTCACATGTCCACCGCCCAAATTAATTTTATATCTCCCCATTCTAATTCACTACTATTTCTTTCTGGGTTCCGGAGTAGCGTGCTACTTGCCAAAAAAGCGCTTCTACGCCTCATCAGGGGTAGTAAGCACTATATAAATTCAATTATATTTACAAGGGTCTGCAGACGCACCCCACTGAGCAATGTATTCATGAGATTCCCACCTGCCACCTGATCAGCAGACTGTACATCTGGAATGTACACAAGCATTCATAAACATTAATGTATGTCGATTTAGGAATAGACCTCAACCCGAATGCTGTGATTAACTCAATAAAAAAAAATAAAGATAAAAACCAGCCACACTACACAAATAAATGCAAGCAAGCTTCCGCTGATATCCCCAAATCATATCAAAATAGTAAGCAATGTATGGCGGGCTGCCGGGCTCTTCACCGGAGTGCAGACCACATTCGTGTGCTTATTCGGCACGCGCAGGGTCTGCTTACCTACAGGTAAACGTAAAGCAGGCATATTGTACTCTTCGCCCGCCCCTACGGGCAGATGAAATGACAGCACTGGGCCTGGTACAGCAAAGCTAACTGAGGCAGGCGAGGACGATGCTCATTAAACTTCATCATTCTGTCCACATTAATGATGCCTTTACTTAATAAACATTCCCCGAGCTCTCGCAAGGATATTAGGCCAGGTCTTTGGATATGTATCAGGCCCAGACGCTGTCACCGGCAGGCCTGCGAAGAACGTGGCGAATTCTCCAAGGAGAAGCGTGAACACCACTTCTACGTAATAAATGCAGAAGGAATCAATACCTGCAGCTTGCTACATTAGTTAAGCATTTAAGAAAATAGGTGATCCTTATAAATTAAACTACAAAGTGCTAAATGCTGCAGTTTCTAGCGGGAGTTGAGAAACTTGTAACCCGTTCAGCGCATACTAAGGTTTGCGAGAATGATTGATCATATGGTGAGACCGCCATCTTTTAAAGCTCCCTAAACCTGGCCGTGATAGATGGGAATGGTGACATCCTCACGAGTTGTATTAAAGGGGCCACAGCCTTACACTGGTCATTACATGCGCCAGGAAAAAATGTGCAGAAAAATACATTGTAATATCTAATGTCATTGCCAGACAATTATACATAAATATAACACATGGGAGCCTTCAATCCCTGAATAAAAGCCAGTCTCTAATTTATTTATTTCAGTCGAGATGTCACCTGTCACTTATAATAAAGAAATGACGTTGATTCTCAAGGGTAATAAGTAATTACAGCCGAATTGTGGCTTCACAATGCTTGCTACCAGAGCTAGTGGTCAGGGGGAACGACAGGTCACAGAGCATCACTACAGCTGCACTTTAAAGGAGGAAAACGTGAATTTACGTTTCCTTATTCCGATATCTTTTTCTAAAAAGAAATAGTGATCAGCAGAAAAGAGATATTAATTGCAACATCATTTTTTTCACCGTACAAGTCATTACAAAAAGGATAGAATGCCTGCATGTTTCTATAAATTCTGAGCTACAGCATTTTCTTAATCTGATTCACATAAAACTGATTTTTATGACAGTAATAGGTGGTTTCTGGTGTACTTAATTTTGCACTACAGAGTCTACTTTTATGTTTCATGTCTGATAATTTCCACTCTTTCATATGAAAGAGCAAGACAGCAAAGATATAAGAAGTTTGCAATAAGGGCAATATTGTTATCGTGTATTTTAAAGGAATAAAATACCCTCTACTGTATGTTTAAAGGGTATTGCATGTCACCTAAGAGTTACACAATCTTAAAGGAACTGAGCCTGCAGCATGTTTCCCCTTAACTGGTCCTGGAACTGGTTGGAGACTTGCAATAACCTTATAACATACAGCACAGGCACTTTATTCCATACACCATTTAAATATCACATGAAGTTCTTGACCAGCAGTCTTAATACTAAACAATAAGTGCTGGGCATAAAGAATAAAGGCGAGTGTTACTGCCTCATACAAACATGCACAAATAATGCGCTCTTATCAGATGCCATAGCTCAATTAGGTTGTCAATAACAGTGAAGTACTACCATCGACATACCATGGCACTGCGTAGACAGACATACAGCAGAGACTTCTGAATATATTCTGTCCTACTTATCCATTTGATATACACCAATTATCTCAAACTGTCCCTGTACACTACTTACATAAGGCTTATAGGCATTGTCATCTATTAGCTGTTTGTGGTCTCAGAATGCACATATCCCCATTGTAAACTTCTAGTTTCACAATAGTTAAACCACTTCGACCCCGGTGACAATTGTGACACAGGAGTGCCTTTAAATCCAAGTCAACCTGTCTGATAATGCGAAGAGTTAACAAGATCTCAAGAGTCTAGAATGCAGGTCAACAGTGGAAGTAGGAGAAATGTATATTGGAACATAAGACACATTAGAAAGTATTCAGGAAAGGAAATGTCAGCAATCGTGTCACGCTGCAGCATTGGAGAAGGCGGGGAGAGATACCGGAGAGGGAATAGGGCCAACACCTCCAGGCATTTACTAGGAAACTTGAATATAGCAGCAGTCTATTCATAGAGTTCGCCATATATTACTTTAGCCCAAGATTAAAAGTGATACTAACTTTGCAACAAGCACCCTATGCTAGCTACACAACTATGTACCTTGCCAATGTATGCATATCTTCAAAGTACGCAGACGTAGATTTTAGAATAATAACTCTATATACTAAACTATGTATACCTACATTTGCAATAGAGTGGTGATCGGTATCCTGAGTCACAACTGTCACAATATCAAATATAATAACCCTTGCATTATTACCCAAAGCATTGCTACTTTTTAACGCACAATGTAAGCAAAACATCAGCATTCTACAAGTCCTTGAACAACCTACAAAATTAGCTCCTTTAGCCTCAGTATATGCTACTCGGGTAGAACATATCAGAGTACAGTAATTTAAAATAATTATTTGCAATGCTCACCAAAAACCTGATGTAAATTTCAGAAATCGAGTCACAATTTGTAATAGATTCCGTTTTTGGCACATGTGACTTTTGAAGCCAACGAACTGAAATAGACAAAATGTCATTTGGCCGAAGTTAGCTCTTGGAACTGGCTTTTTAGGTCGAGGACCGAAGGCTGTGCTTGCGCAGTCTCCGGGAGGAGATTTAATGATTTGGAGTATGGGGGCTTGAACCCACCTCTCTCCTCCTCTCTCCTCCATTGGCTGGCTTCCTAAACGGAGGCCAGCCATTGGAGGAGACAGGCGTCACTCCAATAAAGCCCCGTCTCTTTCGGATTCGGGGGCGTGTTTTTTTGCGTTCTTTCGACTGTGACGTCACCTGTCACTCAGAACGCCAAAACACGCCTGAATCCGAAATTGTTCGGATGTTTGCGGCCGCCATTTTTTTTTGTGCCGTTTGCCGTTTTTCTTGTTATAATTACTCTCATTACAGGAGAATAATTGCTTTGCTCCCGTTAGATAAAGTGTTACGCAAAATGTATTGAAATGTCACACAGGCACAATGCAAAGACTTGAATGTCACACGTAAATGGTTGCTATATAAGCATATACCTTAACCACAAAATACAAAGGCACCCTTAAATGTCGTCCCATGCCGCAGGCTCCAAAATCCGTAATTTATTTTATTTATTTATTTATTTATTTAGAGTTTTGTATAACGCGAACAAGACCCGTGGGTATCAGAGCGCTTAACATCGAGGAAGGTTACACATTTACAGTACAGTATCGATATACAACAGATAAATATGAGATAACACAGACTATGGCTATAGAGAGTGTCTAACTATATATATTCCAAACACATGTGCAATTAGCAAAAAGAGGTGATAGAGGCCTAGCTTGTATCACGATCCTTATAAATCGATAAGTTGAGGTAGAGGTTATATAGTTTATATAGTTTGGCGGATACAGCCGAGGCTTGTGTGTGGCGTCAGTCTCCTGTCAGAGATAGTATTCATGAGGAGGCCACCCTTCAGTTGATGTAAAAGTTCATACCAGCGATCCGTCGGCTTCCCTATGCAAGGTATTTACTCATCATTAGGCTTTTCATTTCACGTTTGAATTGTACAATATTTTGAATCTTCCTAATGCTAGGGGGGAGTGAATTCCAGACTCTGGGGGCAGCTCCAGAGAATGCTCGGTCATAAGTCCTTTTCTTTCGGAAGAAGGCTGGTCTCAACAGCAGCTCCTTGGAGCTTCTCCCTGGTCTGTTTCCTCCCGATAGCTTAATTTTCTTGGCTAGATATCCTGGCGTGTTATAGTGCACCGCTTTGTGAGTAATACATGCTATCTTCATTTGAACTCTTGCCTCATAAGGTAGCCAGTTTAGTGCTTTCAGGTGGGGAGATATATGATCAAATTTCCTAGATCCAGTGATGAGTCTTGCCGCAGCGTTGAAACAGGCTTTTAGTGGTGCTGTGGAAGTTTTAGGTAGGCCAGTTAAGGTAGAGCAACCATATTCGATCCTGGATATCACTAGGGATTGTATAGCCAATTTTAGATCTGCCTCTGAGATGAAAGGTTTTAGTTTTCTTAGGTAGCTCAGATGGAAGCAGGCACTTTTCGCCATTGAATTAATGTGGGCTTTCATGTCGAGTTTCTCATCTAATGTGATTCCTAGTGATTTGGCTGAGTTGACTAGGGTAGGTGTGCAGTTTAGCGCAGTCACCAATTTGGTCCATTCCTTTATTTCAGGGTGGCTCCTTGGAGGTGAAATTAGCAAGAATTCGGTTTTCTGGGCATTTAATTTCAGATGATTCAAAGTTAACCATTGCAAAGCCATCCTTAGTGTCTCATTGATTAGATCTATGTCATCAAGGGAGGCGATCTTTAAGTATATTTGCGTGTCGTCTGCATACATGTGGTAGGATATCTTTGATTTCCGAAGAATGTCTGTGAGGGGTTCGACATACAGGTTGAATAGATCTGGGGATAGTGTTGAGCCTTGCGGGACCCCAATTGCATTAGGACAGGGGGGTGAGATTGCTTGGTTAACCAGGAATCGTTGAGATCTGTTTCTTAGGAAAGAGTTGAACCATCTCAGGACGTTTCCGGATAATCCCATCCTGTCATGTAGCCTGATCAGTAGTGCCTCGTGATTTACCGTGTTGAACGCAGATGACAGGTCTAGGAGAATCAATAGGCATGCTTGATTTTGGTCTAGGGCTTGTAGCGCGTCATCAACAATATGCAGGATCGCTGTTTCTGTGCTGTGCCCTGTTCTGAATCCCGATTGGCATTCGTCTAGTAGGGAGAACTTGGTTATGTGTTGCTTCAATTGGCTCTGCACGCATTTCTCAATTAGTTTGGCCAGTAAAGGGATGTTAGTTACTGGTCTATAGTTATTCGGATCTGATGCATTCGCTGTCGGTTTTTTGATTATTGGAACTACTTGTCCTGTTTTTAGGCAATCAGGGAGGATCCCTTGTGTAAGTGAAGAGACTCTCAACACGGGGTAAACTAACTTATTGTAAACTCATAACGGCACGTGAAGTGAGTGTGCTGATTGCAGGGGCACTGCGGCAGTAGACAAATCGGTTGAATTCCTCCCTCGCATAACTTTTGATTTCTAACATATTGCATGCCAACACTGGGAAAGTAGAAAATGGAGATAAAAAAATAATATGGTTTATTTTGCCCATTGACGTGCATTGAAGTGAAGCGCAAGCTGTCGTAAGAAGTTTTCTAAAGCCCAGAAATTGCACACTTCCCTTCTCTGACTCCACGATTGGTTCTGTTGTTCAGTACACGTCACTTCCCTACTCCCTCGTGATTCGTTGACCTATCGCGTTGCTGTCTGCCCGTCGCCCTTTAGTGACGTGTGAAAAACGCGCAGTTACTGTGTGCGTGTGTCGCTTCTTTATCGTTTTTTGTCTCCCGTATTACTTCCTTGTGAGACAGCGTAAAAGAAGAGATTGCATTGCACCGCAACAGGACAGACTAATCCACAAGCAGGTGGAGGTAAGCAAAGCCGGTTGGTTAGGCCACTTGATCAATAACCGTTCTCCTCTTAAGAAGTTACGCTGCTCTTTTTTCTGACAGTAACTGTGCGCCCTGTTGGTTTGAACGTTGAATTCTACGTATTCCAGTACCTGTTTCTTATCTTCAATAGTATACATATTCACTTTAAAGAGATTTACAAACACGTACAGTCTCTGTACTCCCCATGTGAACACCCTGTTGCCCCGGAACCCTCGGTCACCCCTTTGTAAGCTAACACCACGGTAGTGTCCATCTGGGTCGACCAGAGCCAGTTAATCTGAATTAGCATTTAATACGTTCTCCAAAAGCTGTTTGTGCTGTTTTTCTTGTCTTGCCTCTAATGTGGTCAGGAGATGTTGGTAGTATGACCATGAGCGTGCATCGTAGATTCACGGGGTGGAGGAGGGAGCGGGCACACTGTTAAAGAACAGGGCAGTCGTCACACAACTGCAATGAATGGAAGACAGGGGACATTTGGTCAGTGGTTTCTCGGGCTTCTGCTGCACTGAGTGCATAATCCGGTATAAGAATAGAATCTACAGCATGTGTTCGCGTGATGTTGTGTGTTGACGGGACAGACGGTTTCCCCCTGCCACCAGTGATGTGACGTGGCATCGCAATGTGAAGCAGGTAATCTCACCCCACATCAGCCATGCGAAGCCTTGGGTGTCCCCCCCCCACAACCCCCCTACACAATATAATGCAAGGTATGTGCACACGTGGACTAGTATTCACAAAGTACACTGTAAACGTCCTCCCATAGAATTACCTCGCCTTTGTAACTAGTTAATGCTTAGTTTTCATTCTGGAAACAGTTCCGGAGTACTCCTGAAAAGCTGCCGCAGCCGCCAGGAGCGCTCCCAATCATAACCCTTTCGACGTGCACTAATGTACCTTGTAAATATGTATTGACACACATGCACTCAGCAAAACTGCGTTTCTGCCCGCTAACCTATGTATGCGTTTGTCCACACCTCCACCAATCTCGGCTGTCTTACCTCCCCATTATCACCCTGGGTCAGCATTTACTCCTGCCCTGTGCACCATTACATCTCTGCCGCGGCCAGGGTGGAAATGGGCCGGTGTAATGCTCATGAACACTATATTCATGCACCAGCCTTCCATAGCATCTCTACCGAAGAAAGCATATTTACTACATATCGTTACACATTACTGGTGGAATCGTGCATGTGTGTAAATCAATGCAGGAGTGGATTCATATTTGTGGATTCAAACCATGAATTTACTCTGTTCAGAAGTAGAACAATGCCGCGCACCGGGATCGTGACTCGGCACCAGTGTGTGCGTGAGGGTGCAGCAGTACGTGTGTGTGTGTGGGGGGAGGGGTGAGGCAGGCTCTCACCTCTCTCGGGCCTCCCACGCGAGGCTGAGGCTGCCACCATCACCACCCTCTGTCCAACACACCCCCTTTAATTCCAAGAGCCCCCTGCCGTGGATAGAGGTACGTGTCCATTTCTTTCTCCAAGTTTCGGGGGCCCTTCTTGGAATGTTCTCTCTGCCAGGTTGGCACCTCATATGTCGGAGACAGACCCCGCATCGGAGGCACTGCTAAACTAAAGGTCTCCGTGGCCGTATTAGGAGGAAGGTCAATGCCACCGACAGCTCGGGGGCATTAATGCGGGTTAATAGTGCCCGAAACTTGTCTCTCACTTTCTAACCGTCCCCCCCGCCCCTCCCCAGATCAAGAATTCCCTCACCCAAAGGTGGGTGTCCCTCTCTCCCCCTCGCCCAAAGGTGGGTGTCCCTCTCCACCCATCGCCTAAAGGTGGGTATCTCTGTCCACCCCTCGTTCAAAGCCTGGTGTTCGTCTCTCCCCTTCACCCAAAGGTGGGTGTCTCTCTCTCTCTCCCCCTCACCCAAAGGTGGACACAATCACGCCAACTCTGTCACCACTTCCACTGTCCTCTGCCTGAAGAGAGAATTTTCTGTGCTTATGTCCTACATTTGTAATTAAGGACTTGGCATCAAGACGGCAATCCTACTTAATATTCTAATGAATGCATCAGTATCTTTTGTGCATTTCGAGGAGAGTGGGATTTTTATAGCATGCTTTAAAGCAGTACATTATCTAAATGCAACACTTTACTTTAGAATCTGCCAATGAACTGTATAAACAGCTACCCACATTGCAAAATGAATCCATTATGATGTTTACAAAGCTCTTCTATTTAGTTTTGCACGGTACACGGATAACCCAATGATGATACAAATGCAAAGATCTCTTAATGTGGTCCTCTTCCAGCAAAAGGTATAACAGTCCTATTGCTGAAACATCCATGTTTCTTTTTCTGTACACTTAATTCTGATTTACCTCATACATGAATATCCTGAAATTCATGTTTTGCAACATTGTTATTTATTTGAAGTACCTCTCTTCTGTATTGCATGAATTAAATACATATTTTATCAATAGTTAAAAGTCAATATATAAACAAGATTAAAATAGGTATGTATATATAAAGGTTCACACTGTTAATCCATAACCAGTTTAATTGAATTGTACGTTTGAGTTAAAACAGGCCATGCGTTCTCTGAAAGGAGATATGTAGTCTTCCATTTCGAGATATTTATTTTAAAGTTTTTAGCCCTGGGCATGCATATGTTGGAGAGCAGTGGTGTAGCACTGGCCCCCGCAGCCCCCCCGTACGGGGGGAGGAGGTGAGCTGCAGGGGGCTGTCTGTGTGTGTGTGGGGGGCTCTGTGTGTGTGTGTGCGGGGGAGTTCTGTGTGTGTGTGGGGCTCTGTGTGCAGGGCTCTGTGTGTGTGGGGGGCTCTGTGTGTGTGTGGGGCTCTGTGTGTGTGTGGGGCTCTGTGTGTGTGTGGGGCTCTGTGTGTGTGTGGGGCTCTGTGTGTGTGGGGGGCTCTGTGTGTGTGGGGGGCTCTGTGTGTGTGGCTCTGTGTGTGGGGGGGGGCTCTGTGTGTGGGGGGGCTCTGTGTGTGGGGGGCTCTGTGTGTGGGGGGACTCTGTGTGTGGGGGGGGCTCTGCGTGGCTGTGTGGGTGTGTGTCTCTGTGGCTGTGTGTGTGTGGCTCTGTGTGGATACCTTTTTTTGTAGGTGGCTCTATGTGTGGGTGGCTGTCTGTGTGAGGGTGGCTCTGTGTAGGGGGCTCTATGTGAATGACTATGTGGGTGGCTCTGTGTGGGTGGGTCTGTATGTGTGTGTGGGTCGCTTTGTGTGTGTGGCTCTGTGTGGGTGTAAATGCAATAGGTCCTGCATTTGCGAGCGATTAAGCTATTGGCATTGTAAATGACAATGCCATTTATTTAACGATTAAGCTATTGGCAATGTAAATGGCAATGCCATTTATTTATGATTTAAAAAAATAATAATAATAATTCATGAGCAATGCCAATAGCTCTACCTTTAATAATGCAGAGACCATTGCATTGTAAATGCTTGTTGGTGTTTAGATTGTAGTCTTGGCTTTAGCTGGTATTTGTATTTACACACAGAATATCCCTTGGCGCTGTTTTTCAACGGAGGGAAATAGTCTTACGTCCAAACACACATCGCTGGTCACACGCCTAAGATCAGCCGCTGTCTCTAAACACCAGGCAGCCAAGGATATAACTGTACCTACCAAGACTTCTTCATTGTACCTTAGTTTAACAGGAAATGGCTCACACCAGTGGACATTACTCTTTTGGGGGTTATTTGACTGCCCTTCACCATCAAATAGGAAGCATTTGAAATCACCACAATGGCGCTTTGAAAGTAAATAATTTTAATTGTGTTCTCTTTTTTTCCCAACACACTATTGCTTACCATATGATGGGCACAGAACACGGTTCTGTGTTGGAGATCGAGGCCAGGTGAATCGTGTGCACTGGAACCAGTGCTAATACAATCCTCGACAAATGAGATGGGAAAGCCTTGAAAAATCAGAATCCTGTGTGGGCCTGTTGGGAGGAGTGAAGGCTTTCACAGCATCTGTCCAGGCAGATAGCTCACCAAAAATACATTATAGGTAAAATAATGTAGAGAATATACGACTACTTTAGTGGGAGGTTGTACCAATAGGAAAGCCCTATACAGTAGGAGAAAAAGTTCACAGATGCTTATCGATCAGTAGTGTGCTTCAAATAAGAGGGACAGTATGAAAGGAAATTACATTTTCTAATGTTGGGCGAAAATAGCACTGATGAGAAGGGCCATGTGCTTCTAGAAAACGTCCACAGTGCAGGTTAGTATCCTCAACCGAAAATCATGCAATGTTCAGGGGCCTTGACTTTCATTGTTTAAAGGGCCACGAAGGTCACTTTGAACTGAAGATGTAATGTTGCTGGTGGTTACAGCAAATCGCAGAACTTGAGTAAATGTATCACTGATTTACCTGCCGAATCACCTGTCACTATATGATACCGTTCTGTGTATGTGCATGAAAGGTCCATGATCACGTTTTCCTACCTGTAGCTCAAGCAGCAACTACTACAGTCACCAAGTTAGCCTGCTTAATTTGAGCTGGTGGCTGCAGGTGGGGCCCACTGGCACTCTTTTTTGGGGACCGGGATTTACGTTAATCATCAGACTTTGATTTCGAACAAGAGAGAGAAAAGAAGCAACGGGGAAAAGAAGGAGGAAGAGTAAGATATAAAATGCAGTGGCACAGTGAGAAATCAAGGATGAAAAGGAACATATGGCAATACAACATAGGGTGGGAATAGAATATTGGTGGATGAAAGAAACGTGAGGTTAAATGACCAAGGTTCTAGCAAACACAAAATAATCTATTTCATCTCGTTTATTGCCACACTTCCACAGTCCCCTCCCAGCTTCTTCCCTACAATTGAAATCTTAGGGGTCCACTTCAACAACAACATTCGTCTTCCATCATCTCAACAGCTACATTTGCCTACCACCTTTCTGTTTCACAGAATATGGCCTAGCCTATTCTTCGACAGAGGTACTGAGAACACCGAATATGTCTCTTTACAATGCGTGGTGTTACCATGCGGTATGTAACAAAGCGGTTGTTACAACAACCGCGTTGTTACCATGCATGTCTTTACATCGCAAGTCATTTCTACGACTTGCGCTTGATGGCACGCTGGATTTAGGAATAGTATAAATTAATATTCCTACTCCAGTTAGCGCAACAGCAGGGAATGTGTTGGATTTAAAATCCAACACATTCTCATGTGTTGTACGCCACCTAGCACAAGTCGTAGAAACGTGGTAACAGCGCAGTCGTCGTAATGACTACGTTGTTACCTACCTGCGTGGTAACACCCGCGTTGAAACCGCTGTTTCCCGAGAAAACTGTATGATATAAAGTCTCCTTATCCGGACTCAGCACTACTCATTTGATCCCCTCTAGGGATATACCAACTTTGTCAATTCCAATCGGTGACCCTTGCTTGCGATGACTATCTCTTTTGAAAGGCTATAGGACAGGCTATTGGCCTAAATTAGGACTTTGACCAAATGCCTCACTTTGGTCTTCAAATCAGCCCAATCTCATGAAGATCAACTTCTGCTACACTCCATACAGTCCCCTGCTCCCACAAGTGAAGCAACCAACAACGCCCAAGTGCCCCCAAGCCCACGGTTCTAGGTTATACATTCCAGCCCTCTCCTGTTTTAGCACTTCAGGGCTGAGTTTGTCCCAGAGGTCCCCACCTCTTCCCAAAATCGACGACCAGCTCACCTCCTCACTCAACAACTCCACCCCAACCATCGCGGAAAACGACGGCCCCAACACCGCAGCCCGAACCCTGAATAGATGGATCTCGGACAGCACCAACACCATAGCTCCCCTCAAGAAAAACAACAATACCCGTGCCAAGAAAGCCAGATGGTTTACCACCGAACTTCGAGAGTCCAGGCGCATATGCCGCCGCCTCGAAAAGGCCTGGAGAAACACCAAATCCACAGAAGCCCACAACAACTTCAGAGCCGCCACCAACGCCCACCATCAACTCATCAGAGAAACGAGGAAAAAAGCGATTGAAGACAGAATCTCCACCCACGCACACAACAGCAAGGAACTCTTCAGCATCATCAAGGAGTTCGCCCAACCCACCAGCGAGTCTACCGACATCCCTCCCTCACAAGACCTCTGCGACAAACTCAGCACCTTTTTCCACCACAAAATCAAGAGCATCTACGACAACTTCGACGAAGACAACCAACACACTGAACCCTCACCAACCACCGCCGACACCCGGAAACCAGCGATTGATGACTGGACAGCCCTCACCACCGAAGACACACTGAAGACAATGAAGTCAATCCACTCAGGGGCCCCCACGGACCCCTGCCCCCACCACATCTTCAACAGAGCCGCTGACACCATCGCACCCATGCTCCGCCACACCATCAACCGCTCCCTGGCGACCGCCTCGTTCCCCGACGACTGGAAACACGCTGAGGTCAACCCCCTCCTAAAGAAACCCTCAGCGGACCCCACCGACCTCAAAAACTACAGACCCATCTCCCTGCTCCCTTTCCCAGCGAAAGTCATCGAGAAAGCCATTAAAAGCCAAGTCGCCACATTCATTGAAGAACACAACATCCTCGACTCCTCCCAATCCGGCTTCAGAAAAAAACACATTACGGAAACCGCCCTCCTCGCCGCAACAGACGACATCCGCACCCTACTGGACAAAGGAGAAACAGTAGCCCTCATCCTCCTAGACCTATCAGCGGCGTTCGACAGTCTCCCACCGCACCCTAATACGCAGACTCTACGACGCAGGAATCCAGGACAAGGCCCTCGACTGGATCTGCTCCTTCCTCTCCGGCAGGACGCAACGGGTCAGACTCCCCCCTTTCCTCTCAGACCCCACACCTACCACCTGCGGAGTCCCCCAGGGCTCCTCCCTCAGCCCGACGCTCTTCAATGTCTACATGGCTCCACTTGCCTCCATCGTCAGAACCTACGGACTCAACATCGTGTCATACGCAGATGACACCCAGCTCATCCTCTCCCTATCCAACGAGCCCAACACCGCCAGACGCAACTTTAGAGAAGGCATGGAAGCCGTCGCTAAATGGATGAAAAACAGCTGCCTACAACTAAACACCAACAAAACAGAAGTACTCATCATGGGCCCAAACCCCGACGCCTGGAGCGACACCTGGTGGTCCACCGCCCTCGGAAACCCGCCAACCCCCACAGACCACGCACGCAACCTGGTAATCATCCTGGACTCCGAGCTCAAAATGGACCGCCAGATCAACTCTGTCTCATCTTCCTGCTTCCACACCCTCCGCCTCCTTTGTAAGACCTTCAAATGGATCCCCCTCGAACACCGAAAGACAGTCACTCACGCCCTGGTGACAAGCAGACTCGACTACGGCAACGCACTCAACGCCAGAATAAACACAAACCTCATCCGCAAGCTACAGAACATCCAGAACGCCGCCGCAAGACTGGTCCTCAATCTGCCAAAACACTGCCACATCTCCCAGCACCTGCGCACACTCCACTGGCTCCCCGTCGAGGCGAGAATCACCTTTAAGATGCTCACCCATGCACACAAGGCCCTCCACGGCACCGGACCAGCATACCTGAACAGCCGGCTCAAATTCCACGCACCCCAAAGGACCCTACGATCAGCCCAGCTCTCCTACGCCGTGGTCCCCCGCACCAGAAAGACCAGATCGGGAGGCCGCTCCTTCTCCTTCCTCACGGCCAAAGCATGGAACGCCCTACCGCTCCACCTCAGACAGACAACATCGCTCCCCATCTTCGCAAGAAACCTCAAAACCTGGCTCTTCGACAGACCCCCTCCTTGATGGAATGGAACCTGCATCCCCCACCCCTAGCGCCTTGAGACCCTTACGGGTGAGTAGTTGCACTTTAACAAACTCCTGATTGATTGATTGATCTTCCCTAGGAAAATAACATTCACAATCAAACTTCAACCCACCCTCTTCAAAGTTTAAGAGTAGTGACAATGTATGAACACCCCGGAAGGAGTTATTCTAAGAGGTCCCCGAACCGAATTCAATATTCTGTAAACTCTATGCCATATTATGTTTCAGATATATTTAGGAAAGTTCTATAAATACGTGCAATGGCATAAGGTATATGTCACGCTCTAGGCTTTTCTTTACATATGCTCTTATGGCATATATAGCATTACTGAGGTCTCATTTTACACTCCATTCAACATCTTGGTTTATGGCTCCTTGTGCTCATTTCAGGTTCTTACAAATGGCTTCTTTAACCTATGTACAGAATTTTGCAGTGAAGAGTTCAGCGCCCCATGAGAACAAAAAACACCACTTCTTTATAAGCGACGAAAACATATAAAGAAGCAAAGATAATAATGATGTTGCAATGTTTTTCACCGTTATCACTTTTATTTAAATTAGGACAAAATTTCCAGCATTTCTGACTTGGCGTCATGATCACAAGCAGGTAAAATACGCTGTTACAGTGTGTACTCTATTCAGAGGGGATTTACATTGTTTAAGAGTCAGTGCTCTTAATGGCAATATCTGCAGAGAAAGTGCCACGTACTGTAATGAACACAGATCATAACTTAAGCCCCAAGCAACCTCAATATTATTATTCATTATATTCGTCCATGCTTCTTTATATTGCAGGAGTACTAAGGGAATTAAGGTAAAGATGCTAACTAATTAGAGCTTCAAACCTCATCATTTTACTTAGGTGTAAATGACACATCAGCAGTATAAAACATCTAGCATCTGTTTAAAAATAGAGCAAGCGGAAGTAATTATGAAAGTAGCCTGTTATGGAGAAAACTGCGCTCATATCCTGGTTCCACGCTCTCCAAGCGGCAGTGGTGCTGCTTCAGACACACTCCGCTTAGGACTTCCCTTTGTTACACTCACAGATTGAGGGAAAGGATGAGGGGCACAGTCTGCAAGGCTCGCCACACACAAGGGAGCAGGCAAGGCTAGGGTGGAGGGGAGGAGCAAAAAGAAAGCGTTCTCTGACGGCCATATTCAAACCGCAGTTTGGCTGAGGGCATGTAGGGTAGGATGGGGTTTCTTGATCAGGGAACCCAGAAGGATTGGGGCAGTGATGTGAAGACGGTGGTGAAGATGAATGTTTCGGAGTAAGTCAGGGGCTTTTCTGTTGGAATATTTTCTCTCTCTGGTACTTCAGCTTGGTTAACCTCGGAGACGATGGCCCACATGGGAGGGCTTATTTGCTAAGTAGGGGGGGGGGGGAGGGGTGTAGTCTGGAAGTTTTTCACGAACAATCCTAAATCTGCAGGAACAAAAGATGAGGATGGAAGAGAGTGCAGGAGAAAGCAAAGGGAAGGGGGAATGTTGAGGAGGGAAGCATGAGATTACAGGCGCATGTCATGGAGGAGTGGGTGGGGATGATTAGCCTGAAAACTGAACCAGCACAGGGACATTAGGAAGGATGTGAGACCTGTGAGGGAGACCTCGCATTGAGCGTACATTTACTTAGGTTCTCCTTCAATGGTACCAGGTCATTGTTTAGGAATGTCCTGACTTAGAGCAAAGTCTAGTCAGTCTAGGCCGCTTTTGGAGTCATCATGTTTGCGTTTTTATATAAACTATTTCACAAAAGCCTTCCTGTGGAGTCTTGGTCCTTGTACATATGTATGTTTTTGTATTTTTTAAATTTTTTTACCGAGTTTTATATAGTGCGAACTAGACCCGAATCGGGTATCACAGCGCTTTACATAGCACCAGTTGTTTACACATAAAGCTTGCTGGCTACAAACAAACTGTTATTGAGAGGAAGCCCCATTGGGGATACATAGCTAAAGAGGGCGGAGGTAAAGCGAGTGGAAGGGGTGGGACATCAGTCTTTCTGACCTTGATCTTTTTCATTGTCACAGATTGATGATTCTGTATGTTTCTCCAGCACCTCACTCAATACGAGTCAATATAGCAGCAGGGTTCATAGATGGACTACTACCAAAAAAGTGCTGGTGGACTGAATGAGAAAATACTGCAAAATATGTGCTGATGGACTGAATGAGAAAATAATGCAAAAATGTGCTGTGGATGAATGAGAAAATACTGCAAAAATGTTCTGGTGGACTGGATGAGAAAATACTGCAAAAATGTGCTAATGGACTGAATGAGAAAATACTGCAAATAATGTGCTGATGGACTGAATGAGAAAATACTGCTCAAAATGTGCTGGTGGATGAATTTGAAAATACTGCAAAAAATGTGCTGGTGGACAGAATGAGTAAATGTTAAAATAAAATGTGCTGGTGTACTGAATGAAAAAATAATGCAAAAAATGTGTTGATGGACTGAATGAGAAAATACTGCACAAAATGAGCTTGTGGACTGAATGAAAAAATACTGCAAAAAATGTGCTGGTGTACTGAATGAGAAATATGTTTTATGCTGGGAGAAGAATAGGAAGCAAGTGAGTGATAGTAACACTCTGGCAACTTAGAATGAGGAGGACGAACGGAACACGACATGATTTAGAACAATAAAACAAAAAAGGTCTTAGCTTACAGTTCCACCCTTTTTAACTCCCAGGATCACTAACATAATTAATAAAACTATCTCCACATTTAGTAGCAACATTATTTAATGTTTTTATATAACTTGCTTTTAAAACGTATATACACCTGTAGGTAATAGGGCGCTTTACATGGAAATTTTAAATTACATTTCAAAGTGAAACAATAGGTAAACAGGGACTCGGTGAGACTGTATAGTGATAGTTAGCAAGAAAAATAATATGGGAGATAATTGTTTGAAAAATGTGTACGGATTTGCGTTTGCCTGCAGGGCTAGCAAAGGGTAAATAATGATTTTGCAAGAGTCACCTTGTGAAATATCTGACAAATTCAGGAATAAGTTCTAGAGATGGGTTTTAAATGCTGCCTGAAATCAACAAGAGCGAGCTCAATTGTAATGGTTAGAGCAAAGGAGTTCTAGGCAGCAGTCATGGTTTCTCCGAAGGCTAGTTTCTGGCTGAGAATTGTACCAAATCTTTAAGCCCAACTTTAAAAGTTCTCACTTCAGATGCCACATTGTCCCCCAGAAATAGGTTGCAGTTTGACGAGATAAGGAGGGTTATTATGGTGAGTTGTTCTACAAACAAGACAAAAAAGATTATTACACTGAAGTATCCTTTAGCCACAAAGCGGTGCACGTTGTCTACAATTCAAATTGATGGTCAGTTAATAGGTGTCCATTGGTGACAAAGTAATTCAGTTGATCAGGAAAACATTTTCCAATGGCTTTCCCTAACCTAAATAAATCAGAAGTGGGCAGAAATTGGAATGAGTTTTGGGATTTAGATTAGGCTTTTTAAGATTAAGGTTTTTTTTTAGGGGGGATAGCTGGGTTATCAGAAACCCCGCTATCGGAGCTTCCCCTTCTGGTTTCTGTATCTTCTGTCTCAGGGCCGGTACACTCTGTTGAGTAACTGTGTGCTTAACAAAAACCTTTTAACATAACGTAACATCTGACTAGTCTTTAAATAATCTGGGAAAGCGTAGTGGAGGTTGAAGCACTCACTGTGGATGCAAGTTGTGGACATTATCTTTAATGATGTTGCCTGATAGGTGATTGTAGTTTTTAACGGGTAAGAATGCTTCCCATTTGTTTGGGAGGTCAGTTCAACTGCTGGGGTGCATGATTTTATTTTATTTATAATTTTGGATACTTTGTCAGAAAAGACGGCAAGGAATTCTTCACATTTGGAGTTAGAGGGTAGAGGTGGGGTTTATGCACTGAGAAAAGAGCACTTGATACTTGCTGGTAATCTCTTGATTTATTCCTTCATGTAACTAAGTCTGGCTTTTATGATTGATTTCATGGCTTCTTTAATTTCATGAAAGGAAATTAGCTCTATTTTCTTCACAAATTTATTCTGAGATCTTGGGTTGGTTGGGTCTAACTTTTATTTGTCAGCATTTTAGAACACACTTCCTTGGTTACTTGTGTTGTAATGTCTTACAAAGAGATTGATATTAGCAGATAAATCAAGCTGAAATAATCTGTAAACAAGGGTGTCCTAAATTGTGGACAAGAAAGGATTTTGTAAGGTTTTATGCACCTTTTCGTGCTTGGAATCTTTTTGGCATAATAGGAATTCAGAAATGCGATATGAAAAAGGATCAGGAAAGTGATGGGTCTAGCCAACTGGGGTAGTCATTTGATGGAGTCTATGTCAACGAGGAAAAAGTCCAATATTTGAGCTTTATAGCTCATATGCAGTCAGGTGTATTTGAGGAAGTTGTGGAGTTGGGCTAGGTTCTCGAACGGTGGAGGGTTTGCATTTGTGTTTTGTTCCAATGATGTGGAAGACACTGATGGGAAAAGTGTCTTCGGTCCATTTTCACGATGAAAGCTGATAGTCCATTTCCACATTTATGTTGTGGTGTATGCTGAAGTTTACAGGGATATAACAAAGAAAATTAAAGCCATTGGTTACCTGTTCTATAGCCATAAAGATGAAGAAGCTTAGAAGTGCTGCATACTGAACTTTATTATCACTGCAGTCACTCCTCCTTCTGTGGCATTAACAGTGCCATGTTGCCAAAAGTAGTAGCAAACAACTCCTTAAACCCTCTTTGTCATAACCTCACAGAATCTGTCACATTAGTTTTCCGAACACTCAAGGCGCCTTTTCCAACATTGCCCTAAATTATGCAAAATCACATTATTAGCTTCACATACTTTGATTATTGCCGGATAGTGTCACAAGCAGAATGTAGTGAGTAGAAAGGGCAGATATTTATTGTCACACACAAAGAGAGGGCCATCTCTAAAGCTAAAGGAGAAGCGCCGCAGGGCCAATAAAGAGTCCTTGCTTCCATTTTCATGCTGCAGACACGATTACCAATATCCAATATTGCCATCATAATTTCTAACATGCCTCAACCTTTGACCTTCACTATGTCTCACACCAGTATAACAGCACCAGCTTATGTAAAACATATTTAGTTTGAGTGTCTTAATAGTCCTTTGATGTAAAACAGGAGACAGAAAGAGATACTTATGAATAGGCTAAAATGTACAATGTGAAACAAGAAAACTTGGGATCAATCCCAGCTACCCACTTGGCCAGATTTATTTGGGTCATAAGCATTAAAGTACAGAGGAGCCTTGAAATACTCCCTAGTCCCATGTAGCCTCCCCAGTTTCCAAAATCCATCACAAATAGCTTTTTCATACTTTTGGTAGAGGGGGGGGACATGGTGTTATGGAAGCGAGGTGAATGGGGATTTAAATCTCTTTTATCCCAGACCATGGTGGACGCCTTCCCTTCTTGAGAATTAGTACTGTAAACGTAAGACACCCTTTTGCTATTCTCTTCTCAAATTTAATTAGCTTCTTCCCATACCAGTTGTAGATGGATTATTTTTGACATGACTGGTGCGTAAGCTAGCCATCAGTGCCAATTCCAAATATGAGGTCCTTTACCACAGAAGCTTGCTTGCAGGATTAACCTTCATTCCTCTATGCTAATCAGAAAAATCACATAGGGGTGAGGTTTTTGGTCCCTGCTGTGTTTTCAATATTTTGTCAGAGCTACAAGATTAATATTTAGGCTGCTCTTGTTGGAGTCCCGGGTGTACCGAATTTAATTTGACACATAATTTGGAGATCTATCAGCCAGATTTAATGATCATAAATTAGAGGGCCTTTTGATGCAAGGAGGTAGATAAATGGTGTGGTCCTATTGGGTGGAGGATTTTGTTCCTTGAAATAATGTCTTCAATTTCTTCATGAAGTGCAGGAGGGTTGGTGCAAATCAGATGCTGGTGGTTATGGCCTTTCGCTTTTTGCATTCTTGCACATTATTCTCTACTGCCTTGCAACATCTTGGCTCCGGGTATGGCACTCGGTGGTTAGTTTCTTGCCCTTGTCTATCAGGGTATCATTTACAATTCTCTTGCAGTTGATGCAACGGGTCTTGATGTTGGCTCTTTTAGCACAACTGTTGTCCCTGCTCCACTCTATGCCCTTGTGTTTTTGCCATTTGTGTTTTTCATAAGTTTGAACTTTTGATTCTACTTCAACATATCAATTCAAGTTGACCCTGATTTGTTCACATGTTTCAAATGTACGTATCTTTGATAATTTTTGCAATTTTATTAAATACCAAAAGCATTTTCACTGGCCTCACATCGATTCTGAAGACCAAACTAGTGCTCTGCCGGCTAGCTGAAAGTTAGCACCATGACCACAAGTAGTTATAATTCTGCCTAAATGGAATCATTCAAAGATTGGATAGGAGTTTTTCCAGGCTTCATGTCTTTAAAATACGAATGAAAATCATGGCATCACATTTCTGCACTTTTGTTAGCTAAGCCTTCAAGGTACCACTACTCAGATGTGCTCCCTGCTGAAGTGGGAATTATAAAATTATTAAATTAGGGGACACCGTTAAACCATCCACTCGTTATTCATTTACTCACATTTAACATACATTCCTATTAAACGTTCACTCTCATGCTTCCAATGATATTCTAGACAAATGACCCATAATGTACCTTTTTCAGTTGATTACTGGCAGACCTTCTGTGACAGGGCGGCGGGGCCAGGGAGTGCCAATGCTGTTGTACACGCAGACGCCTGGTCTGCTCTACCGTTGACCCCCCTTTCTGTTGTCCTTATACAGACTGATGCCTATGCTGACGTACCTGGGGAATGGTGGTCGGCTGTCCCGCGGAAGCCCCCTGTCACCCCTGCATTGACTGATGACCCTGGCCTGCAGGACTGGGGCACAAAGGAGACCGATAGTATGTGGAACTTTGCTCCGGTAGAAGAACACGGCCCCTTTAACTGCGGACTACACGACGGCGTGGCCACGCCCCCTGCGTGCGTCGAGGAGTCAAATGCCGGAAGAGAGAAGGAGACGGCGGACGGCGTTTCCCTGGAGGCGGAAGGTGTGTTGGAGTGGAGACGGAGAGCAGTGGAGTCGAGTGTTGGAAGCGGAGGTGGAGCGTGTGGAAGGAGCCCAGCTGAGAGCGACAAGCCAGGAGGCCACCGATTTGGCGCTTCGCCCTGCCACGGTCCCACGGGAGGAGCGTGGCTGGACAAGGTACGGGGTACTGTGGCTGGCTGGGTGGGGAGGAGCGACCCGAGGAAACCGAGAGCCCCAGTGTAAATATTGTACAGTCAGGAATTTCCCCATCCCTTCACGAGCACATCGAACGGCTGTTATTAACTGAGCACTTGGTTTCCCTCACTCCCTGGGCCCTTGCAAGTCGTGCACGGACATCCCAGTGATTGTGCCTTCTCTTTTTCTTTCCTTTCCGGGACGCCTCCGGACGAGTCTACACTCCTGTACCAGAGGGCGACGGCATCACCTTCCCTCCATACCGACGAGAGTGTCTCGATACCCTACATCATTCTGGAGAATTCAGGATTTACAAGAGGTGTCAGGACGGAGACCTCAGACTTTGCCAAATTAAGAGTGTCCTCTAAAAGGCGCAAAGCATACTTAAAAATAAAACCTTCTTTAAGAGCACTCTTCCCTGACTCTGCATCTTTGGATCCCACCCCCCTGGCTTCTGCTGCGTCTTCCCCAGCGTTCCCCGAGCCTGCCCCTTTACACCTTCCTCACTCAATCAACAAATATATTATATCTGTGAACAATTACCCCATTATCTGGATTCCTAGTCGTTCTTTATAGGTGTCAGCCACGGTTTTATTATTAAACAGAGTCGCTCAATTTCCATTTGCCTCACTGTCAAGATGCACACGCTCACTTAATGCATTTAAATAATTTCAAGTGATCTGCTAATCAGAGTGTCATTTCTGATGGCTTTTGCAGCCATTCAATCGAGGCGGCGTACTCTTCTCTACTCTGACACCTTGTACCATTCGTCTGGTTGCAAACAACCACTCGTCCAAACCAAGAGCTTTCAAAATTAAGTTTGCAGGCTAAGTAACAATGCTAACAATGCTAAAATAATTACCCTGCCAGTTGTGAATTTTCACTTAAAGCTAGCTTATCTCTTTTATTCTGTACAATTCCCAGATACCCATCTGTCTACCAGATGTTCACAATGCATCATACATTTCATTCATTTCATTTCAAAAATCTTTATTTCGATCACAGATCATAAAAGATACATAGCATATACAACGTAAAAACTTATTAAACGTGAAGTGATCCAGTATTTAAGACGGTTAAAACATGTGGGAAGATAAATCAATATATTTCATTCAACGGATTTTTATACAAGTCTTTTCATCGCTCGGGTTCGGATGTACCACATGGAAGTCAGAAATTTCGATAAGGCAAAAACTAGAGTGGGAGAGAGGTCAGACTTTAAAACTCTGTAGGCTGGTTGGAAGGATCTAAAACCCAAGTTCCTAAGTAGCGGGACTAACCAGTATTTCCTACTCCTCTCGTAGCCTTTACAGAAGAAGACAGCGTGGACGTCGTCCTCCTTCTGATGAGCACACATAGGACAGGTTGCTACGGTGGAGCGAGATTGCCATGACGCTGTAAATGAAGCTAGGGGGAGGCATCCATATCTCCATTGTAAAAATAGTTTTCTCGTTAGTGCAGGGCTCGAGTCTGGGTACCACGCGAGTGGACGGCGTCCAGCCACTTATCTTACCAGGAGCTCGATAACTCAAATCACACATTCTCTCTTTGGCCTCTCTGGGGCGAGATCGGAGCCCATTCATAACGCTGCTCACGCGCTGGCTTCTCTGATGTAATCGCATCTAAGGGGTGAGCGAGGGGAGGCGATGGGTCGGATGGTGCAAGCCACCTTTTGTGAAGTCACTTCCTGTCATGATGTCAGCGTCCCCCCACTTCTTTTTTTGGGACTTGTGCCCTGATGTCCAGCCTCTTTGCATACCAAGGGCACATATTATCAGTACGGCACAGTGTCCCATCCGAGTCGGTGCACTCATTGTGCGAGGGGCAGATTGGAACAGTTGCTATATCCATGCAAATGTACTGTTCGCAGGGAACCCCCCACCTCCCCATAAGAAGCCCTTGCCTGACTTGCAGAGCCGGTGGGCATCAGCCAGTATTTCAACTAGACACACATGCCAGTAGCATCCTGTGACACTTTTGAGAATACACCACAAACAATTTCTTTGTTTTAAATTATCTTGTGTCCCTTGATTCCTCATTTGCATGTAAGTGCCTAGAATCTAGTACACAAAATCATGCAGGTACTCATTAGGCCAATCAAGGTACTACAAGCCAAAGGTGTGAATCGCTGCTTCCACTTCAGAAACTGAGTTAGAAGAAAACACTTCCACCAGATAAAACATGATCCCTGTATTCAACCCGCGATCCATGACTGTCGGTCGGCCTTAACTTTTGACTTTGACCCAGTCTAGCACGACCAGATACATGCAGTTGGCACCTTGTGCTTTTTGGCGCCAGAATCATCTTAAACTTTGAAAAATCATTTCTCTGGTTTCCTACATCCAATTTTGGATATATTGTTTTGTTTTTTGGATATGTTGTTGTGTATTTGCTCATTAAAATATCCTCTATTTTTATAATTTGGAGTGGAATTTTTATTGTGTTGTGTTTTCTACATATTAACTTTTCTAGTAGAGATGCTTTACATATTTCTCCTAAGTTAAGTCTGTCTGCTCCGTGAAATTATTGAGACCTAACTGGATTCAAAAAGGAATAGTGCCATTATTACATAGAAAGGAATACCATCCACTTCAACTAATATCTACTTTCTCACAAGAAACAAACACAATTTTTCGAGCTGGTTATTCCAGCAGAAATTTCTCAGAAGGCTTTGGCTGCGATATTTTAGTTTATTGCTCTCTTTCGCTCTCTGTCGCTAGGAAAAACCTTCCCTTACTACCCTCAACCTCACCCCACCCCGTACTGTGGAGCTCAAAATGAGGGCCTACATGGCGTCCCCACCTATTTGTACGATCAACTGAGGAGTGCATTTGCACTGGAAATTGCATTTGCTAAAATATATGCCTTCATGCATGACACACTTTCATGGCAGTATTGACAGATGTTCTGAAAATAAAAAAATACAAACTGCACTTGAAGCCACTCCAGAGGCTGATTTTGATATACAAATGATAGACAACTTTGATGTGATTGCTTTGATCGTTCTTAGCAGCACATGGGGTAAGGAGGAGTTATTGACCATGTGCCAGTGAGCTGCTGCCATACTACAACACAAGCTAGTGTGTGAATTGCCTAAAATAATTTCAGAATATTGCATTTCAGTGGTCAAGATAGCATAGATACTAAAATGTCAAAACCATAACTCAACCCAATGGCTGAAGTAGAGACAATGCTGAGATATACAGCTCCCTGGTGTGAAAAGTAACAGATGGGAGGGAAACAGAATATATGGTCCAGCGCTATGAAAAGGTTCAGCCGAGGTGCTCAGAATGTAAGGGACAGCATCAAAATTAAAAAAGCCTAATGGGTATCAGAATACTGATAGCAGTTCTTCACATGACCCGCGGGACAGTAGACATTCAGAACAACACTTTGCAAAGGAGAGCCTGAACTGAGTAGAAGAGCAAAGCACACAAATCAGCAAGCTGAAAAGGGGGAGACTTGGGATAGCGAACAGAGTCAGAAGAAATTAGAAAATAGGTCCAGACTCAAAAGCTCATTATAAAAAGTAGAAAGTGTCCGACTTCACCAACAGAAAGAAAGAAGCATTTGCAATGCAATAGGTTTCACATTTGCGAGAGTTTAAGCTATTGGCATTGTAAATGACAATGCCTTTTATTAATCTGTTTTGATAATTAACACAAACAACAGGCATTGTCATTTACAAATGCCAATAGCTAAAACTCTTGTAAATGCGAGACCTATTTCATTTCAAAGAAGCGGCCGCCATCGTCCTGGGCTGCTTGGAAAGTAAAAGGGCGCATGGCATGCTGAATTTTGCAGGAAAACATGTTGTGCCTGCAGTAGGAGAAACTCTTTACAGAAAATAGTGCTTACAGACTAAATAGGAGTATTGTGTAACAGAAGTAAAAGGGCCAGTCCTCATAGGAGGTTACAAATGAAGACAAGGCTGTACTATGGAGGGAACAACAAGCCTATTACTGAATCTGAAGCCAGCATTTACTTAGGACAATGCCACAAGCCAATGAAAAATATGGGCGGAGGAGAGAGATATTACACCGATTCAGGCGGTACTATGAGACACTGTATGTTAGTTCATCGAGGGCGGGAGATCTCGAGATTGACTCCTTTCTGGGTGAGGTGACACTCCCAGCACTCGAGGATGAGTAGGCGAAATGTCTAGGCCAGGACATACAATTGGAGGAGATTAGGATTGCTATCAAGCACATGGCTCGGAATAAAACGCCGGGAACTGATGGTCTACCGGTTGAATTTTATGTGACATATGTGGACTTGCTAGCCCCGAGGTTATTGGAGGTCTACAAAGAGGCGAAGGAACTGGGGCGTCTCCCTGGCTCTATGAGAGAAGCGCTGGTGATCCCACTATTGAAGGCTGGACGAGCGGGGACGAATACGGCCTCATATCGCCCATTGTCAATGTTGACAACGGATTATAAGATCTTGAGTAAGATACTGGCAACCCCCCTGTTGCAGCATATGACCGCATTGATCCATGAGGATCAAGCTGGTTTCATACCAACCAGGTACACCTCCCTTAGCGATCGGAGATTGATAATGATTTTAGAGGAGGCACAGCCCGGGGCACAATGGCCTGCGGTGCTGTCTGTTGATATCGAGAAAGCATTTGATAGCCTAGAGTGGCTATACCTGTATAAAACACAGGAGAAGTTCGGGACAGGGCCTGATTTTGTGACTTGGACGAGAGTGCTATATACATCAGCAGTTGCGAGAGTACAGGTTGGATCACTGATATCCTCCCAGTACCCGGTGGCACGGGGGACCAGGCAGGGATGTTCGCTCTCCCCCCTGTTTGCTTTAGCTATAGAACCGCTGGCGGCGAAGGCCAGGCTAGGTGAGGATTACCGGGGCCTGTGCTACAGGGGGGAAAGGCAATATATTTCACTATATGCCGACGACTTGTTGATGTTTCTCGATGATACGGGGGGAGCGCTATAAGGCGCGGCATGCTTGCTCTCGGGATTTGGAGGTATATCGGGGCTGTGGGTAAACTGGTCGAAAACATGCTTGTTTCCGATGAGGCCTGGAGAACCTCCCCCCCATTGGACCTACTGAAGTTCGATGGGAACCCACTAGCCTAGCATATTTGGGAGTACATGTTTATCACAGTGCTACAGACATGCTGGAGGGTAACATTGGGAGGGGAGTGAGGGCACTGAAGGGTAGTATGGCTTTTTGGGCCACGCTCCCATTGTCTGTAACAGGCTGCAAAGCACTGTTAAAGATGGTGGCACTGCCTAGGCTCTTATATATTTTTAGAATGCTGCCGATATGGATCCCTAGCTTGATTTTTAAGCTGTTGAAATCACTGATAGTGGGATTCCTGTGGGGGTCGGGTCGACGACAAGTGGCACAGGCGACGCTGATCAGGCCTAAGGCTGAGGGCGGGCTAGAGTTACCTGATTTTGAATTGTATTATTTGGCGGCGCAGCTACAAGTGTTGACACAAGCAGTGGCCAAGGAATTCAGGGGTCCGGAGCATTCAAGAGGGAGGGGGATCCCTCGCCATGTCCTCTCCTTTATAGTAATGCAACAAAAGTTGGTTAGTAGGGATCTATCCCTGGAGAAAAAGACACTGAGGCTATGCTGGAACCGCTCTCAGCGTAGAGCGGGAGTATTGCATCCTTATGCACCTGAAATCCCGCTGGGGATGGCCACAGCGCTACCACATGGAGGTGATTGGACACCAATGCAGGGCTGGGAGCAGGAAGGGATCCAAGTAATAGGAGACCTCTTTGAGAATGGGGAAATGCTGTCCTACCAGGCGCTACAGGAGAGATATGGCCTGCCTAGAGGGGGGTTCCTTCTGCATGCTGCACTGACAGGTGCGCTGCAAGCGCACTGGAGGGAAGGGCTTACTGAACCTAAAACGACGATGGCGTGTCAGTATACAATGATGGCAGCTGGGACTTTTAAGGCGGTCACTTGTTTGTACGCCAGGATGTTGAATGAAGGACTGGCGCCCTTGGACAACCTAAAAGCAAAGTGGGAAGCGGACATAGAAAAACCCATACCAGAAGCAACCTGGGCACAAATACTGCGGAGAGCTTGGAAGAGCACAAGAAATGCAAGATTTCAGTTGGTGCACTTTTATATACTTCACAGAGCTTATCTGACCCCTGGGAAAATCAGGAAATATTTTAGAGTAGACGGAGCAGTGTGCCCCCGGTGTGTGCAAGAAGGAGCAGAGCTAGAGCATATGCTGTGGTCATGCACTAAATTAAGGGAATATTGGGAAGCAGTGGGTGACATGCTGAACGCAATTACAGAGCGACAGCTGACCTTTGATATGGCAACTTGCATATTGCACTGGTTTCCGCACACTTCTAAAACCAATATAACGAGTACATTTGTGGACATGGGGCTAATCCTAGCAAAAAGGGAAATAACGAGGCGCTGGAAGGCTAGTGAGGGTCCCAAGGAGGGGAAATGGAGAACCGAGTTTTTAAAGTGGGCAAGTAGTGAGAGAGAGATCAGGCTTCGGCATGCGAGACGGCTGAACAATGAACAGGCGCTGGAGTCGGCAAAAGCATGGGAGGCACTGGTGCAATCACTGTTTGAGATCCAGCCAGAGGGGGCTGAAACTGAGGGAGATAGATGGATTCGCCCCTAGGTACAATAGATAAGCAGACGAATGTCACCGAATATGGTTGTAAAGGAAATATAAGATAGATGATATCGGGAGCAGTTACTCACACCGGTGCAGGGTGGGGGGAGGGTGGAGTGGGTGGGATGGGGATGTTTGAAGTAGGGCTGGACCTAGTATTTTGCGAGCTCCAGCATTCTGGGCACAACCTTTCGTTTCCATGGGGAACAGCATTAATGTTGGAAGATGGTAGGGTGAGCCTGGGAGTAGAGATAATGGAGGGTTGGTTAATATTATAGATGTGAGCTGCTGATATCTGATTGTTGTATGTCTAAAGCCAATAAAATGTATAAAAAAAATGAAAAATACGGGCGGAGCTTCAAGTCCATACTTTAATACGGTATGCCTCACAGACCAGTGCATGCACTGCCCAGGTTCAACCTAAATACATGCCTCTGAAAACAAAAGTCCTTCTGCAGAATGTTAAGTGGCCAGTCATGCTTTTAGCTAGCGCTGGATAAAAGGAATGGTTTTAGCTAGATTAGTGAAAAGGAAAACAGTTTGCCAGACACTCCAGGAGTATCTGGTAATGAGTTCTATGGTTAAATACATGCAGATAGAAACACAGGATGGAAAAGTAAATTCTTCTGGCAGAGTTTATGAATAGAAATACAAATAGGTGACATATCACACACTAAAAAAGTAGTTTTCTAGTTGCATTTTTGGGAAGCTTATGCTATTATCCTAAGTGGGGATGTCTCGCTCTAATCCTTTGTCAGGGCCTCACCTGGTGGGTAGGTAGTAATACTTGGAGTATTCTTCCCCTAGTACTGGAAGTTCTCAGGGACAAATATGCATGAGAGTTGGCTATGAAACAAGCTCCATCGTTGCAAGGAAATCAAATGAACTGTATAAAGACTCTGCGCCCATTTGATTCCTCATCAGAGGCCTCAGATTCAAGTCAAATATCAATTGAAGCCAGAAATAAAGTGTCATATAAAATCAATCCTAACATAATTGCAATATAAGGGAGTGATAGTGATTTGTCCCTTGATGACCTTTCCTCGATTTCTGGTAATAGAGAATTCATACGGTTTTTCTCTATATTATAGTAATTTGAATCCTCACACACATACATGTGCAGAGCAGAATGCTCACAGTCCTATGCTTATGAAAAATTTTCTTCAGAAAACATACACCAAAATTGAGTTAAAAATTAGTGCCTGTATCAACATATTTACATGCATTCACATTTGGTGGTATTCCTATCTGTGAATGAGAATACCACAAGAGTTTAAAATCAGTCCAGGGTTTTTTTCAGCCAGAATACTGGAAATAATACAGGATGACCCTGATGCCATTTTAGCTCGACACAGGTATAGAAAATAAATTTCCGCAAATCAACGATTGCCTTCCCCAATGATATTGTTTTAAGATTTGAACTATACAGTGAAATCAAAGGAGTGGTAGCACATTTCTTGCAGAAACGTGCAACCTTACAACCCTTGAAAACACTACGAAAATTAAAATTTTACATGGGATTTTTGAATTATGTAACAGCATATATGTGCCAGATTATGCCAAGCGTGTGAAGTCTTTACATATGAAATGATGATTTCCAACTTTTCTGAAAATAATTGGATACATGCACATACAGCTGTCTTACGTGGGCTACAAGAAGAAATGTTAGAGACGAAATATTTGCACGCACAGGATAATTAGAGGAAACCAATTATTAGGATTGTTCCTAACACTTTAAGCTACACACGTATTATGCAATGAGTGATAAACCACCCTCACAGCCTACAAATCTCATTTATATTCAGCTGTTGAGGAATGATGTACCCCAAGTGAGAAAATTCTCATGTATATACAGCAATCTTGAATGAGCAACATCTTCTGCAGGGTAAAGAAATCATAGTTGCTTCCCATACCTACAACTAGAGGCAGCGACTGAAGCAAGCATGCCAAATGCTCATGGTCTCGGAGCACTTGGCCTCAGCTGTATTTGTGTGCACACAATGTGAGTTTCATCCCATAATGAGAACACACGAGGTTTTACTTTATCAACAGGCAATACCACGTATTACTCACACATTACCCATACATTAGAATATCAGTGTCTTCCATAAGGTGGCCAATAAACAAAACTATTCTGTGGCTTGTACTGCAGTGCAATTAGCTTTTCAAGATAGACAACTCAAGGGCCTACAGGCTCACACTACAACATTAGGTGATTTCACTGCACTAATAGCAGATTCATGTCCTATTAGCCGAACAGAACGCTGATCCTTTAGCCTTCACAGCTATAGTGTTCAAGTATGCTTCCTGTTTACAGGCCTAACCAATTAGCGCTTAAGTTGATTCGGAGATTCAGAAAATTAATCAATAACAGCTAAACAAATTTGGTGGAAGCTAGCCTTTCTATATTATTCACCAAAATTGGTCCATGTACAGCATATGATGAAGGGATTCACGACATCGGGAAGTGAGCAGCTGAATTCAATACACTGTGTATTGAGGCAAGTGAGTTAAAAACATTTGAAGGTGTTGGGTACATTATAAATTAAAGGAATAAGTATAATTTATAATTTTTGTGTAGGTTAAGTTTAGTTTGTATCTAAACAATACAGTTATAATATTTCAAAGGCATATGGTACGCAAAATATAACGTTAGGGTTTAACCAGAACTAACATTTGTAATATTTGTGTAGTTTAGATTTGGTTTGTATATAAAGAATAAATAAACTACTACTAGCGATAACAAACGTTTAACATTTGGGTTTTTCATTGAATTTTTAAGTTTTTATTGGAACTAAAATGTATTTGAAAGCTACAGTTTTGTGTTGTGTCCTTTAGTGGAATGTCATACAGTAGAATGGAGCACAGTGTCGTACACTGTAGTGAAGTAAAGTGTAATGTTGTGTGGAGTAGAGTGGAATGTGGTACAGTGGAGTTATGTACAGTGTAGTGGCATAGAGTGGAGTGTGGTACAGTGGAGTGTCAGCCAGTCGAACAGCATAGAGTGGAGTGGCATAGAGTGTAAGTGCAGCGACATACAGTAGAATAGTGTACAGTGTAGTGGCTCACAGTGGAGTGGTGTAGACTGCAGTGGCCTAGAACAGAGTGGTGTAGAGCGTAAAAGCATAGAATTTAGTGGTGTAGAGTGACGTGGTGTAGAGTGGAGTGGTGAAGAGTGGCGAGGCATGTAGTGGAGTGGCGTACAGAGCAATAGTGTACAGTGAAGAGGAATAGACTGGAATGAAAGAGTGGAATAGAGTAGAGTGCAATACAGTAGAGTTGGATAAGGTGAAATAGATTGGGATGGGGTAGAGTGGAGTGTTGCACAGTGAAGTCGCGAAGGCTGGAGTGGTGTAGAGTGGAATAGCATACTGTGGTGTGTTGTTGGTTGAGGTAGAGTGTAGTTGTGTACAGTGTAGTAGGTTTGAGTGGAGTGGTGGAGAATGGAATAGCATAGAGTTTAGTGGCTTATGTTAGGAATTGAGCACTATCCTCGTTTCCTATCTCGTATGGGGCAAGCATGATCAGGACTGTGCGTGCTCGCGCGCACTGATTTTTGCGCATTTTGGCAGCATAAAACAGGCAGTCTTACCTTGAAGAGACGCTTGGTTTTACTTCCCGGTCCTGGTTACCCGGAAACGCTTGGTCTTTGGTTTCGGTTCTTTCCTGTCTTCAGGATCTTCATCTGGATTTTCCCCATCCTCAGATTGCCTTTGGATTGCGGTCAATCCGCCTGCAGGCTTGCAGGCACTACGGGATCTTTGGGATCTTCGTGTAATTCCCCCATCTTGTCCCTTCTCTCCTACATTCCTCCTCTGTTTTGGATTCCGTGCAGTCTTCGATTGCTTCGTTTGGACATTCAGGTACGCGGCTGCATTCCTGAGTGCATGGGACTTTGTTACTTCTTGGAACATTTCGCATGCTGTTCCCATTGTTGTTTGGACACTTCCTGACGCTGGGGTGTTTATCTATGGGCATAAGGATTCTATAGCTGTTTAGTTAGTTAGTTGGGTTATCTTCAGCCTGGTCCTCGAGCCACTATTCCGGAGGTTTTTTTTTATACCACCATAGTATTTTTTCCCCTTTTTTTGGTCCACAAGTACCAGCAATTGCCTTCTCTTGTATCATTTTGGAAACATACCTTTGGTAGAGACTGTTATTCTACAGGAGTTCCCAACTTTGGTAAGAGGAAATATTTTTAAGCGTGTTGCAGCTCTGATTCATGCATGCTCAGGGGTTTTCTATGTGGGGTGGGTTTTTCTCATTTTCTTTGTTGTTTGTGTTATGTCCAGGGATTGGAAGCTTCTTCTTAGTGATAGCAGTCCCCCAAGAAGAGCGAGGTGCCCTGGTCTAGATGTGGAGTTGCACCTTCTTTTATCCCACCGTCTCCCTTTGTTTCTGGTGGCTATTCGCTGTATGTATATGGGTGATAGCTGCCAGGGCAGAGATAGGGGACTGGGCTTATCTTCACTCCTGCAGTGTGGGTTGATATCTGGTGGTATCAGGACAGAAAACCAAGCCCACGTTTAGAGATGCTGCCCGAGAGTAGGTGAGGAGGGGGTCCCTTCCATGTAGCATTTAATGGGTGCCATTACGTCCTTACAATCTGAGGTACACGGTTTAAGGCAAGAAAATCATGGGCTACGGCAGGAATTAGGTTCACTCAAGGTTCAGGAGCAGATGTGGGGTGGAGGCAGGGCTTCCTCTTCAAAGGGTCAGGGTCCAACAGTCCAACCTGCTACATTCCAGTTTGACAGAACTTCAGGATAGGGGCTAGTGGTGGGACTCCCATAGCAGTGACGGTTACTACTACCACTCCTGTTCCCTTGGCTGTACCAGAACGATTTACAGGAGACTGTAATAAATACAGTATCTTTATGAACCAGTGTCACTTACATTTCATGTGCCGTCCTACGGCTTTTCCTGATGATTCTCCCAAGGTGGCATTTATTATTTTGTATTTGGCAGGAATGGCTGCACTATGGGCTGTCCCGTTGGTGGATAGTGACGATCCGGTTTTGTATAATTATGTGGCATTTAAAGAACAAATGTGTTGTCTGTTTGCCAAGTATGCTTTTATGCAGGCTAGTGATGCAGAATTGTTGAACTTAAGGCAGGGTAAACAAGATTGACTGACTTATGTCTCCTCTTTTAACCATTTAGTGTCAGAGACTCAGTGGCCTATGGCAAAGAGAACCTCTTTGTTTTATCAAGGGTTGAGTGAGGACCTAAAGGATATTGTGTCCCAGGTGGTGGATCCTCCTAAAGAATGTGCAGCTTTCATTGACTTGGTAGTTGAACTGAACCATATGTTAACTGAGAGGCGTGGGGAAAGGAATCGGTTTCAGGCTTCTCGTGTCATAAGTATAAAGAACGAGAATAGGGGGCATGTAGAGGTAAAACAAGGACCAGAACCTATGGAGACAGGTGGAGTCAGGGGTCCTTTGTCAAGTGAAGAGAAAAGGGAGACGTCTAGCACAGAATTTGTGTCTCTATTGCAGGAGAGGTGGACATTTTGCACGTGAATGTCCTGTGAAACCCTCTAGTGTACACGCAAGAAAGGATGTAGCTTGTGTAGGAAGACAAGACAGTGTACAGTCCAAGAAGAGTGAAGTGTTTTATGGTGAGTCCTATGTGATACCTGGTTCTGTGCAGAGATTTCCGCGTCATTTTACCACCTCGGTCTGTTTGGTGGTATCTAATAGTGGGCGTTCTCCTTTGTCTGTGCTATTGGATTCTGGGGCCACTGGGCACTTTATGGACATCAAACTTGCAGAAAAGCTAGGTGTTCCTTGTGTGTATAAGAAGTAATCGGAGCCCGTAAGAGCTATAGATGGGACTGAGTTGTCCTCTGGTTCCATATCGTGTCAGACAGAACCTTTGTGTCTCTTGTGTGATAACGGTCATTCTGAAACTATATGTTTTGATCTTATAGATGCACCCTCTTTTGGTGTGGTACTTGGTGTGCCGTGGTTGCAGACGCATAACCCCAAGATAGACTGGGTATGACGGACGGTGACTTTGGATTCAGCCAAATGCCTACTGTGCTGTTATCAGGTGGCAACAGATTGGGTTATGCCATTCACTTGTGCAGTTGGGGACAGTGGCATGGTGGGTGAGATTCCAGCACCGTATGTGGAGTTTAGTGAGGTGTTTGATGAAATCCAGGCAAAGGTTCTTCCGCCTCACCGCTCATTTGATTATCGGATCGTTCTGGTTCCAGGTGCTACATTACCTTGTAGTCGCATTTACGCATTGTCAGTACCTGAGGAGCGGTATCTTAGGAAGTATTTGGGTACGATGTTGGAATACGGTTATATACGACCTTCTTCCTCTCCTGTTTCATTGGCTATCTTTTTCATACCAAAGAAGGAGGGCAGTCTTCACGCCTGTGTGGATTACAGGGCTCTAAACAAGGTTACAATAAAGAATAAATACCCCTTACCATTGATACCTGTGTTGCTAGACCAATTGAAGCATGCAACGCTTTTTAAAAAGCTGGATTTGAAAGGCACGTACCATCTCATTCGTGTCCGAGAAGGGGACGAATGGAAAACCGCCTTTCATACAAAATTTGGTTTATTTGAATATTTAGTTATGCCCTTTGGTTTATGTAATGCCCGCGCTGCCTTTCAGTTTTTTATTAATGAGGTGTTGAGTGTGTTTTTGGATGTGAGTGTGATCGTGTATATCGATGATATACTAATATTTTCAAAATCCTCTGTCGATCACAAGATACATGTCTCACAGGTTTTGAAGAAACTTAACCACATTGGTGCAAAGGCAATTCCCGCTGGGTGCTGAACTCTCCAGATTTCCATTGTTCATGACAAGGTCAGCTCGTCATCAGCACAGGAGCAGTGCACTGCAGGACGAGCTGACCTTGTCATGAGCATGGAAGGGGTTAAGGAATTCCATCTATTTGTGAAGTTGGAGAAGTGTAAATTTAATACATCTTGTGTGGAGTTCTTGGGGTTTGTCATTTCCGCTAATGGCATTAGAATGGATCCCCGGAAGATAGAGGCTATAGTCACCTGGCCCTCACCTTCTTGTGTGAAGGACGTACAGGTCCTTCTGGGATTCGCCAATTTCTATCGGCGGGTCATTTCACACTTCTCTGACATCGTACAACCTATGACTGCTTTATTGAAAAAAGGAGTGTCTTTTGTTTGGTCTCCTAGTACACAGACTGCTTTGGAGTTATTAATTCACCAGTTTACTTCAGCCCCTGTTCTTATCCATCCTGATCCTACTCTGCCTTTTTATGTGAAGGCTGATGCCTCCTTATGTGTGGCTGGTGGTGTACTTTCACAGAGGGGTGTGGAGACAGGCCTTATGCATCCTATTGCGTTTTTCTCAAAGACTCTGTTGCCAGCAGATTGCAATTATACTACTAATAATAATCCACATTTGTAAAGCACACAATCACCCGTTAGGGTCTCTAGGCACTGGGGGCCGTCAGGAAGATTAAGCAAGCTATTGCCCAGAGTCACATGGTACTGGACTAATCTGCCGTCGGTGCCAGGGATCGAACCATGATCCCCAGCTTCTGGAGTCAGTTGCCCTGGCAACGGCGCCACACCTCTTCCTGTGGCAGAGAGAGAGTTGTTGGCTATTAAGATGTCATTTGAGGAATGGAGACATCATTTATGGGGGGTGCGACAATCTATTACGATCTATACGGATCATAAGAATCTGGAATTCTTCCGTTCAGGAAGGGCTCTTACTCCAAGACAAATGCGGTGGGTGCTTTTCTTTTACGAGTATGATTTCATCATTACGTATAGGCCCGCTGCTCAACAAGTTAAGTCTGATGCATTGTCTCGCATACACGTGAACCAGATGGATGACATGCGGAATTGTTTGGAGTTAAAGCCAGTGATTACGGGTGAAAGGATAGTGGGGTGTGTGTCAGCAGAGGCCTTTATCGCTAAAGTAAAGGACCAGATGGTGAATGTAGATCTCACCCCTTGGTCGACGAACCCTCTATTAATCCCACCAGAGTTAAGGACGCAGGTGCTTACCTGATGTCATTCCTCATCATTAGTTGGACATCCAGGAATAAATAAAACCAAGGAGTTTTGCTTACGCTGGTTTTGGTGGGAAACAGTGGGCATGATGTCCAGGTTTTTGTGGCCTCTTGCCCGGTTTGCGTCATTAGTAAACCTATGCATACACGTCCATCTGGGTTGTTGCATCGTTTACCTGTTCCTCCAGCACCATGGCATACAACCAGCACGGATTTTGTCACCGACCTTCCTCTTGAATCTGGATATACAGCGATTCTGGTGGTCGTGGACTTGTTTACTAAGGCTACACATTTTATTCCATTACCCAAGGTGCCTACAGCTCAGGAATGGACAGTAGTGTTTGTGAACAATGTGGTGCGGTTACATGGTTTACCTACCGCTATTGTGATGGATTGAGGAGCTCAACTCGTGTCGCATTTTTGGACAGAATTGTGTTCTTCGCTGAAAATGGAGTTGCGTCTGTCATCCACTTATCATCCTCAGACAGATGGGCAGACGGAAGGAACTAATCAGATCATGGAACAGTATCTCCGTTGCTTGTTGACCACTTTGACATGTAGTTAGGCAATGGCTCTCCCTTTGGCGGAATTTGCCTATGATAACAGTGTTCTTACCGCCTTGGGGATGGCCCCTTTCTTTTGTTATATGGGGTTCCATCCCAAAGCCATCCCTATACAACCCCCAGGGTGGGTGCCTGCATTGGATACCTTAAGTCTATCTTTGGTTCAGATATGGGAGAAAGCACAAGAACAGTTACGGGTTACCAAACTTAGCATGAAGAATCAGGCTGATAGGCAGAGAGTTGCAGCTCCTTATGCAGTAGGAGATCAGGTGTGGTTGGCAACTAAGAACTTGCGTTTGGGTGGCGCACGGAAATTACATCCACGATATGTGGGTCCTTTTCACATCCTTAGGGTAGTGAATCCTGTGGCTATGAAATTGGAATTGCCTTTTGAAACCTTATACCCAGACTACTCAGGAAATGCCACCCCCCTCCCTCCAGTGTTAGTGGATGGGTTTGAAGAGTTTGAGGTTCATGCTATTTTGGATTCCAGATGGAGGAGAGGGAGGTTGTACTATCGTAGATTGGAAGGGATATCCCCTGAGGATCGCACCTGGGAACCGGCAGGTGATGTTCATGCTCCCCGTTTGGTGCGACTGTTCCACATCAAACATCCTACCAAACCCCATCCTGTAGGGAGGCCTTTGAGAAGGGATACTGTTAGGAATTTAGCGCTATCCTCGTTGTTTCCTATCTCGTCAGGGGCATGCATGA
Source organism: Lissotriton helveticus (assembly GCF_964261635.1). Lineage (NCBI taxonomy): Eukaryota > Metazoa > Chordata > Amphibia > Caudata > Salamandridae > Lissotriton > Lissotriton helveticus. The sequence continues at coordinate 923,965,738 of NC_136071.1, read as the reverse complement.
TCAGGACTATGTGCGCGCACACTGATTTTCACGCATTTTGGCTGCATAAAACAGGCAGTCTTACCTTGAAGAGACGCTTAGTTTCACTTCCCGGTCCTGGTTACCCGGAAACGCTTTGCCTTTGGTTCCGGTTCCTTCCTTTCTTCGGGATCTTCGTCTGGATTTTCCCCATCCTCGGATTGCCTTTGGATTGCAGTCAGTCTGCCTGCAGGCTTGCAGGCGCTACGGGATCTTTGGGATCTTCATGGAATTCCCCCATCTTGTCCCTTTTCTCCTGCATTCCTCCTCTTTTTGGATTCCGTGCAGTCTTCGATTGCTTTGTTTGGACATTCAGGTACACAGCTGCGTTCCTGAGTGCATTACTTCCTGGAACATTTTGTATGCTTTTCCCATCGTTGTTTGGACCCTTCCTGACGCTGGGGTGTTTTTGTATGGGCATAAGGATTCTATAGCGGTTTAGTTAGTTAGTTGGGTAATCATTAGCCTGGTCCTCGAGCCACTATTACGGAGTTTTTTTTTTTCATACTACCATAGTATTTTTTCCACTTTTTTGGGTCCACCAGTACCAGCAATTGCCTTCTCTTGTATCATTTTGGAAACGTACCTTTCGTAGAGACTGCTATTCTACAGTTCTACAGGAGTTCCCAACTTTGGTAAGAGGAAATATTTTTAAGCGAGTTGCAGCTCTGATTCATGCATGCTCAGGGGCTTTCTATGTGGGGTGGGTTTTCCTCATTTTCTTTGTTGTTTGTGTTTTATCCAGGGATTGGAAGCTTCTTCTCAGTGATAGCAGTCCGCCAAGAAGAGCGAGGTGCGCTGGTCTAGACGTGGAGTTGTACCTTCTTTTATCCCACCCTCTCCCTTTGTTTCTGGTAGCTATTCGCTGTATGTATATGGGTGATAGCCGGCAGGGCAGAGATAGGGGACTGGGCTTATCTTCACTCCTGCAGTGTGAGTTGATATCTGGTGATATCAGGACAGCTTACATGGAGTGCCATAGAGTGTAGTAGAGTGGAGCAGAGTGGAGTGGTGTAGAGTGGAATGGCATTCAGTATAGTGATGTAAAGTGGAGTGGCATACAGTGGAATAGCATACAGTGGAGTGGCACACAGTGGACTGGTGTAGACTAGAGGTAGAATAGAGTGCAATAGGGTAGAGTGGAATAGCAAGCAGTGGAGTGCGGTACAGTATAGTGGCATAGAGTGTCAATGTAGAGTGGGGAGGTGTAGAGTGGAATAGCATTGAGTATAGTGGCATACAGGGGAGAGGTGCAGAGTGTAGTGGCATACAGCATAGAGGCGTGGAGTACAGTGGCATAAAATGGAATAGCATACAGTGGAGTGGCATACTGTGGAATAGCGTACATTGGAGTGGCATAGTGTGGCGAGCAGTGGCGTACACTGGAATAGTGTATAGTGGAGCACCATACACTGAGTGGTGTAAAGAGGCGTGGCATACAGTGGAGTAGTGTAGAGTGTAGTAGCAAAGAGGAGATTGGTGTAGAATACAATAGCACATAGTGGAGTGGTGTAAAATGCAGTGGCTTAGAATGTAGTAGCGTACAGTGAAGTGCCATACAGTGAAATAGCTTACAGCAGACTGTGTTCAGTGGAGTGGCATAAAGTGGAATAGCATTGCGTGTAGTGGCGTACAGTGGAGTGGTGTAGAGTGGTGTAGAGTAGAGTGGTATAGAGTAGAGTGGTGTAGAGTAGAGTGGTGTAGAGTAGAGTGGTGTAGAGTAGAGTGGTGTGGAGTGGCGTGGAGTAGAGTGCAATATTGTGGAGTGGTGTAAACTGGAGTGGCATAGGGTGTAGTAGCGTACAGTGGAGTGCCATTCAGTAGCGTACAGTGGATTGACGTAGAGCGGAGCAGCATACAGGTGAGTAGCGCAAAGGGTAGTGGTGTGGAGTGGCATGGCCGAGTGGAATGTAGTTATGTGGGATAGGGTAGAGTGGAGCAGTGTACAATGGAATGGCGTACAGTGGAATACGTATAGTGGAGTGGCAGATTGGAGGGGGCTACAGTGCAGCAGCGGCTCCTCCGTTATGGCAGAGGAGTGTTGCCCCATTGCCTAAGCAGCATAAAATCAAGTAAAATAAAATTATAATAATGCAGTTTTATTATCATTTTATTTTTTGTGCCAGGAGCCGGAGCAGAGTCTTGAGGGTGGGCCCAAAGCAAGCATGGAGGGAACTTGCAGTGACGGGCATTGCAACCATGCATGATGGTTTGGCCGGCTATCTCCATGATTGTGCATGGCGAGAAACAGGCACTGGCCCCCAGTCCCTTTTGGAGGGTGAAAAACCAGCACGCTACATCCAATCCGGCCACTCCTCTCATAGTATTACCAGTATGAGAGCAGCATCTAGATTGGCATAGGGACGTCTGGGAACCTGTGATAAGGTGAAGAGCTGCCAGCACCAAGGCTGCAGGCAGGGAGGTGGCATGCAAGTTTTAATTTACATTTATTTATTATTGGCACACCACTTTTCCGTCCTGGCAGCCGCCGCTGGAACAGTGGCGTGATGCAGATATGGAGTGGTGTACAGTGGAATACCAGAGAGTAGAGTGGCGTGGAGTTGTGTAGACTGGATTGAGGTGCAGTGGAGTGGAATAGAGTACAGTGGGGTGGCATAGAGTGGAGTGGCGCAGAGTGTGGTAGAGTGTAGTGATGTACACTGGAATAGTGTACAGTGGAGTAGTAGCCTGGAGTGATGTAATGTGGAATAGCACACAACAGAGTTGTGCAGAGTGAGGTAAGGTGTAGTGGCATACAGTGGAGTTGTGTACACTAGAGTAGCGTAAAGTCAAGTGGCATACAGTCGAATAGTGTAGATTGGAGTAGAGTGGCATGGCGTTTAGTGGAGTGGTGTACAGTTAAATAGAGTACATTGGAATAGGGTAGATTGGAATGAGGTACAGTGTAGTGGTGTACAGTGGAATAGCGTGGAGTGTAGTGGTGTAAATTTGAGTGCCTCACTCCACTGTACACAACTCTATAGGAGAGTTACATAGTGGAGTAGCGTACAGAAAAGTGGTGTAGAGTGAAAGAACATTGTGTGTTGTGGAATATAGTGGAATGATGTAGGGTGGAGTGCTACATAGCGGAATAGAGTGTAGTGGCATAGAGTGGAGTGTACTACAGTGGAATAGTGCACAGTGAAGAAGTGCAGAGTGGAGTGTCATACTTGGAGAAGCGCAGAGTGGAGTTGCGTTGAGACCATAGATGTACAGTGTGTAATACCATACACTGGGCTGTCATATAGTGGAGTGGCATACCGTGGAATGGTGTAGATTGGAGTTGTGTACACTGGAGAGGCATAGAGTGGAGTGGCATAGAGTGGAGAAGTGTACAGAGGAGGTGCATACATTTGAGAGGCACAGAGTGGCATATAATGGAGTGGCAGAGAGGAATAGCATAGAGTGTAGTGTCATAGAGTGCAGTTGCATACAGCAGAATAACATAGGGTGGAGTAGTGTACAGTCAGGGGCGGCTCTAGGCTCATGGTGGCCCTAGGCAGGGAGCGTAGGTAGGGGGCCCCGGAAGAGGGGGTCCGGGCGGAGCGGAAGGCCAGTGAAGAGGGGGGTCAGGGTGTTTGTAAGTGGAACAGAGCGGGAGGCCGCCAAATCCCTGCCAAGGGGCCACCACGCAAATCTGTATACATCTTCAAGATTCTTATATTAAGGATATATATTGGCGTGGCAGCCCCTGGAGTTTGGTGGCCCTGTACAGGTGCACAGCTTGCACATGCCTAAGGCCGCCCCTGGTACAGTGGAGGGGCGTATAGTTACATGGCATAGAGTGGAATAGCGTAAAGTGTAGCGGCATTGAGTGGAGTGCCGTATACAGTGGAGTGGTGTAGAATGGAATAGCGTTGAGGTGGTGTACAGAGTAATACCGTACACAGAAGTGTTATAGAGTAGAGTGGAGTGGCGTACAGTGGAATTGAATGTCATAAAGTGGAGTGACAGAGTGGAGTGAGAGTGGAGCTGCATACATTGTAGTGTCAGAGTGTAGTTGTGTACAGTTGAATAGCATAGAATTGAGTAGTTTACAGTGGAGGGGCGTGCAGTGGCATAGACCGCAGTTTGTAGAGTGTAATAGCGTACCATGGAGTAGTGTAGAGTGGAGTGATGTAAAGTGGAGGAGCATATAGTGTAATAGTGTAGAGGTGTACAGTGGAGTGTGGTACTTGAAACAGACGTAGCATGGAAGTAAGTGAAAGGATGTAGATGTAATGTGGTAGGAATTTAGATTATGAGGTGTAAATGCTAATTTTTGGTAGTGTTAAAATACTTGGTAATGTATTGAGCTGTGGCATATCATGGTAACTTCACGGTATACCGTGGTACATCCCGATAGGAAGGTAGTATGTGACTGGCTAATGTTTGTCTTAACAAAATGTAAGAGAAAGCCATGTGGTTTTCAGCACACTTTTGCTATGTTCTGGGTTCGGCTTTATGTATAGGTAACTATTAGGTTCTATTGTTGTTCCCTGATAGTTAGAGAAAATTATTATTTTCTATATATTTTTACAGCAATTTAGGGAGAACTGTGCATTTTTTTGTAATCTGTAGATATTACTGCAGTACTCCATAGACTTTTTGTAAAGATTTAAATATGTAAAAAATTGAAATTACACTGTAGTAGATGATATTTGTAAAACATTGTGTAGAACAGTGTAGTTTTAATTTTTTAACAGTTTTGTTTAATTTTTTTACAGTACCGCAGTACTTAAAATATATTTGTTTTAAATATATGGACACTTGAGAATAAAGTTCCCTACCTATTACCAATTTTAAAAAGTGATAAGAGTAAGGGAATAATATAAAACCCAATACTTAGCTATATCTAAGGGTGTAACACAGCCCAAGTGTACTTAAAACAGCACAGCTGCCTTTAACTTTTATAACGTCAGTCATTAGCCAATCACAAAATGCCCTGTCATCGATATATACCATTGTACTTCTGCAAAATTCCAAGCAATTTCACAAAACTGCCGCCACAACAGATATCACTAGGATAAAATGTCTTCTAACTTTAAAAATACTTACCCTACTTACCTACAGTACGATAATGTGTAATCCTGCCAATCTTAATGGACAACTGTTTTCGTGCTACATCCTAAACAGAAGTCTATGGAAAATAAAATTGGTGGAAAAGTGCTTTTTTTGCGCCCTTTGATCAATCCTGGCGAATCTTTCCATCTTCCACCAATGTAGAAAAAGCTATAGGTTTGGAAAGTTTCATGGAGATTCGTCAAAGGGGGCCAAGTTATTAAAGAGAAAATATCTGAAGAATTCCTATACCTGGGAATCCTAAATTTAAATACAGAGTGGCACTTCCGCCACCCTGTTATATATATATATAATTACCTACTGGCGGTCGCCAGTAGGTATATATAGTTAGGATTTTTTCCCTATGGGATTTTTGAAAATTCTATGTCTAATAACTTTGGCGTTTGTGGACGGAATTGGCTGAAATTTTCTGGGAAATGGAACATTTTGTTTCTGAGCAGCCCCTGGAAATTTGGGGGGGGGGTTCGTCCAGGGGGGGTCGAGAAAAAAGGGGGTCCCAAAACGTGTTTTTAACATTGAGTTTTCCATAGGGCGGTTGGCCTCACTTTTAGCCCGAACGGCTGAATGGATTTGCATGAAACTTGGCAAAATTGTAGGGACTGGTAGCCCGATGTGCCTTTTGTAGGTCTCAATATATGTGCTCCAGTGGATTTTGAAAATAGGGCACTCCTTGGGGTTCCCAACAGACGAGATTCCAAATTTTCAAAACTGAATTTTATTCATTCATGATTTGTTTATCAATAATTTGTGAAAATGTTGAACTTCACAAATTATTGATAAACAAATCATGAATGAATAAAATTCAGTTTTGAAAATTTGGAATCTCGTCTGTTGGGAACCCCAAGGAGTGCCCTATTTTCAGGGATGTCGTCATGAGATTCATGGTGACACGTGATGCATTATTAAAAGACGTGTTGGACGGACACGTTACCAGTTAAGGAGCACCCAAGCCAAAAACTTTTTACTTAAAAACTAAGGAGAAAAACATTACAATAAATCGCTGTGCGCCCTCGACTTTCATTAATTTATATATCCAGTGGATTTTGAGAAATTAACGTTTAAAAAAAGATATATATCTGTAACAGCGGACCGGTCCGCGCCCCGGTTCGCGGACCGGGGCGCGTACCGGAACTTCGCGTAGCGAAGCTGATTGGCTCTCCGGTGTCTGTCAACATTCTAAACAGTCCGTAGCGGCCGCCATCTTGTCTCTCGGTAGGATTGAGAGACAAGAGGAGGCCAAAACAAAGGGGGAAATGACCATAAGGGGGCATAGTAGATCCTCCCTGACCCCCTTGGTTTAATGTGGAGGCTTTAAAAGGGCCCCGCGGGGCAAAAAAAATAATTTTTTTGTTGTTTTTTTTGCGTGGGTAGCGCCCGGTACGCGAACCGGGAAGCGTTCTGGGCAGCGTACTACAATGAAAAAAGAATGAGAGACTTTTCAAATGCAGTATGTTAATTGATTGTTGGTTTTGTTGATTATTTTTTATTTTCTTTATTTTTTAAGCATTTTTTTTTATTGTGATTGTGTTTCATAATTTATTAAACTTTCTAACATTTCATTGTCAGAAATTTCATAATTATCATGGAATATACATTGTAGTCTCTGAGGGTGTAAAATGTCCTCATTTGCAAGGAGGTTATCTACTGCTTGTACACATTGCAGTAGTTCATTGTCCCAAGTTTCATCGAAAAATTCAATGTCAATTTGATCAATTGTATCAATCAATTCTTGGTTGCTCTCTTGCAGGTCCATTTCAAAAGAAACTTGGTTTTCGCCTTCCATTTTGCCTGAAATTTGGATTAAAAAAATATATATTAGTAGAGATAGGGCAATGTTGGGAATAATTTTAGATAGGCATTTTTTATCAGTGAATTTATCTTTGGGCAGTGTATAGTATCAGAGTGGAAGTAGGAATTTAAAAAAGTGTATGTGATTTAACGTAAGTAAATTCATAATTATACAAGAGAAGCCTAACTCCATCCATAACTATAACAGAGAAGTCTCTCTAAATCTATAACTACTACAGAGGGATAGTATATATCTATCAGAAAAAGTTTACCATATTAACTTATAGTGCACAATATACTTCAGTTTTAAAAATAAAAACTTACCTTTAGAAAGAAGTTGAAGGAATTAGTGAAAATACTATTGAAATGTACAGCAAGAAGTAGTAGTCAAAATGGCTGTGTTTTCTTCTCTTCCTTTATATATATTCAGGTATATAACCAATGAAATGTCAGGTAAAAAAAGTAGAAAATGAAAGTAACATTTTCATTGGTTGTCAATTCCAACACTTCAGATGTGTTTTGTGAAGTAATTTACCTCAGGGTATTTAGAGAGGTCTACAGGCTAAATGACTAAATGGAATTCCAATCAAATTTGTGAAAATGGTAGGGATTGGTATGTAGTATGAGCTAATCTATATTTGGTGAAATTGTCTCCAGTGGCTTTTCTGTGAACTACTTTCCCACCTTTTTTGATGGTGCGCTTCCCAGGGAGCGACCCGGTACGCGAACCGGTGAGCGCCCCGGTACGCGAACCTTAAGCGTAACGGGAGTCCACCATTTTGTGTTTCGGTCGAATTAAGATACAAGATGGAGGGCAAATAATGTTCAGAATAGGTAGAAGGGGGCACGGTAGACTTATCTTGACCCCCTAGGTTTTGTGAGGGTGGCTGAGGAGGCCCATATGTGCGAAAAAAAAACATTTTGTTAAAAAAAATTCGCGAGGTTAGCTCCCGGTTCGCGTACCGGGTAGCGCCCCAGGGAGCGTACTTTGTTGAAAATTAGTGAAAAATGTTAGAGTAAAATAATAATTGTGAGTGATCAGATGTAGGGTAGCTCTGAGAAGAGCTTTTGGGTTTATGGTACATTTAGGTACTTATAAGTAGGTACCAATGCACATTCTTAAATTCAGAGTGAAAATTCTGTTGCCCTCATCTGAGAAGTGAACTCCATCTCCTCTGTAGATATCTTGCATGTAGTAACGCAAGTTATTGTTGTACAGGGAGCCCATTCCATGGTCTCTCATGTAAGCTGAAACAGATTTGTTTACATGCTTCCTCGACTTCTCAATTTGTGGACAAAATTGGTTCGACCACCTCCATTTCTGTCTTTGGCATATATTTGAATATACCAAGGCAGTCTGAGGAAAAAGTGCCATTAATTGCTCAAAGGTGTCCTTTAAAAGCATTTCCAGACCTACACCAGTCAAAGTGCCCAAGTCATTACCTCCACAGTGCACAATTAACAGGTCAGGTTTGGGCAAATGCATAAAGGTTTTCACCAATGGTATCAATTGGTGACATTTTAATCCTCTGTGGCCAAACCACTTAATTTCCACATCTTGTAAATTGAGGTTAGGTAATTTCCTGTTTTCAACGTACCTTTGAGCCCAGTGAATATAACTATGTCCAACAATCCAGACAGAAAACATGGTGAGAGAAGGTTCTCCTGCAGTCAGATGAAGTGTGGCAATGAAATGGCAGTTGAAAAAATGAGAGTTTAAAATGAAAAAAACTGTGGAGTTTCTGTGTTCATGAAGCAGTAACAGTGATTGGTGGATTTTGATTGCTGAAAACAGAAAGTTAGGGTGCACGGATGTGTTCTTTGAAAGATGTATTTTGAATGGTCAATAAAAAATCATTAAATGAAAGAATGCACTGGATATGCAGGTGCACTGAGAGTTCAGAGTTCAATTGCAACAAAGTTGTGTGAACTTGCAAACACCAGAAGTCTTCCAAGAGGTGGTTGCCATGCAGAAAAGGCATGAAATGGCAGAGGGGGGAAGGGTTTTCATTTGAAAAAAAGTGAGGGAAGAGTTTTGATTGGGTGACATGAGAGATATGTGTGAAGAATTACAGCATTTCTGTGCTTTTGATAGCTGCAGACTCTGGAGTGCATACCTTTTGCTCTGCTGAAGACAAATTGGTGTGTTTCTGAGACTGTTTTCAAACTCAAAGTATTTGCTAAGGTGAGAAAATATTTCTTTAATTTAGATAGAGAATAGTGTGCTTTAAGGAGAAAATTATGAATTATGTGGCGCAAATTGCTAGTAAATATGATCCCACATGTGCATGGAAAATTTAGATTTTGAATGTTTGTGTTACATAGCCATGTTAAAAGTGATACAAACATGCTGCAAAGGCAATCAAAAAACGCTTTTATGTGTCTTAAGGACATTTTAAGTAATTTTCCCATGTGCAGTGTTTTGAAATTATGATTTGAAAATCGTTTTTGGGGAAAAGGAATTGTTTTTAAATTTATGACAAGGACATAATGGTGTATGCTTCTTTATACGGCAATTGACTGTCCCTGATGTTATTTTTCCGATTTTAATGTAAGACCTTTCTCTGTGGCGCAAGTTGCTTGTAAATATGCTCCGACCTGTGCATGGGAAATTTAGATTTTAAATGTTTGTGTTACATAGCCATGTTAAAAGTGACCCAACCATGCTGGAAAGGCAATAAAAAAACACTTTCATGTGTCTTAAGGACATTTTAAGTAATTTCCCTGTGGGCAGTGTTTTCAAATTATGAATTGAAAATCGTTTTTGAGGTAAAGGAATGTTGTTAAAATTTATGTGCGCCATATGCCCACAAATTTCGTTTTCAGGGGTGCAGCAGGGTGTTCTTGAGACACCCCTGCACCTTTGGAAAAATTCCTAATTTGCGATGAGCTAATTGCTAATCGCAAATTGCACCTTCATTCCTATGGGCCTCCTGCTCCATGGAAATGAATGGGTAATTTGCAATTAGCAATTTGCTCATCGCAAATTAGGAATGGTAAAGAATCGCTATTTATTCCTTAAAATTCGCTATTTTGGAAATGCAAAATAGTTATATGATACATATGGCGGTTGATGTCTAACAAGATAAGAAGCTTAGGGATACATTTATGATGACTGGCGCAATGAAGTGGACATCACTTACTTCATTGGTAGAGCTTTACATGTATTATGTCCTCTGTATTCTTCATCAAGCGTAACTTTAATCTGCAATCCTGAGTAGGCCTCACCTTAAACAAACCTCTGGATAGGCCACACCTTATCGTCATCCTGAATTAATCATTTAAAATGCTAGGGACAGATTTATGATAGGTGTATGCCTCTTTTGCGCCACTTACAAAACACTGTCCACGGGGAAATGACTTAAAATGTCCTTAAGACACATGAATGTGTTTTTTAAAGCGTTTGCAATCTTTTGGGGTGACTTTTAACATGGCTATGTGACTCAAACAGTCAAAATCTAAATTCACCATGCACGGGTGGGAGCATATTTACAAGGAATGTGCTCTATGGGGAAAGGTCTTATAATGTAATATGGGAAAAATGACATCAGAGACACTGAAATGCCTTATAGAGAAGCATACACCATTATGTCCTTGTCATAAATTTGCAAACCATTACTTTTCCCCAAAAACGATTTTCAAATCATAATTTGAAAACACTGCACATGTGGAAATTACTTAAAATGTCCTTAATTCTTAAATTTGCTATTCCTTATTTTGCGATTGCACTGAAGGATTTGCAAATTTTGCGATTCCTTAAATGCAATGTATCAAACAAAAAATATGTAAAAAATGATATTAAGGATTTGGAAACTACCACCAACTTCTAGTTTGTGGTAATTTGCGAATTCTTTTCAAAAAGCATTTTTTTTCCAAAAAACAAAAGGTGCCATATGACGCCTATACATGTCCTTAGGGCATGTATGTGTGCCATATGCCCCCAAATTTCTTTTTCAGGGGTGTAGCAGGGTGTTCTTGAGATACCCCTGCACGCTTGAAAAAATTCCTATTTTGTGATGAGCTAATTGCTAATCGCAAATTGCAACCTTCATTCCTATGAGCCTCCTAGCCCATGGAAGTGAATGGGTAACTTGCAATTAGCAATTTGCTCATTGCAAATTAGGAATGGTAAAGAATTGCTATTTATTCCTTAAAATTTGCTATTTAGGAAATGCAAAATAGTTTGATGGTACATATGGTGGTTCATCTGTAACAAGATAAGAAGCTTAGGGATACATTTATGATGACTGGCGCAATAAAGTGGACATTACTTACTTCATTGGTAGGCCTTTACATGTATTATCTCCTCTGTATTCTTCATCAAGCGTAACTTTAATCTGCAATCCTGAGTAGGCCTCACCTTAAACAAACCTTTGGATAGGCCACACCTTATTGTCATCCTGGATTAATCATTTAAAATGCTAGGGACAGATTTATGATAGGTGTATGCCTCTTTTGTGCCACTGTGCGTCACTTTTATGATGCAGCGGCGGTGCTAATTTGCAATTAGCAATTTGCTCATTGCAAATTAGAAATGGTAAAGAATTGCTATTTATTCCTTAAAATTTGCTATTTAGGAAATGCAAAATAGTTTGATGGTACATATGGTGGTTCATCTGTAACAAGATAAGAAGCTTAGGGATACATTTATGATGACTGGCGCAATAAAGTGCACATTACTTACTTCATTGGTAGGCCTTTACATGTATTATCTCCTCTGTATTCTTCATCAAGCGTAACTTTAATCTGCAATCCTGAGTAGGCCTCACCTTAAACAAACCTTTGGATAGGCCACACCTTATTGTCATCCTGGATTAATCATTTAAAATGCTAGGGACAGATTTATGATAGGTGTATGCCTCTTTTGTGCCACTGTGCGTCACTTTTATGATGCAGCGGCGGTGCTAATTTGCAATTAGCAATTTGCTCATTGCAAATTAGGAATGGTAAAGAATTGCTATTTATTCCTTAAAATTCGCTATTTAGGAAATGCAAAATAGTTTCATGCTACATATGGCGGTTCATCTGTAACAAGATAAGAAGCTTAGGGATAGATTTATGATGACTGGTGCATCACCAGGGATGTGTCAGTCATCCTGCGCCGCTGTTCCGCCACCCATGGTGTGCTGCATTTAGAATGCGGGGCATCATGGGGCAAAAATGGCACAGATGCGTGACGTATCTGTGCTGTAAAGGTAGTGATTGCTGGAGTTGTATCGCAAGTACGATGCAGCTCAAGCAAGGCTCAGGGGTGCCCCATCTCCACAATGTTGCGTCAAGACCTATGCCTGCTTAAAGCAGGCGAAGGGTTTTGACGAAGCTTTCTCCTATCTGATTGTAAATACGGCACACCATGGGTGGCAGAGTAGTGGTGCACGTTAACTGGTGCATGCCTGGGGATGTGCCATTTAACATAAATCTGCCCCTTTACATTTAAGTATGTGCAGGACACACAGAGTCGGTGAGGCTTATCCAAGGTTAAGAAGAGATGAGTCCTGTTCACTGAAAATTTAGACATAGTCTTCACCTGCTCAGCATTGCTGGACATGGCTAAATAATAGCTGCAAAATATTACTCTTGTTAAACAATTTTACTATTATAATCTCTGAGATTTGTCTCTTACTCTGCAACATCTCATTGTTGTTATCTTTCTTTAAAGATAAAGACAACCTCAACATGAGCGACAATCTGCAATCAGTTGATTTTGACCTCATCATTGAACTTGTAATTGAAACATCAGTGGATGTTGATCCCTTGGATGATTTAAATCCTGAGGATGAAGAAGAGCGTGATGAGGATGCAGATTTGTCCGAATTATATGACATAGGATGGGAAGCTGACCTGCTTGAGCCTATGGAAATATAAACATTTATTTTTAAAATTTATAATTAATAAAAAGTAAAAAGGTAAACCGTTTAATTTAAAAATAAAGACACCTTCAAAAGCAGGTTATGTGTAGTGTCTTCAATAAAATATTAAAATATGCTCATAAAATTAGATCAGATTCACATATAAAATAGCACAGGTAACATAAATATAAATGTCATTTCTTTTCTGCTATTTCTGTATTGTAAATTTGCAAGGACTAAAAAATCTTCTATTTAAAATGTCAAGTAGTGTGTTAAGTTTTTGATCACTGTTATTGTTTTACTGTTTGGTAATAATGGTTAATAACATTTTTTATTATATTTTACCACAGATTCAACTGCAGATCATTTCAAGATTTCACCATGCCAACAATAGAAAGACAGAGAAAGGCTGCAAAACGTCAAAGACAGCAGGTGAAACAAAATAAGCAGCAGTCCTCTAACAAAAAGATTTGTCAAGTCACGAAGAATGCACCGGGTAAGAGCACAAAATATTTCATAAGAAATATGTGTAGTAAAAAAAATATTACTACAGAAAATGTTTCAGTCCATAAAACGAGAAGGAATTCAAATGGAAAGGAAAGGCCAATGAAAAATGTTACTGCTAGAGCAAGAGATAACTCTGTGCATGATAGTAGAAGGAAACAACAGTTTAGGGAGATTCGTAAACGAATGTTCCGCAACAGGATAATTGGCAATTTGTTAAAAAATATTAAGAAAGGTCAACAGAAACTGGTTTTTTATAAGAGAAAAAAAAAAGTTGAGAAAGTTATTGATCAGGCATTTGAAATTAAACGTAAGTTATTTATTTTGATAATCAATAGAATTAGGAAGCTAAACAAGGCAATTTATGATTTCAAAAGAAATAGTAGATGGAAGAGAATAGTTAATCGTAGTAATTTTTGTGAAGTTTTTTCTGGAGAATGGATGCATAGTTCAAGCTGTGAGGCATTTTTTAATGAGGAGAGTTATTTCCAGGATAATGATTTGGTGCATGCAGTTGACACCAGTGGTCGTGCTTATGAAGTGAAAGATGGTTGTCCAGTTGAAAAAGAAAAACTTGTGACAACAGAGGCAGAAGAGGTGTTAGGTAATGAGGTTTTAGGAAGACGTGCTAAGGGTCCTGTGTACACCTGGAAGTGTAGTAGTATTTGCAGTGTGCGACAGGATTCCATCAATTTGCTTTGTGATTTTGTACGGTCATTTAATAAGAAAAGTTTGAAGCAGAAAATGATGTTGTTGCAAGAATTAGATCCTTGCAGAGTGAGAGAAGTGACAGGTTTGCATGGTCATTCACTGGCTTGTCTTTCCAGGAGAGTATGCCAGAGTGTTTTTCATCATTTCAGGATGCTAGCAGTGCATCATAATAAAGTGAGGAAATTAGTTAGAATGTTGTATTATGCTAAGAGTCCAGCAATTATGCTTAAACAATTATGCGCTGCTCTTTTGCATGGTTCTGAAATAGATGTGAAGAATATATGTGAAGAAATTGAGTTTTGTTACTTTGGAAGTAAAGAGGAGAATGTTGAAATTGACCAAGAAGAAGCGGGTAATGTGGAAGATAGTGTACAGGTTTCCAGTACAGATAATTTCCAGAGGGAAATTGCGACGTTTCAGGTCAAATCAAGTGAGAGGCCAAATTTCACTTGTGTGTGTTGTCGACGCACTTATTATAAGAATCAGACTAAGTTAGTGGATTTATATGCAAAAAGTGAAAGGGAAAATAATAGTGAATGGAAGGATTTCGCAACATACTTGATGGTAGAAAATTGTTTTGATTTGGGATTGGATCAACGTGTGTGTACTTATTGTTGTAACAAATTAAATCAAAACCAGATGCCTGCTAGAGCAGTTCATAATAATCTGGAATTGATTGAGATTCCTTCTGAATTGAAGGATTTAAATACTTATGAATCTATTTTGATTCAAAGTATCCATCCCTTTCAGGCTATTGTAAGAATGGAGCCAAAGACAGGGAAATTGCCTCCATCAGATTTACAGAGAGGATTAAAGGGAAGAGTTGTTTATTTGCCTCTAGATTTGAAGAAAAACATTAACACAATTGGAGTAGAAAAAGTGGAAGAGGAACCTCTGGTTATCTTAGTTAATGGGGTTCCGACAAAGAATAAGAAAATATGGCAAGATTTAGTAGATGTTAGGAAAGTTAAAAAGGCAACATTGTATTTGAAAAAAAAAAAAAATACTATAAGAATGTACATGTTGCAGAAGAGGAAGTAAGTGAGGAAGAGGATAGCGATTTGTGTGCTGGTCAAATTGAGAAAGTAGAACCCTCTACTAGTGAAGAAATATATGAACATTATAGTGTTCATCCTTTGCATTCCAAGGAAGTCATGGGGAATGCTATTGAGTTGTTTCAAATGAAACAAGCCAAAGGGAGTCCCATTAGTGTTTGGGAGGAAAGTTTGGAAGCTCGGTGTTTCCCACAGCTTTTTCCAACAGGTCAGGGAGGAAGATATGATGAGCGACCTCATCAAATTCCTGCTTCTGAATACTGGACTTTGCGATTGTATGCAGGAGATGCTAGGTTTCGACAATGCATTCCCTATTTGTTTCATCTCCTGTTTGAAAGCGATCTGTCTGGACTGTCATATGCAGTGAACCACATCTTGAAAAGTGGTATACACATGCAAAACATCTCGGCAAGTGACTTTATGGATAAAGTCAATGTCCAAGACAGTATTTTGGATTCTCACCTGATTAATCTCATGGCGTGTCAGCGTGGTACTAATGAGTACTGGTACCGTCGTCATGGTGATTTAAAATGTATGCTGAGGAACTTAGGTACTCCCACATGGTTCCTCACTCTGAGCTGTGCCGAGTATGGCTGGGAAGACTTACTTGAATTTCTACGAGAGGCAAATGCTAACGTAGATAACATCGAATTCAAGACACCCGGAGAACTGTGCTCTTTGGATCCAGTCAATGTATGTAGGTACTTCAATCATAGATTTGAAGCTATGATGTCTTTCATCATGAATAAGAAGAATCCACCTCTTGGAGAGGTGTTGGATTTCTTCTGGAGAAAGGAGTACCAAGCAAGAGGTGCTCCTCATATACATATGTTGCTGTGGATCAAGGATGCACCTAAATTTGGAACGGATCCAGAAGACTCAGTGATGAGTTTCATCCAACAGTATTCTACGTGTGCTGTTCCAAACGCAAAGGAGAAGAAAAGCCTAAGAGAAAAAGTTCTGCGTTTCCAAAGCCATCGATGTGGAAAGTACTGCCGTCGTAAATTCCGAAACAAGGACAAGTTCTACACTAAATGTCGTTTCGGCTTTCCACGACCGGTGATTTCTAAAGGAAGAGTAAACAGTTTGATGTCTTCGCTGCGACACAATGTCATGAAGAAATCACCTAAAAACACTTACAATTTGAAGAGGAACGAAGAGTCCAAGTACATCAACGACTACAACCCAGTGATTTTGTCCATGTGGAATGCTAACATGGATATACAGTTTGTGGCTGATAACTGTATGGCTGTGGCTCGGTATGTGACGTCTTACATCACCAAAAAAGAGAAGACAGAATTGAAGGATATGTGGGAGGACATTTCCCATGAAAAGAGCCTCAGCAAGAAGTTGTACAGTTTCAGTCTGAAGATGTTGTCGCATCGAGAAATCGGAGCGTACGAATGTTCTGACCGGTTGTCTTCAGCAAGTCTCTATGCCAAGTCCAGGAGTATCGTTTGGGCGAGTCTTGGTCTTGCAGCAACGCGTAATCGAGTTCTCAAACCTGTGCGGGAAATTGAGTATTTGGCGGAAAAGGAGCCAAACAGTACCGACATTTTGAAGACAAACATGTTGGATACATATTATCCAAATCGAAGCAGTCACCTCGAGAATGTTTGTCTGTATGAGGTTCTGCAAAATTACATATTCAAGAGGAACATCAAAGAAGATACTGAGAAAAGAGTGTATGCTGTAATAGGAAGTGAGGGATGTCTGGTCAAGCAAAGAAAATGCCACTTGGTAAACCATCGAAAATTGAGTGGCGAATCTCCTGAAAAAAAGGAGTTTTTCTATTTAGCACTTTTGCAACTTTTCAAGCCTTGGCGTGCAGAAGAGGAACTGCTTGGAGATTTCCTCTGTTACGAAGACTCTTTCAATGCCGCCAAGGAGACCATAGAATGTCCTGCTTTTCCCAAATATGTAGAAATGTTGAATGCGGAAATTGAGCAGGAAGCAACGATTGCAGCCGAGATTGCCAGAGACAGTTCTCAGGACAGTCAGAGTTCTGCTTCATTGAGTCAGGATCCACTAGGAGGACCTGTTATTGAAAATGAAGCTGCCACTGCTATGAATGAAGTGGAAAGAGCCATGGCACATGCTCAAGAGGATGCGGTTAACTTAGAAGAGTTGGAAAGACAACTCAACGTTGAGCAGAGGAAAATATATGACGAAGTTACCATGCAAATTGATCATGGATTAAGTCATGATAAGAAAGAGTGCTCATGTACGTCGTTGAAGCCTGTCCGACTGTACGTGAGTGGAGAAGCGGGAACTGGAAAAAGTTTCCTCATTAAAGCAATTTCATGCTATTTGCAGGAAAGGACAGAGTCATCGCTGTCTTGTGTTGTCACTGCTCCAACTGGACTGGCAGCACATAATATTAAAGGGATTACTTTACATCGTTTACTGATGCTGCCAGTGGAGCATGACAACAAATTACAATATCACAAGCTATCTGGAGATGCTTGTTTTGAAGTTTCAAGAATCTTGAGGAAAATGAAACTTCTTATCATTGACGAAGTAAGCATGGTTTCCAATGTCATGCTTGCCTTTGTGCATTTGAGGATGCAAGAAGTTCTCAAAACAGAGTATGATGTGTTATTTGGTGGCAAACACATCATTGTTTTCGGAGATCTTCTGCAGCTGACACCAGTGAAAGGGCAACCTGTGTTCAAAATGCTCACGCATGAAGATACCAGGAAGTGCCTAGGCAGCATTGGCAACGTCAATATATGGTTAAACTTCAATTATGCTGAACTGCATGAAAATATGCGTCAGGCGAAGGATGAAGTTTACAAGACTATTCTACAAGATGTTAGAATTGGAAAAGTGACCGAGCATGGGAAAGAAGCTTTACATGCACAATTACTGTCAAATTTATATCCAGAACAAGATGTTGTGCCTGAGAATATTTTTCAGAAAATTACTGAGAAGAAATCTGGAATATGTTTGATGCCAACTCTTGCAGAATGTGCCAAATTTAACAACAAAATGTTGCATTTAGAAAAGCAAGAGATTGTGAAACTGGAAGCTATTGATAGAGTAGAGCATATGGGATCAACAATTATTTTGTCTGAGAATCTGAAAACAAAATTGGATTCATTAGAGAAGAGTATATCTAAAACTGCAGGTTTTGAAAAGACTCTGAATGTGTGCTTGAACTGCCGTATAATTTTAAGAAGGAATTTACATGTTGAAAGAGGTCTGGTAAATGGATCAATGGGTAATGTTGTTGATTTTGTGAAATACAGAAATAGAGATGGAATTGAATTTTTAAAAATTAAATTTGATGGCATTGAGGAAGTACAGCTAATTGCTCGTTGTTCTGCTAGATTTTTGCTTGTAAAAGACTTATATGTTCGCCGTAAGCAGTTTCCTGTTTGCTTGGCATATGCGGTGACAATTCATAAATCGCAAGGTTTAAGTGTAGACAGTGCATTGGTGAATATTGGCAGTTCTGTGTTCAAGGAGGGTATGGCATATGTGGCATTGTCACGAGTTAGAACTTTATCGGGATTGTACTTGATTGAGTGTGATGTCACAAACATTTGTGCGAATCTAGATTGTGTTAAGGAATACAATAGGTTAAGAAGAGCGTATGCGCCACATTTGCCTCAGTATCCTTTGTTTGAGAAACGTGTGGTAGGCCGGAAACGAAGAAATGAGAACAATACTGGGGAGGTTGTAGCAAAAAGACAAAAAGTCAATGAACCTAAAATTACAAGCAGAAACAAAAAGGATTCTGTTGAAGATGTTGTTGGTTTTCAGTTTGAAAACAGTTCTGGTGTCAACTGCTATGCTAATGTAGTGGTTAATGTTTTGTTTTCTCTAAAAAATGTAAAAGAAGAGATTGTGGTCAATTCTGATCAAAGATTTTTCAGTTTGTTAAATTCTGTGTTAGAGAAATGTACCACTGATAGAAGAAACATAGAAAGTGTGTCTGAAATTCGAAATCTGTTAGACAGATGTTCAGGCCAAACACAATTCTCTCAAAATATTCAGCAAGATTGTCAGGAGTTTTTAATGTATATGCTTGATGTATTACATGCTGAAGGTGTAGATGTAGATCAGCTGTTTGGGCTTTCTTATCAATGGCAGCATGACTGCGAGAACTGTATGGTATCAAGTACTACTAGTGTAGACTCAGAAAGATTTATATATTTAACTTTGCCAGACAGTAAATCAGTTTCCTTTAATAAGCTAGTAAAAGCAGCTGATCACAACATGGAGTGTAGCCAATGTAAATCTGAAATGATGTCCACATTATTTATACGAACATATGGCCAGTATGTCATTTTAATGTTCCAACGATGTAGGCCTGATGGAACAAAATTGACAACTTTAATTAAAAATTTTGTAGCTTCGCAGTTGTCAATATCAGGAAGGACTTTTGTAACTGCAGCAATTATATATCATGATGGCCCTTCAATAACATCAGGACATTACACAGCTTATTTAAAGTCTAGAAATGGCTGGTCATTCTGCAATGATTCTGTTTTAATTTTCAAAAAAAAATTGCCGTATGACCTTAAAAACTCTTACCTGGTGTTTTTAAAACCAAAATTTTAGGGAAATAATCTCGGGATGTGCTCTGTGGAATTTCAAGAAGTTCTAATGGCTCCTACACAATTTGGCCTTGAGTATAAGTGTATTTCAGAGACATAACTTCTAACCATAGGACTGGACGTCATGGAGAAATATGTGCACTTTGAATGAGTTCAGAAAAACTGTTTCTTTTTATAAGCTAATTGAAGCAGCCAATCAAAACATGGAGTAGAGGGAATGTAAGTCTGCAATGCTGTCTACTGTTTTACATTGCTTTGTGATTAAAAGTGATGTAGAGAATTAAATAATTGTAGTAGTCATAGAGGTAGTGTAAGTCTGCTTCATAGTAAGCAGTATCAGTGTCATAGGAAATGTAGAACATGACTGAGCAAGAAGGGGAAGATATTACTATTCCAGGATTGTGAAAATGATCTTCAACATTTTAATTCTGAAAGTTGCAGAAATGCCAAATGACGGGATTGGCTTACAAGAAATCCAAGAGTTATAAATGGCTCTGACCAGATTTGGCCTTGTGGAAACTTGTGGTAGAGAGCAAGAAGTCATTTATTGCATGTAACGTGTTTTTAAAAACGATGGAGATTTTCTTTCAGAAAGTGGCGGGCTGAAAGTAATAACAGCACAAAAGAGTGTAAGCTGTTCATAGGACATCCTTGGACGTCATGGAAAGTAAGTTAACTTTAAGGAGTTCTGAATTTTCATTTCTTATGTTGTATGGGTTTTTTAAACACAATAATTTTGATTGTGTTTTTTTTTCCCCGCTGTTATATGATGAATACCTTCAAGTCACTGTTTTTAGTGAATTTTGATACATTCTGAGAACAGCAAAAATAAACCATTTAACATGTATAATTAATTCTGTACTGTTTGCATTTATGATGTATATGTAGAACTGTGTAGGAGGCATGGAGAAGCTGAGGCTTCTGTAAGTGTCAAAGTTGTTGCATGCAGTGCTGCACTTCTGCGTACTCTTTCATATGATAGACTACATCTTCACAATGAGATACCTAAGCAAAGGAAACACAAGAGATGTGATTGTGAAATGAGCAAAATAAATTGCACGTATTTCATTTACATCACCTGTGTTTCCTATCATTACGAATCACATTGTGCAGATCAAGTTTAGGTCTGTCCAGGGAAACATAGGAGGTTTGAACTTTGTTGAAGAGTGCAGTGGACATGACTCACTTCATTGGTAGACCTTCACATGTATTATCTCCTCTGTACTCTTCAACAAGTGTAAATCTCATCTGCAACCCTGAGTAGGCCTCACCTGAAACAAACCTCTGGATAGTAGACATCTTATTGGCATCCTGAAGCAATTATTTAAAATTTTAGTGTCTTGCGACACTTTTCTGAAACAACAGCAATGCAAAAGATGCACCATGTTTTAAGATAGGCCTCACTTCATCTGCATCAAGATACTGTTAGTTTAAAATGTATATCTTTAGGACTGTGTAGGGGGCCTCGAGAAGCAGAAGCTTCTGTAAGTGTCAAAGTTGTTGAAAAACTGTTTGTCCTTCAATCTTTTCCCTTGTCTTTTCTAATTTTTAAATACATGTTTTAATATTGTTCAAATGTTTGTTCTCTCTTTCACAGATTGAAAGTATAAAAACAAAAAGTGAGTAAGTTAATGACAATTATAAGGTAAATGTTTTGTACTCTTTTCGTTACATTTCTATCACATTCACCTACTAGTAGTTTGACAGCTTCATTTCTTTAACCCTCAGTTTCCTGCCTTTGCTACTTCCCTCATTCCTTTCTCTATTACCTACTTACTCAACTCCTTCCACTCTTTTTCTCAGTCCCTCTCTTCTCATAGTTCCTCACTCTTGTTCACTCACTGCGTCTCTATTACTCTTAGTGTCTTTGACTGATCACTCTATCACTACTTGTTCATAATGCTTTCTCTGTGTAGTTGAAGCACACTAAGGGGAATATTATGAACACAGCCAATACAATTATTGCTCTTTTTATTGGCAGAAAACTGGTGCAAAAGTGGTTTTAGTGGCAGTTTTCTGCCACAAAAGCAGCTTTAGCGACACATTTCTGCCAATAAAAGCTGCAAAACTTTTATTGCCTATGTTGATGATATGGCTCTATGTTACTTACATTTCTTTGCTGTTTCAATTAATCTTTTTCTGTTATTTTTTGTTTTCTGTTTTCTATTTTTTCTCTCTGTTATTCCTCATGTTTTAATCTTATTTTGAACATTCACTCACATTCTCCAAGAAACTCTTCTTTGTTAATGTTATACTCTCTTTTTTTTTCTTTCACTTCGTTATCTATTTTGTTTTTCACAATTATACCCTCTTCTGTCTTTTCTTCGGTAAATAGATCTATTAAACAGTATCTCTTCTTTACTCCCTATAGCTGTCTTTCTTTTAACATCACTCTCTGTTTCCTTTCCTTATACTTACACTTTTTTTTTTTTTTTTTTTTTTTTTGGTTAGCTCCCGGTCCGCGTACCGGGAAGCTAACCCGGAAGCGAACCAAAAGAAATAGAGCTTGCCAGAGTGCTAAACATTCTAGCAATTTTTTTGGAAAGGGAAGGTAGTTCTGAAAAGAACTTTTTTTTTTATATTTTTGTTGTTTTATATTTTTTTTTTATTTTTTGTTTTTTTTGTATTTTTTGAACGATTTTATATTTTTTTTGGTTTTTTTTGGGGGGGGAAACAACAAAAAACAGGCGTTGAAAAGGGCTCAACAGGAGCAAAAAAAATTACTGGGGGCGGTTAGGGCAATCATGGTGTTCATACGCCAGGTTTATAGCATTGATGCTCATGTTGCCACAAGCTAATAATGCACGACACTGCATACATAAGTGAATCATGTGCCCAAAATTTTCTTGAATATTTGGCACAGTTTCCCGTGCCTCTTCTGGTGTTAAAGAAACCGGTATTGTTGGTCTGGCCACAGGAGTTGGTCTTGGATTGTCGTGCATATCCCTTAATTCCGCCCGGCTGTAATTTAGGGGATGTTTCCTCGTCATGTGCCTGTGCATTGTATGATTTCCAAAGCTATATTTTTTGTCCGTCCCTCTGGACAATTGTTCCTTGCATATCAGGCAGGTGACATACCTCGCGTTGACTTTTTTTTGGCCACGAGGTATTGAAAAAAACTGCCAGATGAAACTGGCTTTCTTTCTGGAAACCCGGGGCAACTCTTCTAAAAATTGTGGTTCTTCTCCCTCCTCATCCATTTCTTCCTCTTCCTCCTCAGTGTTGGTCAGGACCTGGGGAGGTGGTCCTCTCTTCCCATGAGGAGGTGGTGGTGGTGGTGGTGGGGGTCCACCAGCTGAAGCTACCAATGAAGCCATTTTCCAACAAGCAAAATAGGTCTTCCTCTCACAATGATGAAAGTCAGAGTGAGGAAAGAAGGAGGGGTTTTCATCATTTGGGAAAAAACAATACTTCTCAACCAATGAAAAGTGTTATTTTTAAGTCACCTGACCTAGCCTTCCATCATTATGAAACCAAAAGTGAAATGAACCAATGAAAAGTTTTATTAACAAGTCACATGACCTCTCACGCTCATGTTACGCGCTGCGGAACGCTCCCCGGTTAGCTTCCGGGTCGCTAAGCTTCGCGCCCCGGTCCGCGCCCCGGGACACTTCCGGGTGCGCTAACGCGATACGTCACAAGACGCATTTCGCGGCAACGCGATACGTCGCGCTTTCGCGCCGCGGATCGCTTCCGGGGAGCTGCGTTTCGCGCCTCGGTCCGCGCCCCGGGGCACTTCCGGGTGCGCTAACGCAGTACGTCATAAGACGCATTACGCGGCAACGCGATACCGTCACTATGTTGATTTCTTACCGGTTCGCGGACCGGGTCGCGGAATTAAATTGAGCTAACGGGAAGCTTCCCGGTTCGCGGACCGGGAGCGAAACAAAAAAAATATTTAAAAAAAAATTATTAATAAACATATAAAATATATTTTTGGATTTAAAGAAGAATACATTTTACAGCTATAGATATTAGCTTTTAAAAAACCAATGAAATTCACTGAAAAAAACATAGGTTATAGACCATATATAGTTAGGAATTAGCATTTACAAAACCTTGAAAATTCACTGAAAAAACCATAGGTTATAGACCATATATAGTTAGGAATTAGCATTTAAAAAACCTTATTTTACTCACACAAAACCATTGAAATTCCATATATAGTTAGTTGTACTAACTATATATCGCGCACCCGCAATCCACTGCTGATCATGTCACATATTACATCATTCATGACATGGTCAGTGACATCACTGATGACATCACTGATGACATCTCAAATGACATCACTGATGACATCACTGATGACATCTCAAATGACATCACTGATGACATCACTGATGACATCTCAAATGACATCACTGATGACATCTCAAATGACATCACTGATGACATCACTGATGACATCTCATTTGACATTACTGATCACATCACTGATGACATCATTCATGTGATAATACGATGAACCTCTTCAGACTCTAATATAACCTTAGATACAATCAGTGTAAACAGACACTCATAGACTGTCACTCATCCATGGAGTTACTCAGACACTTAGTCAGTCATACAAAGAATCAATCACACCTCCATTTCCTCAACTATACAGTTATACACACCTTACTTATTCAAACATATACTAAAACATATTTACTCACTTATACAATCCTGGATACAAGTTCACAATGATCCATACAGCCACTCACACATTCACTGGCTCTTATGCACAGTTATTTATATATGTCAACTCTCACATGTACTGTATTTTACATATGTACTTACTTTAACATGTAGCACTGAGATATCCATTCACTCACCAATACACTCATGCACACAGTCAACTGCCCATACAGCTGTTTCCACATGCACTTTTGAACCCATACATCTAGTCAATCAACTGCTCACACATCTATGCAGAGAGTCATACACCTCCCAGCCACCCACACACACACTCAGTCTCCCATACAAATGCTTGGGCAACCAATCAATAACCCATATAGTTAATCATATAGCTACTGATCAACACATGCAGCAGTTTACAGAACAACAGACATAATGATGCACAAATTAAGACAGTTTAGTCACTAACCCATGCACTCAGTGAGACACATTTAATCAGTCACTCATACAGTCAGTCATGCCCCTACTAAATCCTTCATCCAGACACTTATACATCCACTCAAGACATATTTTAACTTTAGAGAAAAATACAGTCACTGGATGTTGTCATCAGTGATGTCATCAGTGATGTCATTTGAGATGTCATCAGTGATGTCATCAGTGATGTCATTTGAGATGTCATCAGTGATGTCATCAGTGATGTCATTTGAGATGTCATCAGTGATGTCATCAGTGATGTCACTGACCATGTCATGAATGATGTAATATGTGACATGATCAGCAGTGGATTGCGGGTGCGCGATATATAGTTAGTACAACTAACTATATATGGAATTTCAATGGTTTTGTGTGAGTAAAATAAGGTTTTTTAAATGCTAATTCCTAACTATATATGGTCTATAACCTATGGTTTTTTCAGTGAATTTTCAAGGTTTTGTAAATGCTAATTCCTAACTATATATGGTCTATAACCTATGGTTTTTTCAGTGAATATTATATATATACAAAGAAAGAGCACTCACGAGAACTCATCCTCCTGTTTTATTGAGCAATGACAGGCGCGTTTCAACAAGAATGCCTTTTTCAATACTAATTAGGAAAATACGAGTGTCCCCATTATTACATGGTTGGTTAAAAAACATAATGGACAGGTTTTTTTGTTGAAAGGAAACAGTGGAAAGCAAATGAGGATTTGTGCCACCATTGTCCCGATACTTTATTTCGGCCACCATAGTTGCGTAGTGCTTTTCAAATAGCCATAACATGTTTAGAATGTGTGAGAAATCCACAAAATCAAGGTAATACATTTCCAATAAGTCACGAGACCATGAAATAGGCACACATGACAAACACATTTTTTTTTAAGATTCTTTTTATTAAAAAAGCTCAACAATACAAAGTCTGAGATTTCACTGCGAGTACAATGGCACCTTTCAGCTCGTGTGTTACATTGTGAGCAGTCAAAGCAAAACGTCTGAATGGCTCAGGGACAGTCAAATAATTTTCCGGTTCGTGTGGACCCCGAGTTGCCCACGTCCTGCAACATTCCAGTACATGGAAATCGCTGCCGCACATAAGTAGGTCATGACCCAAATGATGCACCCCTATCATTCCGTCAGGTGGTCCATATCTTCTCCCACTTTCTAGAGCACCCTCTGCTGTTATAGATCACCTCTTTCGCCCTTTGGCACCAATCCAGATCAGCTTCCCATTCTGCCACCAATGGGGGAAGGGAGGCACCCCAATGTCTTGCTAAGTTTTGCTTCGCTACTCCTTCCATCACCGCTAACCAGAGTTTATTCTTTTGGGACCAGTCCTCCTCAGTATCAATCATCAAAAGCAACCCACTTTCGTCCATGGGTACCCTTACCACTTGGACCCTAGACATCGCAACTGTCACTCCCCGCCAATACCTGTGAATTGTGGGGCACTCCCACAGGATATGATGAAAGGATCCCTACTGTGCACACCCCTAACACATTGGGATGACTCTACCGCCCCCAGTTTATGTAGCAGAGTGAATGTGTAGTAAGAACGATGTAGGACTTTAAGCTGTTTTAGCCGGAATCTGGCTCGGATCGCTATGCCCATTCCTCATCATCAATGTTGCCTATAGCGTCGGTCCAGGCATGTCTGAGGGGGCCCAAGGGGTCAGGGGAGTTGTTTATCAATATTCAATATATTACCTATATCCCCTTTTCTGGAATGGGTTCTGCAAGCAGCCGATCCTCTAGCGGGGAGGATATGAATCATAAGGGCACATCCAAGTTGAAAATAACAGCGTCTGGGTGGCCGATAATTCATATTCCTGACTAAGGGCCTCAAAGGAAAGTAACGTCCCGTTCCTCCACACATCACCCAGATGCTCAATACCTATCTTTGTCCATTTCAAGAAGCCCTATAGATAGAACACCTCCCTCAATTGATTGCTATGCCAGAGGGGGGTCATGCCGTCAGTCTAGAGTGCCTGGAGTCTTGGAGGGGGACCAGACAGGGGAAACACCAGTGACGTGGCCCAATTTTTATTGTAACCTGAATAGCTCCCGAAGAGCTTGAAAACGTGCAGGAGTCTTGAAATGGAAGAATACGCTTTGAAAAGGTACAGGACTATGTTGTCTGTGTATAGGGAGATGCGCTTCTCCCATCCACCCAATGATGGAATGCCCCATATCAGCAAATCGCCACAAACCCAGACCGCTAGTGGCTCCTGTGCGAGAGTGAACGGCAAGTGTGTTAGTGGGCACCCCTACCAAGTACCACTGCACAGTGGGAAACTCAGAGATTGTGCTCCATTGATCCTTACCCTAGCCAGCGGGGCTTGGTATAATAAACGAATCCAATGACAAACTTTCGGGCTGAATCCCAGTCTGGGTAACACAGCAAATGGATAGGGCCATTCTATACTATCAAACAGCATTGAGGCATATAGCGCCATCAGCACGGTCTGTTGGGCCGGAGACACACTTGTCATATGCAGAACTCCATACATTCTACACAGATTGCACAGAGTGCTCTTACCCGGCATAAAGCCGGACTGATCCACATAAATCATGGAAGGGAGGACAGCCGAGTGTCTAGTTGCAAGGGTTTTGGTGTGCACCTTCTCCTCCACATTCAAAAGAGTGATATGTCTATAGGAACTACATTCCTCAGGGGGCTTGCCTGTTTTGTGTATAACCACTATCGTGGCTGTTCGCTGGTCCTCAGGCAAGGATCAGGCCTCCTTTGCCGCCAGAAACATGATAAGCATGATGAAGTATGTGTATGAGCAAGTGTTAAGAGGTTGCTTGGAGCTGTTGCCATGTAAACAAGTTGAGCGAATTGGGCTGAACATTTGTTTTAGCAGACAGACTCCCAACTCGCTGTTAGTATAGTGTTCATGTTATGACTATTCATGTGGTAATTTTTTAAAAAACGTATCAAAGTGAAAAATATAATTTCAGGTACATTCAACAAGAGGCAGCTACACTAGTTGAGCTTACAGACGACCAATGTATTTGATCAGGAAGTGGAATATTTCCAGTTGTTCCTCATGCTATAAAACTTGAATCTTCCTACCGCAGAGGTGGTAGTGTCAAATTATTCAATACTACTTTTGTTAAATTGTACCATCCCAGGTTCCTTAGCTGATGGAGTGGCTAGCAGAATGTCGAGAGAGAAGATGACTGAAGAGGGAATTATAGTGAGGCTGATGCGGTGGTGCCAATTTTTTACATGAAAGCTCGAATACCTGTGTAATCCGCAGCCAGGACACAAGTTCTAAGAAAAGAAGTGGGCAGACTAACCTATTCAGGCAGTATGCAAGTGCCATCACGGCATGTGACATCACTGTGCATGACATCACACGTGGCATCACAGGAATTGACATCATAGAAAGTGGCATCATAAGCCACAAATTTACAAGAAGTGGTATCACAAGAAGTGACAATCTTAAACCCTCACATATATGTTTAGCAGGTTTATCATGAGTACATTTGAGCGCAATTAGAGTATACATGCAAACTCTCATGATTTAGGAAGAAGATTCATTCACACTTATGCAAGCTACATGTAAACCAATGTTGCCTTTTCCCAGCGAAAGCTTCCTTTACCCAAGAATTTAACAAATTAATTCTACCACCAGTGTACTCAACCAGGCATAATATTCTTATGCAGCACTTTTCCATATACACGTGATAGCTTTAGCTGCCTGCACTCTCCAGAGGTGAAACCACTCGCCTATGCAAAGTATTCTTACTCAGCCTTATACCCACCTGCACTCATTTTAGGAGACTGGGGCTCATTTTTCACCAACAGACTATGACCCAAAGCAAGAGAGAAAGAGAGAAAGGTAAGAAAGGAGAGAGATAAGAGAAAACAATGAAGTATGCAGAAAAGGGAATGAAAAAAGAACCTGCAAAAATAAGCAATTTTAGGGTAGTGAAAGAAAAAGGTTATTGCAACCTTGGCATTCAGCAAGATGACTAAGATAAAGTTTGGGGCTCTGCATTTATGTTTTTACAAATTACACACTGCCCCTCAAAATGTCACCTCCACATTTAGCAGAAGAAATCTGTCATGTTCTTATTGTTGTCATAACTATATATAAACTGCCCTCACATTCAACAGTGCAACTGGACAGCTCACCTTGGCATCAGTAAAAACAGAATGCCCACACAAAGAATAGACCATAAATTTCAAAGTAAGAGGTATCAGCTCCACATCAATATAAGTATAAGCTGCACAGTATCCATGATGAAAAGCAAATGATGACAAAGATAACTCACAAGAAAGCGGCACATGCAATTCCAGGCCTAACTAGCACTTTCAAGAAAATATTGTCCTTCAGAAGGAAATATTACTAGTTTGCATAGAAAAACTACCAAAGTGGGGAGATGTAAGAACAGCGAGAAACACCACAAACTATTGCCAGTAATCAGAATCTACACTAGACTATGCTAGCTAATAAGCCCTCTGCATATTCTAGACATGCTACACTGCCAACTTGGTACACCATAGACGGCCTACTTGTTTACTGTAACACTGACCTGTGGGCTCACCGATTCACTGTGACCTCATCCTGAAGGAGCCAGTGATAGGTATATATTTAATTTCAGAGATAGCATAACTCGGAATTACATCAGTCTCTCAAACCTAAGAGCATCATAACAACAAAGCTAACCTGTGTTATTGTGTTTTAATACAGTACATTGCAAACTTTGCAACATCGCTGCAGTAGGTAGGTGTGAGAAGGGCAAACGAACAAAAACACCCATACCACAGTAGGGTAACAACTTTGCAAAATTTAACACAGCCATATCCAGTGCTCTCGAATTTCCAGAGTTACAAAAATGCAGCTTATCTTCCTTTCACGTAATTGGCACACCGCCCTCGACGCTTCGGGGTCCAGTAGAGGGTGATGCAGGTACACTGAGGGTGCCGAGCGTCGAGGGCGGTGTGCCAATTACGTTCCCACCCCCCTCCTGTGACCCACAGTGTTCTTCCTTAACACCAACAAAGTGCAGAAACCGTAAATTTGAAGCCTCCTAAACCAGGAGTGATTAGGGAGACAATTCTTTCTTCCTAATATTTTTTGCACTTTTTTCACTGTTTCCCTCATTTTTCACTTTCACGTCCCTAGGTAAGGGTGGGCCTTAGCGTGCCCATACCGCCAGGGTTTAAAACACACCTTTAGTCCTGAAGAATTGCCTGGTAAAATTACACCGTTTCATGGCAAGAAACATGTCGACTGATATCTAGGAATCTACCACTCAACTAATTGTGGACTGCTTTCATACACACAGATTTTAATATAATGTCTTTAGTGATCATAGAATAAAATTTTGTTTTGATACACTACTGACAATTTTTAATACCCTCACCATTCACTAGTTTAGTTTGCACAAACACGTCCTAAATCTCACTAACCTGCTCCGCAGTAGATCTGGCGTTGTAGCACACCAAAGAGACACTCGGTCTCTTTGGTGGAGCCCAATGATGAAGCACGTCATCACCAGGTGGTGAGTGAGGGCTTTCCTTAACGTCCTAAGTGAGGCTGTTCTCCTCCCTTCTTTTTGCTCCCTAATGTGGTTTAGTGTAACCATAAGACACTCTTTGTTTGTTTATTGCTCTAAATAAGACGCCACTGAAGAAATGCCAACAGTGCGACCAAATGGGTCAGTATGTATGGCATGTATGAATATGGTGAATGGAAGTTTCACAACTGAATACAAACAAATAGAACGTTGAATGGATCCTTGTGAAGTCCTAATGAAAGCCAACTAGCCAGTTGAAGAATTGGTGTGATGGCTGAAACATGTTAACCAAACGTTACAAAGGATACTACTTTCCTTAGTGCATCCCCACCTATTTTTAACTCCATCAGGGTGCACTTTGAAAATAAAATTAACCCTCACAATGCCCAAGACTATTTTAAATCTAGGATCCCACCCAATAACCAAAGAGCTTCCTTGGCAACCAAGGTTGAGTCCGCCCAGATACATTAGGTATCAGGACGAGGACTCAATGATGAAGCATGTCACTTTGAAGTCCAGTAATTGAGAGCCCCTTGGGCCGGTATGGAGAGATCGACTAAGCATGGTAGAGGTTTGTTCCTTTTGTTATTTTATGGTTAAGTGTTTGGGAAGGTGAGCAAATCCTGTAACACTTCTCAGTCACTCCTTCTTGGAATATAGTAATAAGAATCTAAGCCACATATATAATGTATTTGACACTTGGCTTTCATGTGGCTTTTGTCTGCCAGCCACACTCTAACCTCATGAACCAATAATTAAAGACAAAACATTGACCTTTAATGTGTAACAGGAGAAATAAAGAGATGCCCATTTAGTGCCTAAATTGCACAAAGCAAATGCAGAAAACCTGTTTGCTGTCCATAACCCCTGGATGTCAGGTGGGGCTGCGATGATGATTGAGGACTGTCATCCTGGTGCAATGCGTTATCAATAAAGGGCAGTTGTGTTGTGCAATGCTGTGACCTGAAGGGGCCATATTCCTGTGTGCGCGGTCACAAACCCCGAATGCCAGGAAGGAGGCCATGGTGAAGTGAGAGGGCTGTCACCCTGGAGAAGCGTGCAACTTTAATGGTTTCAGGGAGGCTTACTACAGAGGCAGAGGAGCGTGTGGATGCCTGATGCCTCTACTGTAGCATCCAGTCTTCTGCTCACCACCAGGCCGCAGACGCGAGCCTGGGCACTCCGACCCTGCACTCCAGCGAAAGCAGGTAAGACTGAATACTATACCGTAATACTGGGCTTGCCCTGACTGACACACTACAGTGCGGTGTCACTTTAACTTTCTCAAAGCCATCATGGAACTTCTAAGGCTTGAACTCAATAGCGGGCCCTAGCTGAAATGCTGCCTCATAAATAGGGAATTATCTTGATTATTTTACAGTGAAGTAGAACTCAAGAACTGAGCCAAGGAAAGTTAGTGTGCCTGCCTGTAGAAGACTGTGTATATTATTTGCACACAAAAGACACAGATGGATGTACGGGAATGCCAATGCACCACTTATGTAAAACCTACCTTACGTGCGGTGACACAAGGCAGAGTAATGGTCTGCCTTGGGTATTTATTTGTATTTGGTTTTTTTCCCAAAGCCACACAAAAAAACTTCTATGAGGTTATTTCTGCTTTGTATGTGTGCTGCAGAATACAGCATACATGCAAAGAGGAAATAATGAGGAGAAATGGATATATTTATACTTGCTACTCCAACTTCTGGTAGACTCAACCGTTTGGTGCAAACCTACATTTATAAGTCTTTGTAAATGTGGTTTTGTGTCAAAATACATAGATGGATGCACAGAAATGCCCTAGCACCACCCATGTAATGCGTACCTGACATAAGGTAATGCAAGGCAGGGCAATGTGTGGTACTGTAAATCGCAAAGTAGTTTTTGCGTCAGGGTTGTGACAGAAAAGTGACGTAACCCTGATGGAAATCTGGGCCTGAACTTTTACATTTATTTATTTTTATACAAATTAAGTGGCAAAAAAAGAAGAAAACTGACAGTAGATCTGTTGTGGGTAATTGATTGCAAAGACTGTTTTAAAAAATATATTATGTGGTTGAGGTACCTGCTGTAGAGATCTGTGTGTTCCCAGTAAATCTGAGTGAATAATAGTTGTAAAATAACTCTGGAGATTAACGGACTTGCTGGAAAGATCTGTGTTTTGTCTAGCCTCAGTTTTGACTCAAAGTAGCATAGAGTGTTAATGCAAAGCACATCATGTAACATGCAAATGACAGATTTTATTGTATGTAGATAGGTAAGTGGATTACTGCTTTGGACACAGAGATCCTTATGTTACTTGCAGTTGCATTGTAAACCTTCCAATATAGCACAGTGAGCTATGGAAGATATGTGACTTCTTCACCTTGTAATAATTGTTTTATGTAACACATTATGTACATTGGTTTACAAATGCATATGATTTATTCTACATTTAATATGTACGTGTGAAGTAGATCGCTCTGACACCCTGCATTCGGATGTGTAGCACTGTACAAAACAAATAGTGGTACTTAAATTATTTCAACGCTTCTTCAGGGGTAGTTTGTGCTATATAAATTACATTTATTTTGTGTAAATACTGGGAAAGACCAACACATCTGACATTCCTACAATGCATACATATCTCGTAAAGAGAGCCTGAACAAAGTGAAAAGCTGCCCATCTTAAGTATGTGTGAAGTGCTAATAAGGTGTGAGCATTTGTTTCCCCTCTGCTGCATTTGCTTCTAGGTGTGAGGCTCGGGACTGCTCCCAGCCAGGAGACTCGAACAAAAAGAGGCCTGATGACCCTTCAAATTCGTCCTTAGATATGGCCCTAGCTAGAGTCCAAAATAAGAAAGCCCCGTCCCCGCCTAGTAGTAGTTGCGGATCAAAAGCAGATAATGTGCAGGCGCTGCTGAATGTGTCCAGGTGTTTGAAATTTACACAGGGACGAGTTCAGCACATTATTCAGTGGGCCCAACTTCTTGGCGGGTGAAAATAGTGGATGGATGCCGCCCACCCATGTGTACTCCCCCCCCCCCCCCCCGTCTTATGCCCTGTCCTCACCTATTACCAGAGGACAAAGGGCAACAAGCAGTTTTAATGCAATAGGTTTCGCAACTGCGAGATTTCCAGTTATTGGAATTGTATATGATAATTACTTTGTGTTTTTCAAAGCAACACATATATACAGGCACTGTAATTTCTAATGCTAATAGCTCAAACTCTTACATCGTTAAAGTAAATAGTGCTCACCGACTAGATGGAGCAGACCGTGTAACACCACAAGTAAAAAGTATAGTCATTATGGGAGGTTCAAATGCACACAAGGCGGTACCAAGGAGGGACTACTAAGCCTATTCACTAATGAAAAGGACAGTAACAGTAGCCAATTGTAAAGATAGGCAGGAAATGGGCGGAGCTTCATTGCCAAACCTTCTATGCCCAGGCTCGACCTGAAAAGGTGCAAAGGAATTGCTGAAGGGTGAGAATAATAGACTACAGAAGAGGTTGAGAAAGAATTGACGATTGCTTAGGTTGACTGTTACAGTACTCGAAGGGGTTTAAGGCCGGACGTGGGAGTGGGACATGGCAGGATGTGGACTTACAAGAGAATTGCTGAGTGGGTTAGAAAGCTGGAAACTCGGAGGAGTCCCAGTGATTTGCCATGAGAGTGTGTGGCGACCATGTGTGTTAGTGAGTAAGTAACTCGTTGGATAATAACCAATTAAAGAGTGTGGATAGCAGTGGTTTCTTCAAATCGAGGTAGTGAGATAGAAATTGAAAAGTTACTTATGGGCATGCCTGAGGTCATTAAAAAAGGTAGCACTACACATATATATTTAAATTGGGTAAAATGCGAGTTCTTTGACCAACCTTCAACAGTCGTTTCACTGCTCGATACTCTAGACACTTACTATACTCATCCAAATGACTAACACAAATAAAACGTCAGCTTGTGAATTAGTAGAATTACTATACATGTTTTGCTAGTGTTCCATAAATAATTTGCATCCATAAAGCTTCTATGGTGTATGACATTTTTATGTGATCATTTTATTTATTCAAATATAATAAAATGTTTGTAAAAAGAATGAGTGCACGTTTATGCGATGAAACGCTCCCTTAAGACCTGAAACAATGTGAACGTAGTCGGTTTTAAAACAAATATAAATCAAATGCAAAAAACACAATTGCATTTTACCCCCTCCGACAATCCACGTGCAATAGAAAATCAAATCTCAAAAAGTAATTTGGGCTATGAAGAAGGTATGAAATTGACACAAGATAACAGATCACATACAACATTTGTCAATATGTCTGCTGCTGACAGATGACACTTCATTAACAATTCTCTCAATTGCAAGATGCCTAAGATGGGAGATGCAATTATTGACAGGAAGCATTGATTAAACATACAAGTCCTCTTTCTCATGCAACTGGTGCCCTGCTCACAACTAAGATCTATAACGAACTATGCATTATCCATATTCTCTATGACTCTTGATAAATATAATTAACAAGCAGTGCATTAAACATCTGGTTACAGTGTGTTCGTGTTCCCCTCGTACAAGGGCTGATCTGGGCTGAGCAGAATAGAGCCTATAATTGGCACAAAGACACAGGGGGGCAAAGGTCCATGGAAATTAATTTAAATGAAATGCTAATTATTCTCCATTCTTAAAAATTGAGCATAAAACTACTTTCACACGAATTTCAAATGTATTTTAATAATAATCAGCACGATTCAAAGTGCTCATTTACTTTTCACCTCATTTTCATTGTTGTGTTTTCTGTCAACAGTAGATTTGACCAATGCATATGTTTTGGGATGGGAATGTGCCCTCATTGTAAACTGGTGTGTACTCCTACCCTCAATGCCTATCTACTTGTCAAACTGGTATCCTGACTTTTTTTTATTTCTAGTCCGGTGGTCATGCTAATCTAGAATGTGCGCAGGGTTCTCAGCATGTCCCTGGCAATGCAAGATACAGAAATGGTTCTGAAAGCTGCACGGCTGCAACAAGCCCTCACGGAGGACACAGGGCTACTTTTCCTGCCCATAATGTATCATACAAGAGTCTCTGATGTGTACCGTGCTTTGTGAATCTTTAGCGTGATGAGACCTTTTTCTGTGTGTTGGGGTGTGGTCTACTGACCACTTTTGCCTAAAGATCTGGTGTCATGTGAATCCCAGATCTATGTGCTGCAGTGAGTGTGTAAAAGGATTGCTGAGTAGTTCTTTCTGAGCATTTCCATTTGGTATGTGGTACGAGTTTGGGATGGGGCTACTGCTTCTGTTGTCTAAGGTGAGAACGTTTCAAAGCAGGACCTACCCTTTTATCTGTCCATGAACACTGCTTCAGGAAGATTGATGATAGTCAGGTGCAGAGATCTCAAATCTCATAGTGCCCTTGTTTTTGATACTCTGCTTGGCTCAAGAACCATTGCTACCTTCTGCGGAAACATCACCTGGCTCAAAGGCTGTGTCAGAAGAGGAGGCAGAAAATGACATTTGAGAAGAAGGCAACTTAAACCGATTCTGAAACTTTAGACAGTTGATCCACATCCTCTGTCTGGATACTGTAGATAAAAGTTGGATATAACCCCCCCCCCCCCAACTTTCCAGTCTCAAGTTCCCATTGACCAAGGGAGTGCACTGCAAAGAACTCAAAGAACCGCTGATTGATCAGTACTGCATGACAGCCACACTCCCAGAAGTGATGGCACACCCCAGAAGTGTGCACATCTTGCTGGAGAAGCTGAAGGTCTGCCTAGCACCTTGAATACTGCCTGCCAGCTTACAGAGGGAAGGAGAGTGACTTGTCAGGCAGGAGAGACCGTCCGAGAGTAGATGCCTGCTGTGTTCCCAGCATGAGGAACATTGATAGGTCTCGGACTGCTCTTGGGAGCATATCTGGAGCGGATTTATGTTGAGAAGGTTATCCTGGTCTCCCACCATGACACCCACAGTGGGCAGGATAACAGAAATCACACCAAGAATTTATTTGGTGTAGTCCTGCACCCTTGTGATGCCTAAAGGCTTGGTGCTGCTCCCAATCCCCCATCAATCCCAAGCAGAAGCATGTCTCACTGCCAAGGCACAAGGCCATTGAATGATGGATGTAGGAGTCAAACTGGGAAGAAAGGACCTGCCTAGGATAAACTTATGGATTCATAGTGGACTAAAGAAGTTATGAGATATTAGAACGGATAGTTTGACACTCAGATTACTTTGGAATATGTAAGAAGACAAGCAAATGCTTTTTGTCATGAGGAAGGTGGGCAGGAATAATCAGTTTACACTGAAATGCAAACTCTCTACTTAAGAGCACTTCATCAATATACAGATAATAAGATGATGAGAGGTGGAACTGCTGGGGGCATATCATATGGATGGTGCATGTTTGGAGTAAAAGGAGAATGTGGATATGGTTGGGTATAGTTACGGTCCCTGAAATCATGG
The DNA here is from genome assembly GCF_964261635.1 of Lissotriton helveticus. Classification (NCBI taxonomy): domain Eukaryota; kingdom Metazoa; phylum Chordata; class Amphibia; order Caudata; family Salamandridae; genus Lissotriton; species Lissotriton helveticus. The sequence goes on along the minus strand of NC_136071.1, from coordinate 923,929,100 downwards.
AATTGAGCAGCTGCGTTGTTTTTTGCATAATTATGGAGTTGCCACATTTACCACACTAGCACTCATCTGCTGTATTATCTGTAGATTCTAACACATTTTTTTTTTTGTTTCTAGCTCAAACGATTAAAAAGTAAAAAAAAAACAGCGACACAAGTTGCGCAGTATAAGGCGCTTCACAAAGGTTGTGAGCTTTCTGTGGCTTTTTAAACTTTGTGTTAAAATTGGTACTCATGAGTTACAACTTATGCCCAGACAATGTTAATACGTGCAAAACTAAGACAATAAGGAGATACCATTACAAAATTCACTGCATTATATAAAAAATTGACCTTTTCTTAATGCATAATTTACTCCCTCTGCCGCATAATTTGTCTCTTCTCAGCCGCATATTTTTAGTGGCCTTGGTTATAGTTTTAATGATATAACATAGGGTACATGGAAATATATTTTTTTCTACAATGTATTGTATTATATTAAAAGAAATGTATTGCAAGAATAAATATACAGTTTAATTTTCATTTCATGACTTTCAGTAACAGATTTATGGAGGGGTAGTAGTAATGTAGAATGGGGGCAGAAATTTCTTGTGAGCCTACTATGGAGGAAGCAAGACCAAAGGGATTGATGGACGGAGTGTTGAACATTGCAAGCACTCACCCCCAGTAAACTGATCTGGGTTAAATCCATCATCATTCTTAAGCTCACTCCGCCACCCCAGTTCAGACATGGCCACATGCAAATCAGTCTGACCTTGTGCCTCATGGGAACAGTCCAGCCCGAACTGCCAAGCCATGTCTTCCCTGGACCAGAAAAAAGCATCTTGGGACCGGTTTCTGGCTAATCAGCCGTTATCAGCCAGGCTAGCTTGAATCCAGTGGGAAAGTGAGCAAGGGACCCACGTCTGGGAATACCCTGCCAACTTAGGGCTAACAAAGCAAAACCAAAGGGGATGATGGGCGCAGTGCTAAACATTGCAAGCATTCACCCCCAGTCAACTGATCTGGGTTAAATCCATCATCATTCTTAAGCTCATTACGCCCCCCCAATTCAGACAAGGCCATATGCAAATCAGTCTGACCCTGTTCCTCATGGGAACAGTCCAGCCCGAACTGCCAAGCCATGTCTTCCCTGGACTGGAAACAAGCATCCTGGGACCGGTTTCTGGCTAATCAGCCGTCATCAGCCAGGCTAGCTTGAATCCAGTGGCAAAATGAGCAAGGGACTCACGTCTGGAGGAAGCCATATACCAACAGTCATGCAATGCAAGAGCATCTTCTTAGTGGTATAAATAACATTGTAAGTTTCCTATTTGGGCCCATTAATGTTGTGCAGGGGGATTTCTCCCCTAGACCATAAAGACAGTACTTACTGTAAGAAGGGAGCTCATGGACTACACCAGACACTGCACCATTATATACCTGACTTACAAAAGTAAATGAATAGTTTACTATTTGTGGAGATCTAGTCAGAAAAAGCCACTGCAGGAAATGCACTGTTTGCATGTCCCTCACCATACCATATTGATCCATTTGTGAATGAAGACCTACTTCTGTTAAAAATGCAGGCATACAAGGAACATTTTAGTTGTCGCTAATGTTAGAGTACATTTTCATGTATAATGCACAAAAATGTACTCAGACCTAGCAACTTTGCACTGCCATTCTTTCTCGTTAGAACTATTACAACAACACAGATATATCAAAAATATAGTTTTTCTACTTTATGCTAAAATTAATAATATGAGACATATGCAGTAGTTTGATGTTGTGCTTTGCACTTACCATTATCCACATCTATGGCAGAGGCAGCTAACTTCAAAGGCGAAAGATAGCCCCCTCAGCGTGAGTCTGGGAGATCAACATACTGAACACACTTGCTAGGCAAACTGAACGAGGCAGGGAGTGAGTCACGGTGGAGGGTTGGCAGCCTCTAAGATCGTTCTAAATAACATATCACACAGTTACCAAAATATCTTATGCTGCTTCTAATTACTGCAGTTAATTTTAATCAGTGCTACTTTAAGGCAGATTTGGGTAAATTCTTAATGTGAACATCTCACATTTGAAATCATCTACAGTGAAATAAAATACACAACCCAGCCTTATCTCATCTTATGTATTACACCATGTTTGGCTTAGGACCTGTAACTATCTCTCAGAGCACATGTTGCCTAAATAGAGCAACATCAGTTCTTCCAGGAAGCGACTTTAGAACTGCTGTTCAAGCGCTCAAAGGCCTACATGTGGATAGTGTTAAGCCCCTGTTCCACACCTGGCCCCCATCAAGGGCATCCAACATGCCACAGCATGGCTCATCCAGGGTGCTATGAAATATGATCAAATCAGCCCCATCCTGATGGAACTCCCCTTGGAAGTCCACATCATTACTAAGTCATCATGACCAGCACTCTCATATCTTGCAGACAAGTTTGCCACCTCTGGTGGTTCTCTGCCTAAAAGCAGCCAGGACACCATACGATTGGAGTGGTTATGTGCACACACACACACACACAGACAGGACACCATACGATTGGAGTGGTTATGTGCACACACACACACACACACACACACACACACACAGACAGGACACCATAAGATTGGAGCCTAATAAGTGTCAAAAATAAAATAAAAGGCAACAGTTCTTTTCTATCTATGCACCCGGTGAATGGAACAACATCACTGTATCTACCAGGATTGCCCCAACACTCTTCCAATATAGGATTGATTTGAAAATAAACTGCTTTAAAGAACACCACATTACAATGCATTAAACATCCACAAACCAGCTATCTCTCCTGTCACTGATTGAACGTATGCCTGTCTATCACCCTGCACAGTACTCGGCTGCCTTTTGGCTAGGTTTGCATTATAGAAATAGCACATGCACACACACAATAGCCACTCCTAATTATCTCTAAGTATCTCTGAGGGGAAGAACAAACATATTTTATGTTTTTCTCATACACTGCACAGTAATGGGATGAAATTAAAGATCTCAGACAAGACTGTGAGCATATCATGTTAATGCATGGACTTGACATGGTTCATGCCCCTCACATGTATGACAGTATCATCCACACATGTGAGGTATCTTTTTATCGGAAGACTCTAGGTACAGGAACTAGTGTATTGTTACCCACAGTTTGACATTTGCAGGGCATTTCATGTCAAAAAGTGATGCATTCCATCAGGTCACACCATCATGGATTCCTCTGGTATCTAGTATAGTGTCCTTGATGTTGGGTGAGCCAGAAGATAAAACGGAGCAATCCCTTACTCTGAATTTCTCTGTAAAAAGTGGACTTGAAGTGGTTGGAGTATTGGTCCATTTCTTATCTGTACAAGCCTCCCATCCACGTTTTTATCAGCTGGGGAGTGTGGGGATGCAGGAAGGTAGGACATTTGCAGTTTACACTGAACTCAGCTGTTTATTTCAAAAAGTGATATCACTTTTCCCCAATATTTGATGTTTACAGAGCATTATGGGCGAGGACAACTTGAATTATCCATTATCCATGTACATCACAACTATCATAATTCTTTTATGGCACTAGCTTTTCAAAAATGTATGGAGTGGGCAGTTTTCCCTCTCTATTGGGCGAACCCGAGCAAACATCTGAAGACACCATACCAGCCAAACATGAGCTAAAATACTAGAATTACAGCTGAGATGCCAAAGTTATGTTTTCGGTTTGTTGATCCTCCATGCAATAAGGCCATCTACATATGTGGGATACTGGTTTAATCAGGGGAGATTGACAATACAGCATTGTACGTCCAATACAAACAGGCCACCTCCTCAGGTTATTCCCTGATCCCTAGCTTTCACTAATGAGTATGATACGTTTTCATAGATGTCAGTCGCCTCAGGAGTAATGTATCAGTGACAATGGGAAGAGGTGTGGCGCAGCGGCCAGGCGGCTGACTCCAGAACACGGGGATCACGGTTTGATCGCAGGCGGCAGGTTAGCCCAGCACCATGTGACTCTGGGAAATAGCTCGCCTAATCGTCCCGAAGGCCCCCATAGCCTTGACACCCTTAGGGGTAAGTGTTTGCACATTACAAATACCGGGTAAACAGCAACCCCAACATGCTCTATGCATGGATACAGTTTTGGTCTGCACCTTTACAGCACTGTATTCCAAATATGTAGTCCATAACTGTGAGGCCAGAGAGAAGCTACAGTGGATATTTCTGGCAAGTACCCTACTTATGCAAAAATAACAAGTATCGTTTGTAGATAGTGTGTCTCAGTTATCCTGATGTGCAGGAAAGAGGCACCCACTTCGGCCCAACAAACCATATTTAGAGGCTTGTGCGATGAAGACAAGCACTCGACGTAGTTTATTTTATTTATTTAGTTCACAAAAATATCCTGCTGGCCACAAGCCATTTCAGGCCAAATGAGCAGTTTAGGGTGCATGCCCCTAACAATTGCTCCCACAGGGCAGCTGAAAATGCAATGTTAGTGGCCAGAGAGGGGTACAACGTGTGCTATTACACCTGGCGCCTCAATTCATTTCTATCTTTTTCGTTCAACAAAAAATTATTCCTGTGGCCAGAGGAGTATTTCAGGTCAACTGAGAGTAGAAAGGGGACATAGGGATTAGATTAGGAAGTGGGAGGGTAAACCCACTGCTTCCCCTGGGGGAGATGAAATTAGAATAGAAGGTGCAGATGACTTGCCCCAGGAGGCACGGCATCTGACAACACTTTATCATAAAATTATCAAGAAGTTGACAACGCCCCACTGCCACCCATCTGTACCCACACCCCTGAAACACTGAAAAGCTGATGTGTGAGGAGGTTGTGGTAAATGAGTCTAGACACCTGTGAAGGGGATCTTCTAGGACTAGGCCAGTAACCTAAAACAGCCTAAGGAACATTTCGAAAAATCAACCCCAATTTTCACTAAGCATTAAAAGTGAACTGCATCTCGCCCCTATTTAGAGGAAGAAGTTCTCACCTAAAAGACAAAATGGAAAAATAATGGCCCGCAGTCCAATTTGCTAAATTTTGTTTTGAAATATATTGGCACAAACAAGGGCTTTAAAGATAATTTTAAAGAGGGACTCGCGAAATATTTATGAAAGTTTAGGGCAATGTTGATTAGGCATTCATGAAACATATATGAACTATTTAAACATGTTTGTGATATACTAATGAAGTCTATTCAGTCGTTCCAAAAGATGCATGGAGAATGTCCTCACCTATGAATGGGAACACAATTTGGTACTTTTCCTAAACATTGGCTAAAAAATCATAGGTCACAAGCATTTAAAACAGTCAGGGAATACAATTGTATTTGCTCTATCGTTTTCTTTAAACACGTTTAAGCATGTTCCTTTAATTTTACAATGCTTCCAAGTACATTTTCAGTCATATTTTATGACTGGGACTCTACTTGGAGTGGATAGGAAACGTTGACAGACCTCAATACACAGCTGAGCTAGTCTTCAAGTTAAAAGTATCTCACAGACTCAGACAATAGTGCGATGGCCCAAGTTACAGACAGCAGCGGTATCCATAAGCTTACATTCCTTTTCTAGGTTGTGGCATGATTCTGCAGTAACTGATTGGGAAAAAGATGTTTTAAAACAGGTGACTAAATATCTACAGTGGAATCATGAATAACAAAAAGAAAGTGCCATCTGTCATCAAAGGAATAACTTCAGCAGTAGGTGCTCCTAACACACCATGCACCTTAAGAGATTCATTTACTCCCCCCCCCCCAAAAAAAATGCTTCGAACAAAATTGCATAATTTTGGGGAAATCCCCTCACATAGCCCCCCCAAAAAACTCGCGTTTTCTTTAGTAAATCCTTAAGATCGACTCCCAAAACAGCAACTTGACAATTTCATCGATTACTCACATATACTATTGCTCTACATACCCATGTATCATGGCCACATGCCAAAATATTCATATACTAGTAGTAGTCACCAAAAGCATGATGAGGTGGCCACATTATACCAGGACGTCCATCATAAATCATGGAAGGAAACAAACCTTATGCCAGGCAAGACTTACTGGGCAAAGTGGGGAAGTGTTTACAGATGCCAATGGGTGGGGGTGGCTGCCAGATGCCAAATAAATGAGAAAGGACTCATACATATGCAGGGGTGCATGCATACACTTGCAAATCCTGTTTGCACAGGCACATACATATCCACTCTTCTCTTTTTTCTCATCCTCCTCCACCAATCATGTCCATAAAGAAATGTACCCAAAACAAGAGAGGGGGGGGACAAGGGCGTTTGTAAGGTCCAGCGCATGGCCCCTACAGTGGTGAAAACACAGAGTGTTCCTAAGTGGGAAGCTTGGTCTGACAGCTGGAGGGGAGTGCTCCTTTAGAATCAGGGGCACTCACACACCCTGAGAGTTGTCATCCTTCATCATCAGGCAGTACCTCGTTGGGCCGTTGCTGCAATGCCCAACGGGCACCCGAGAGGGCTCTTTGCTGGAGATGATCTCTTTTTAGCTGACATATGTCACATGGATAAGTGGTGAAGTGCGAGTAGAATGGGTGAAAGAAAAGTGTGTAAAAGTTGACAAAAGGGATCTGGAAAAGGAAATAAAGTTTTAATTCTAGGTTCCATTTGTCAAGGATAAAACAGAGATGTGAGTGTTGAGTAGATGTAATGATCTATTTAGCTACAAGGGTAGTGTATAAGAAATTCAACATGTTTTATGCCTATTACAGTTCATAGCTGATCATGGCATTTCATCAGGACTAGTACGACCAAAGTCTACTCTTCACATGAATGGGGGAAAATGGAAGATGTGTGAGTCATGCCTTGTGAATAAAATGCAAGTCTGTCCTGTGTACTTAACCTTGACATGATGAGTGTCTATTGGGGGTACCCCTATGCAAAAAGTCAGTGGCAGCCCCAATCGGACCGGACAAGGGGTACATTGCGTAGCGTATTTTCACTACACGTGGGAGCTCAAAAGGCATTTGTCCTATCCAAAGCCCTTGCCAGTGCCAGAGTGTGAGGGCCCTTGCTCTTAAAAGGAGCACTCCCCTCCACCTGTCAGACCTAGCTTACCACTTAGGAACAGTACACTCTGTGTTTTCATAACGAAATGTAGCCACCCCCAATGCAGTACACTCTAAGTGCAGCTTTCTTTTCCTTCCTGTCCAGGGTACCACAAACTAGTGATGGCCTTGAGTGTCAGCTGCCAAGGAACAACTGCATTCTCATTCGCCAAACTTCAGGAAAAGCCTTGGGAGCAGAGCAGGTTTTACGCTTAAGGATTGGCAAGTGTGAGTAAATTATATGAATGGCCATCCCAAACTTCCAGCTCTGCTTAGTTGTTATACCTCTTCTTGGGGAGTGCAATTAGAGACTAAACCAGTCCTAACTGCTTTGCGTTAAGAGGGGTTCCTTAATTAAATATGAGGTGTGCAGCATGATACCACGAAGGGCTGATCTAATCCATTTATATTCTTCCATCTCTTTGGTGCAGAGCAGCCATTTTAGCTGGTGATGAAAGGTGTTAAGTCACTTGGAAATGGGGAGAGGATTGGAGGCAGTTGGCGTTCAGCCTGAGGGGCCAGCCCCCAACAGCATATTTTTCGTTTGAATTTCCCAGGTGTCTAATGGTACTTTAGCTCCTCTGAATAGACAGATGTGAGGTAGACCCTTCCATCTAACCCAGGGTTTGCTGAAAAGTTGGCAATAGTTTAAGGGTTGGAGGAGTCAGTTCACTCCCAGATGCAAGGGGTGAAGGTCACATTGCCTGAGAAAATTGTACATGATGGTCCATGGGGTGACTGCTACCTGGGATTGCCATGCTCTATTGATCTCCAAGCAGGAATCCTGCCAGTAGAGTTGCAACAGGACAGTGAAGAGTGCCCCCTTTCCAGTCTCCAGGATTCATTTGGGAATGGAGCCATACAGCACCCTTGTTTGGCCAAATGTGGGCAACGCCTAAAGAGGGCTTCTGGGTTCAGGTTCAATGATTTCTGCACAGTGCATGTCATTAAATAAAAAATATCCATTCCAGGCAGCCAGAGTGAAGTTATTCTGCTGTGAGCTAGGAAGAGAGGAAGCCCTCTGGTGTGAGCAGCAGTGATGTGCAGAATACTTCTTTAGTACTGTAGACGGGAAGATGAGGACATGTTTAGTACGTCATTAGCAATCTAGAAGTTAACTAAAGTAATTGCCCCCAGTTGAAGAACCATTACACAGGAACGGGCACCCCCAAATTACATTCCAGTCAGAAATCTCCTTAACTGGGGCAAAAGAGGCCCATTTTCCTCACTACATACTTAAATGATTGTACCAGGAGCAAACTCCTCAACGGCTCAGGGAACCTTTCCTCCTTTCTACAGGCTCTGTGAATGGTCCCTGGTGTGATTCAAGCTTCTGAGATATGTTCCTATTTCCTCACTCAGCCCAGCTGGTAATTGTACTAATGCACAGACCTTAATGAATAGTGTGTTTGAGAGCATGATCCCCAAGCAGAGTGTATGACCTGACAGTAGCATATGGAGAGACACTCCATTAGAGGCAGTAGAAAGCTAGGACTTCAAAATCCCACCGGCGACAGCTTCCTTCTCTGCCTCATGGCAGGACCATTATCAGCCAGCCTTGAGAGAAACCCAAACCAGACACCCCTCAGGCCCACAGATACAATTAAGAACCAGCTGATTCCTGAGGTAGGAGCAGGTGTACTATAGCAATAGTTTGCTAGGGAGAAGCACATACAGATGGGAAACGACCAAGAATGGGGTAAAATTAATCTCAAAGTTCTCGGACACTAACCTCTACCCCACCCCCATGAGTCAAAACCTTCCAATTAGTGTTCTTGTTGTAGCTCACTAAAACTCAATAAAAATGAATCGTGGAGAGGAAATGGACACTAATCTGTGGTATTCGGTTCTATTATGAACATTCAGATTTTCTGAGAAGGATTTAATCTCCTGCTTCCTCTTTTCCTTAGACAGTCCTGTGGGGGAGAAGGACATGCATTTGCTGAGTTCCTGCCCAAGGACAGCTGTTATGGCCTTACCTCCTGCAGTGGCAACTGGTAAACTGAAAGGGCATGGTGAGTCGTCAGTCACAATAACTACTGGAAAAAGAAGAAAAAGAGCAAACGTTGCACCAGATCAGCAGCAGATGGAAATAATTTAATTTCTAATTTCATGTTGCTAGAGTAGATATAGGAGCAGCAGGGTTACCCTGGGGAAAGAATCTATTTTTTAGGCATCCACATTTATGTGGGCATGTTTTCTGTATATATGTTGCTTGGTGTGAGTACCCTCCAAACACTGTACCTCCAGATGTTACTGGAGATGATTTCTACCAGTATTACCACGATCAATAATGGGCATGTCAGTGACTATGTAAATAGTCACGTTTGGTGTGAGTAGGTATAGGTTTAATACTGCAACCAGGTGATATCTTATTCCCCCAGAACGAAATTCCATTGTTGAGTTTAGCTGGCATCTCAGGGCAAGTACTAATTCAAAGCTACATTGGTACCAGTGGGTGGGTTCCTTCGCATGGCATCGAAGTCACTCCAGAATCAAAGGATCTGATGTTTCTAGGTCGAGAAGACATCTTTAGCTTGACCCCAGTGAATCAGGCACTGGAGCAGTGCGCCCAAGTAATGCAATTACCTGGTTATGAAACGTCCAGAGTGTAAGTAAGCTACCTGATTTGCATTTTGTAGCAAATGTTCTCTGGAATGATCTACTAGTACACTCTGGCAAAACGAATAACAAGGATATCTGTCTGATGATAAAATACATTCTTGACAGACATAGCTGAAGTGTAAACACGTCAGGAGCATGTGCTCATGAGACATCAGATATAATGGGATTCAGCTCCGTAGAACTGAGAACATAGGAGGGGGGTTTACTCATATCTTGGTCCATCCAATTTCTCAATTCTAGGAGTCCCCTACACCCAAGTAATGCAACCAAAAACTATTTCTAAGGTTGTTAACTCACAGCACTGAGCACTGGTACTGCACACTCATGCATGTATCAAATATGGCACACCCTCTTACCCCATACATGGGCATCCTTACCAGTTTCCTTTTTTTCCCCAACCAAATGGCATGGATTGGACACTACTTACCTCTGAGCATCTTTCCAGTGAGGGTCTGTGGCACGATGCACTAGCATATTTGAACCGCTCTTGCTGTTTTCCCCTCCAACTTATCACTCCTTCTGCTTTGATACAGTACGCCGCAATACTGTGCCTTTAAGCCATACATGTCCTGCTACCAATGGTGTACCGCAGCTGAACCACAGACTCTGTCTCTTGCTTGAAGAACAGTTATCCAAGGAAGAAATCCCCTGGGAAGCTGCACATGTTGCAGTCACTCAGTAGCAAATGGTGAGAGTGGCCCCAGAAAGTTGAGCTATCTTGTCATTAGGAGGTTTTTCCATAACCCAGCCAGATTCATTTGATCAGACCCTCTCCAGTGACTCCTTTGCATCATCAGGTTGAGGCTGGCACCTCACATGGATACAGGGATTCAAAGTCATCATTGCACAGTAAGATCATCACAGTCTGAGCAAGCTTATTGCACAGAGAGATTAAGCAAGTTTAGATGTGTCCAAAGGGCCAGGCCTTCGTTTTCTCCAGTGATTTAAACAATTTCACTAGTGAGTCGAGCCCGGTTCCCTGCCAAGGTGGTCCTTGGAACTCATCCCACCTTTGGTCATAAGGGTCTGTCAAAATTCCTTTTGAATGAGATGATTTCTTTCCTTATACCCATGCCTCCATGCACATAAAGTGTACTTTATGCCTTCATCTTGATTACCGTGATAGAATTTGGAACCTGCTTTCAACTGATCACATTTGTGTTACTTTTGGAGGCACTAATACAAGCTGATTGGCAACTAAGGCCACCAATACTAAAAGCACAATGCTATGCATCCTCCACGGTCATTCTCTGCATGGAGTTCATCCTAGATCCAGTTCCTGGGCACACTGTACCAGGCAGCGTCAGTGGCTTTCTCCTGTCATGTACCTGTCAGATATCTTCAAGATGGCTACATAGGCTATCTAACATGCACTTTTCGAATACTAAACTGTAGTGACTTGCTCCAGGAGTGATACAACATTAGCCGTGGACGTTCTGTGCAACCTGTTGCCAAATCAAGGTATGATTTAGGAAGGGTTTCTCTGTAATATCAGATGTGAAAGCAAAACTCATCATCTCACACACCATTCTAGAATTTAGATAAAAATTGTGTTGTAATATAATATATTGCAAGAAATTAAACAAAGCTGTGCCATACTTTTTGCCTCTTTCTGCCTAGCTATCCATACTCACTTTAAAGTGACTGATCAGTTTCAATAACCCAGAATACTACTGAATGTACTTCCGCGTCTGAATCATTCCGGGATAGTTTACAATGCATCCATTTCAAAAAGCAAGGAAAAACAGTCCCTTTCACATGCCTTTTCTATTTTTTACTGTTCGGCACTACATTTTCATTGGTTATAAAATCCATGTTTTCACTGTTATGATTCTATGGATAGAAAATATGTGCAGGCGATGATACAAAATAGTATTTAAAATCTAAGAAAGTAAATTTTGTAGGACTACAAATGTTTCATATTTTTCTGTCAGTGTAACTACCCCAGAAAAAGATCCTTGATATGTCATTTGTTGAGTGATGAGCACAGAGAGATGAAACCTAGGCATGAAATTTTATTGCTTAAGACATTTTCATCTGCAGCAAACCACCAGGGAACCACTTTGTCAAACAACTTCATTCTAGTGGAAACTTTGAGACAATATTGCCAACTTCAGATTTGCTCGGCTTTTTTATTTTTACAGGGTTGCTTCTATCTGTCAATGCTAAAAAAAACAGTGACAAAGTTTACTAACTAAAGGCCTAAGGTTAAATATACAAGTTTGAGCGCTTTCTCGTTAAATAGCCAGAAGTATAAACACTTGGCACCATGTCTACTTGGTAATGCCAGCTAGCTCTTTCCAATGTAAAGTGCTAGTACACCATAATATTAGGCTAAATGTTAATGGCAACAAATAAGGTGATGGACGGATGCCTGAGATAGCAGCCGCTGATGATTACTCGGCCTCATTTTAGTCCATCGTTTTTCATCCCCAATGCTACTGTAGACAGAGACAGACATATGCAAAAGTATTGATCATGCTCTGAAAGTAAACGTCCAGCCCGATCAGGCTAGATCCCCTCAAGATGAGAACATGAGCAACCCCAGAACCTGTGTCAGCCTACTAAGGCCTCGTTAGTGAGGTACAGCTTGAGTCATGTGACGCACTGTGCACCGACCCACATCTGGGTATACCACCCCAAACTTAAGGTGAGTACAACAACATGGTGATAGATGGAATGCACAAATTAATTTAAGCCACTGATGATTGTCTGGATGCCATTCTTATCCATGGGACTCCATCTGTATCTCACTGATGGAACCTAACTAGGACAAAACAGGCCTGGGATTGCTTGAGGTCCAATTCACAGGAGACGTATCCTGGCAGTTTGCACTGTACTCTTCATATAAGAACACGTCCAAAGTTGATTCGCATATGGCAGATTAATCTCTAATGTGGCATGGAGGTCAAACAAAATGATGGACTGTGGTGCATACTCAAGTAATTATCACTGGCTGAGGTAATTTCAAGTATTACCCCCAATCTTTGTTTTTAGGTCTCGCGACCTGTCAATGCGCATGCGCATTGAGCGGAGCGAGACTATAGGGGCTTAAACAGACTTTAACTAACTGGCGATTTGATGCTGTGCCCGTGCGCTTTTAGGTCAATGCGCAAGCGCATTGATCTAAAATGCGCGTGCACAGCATCAAATCGCCAGCCATCTGTTCCCCAGCAGCTCTTCCCACTCCGCCCCACAAGGTTCCACCAGCGTGCGCTCTGGCTCAGCCGAGCCGTACTCCTCCCACACCTTTGAAGTGAAGCTTCACTTTAAAGGCCCCTGCTGCTTCACACTATATCCAGGCGTGTCGCATTTCTCCTCCCCCCTCCCCACAGCAATGCCGGCCGTACTTTCACTTTGACGGCCGCAGGCCGTCTCTCGTGTTTCTCCTCCCCCCTCCCAGTGTTTTTTTTTTAAACTTGTTTTACTTGCCATCATGCATCCTAATCCAAACTTCTGCAGTTGACTGACGTTGTGTGATTCTGTGTAAAGGACTTTATTTCACTATGGCTTCAAGTGTAAAACAACCATTGAAAATGCAATAGGCCTCGCCTTTTATTAAGTTAAAGCCATTTGCTTTGCTAAACAATACCATTAGCTAAGCAAATGACTTTAACTTAATCAAAGGCGAGACCTATTGCATTTTCAATGCTTGTTCTAATTGTTAATGAAGCACACTAGGAATTGAGAGGCTTTTACAACTCTTCTTGGGTTACTATTTACTTTCTCCCAATAGTAAGCAGTAGTGGTACTTCAAAACTGGCTGTAGCCAGTATGGCATTGCTGTTGGCCTCGTGGATGTGTGACTTCAGGTGAGAGATGTCCATAAAAATCAGAAGACCAAACTCTTCCTTCTTTCAGAGTACTCTCTCATAGGAAATCGTGGCACAACTGCACTCAACGTGTGCCTTAATTGCTTCAGCCAAAGCTGGCTATCCCATCAAGCTTCCTTTCCAAAGTGAATCTGCACAAAACATGCCTCTGTATTGCATTCATAAGCCAGGCAGAGTGGGCTGTGTTCTCCCAAAGACTTTTCCCCAGTGTTATACTAGTACTTTCTGCACTGGGAAATATTTAAGTATGCTATCACAGCACAAGCGCTGTGTTACACATCAATGATCACTCATGTAAGTAGCATAACGAGTGCAAATAAAGTATAACATTATGCATAACAGGGTGTTAGAGGACCCACCACCTAAGGAAGCTACAGAGTACTTCATATGAATATACATTGCCTCCAACAAATGATCCATTTGGATGCGTGTCTACCTTTCATTAAAGCCACTGTTTACAAGATTCTGTCAGTCCAACTTGGCAAGAACTAAACCTTGGATTCGTTTCCTTTTTTGGGGAAAACTTCTTTATGAAATACTACACAGCTCGCAATAAACATAGATAATATTAACTAAGGGAAAAGTAATATAAATGCAGGGGAGTGGATACCCCTTTCTTTCACCAAGCTCCAGGAATAGCCACGGTACGGCTCATAGGTGACGTTGAAGTACAGGAAGTGGGGAGGAGGGTGATATAGATGCACACCAACAAGTGGGAAGCCGGGTGACGTGGTTGTTCCAGCAATATCTTTCAGAGTTTTGGCCATTGTCACCGCACAGGTCCGTTACCTAGAGCAGTAGGCCATTTAGCACTTACTTCCACGTGGATAATTATGTATCACCATCCCTCAACTCTTTTTCAAAGAAGCAGTCATCTAACAGTGATCGAAAACAGAACAACAGCTGGATTTAATTATTTCCAGAACCAAATCAATGGGTTGAACTTGCTATATCTGCCCCCAGAACTTTGAAATCTGTAATACAGTTTAAGCTTTGTGTCCAAAATTTAGTGACATTAGATGGGATGGTCACGCTTCTCAGATGGCGTGGCAAAATAATGGCATACACTCACAGTGACTTAAAAAGATAGAGATTCCTGCTCAAGATAAATACAAACCAAAACTATTCTCTTATTACAAGCTGAGTCTGGTTCGCAAGATCTCTTTAGCACCCCTTTGTTTCTACTCCTTGATTCTACTCAGTGAATCCCCAGCACCATGAGGTTGCTGTGTTACAGCGTGTTTGAAAATAATTAACATAACTGTGAAATTCCACAAACGTTTTCAAAGTATTTAGTAACTACTGTAAATTAACTTCAATCTATTTATTTTTGCCCAAAAAAATGCTCAAGACTGTGAAACTGGCCATGGACAGCGTAGGCCTCAAAGAACCTGAGTTGACCCTGTAGGAAGAGTTTTTCTGAGCAGACATGTTAGGTTTATTTGTGTGTATGGCGTCCATGACCCCTCTAGGGCAACAAAAAATGAATTATAGTGGTGTTCATGCAGCGGTGTAGCTAGACCTTGGGCCACCCATGGCAGTCCCTGCGTTTGCCGCTTGCGGGAGGAGGGTTCTGGCAATTTCTGCGCTTGCCGCAGGTTAGAGCCAGGGGAGAGGGGTGTAGTCCACCGCCCCCAAAACTTATGCTGCTCAAGGCAGACCGCCCCCCTGCTCCCCCTTGCTACAACACTGTGTTCATGATCACTTCAGAGTATAATTTTTTTTTAATATCTCCAAAATCTTTCTTGCATGGCGACTGAAGAACGCTGCCTAAGGTTTCTTTCCATGTCATGTCTACTATTTTATGATGTGCAGTAGGTTAACAGTATATTAGGAGTGAGTGTTTCAACCCCGAGTATATTTTCAACAGGAAATGTAACATAAAAGTACGATGTTCTTGCCTTGCATGAGGGTCAAGGCTATAGTGTGAAGGTCATTATCTTGGTAACCTAGGGGACGTAAAATTGACAAAGAGAGTGGTGAACTGTCACAAACCAGAGGAAAAATGATAACTTTAGTGCAACAAGTCAGCACCAGTTATATAGTGGCTTCTTATAAGTGATGCGCCAGATGGAACCAAACGGAAGCCATATTTGCTTGATGAGGACAGTAAAACTTGGAACAGAGCCAATGAGGTGCGTGTTAGAGACAGGATGGTGGAAGAATAATCTTCAAGCTAGAGCAACGGCCTGAGGCTTGTGTGCAGAGAAGGAAGGGTCATTTACCCACTAATGACGCTTGACAATCCACTCTTCCAGTGAAAATGGTAAAAGGCATCTTGCATGAAACAGTTGCACAATCACAGCCTGTATGTTAATTTTGAGACGAGTAAATTCAACATTAAACAACATGCAACACTGATATTACAACATGAGGGTTTCAAAGCCATATACTTTGGGATGTTAAACTTAATGTACCTTCACCAGTCTACCAACAGCTCACTTCTATGAAGGAGTGATTTTCTCAAAATATCCTGCTGGTTATTCATCTATAGAACAATCCCTACTTTTGTTTCTTGGTGCACATAATTTAGATTTGTATACCTTATAAATGTCACTGACGTGGGCCCAGAGCACTAGGACGCATCTGAAGCTCAGCGTTTATGCACTGAATCAAACAAGCAACTATCCCTCTGTATGCAAAAAAGTATATGGCTTAAATCAAGTTACAGTGCTACCCCGAGTGAACACCCTTCTGAAAAAGTAGACAAGAATGGGCAACTAAATGCTAAGAAATGATCTCTGCGTTTTAACTGGAACTTTCATTGGTCCTCATTATTAGATAAACCAATCATATAGGAGTGGAATAAAAAGAGCTGAACACACACAGATTTTCCCAACATACCTCCCTCAAACCTATGCCTGCTCAGGACCATACACTTTATAAACAAAATATCTCAGAGTGGACATCCAAGTGCAGTAACCAGCTAAGTGGGTCATAATCATAAGTAGTACCATAAAGGAACCTGCAGATCTCTTCAAAGTTGCCAGCTTAAAATAACCAAAAACAGCGCGCCTATCTCTCAGACTTCTTCATTCATCACAGTGCTAAGTGCTGCATCCCATAACACAATCACCACATCGTGTTGATTATCCTGCACAACAGGGAAAAAGGATCAAAACTAAGACAACAAACTTGCACACACACTCTCTACATGGTGGAGCATGCCACCCATGCAGGCAAGTGCCTCAGCGTCCCAGATATGGGTAGTAAGCACTCTATAAATGTTGACATGCAATACGATACAATACAAAACAACACAACCAAACATAAGTAAACAAAATACAGATTAAAAAAAACGGTTGCTCCATTTAACAAACAAACTGAGCCCAGATGAAGAAAGCACAAATGTGTCACTACAATGGCTGCATATAACTTAACGTATTGCCATTCTCTGTCTCCTCCATAACATTCAGTTAATGGAATGTAAACATAGCAGCTGCCAGCACCACAACATTTAAAGGGAAAGCAAAATGCATATGTTAAAAAATTCAAGATTAGTAAACTAATTCCTGGTCCATTTTCTTCTATTGATCTATTAAGGGTAACGAGATGAGGCGAGCACTCCCTGCCCCCCCCATCTCTGGAACTGTTAACCGGAAATAACGCTCTAAGAAATTGATAAAAACAGCATCACAAGGCTGAGCCATCAGGCTTTATGGTTTGTAGAAAGTGATAAATCGCACTATACACCGGGGTCTGAATCATCAAGATACATCTGGACGGTGTCAGCATGGCCAATAAATATTGTGACTCACTGAAAGGATAATGCAATATAATTTCTTATTGAAGAGAATGAGCCGTAATGGACACCCTGAAGCGTGGTCCGACCGCGACAGGACTTTCCTCCAAACGTGTGGAAAGATATGAAAAATACTTCATGCACACAAATATTACATCAACGGAATTCAGTAATGCACTTAACATGGTCAGTGACTTATACACAATTTTACTGCAATATCCCTAGAAACTTTACTGCTCGGGGATATAGGACTATTGGGGAGAGGAGGCAACGCTAGGGTGATAAGGTGACATGTCGACCTGTTTAAACAAGACAACATGGTAAAGTAGATAGAAAACGTTATTAATTACTTTATACTCTATTTATTTACAGTTTTATAAACTAAAAATGGGTAGGAATCTATATTAAAGTTTGCTTGTAATGGATTACCACTTGCTACAGAACACACCCACATTGAACTCCACCTAAAACAAGCATTGGCATAGCCAATAGGTTTCGCCTTTGGGACCTTATAAGTGTTTAATCATCCAGCACAACATCCTTGGTGCAACAACATCAACTGTTGCATGACTAACACTTATAATATCCCAAATACGAGACCTATTGGCTGTGCCAATGCTTGTTGTGAGCTGTAGTGTATACAAAACACATGAAGGGGTGGTTCCCAGAATCGAGAGGAGTAAAGATTTTTAAACTCTACAGGAAAAGCCCAACAGGAACCAATGAAATCATATCAAATATTTCTTTTTATTGACGTAGAAAAATATATCAGTTCAAGTAAATACATTAATACACACTACCTTTCTTATTCATAATTTTGTTAGAAAGTATCATAAAAAAACACATGTAAGCAGCCACAGGACAAAAAGAGCATAAAAAATGTTGGCACACAATTCACTCACTCGTCCAATCAAACCAAGAATTCATACCCATACCAATACACACATACACATTCAAACAAGAACATTCAAGAAAAGCGCCGACGCGCATTTCGGAACAGTGCCAGTACAAGCTTCCTTCATCAGGGCGCAAAATATAGGAAATATGGATAAACGTGGTCTCTCAAGATCCAACAACCCAATCCTGGGAAGGAGTCCTAGTTATTATCATGGCTGGCAAAAAGTATCCTATAGTCTGTCTGCGAAAGAGCCCTCTATGCAGACATGGGTGGCAGGTGGCAACTGGTTTCAGTCCTCTAGAAAACACTCAAGGTTTCGTCAAGGCCCCAATTCAAGTAAGACGAAAATGAAACTGATAAGAATGAGAAACAACGCTCAAGAATTAGTCCAGAAATCTATTTTGAAGGTCTCCCGGATTAACAGCATTAAGTCGCGATTCAGAGAAAAGCGGCTTCCAACTGAAGTCTGTGGGCTCAGGAATAATGTAGCACCTCAAGCTGGCGATAGAATTAGCCCTCAGAACAGTAGTTTGATAGAAAAGGCAATGAAGGGGACAGCAAGATGCTCAAGAATAAAAGTTCACGGCGCCATGGCAGGATAGGCAGCTTGAAAAATGGCAGTAGTCCTCCCTGGGGGTAGAGAACAACGACGGGACCCCTCGGCTTCACAGACCGGATGCGGTCTGAATCGCGACTTAATGCTGTTAATCCGGGAGACCTTCAAAATAGATTTCTGGACTAGTTCTTGAGCGTTGTTTCTCATTCTTATCAGTTTCATTTTCGTCTTACTTGAATGTTCTTGTTTGAATGTGTATGTGTGTATTGGTATGGGTATGAATTCTTGGTTTGATTGGACGAGTGAGTGAATTGTGTGCCAACATTTTTTATGCTCTTTTTGTCCTGTGGCTGCTTACATGTGTTTCTTATGATACTTTCTAACAAAATTATGAATAAGAAATGTATTGTGTATTAATGTATTTACTTGAACTGATATATTTTTCTACGTCAATAAAAAGAAATATTTGATATGATTTCATTGGTTCCTGTTGGGCTTTTCCTGTAGAGTTTAAAAATCTTCACTCCTCTCGATTCTGGGAACCACCCCTTCACGTGTTTTGTATAATTATCTCGCCCTGGTGGGTTGTTCCCCTCTTAGCTCCACTAGTATTCAGGTCCCCTCTTATGTTCTACTACATCAGTAAGTCACTCACACTTGCCAACACTCTGTGACCTCACTGATAGATAACATCACAGAAAAAAACATCACATGACATTTGGCATGAAAACGACATCACAGTAAGTAAAATGACGGGAAACTGAACCAAGATCAATGCAATGGGCTATGTGGTAACTCACACATGATGTAAATGGCATGACAAATGAGTGGGCGTCAATCACTACATGCGTTAACCACACTGACGTGGGGGTCAGTACCTCCAGAAGCAGCAGGCATTTTCCACTGCATGGCCTTCAGAGGGTGTTGGTCGGTTCATGACACGAGAGATGGAGACCATTAGGTTTTGAGTAACCTACACCATAATTTACCCCAATCTCTCGTAAGCAGATCTTTCCCCTCAACACATTGGCGACCCAACACTGGTCCAGCTGATCTATTTCCACAAGCAGGAATCAATCCTGAGTGTAAATGTTAGATCGATCTGTTCCCGTGGCCTGTATCCTCCTGAGCTCTGACCTGTCCACCTCCCAAACATCTATCTTATGCCCTACCCATCTGGGGCTATACCAGCCATTGTCACTGGACAAACATCCCATCACCAGTACTTGGCAGGACAAGAGCTTTTTAAGAGGCCATTTAACAGTCAGATTATAGGCATATTTGCCAAACTTACACTTGCTGGCAAAACTCCTGTAGCAATTAAATCGCCGGGAAAGTAAACAACTTCCTGGTGTCACTCTTCCCACCCTAGCAAGACAGACAGAATCAACATGGGTTTAAAATCTTGAAGGGTGAAGAGTTAACACAGGTGAAAAAAAGGTGTCCCCGAAAGTAGCATTTCTTGCTGGTCAGGGACCTCGCTATAAAGACCCCTGGACAGAGCACGGTCTGCGGTCGGACTTGTGTAGGGTGTGATAAAAGAAGAGGCAATACATTTTAAAAGGGCTGGCTGGCAGGGGCAGTACGTGCCGTGGAGGAGGAGGATACTGAGGAGAAGTACCATGCCTAAGAAAAGGATTGTGTCAAGAACACAAAGAGAAATACAGTTCATCTCCAGATTCACCCTTCGACCTCAGCATCACTGCTCCTCTGTGCTCAACATGAAGGGGGGCCTCAAGGCACTAGAAGCAGCTTTTTGCCAGTGGAAAGATGCATTGTGGTCAAAGGAAAAGTGTGATCAGATTAAATGGAGGATTTCTGTGCTGGAAGGTGATAGATGGGCAGCACCTGGAGAGGGGTAAGGGGCCCAGAGCAGAACTTGGGGTGCAAGGGAGAGGTGCAAGTGACCCTTAGTAATGGAGACGGTAAGAATGAGCCAGAGATGAACTAGAGGCGACAAAAGGACTTTATGAATGGATCAGATCAATTTTCCTGATTGCCTTTTGTCGTTCGCTTGCCTTACTTGTAGCCCATTTCAATAGTCAATGAAGACCGGAATGAGGCATTCAAATGATGTTTCACTTGAGCGTCCTGCAGGATGTCTGTAAGATGCTCCTAGAATAGATGCAAGAATATAGCGCTAACAGGACAGATGGGTCTCCAAAGGGAACAGGAAGAAGTAACGCAACCACTGTCTACCCCACCAAGATTTCACGGAGGTTTCTACAAAAGGGAGAAAGGGTAAACTGGGGGGAACAGACTGTGGGAAGGGGTCTAACAGGAGTTGAAGGGACTGTCTTGCTAATCCCATTTCACCTCATAAACTGGCTTCAAACAATGCCAGCTGGCAACATCACCCTTTCATTTGCATTACGTTCCTCTGGAAATTGTATTTTTGTTTGAAGAGTGTCTGATGCAGCAATGAACTGCAGGACCCATCCACAATCAATGAGCATGGATCCACACGTGCCGTTTTGGGCATTGTTCCAGGTTTGTAGCGAGCATGGCAAGAGTAAAAGTGTGGGGGGTGCTTGAGGTAGGAGGAGACAAATCAAAAGTCCTGGTACTTTGTGGGGTGGGGTAGGCATGACTTCTCAAAGGGGATTTAGGGATATACTGCATTAGCACAAGATGCATTTGTAAGCAAAACAGGCCAGTAACGCTAGTCAAAATGTAAGGAGTTAAAAAAAAAAATTACCGGGTATGGTTGGTCCCCAGATACACTATATTCAATCCCATCTTAACGTTCTATAAATCACTGTAGTTTAGTAATTTGATACAGGTGGCTCAGGCGAGTGGAAACTAGAAGTCAGTTCCCTGAATGCACTGGGTGCCATATAAATACCGTTTACAATGGCCACTAGATCTCCCCAGAGCACTATCTTATTCCGTCAGTACTGTACCAAGTCAAAGTCCAAGAACCATGGACTGCCTGAGGGGCGAGAGACACTGCATGGGAGACAAGCGCAGGCACGCTAATTAAAACCAGATGGCATCCTTGCGGTCCGCTGCTGGCTCCCAGCCGCGGCGTAGTTCTACGGGAGGACACGACCCGTAGAACTACGCCGCAGCTGGGACGTCTTGCTTGCTAACTAAAGAAGGGCAAGCGGCTAAGACGATTGCTTGAAACAGTTTCCGGGTGCTATATTTAAGCAGCGAACAACTTTGGATTCCCTCGTATATTCATGGCGAGGTTGTACTGAAGGATTCTAAGTACTGCTGGGGTGTATCTGATGACCCTGTTACGGATGACTTATACGGACTTCTAAAGGAGCATAAGGACGTGACAATAGCACTGTCATTTATACAATAGTACACATTTGTTTCAAATAAAAAGAGAGGAACATAATAACCCTTGCTAACTCATTACATTGTCATCAACCAAATAGTATGAACAATACCGTTCTGAGGTGTTAAGAGAGACAATTTATTAATCGTGTCCTGATGAAGGTGGTTAGAGAAATTGCTTGTTACCACTAAAACGCGTCAACGCCATATTTTTCGAGGTTATATCCAGGGAACGCATATGATCCAACTCATTTAAATCACAGTGAATTTCTTTGGATCAATTCCAAATGGAATAGCCAATTGATGTTTTTAAATGTCTCACATATGAATTGTCTCTCCGAATGTATTTGTTGCTTTATTGTAGAAACCTGACCAGATATATTTTTAGATTGATCCGGTAAGGTTTTTTATGACATACAGTTTATAACAATAAAAGGAATATGCTTTTTTAATTGATTGTGTTGTAGATACATGTCCATACAATTGGTGTTGGGGTGTGTGGAATATATGTCTGATTATGCAGTTGATATTTGATCGTTTGTGAGTGTGAGTTACATATATAGTTGTCAATCCGATCCAAGAGAGCTTGCCTTTGATCATCATTTGTTAAAGTTACTACAAATATATGTGTACAAACATGATATTTTGGTTAGTAATGTGTGTATTGTAATAGTTAAAATTAACTGTTTGAGTTAAAATTTTATAATGTGGTGGTGGTCATTGAATGTCCGCTTTTCTTTTGTGATTTTGGGATGCGATTGCGATCTTTGTGACGGTACCATCAATTTCAAAGATTAAAAATATACATGTTGGACAAAATCAACAACATTTTGGCCTCTTGTGTGGCGCTGACAAGAGCCTTTGTGTTGAGAGTGTGTATAAGAGAGCTACAGATTAGACTTGTGTCAAACATCAATGAAAATATCTGTATATATGAATTTCAGAGTTTCTGAAAAACACACTATTTCCACGATTCCCGACATCGTCACGATGCCCGGCGTCACAGTGAAAACTGAGAATCGTCTTTGTAGACGATTTTTTGAGAAACTTGCTATAAAAAATATGAATTTGAAAAGTACACTAATAAAGCTCTACTCTTAAATATACTGTAGAATGTGTCTATATATATGTTTAACACTTTGTACAAACCACGCACTCTTCACAACTACCGACGTCCTGGCAATGAGGTCGGTAGTCGCAATTATAATTTTTTTTGTAAAGGTATTTTTTTCCAAAATTGATCAGAGAAAGAAAAGTAAAAAAATATATCTTACTAAATATTTAGACTTAATCTTTATTTAAAAAATGTCTTTAAATGCATTTTTCTGTATGTGAAATTCATTTGCTGATCACAGATTCTCCACAGTAAATGCGACAATGGTGCTAGACTCAAAAAATTCTTAAAAATAAAACCAGTTATTAATGTACTTTCTGATAAACACAAACCAAATAAAAAATGAGTGGTATATAATATAAATATAATATTCAATTTCCAAGTATAGTAAAAAAAATATGAAAATCTTAGATGCTCACTTTAAAAAAAATATGAACGTTACTATTAAGACACAGAATTTTAAAAAAATCTTAGAAATTCACGGAAAAAAACAAATAGTACAGGGACATTCTAGTTGGAAATTAACATTTAAAAAAGCTTAGAAGTTCAGAGAAAAACCTAAAGGTTACAAGGGTGTTATAGTTTGGAAATAGAATGTTTTGAAAACTTAGAAATTCAATAAAAAACAACCATTACAGGGACTTTAGAGATAGGCTGACATTTCCCTCATACAAAACCAGAGAAATTCAGCAGGTATAGTAAGCTTTGCTAACTATAACTCGTGCCTCCAGAATGAACTTCTTATGACCCAACATATTACATCACTCATGACATGGTCAGTGACATCACTCATGACATGAGCCACAAAATCTGATGCACCCACTGACACCCCAATATAACCTTTCATACACCCACTCCAACTTCCACACTAACATTCTCAAAATCACACCCATAACAGTACTTACACACCCACTCAATGATTCATAGGTCTACAAACATATCCACTAAGTTACCCATACAGCCACTCCTACACCAACTTACTCACTAATACAGCCACTTATATATCCAGTCACACACCCATACAGCCATTCACACACTCAGTCACTCTTAAAGCTACTCACACACCTACTCACTCATCTATAGAGTCAATCCCACAGCCATTTACTCACCTATATTAATCAATCAGGGAATTGTAAGTGTGCTACTCACCCATGAGGGTCTCAAGGTGCTGAGGAGGGGGGTCCACAGATCTGTTTACCCGAAGAGCCAGGTGTTGAGGGTCTTCCTGAAGTGTTCAGGGAGGGGGCGCGTCTGATGTCTGCAGGTAGCTTGTTCCAGGTCTTGGCTGCAATGTGAGAGAAGGATCTTCCGCCTGCTCTGGCTCTATGGATGCACGGGGTTTCGGCCAGTGCGAGGTTGGAAGACCGGAGGTTTCTTTTGGATACGTGGAAGTTGATTCTGTCGTTGAGGTATTTGGGTCTGTTGTTGTGTAGGCATTTGTGGGCATGAATGACGATTTTGCAAGTGACTCTTTTCTCCACGGGAAGCCTCTGGAGACTTAGTAGGTGTTGACTGATGTTTTCATATCGGGGGATGCAGAGAACGAGTCTGGCGGTGGTGTTCTGTATTGTCTGGAGTTTTCAGAGTAGGGACTTGTTGATGCCGGTGTAGAGTGCATTTCCATAGTCCAGTATGCTGGTGAAGAGTGCGTGGGTGACTGTCTTCCTTGACTGAGGGGGGATCCACTTGAATGTCTTGCGGAGGATGCAGAGGGTGTTGAAGCAGCTGGAGATGACAGCGTTGACCTGTCCGTTCATGGTGAGTGAATAGTCGAGTACGATGCCGAGGTTCTTGGCTTGGTCTGACGGGGTAGGTGAGCTTCTGAGGATGGTCAGCCATCAGGTGCTGTCTCATGCAGAAGGGGTGGTGCCGATGACGAGGACTTCGGTCTTCTCGACGTGGATTTTCAGGTAGCTGCTGGTCATCCAGACTGTGACATCTTGCATTCCTTTCTGGAAGTTGAGTTTGGCAGTGGTGGGGTCTTTGGTGAGGGAGAGGATGAGCTGGGTGTCGTCTGCGTAGGCTACAATGTTGAGGTCGTATTGTCAGATGATGGCTGCGAGGGGGGCCATGTAGATGTTGAAGAGGGTGGGGCTCAGGGATGAACCCTGTGGGACTCCGCAAATGATTTTCGTGGGGTCGGAGAGGAAGGGTGGGAGTCTGATCCTTTGGCTTCTTCCAGCGAGGAATTAACAGATCCAGTCCAGAGTTTTTCCTTGTATGCCTGCGTTGTGTAGTCTGGTGACTAGTGTGCAGTGTGAGATAGTGTCGAAGGCTGCTGATAGGTCGAGCTGGATGAGGGCTGCGGAGTGGCCTTGGCCCAGGAGGGTGCGGATGTCGTCTTTGGCGGTGAGTAGCGTGGTCTCTGTGCTGTGGTTGCTTCGGAATCCGGATTGAGACGGGTCGAGGATGGCGTTCTTTTCAATGAATTGTGTCAGTTTCCTGTTGACTGTTTTCTCTGCAACTTTGGCTGCGAAGGGGAGGAGCGAGATGGGATGATAATTCTTGAGGTCAGTGGGGTCAGCTGTGGGCTTCTTGAGCAGATATCTGACTTCTGCGCACTTCCAGTCATCTGGGAAGGTGTCTGTTTTGAAGGTGGTGTTGATGCTGCATTGTAGTTCGGGTGCGATGGCGGCCGCTGCTCTGTGGTAGATGTGAGGGGGCAGGTGTCATGGGCCCCCCGGGTGGATGCTTTTCAAGGTCAAGGTGGTGTTTTCGGCCGTGATCGGTGTCCAGTTGGAGATGGTGGTTGGCTGGTGTTTCTGGGGGGCAGGGGGCCATCTGTGGCACCTGGTGGATGGTTGATGAAGTTGTCAGAGGTTTTTGATCTTGGGGTGGAAATAGGTTCCAAGCTTGTCGCAGAGGTCTAAGGATGGGGATGTCTGTGGCTTTGCTGCGTGGGCTGGTGAATTCTTTAATGACACTGAAAAGTTCCTAGGAGTTGGTGGAGATGGCCAGGATTTTGTTGTGGATGAAGTTCCTCTTGGTGGCTCTGATCTGGTTGTG
Organism: Lissotriton helveticus; assembly: GCF_964261635.1. Classification (NCBI taxonomy): domain Eukaryota; kingdom Metazoa; phylum Chordata; class Amphibia; order Caudata; family Salamandridae; genus Lissotriton; species Lissotriton helveticus. Next base: position 923,902,998 of record NC_136071.1, on the reverse strand, counting down.
GTAGTCCGTCATGGCTTCCTTGTAGGTGGTGTGGTTTTCGGTTTTCTTGGTGTTTCTCCAATTCTTCTCCAGGCGTCTGCACATGCGTCTGGCTTCTTGGAGAGGAGGTGAAACAAGAGGCTTTCCTGGGGCGTTGTCTGTCGGGCTTGCGCAGCGGGTGAGCTCGTCTATGCAGTCAGAGATCCAGGTGTGGAGTTCTCTGGCTGTGTCGTTTGCATCAGGTGCCCAGGTGTGGTTGTCTTGGGTGAGGGTGGATTTAAGTTGCTTGTCGGTAACCTTGCTCCAGTTCCTTCGTGGGGGTGTGGTTTGGGTGCCTTGGGTTTGTTAATGGCGAAGTGTACACAGAAGTGGTCGGTCCATGGCGGCTGCGTTGTATGGCTGAATTGGATGCGGTTTCCTGCTGGGAAGATGGGGTCGAGGGTGTGTCCTGCTCTGTAGGTCAGTGTGTTGATGAGTTGTTTAAGTCCGATGCTGGCGAGGTTGTCACGAAGGATAGAGGAGTTGGGGACGCTGGGGTTGTGGAGGTGGAAGTTCAGGTTTCCAATGAGTATGTAGTTTGTTGAGGCAATGGCGTGGGGTGCGATGAAGTTGGTGACGGTGGTGGCGAAGGGTGTTCAGGGGGACTGTAGATGAGGGTTCCTCGGAGTGTGGCTTTGAGGGTGGTCTGGATCTGGAAGTGCAGGTGTTCGGCGGAGGGGAAGGTTTCGCTGGAGGTGGTGCGGCGGAGGGTGCTCTTGTGAGCGATGGCGAGGCCCCCTCCTGGGTGGTTGGGGTGGTCTTTCCTCTGGATCTTGTATCCATCTGGGATGGCGGTGCTGATGTTGGGGACGAAGGATGCGTTGGTCCAGGTCTCTGTGAAGAAGGCACTGTCGGGCGAGAGAGAGTAGAGTAGGTTCCAGATTTCCATGGCGTGTTTGTGTACAGAGCGTACGTTGAGGAGGATACATTTTAGGGTGTCGCTTGTGCTGGCGGTTGTAGTGTTGGAGGCCGGGGTGGCGGTGAGTGTCTGGTAGCAGTGGAGGCTGGAGAGCTGGTCGTGGTTGTGTTCGGCGAGGCTTGTTGGCATTCTCTAAGTCTTTCAGGGTTGAGTACGAGGAGGGTGGTTGTGTCGTAGCGATGGGTAGTGTGAGTCGAGGGCTCCTGGTGCTGGCTGCAGTCGGGTCGTGGACGGGCGCAGACGGGCTTGCCTTTGGCGAGCCTTCGGCGCGCTGGCGGCAAGCCCGATATGCGACTGTGCAGCAGCCACCATTAAGTAGGGGAGGTGGGAGGGAGGAGAGGCGGGAGCGGGGGAATTCCCGATGGTAATTGCGGGGGGAGGGGGCCACAGGGGCAGCAGCAATAGGAACAGGCAGGCATGAGAAAATAAAAACAGTGGTGGAATTAGAGCAAGACACAGATGGGCACAATAACAGGGGCACAACAGGGAAAAATTAGAAAAAAACAGCTGAGAAATGTTACAGTGGTTTGCAGGCAGTCTGGTCCCAGTTGGAGCAGGCAGCAGGAGCGGTCAGCAGCCTCGAACCTCCCAAGGAGGAGGTTGGGGTCTGGAGTCAAGAGACGGCACAGCAGAGCTGTGGGGAGAGAGTAGACCTATACCGAGGTCACACACAGTTATACACACACCCACTCACTTATTCATAAATATACTAACACATACTTATTCACCCATATAGCCCCTCACTAACCCATTCAGCCACTATTGCAATCCCTCACTCACACATAGTCACTAATACAATCCAACACTCAGCTATACCAGCTTTCACATATCCAGTTATCCACCCATATACCAGTACACATCCATTCACTCACTGACACAGCCATACATACACCTTTACAGACCTTCACTTACACACACACTAACCCATACAGCCACTGACTCATCCATGCAGGCATTCACACACACCCTCACCCACCCACTCACACATACACCCAATACAGGTACTCAGGCAACCAATCAATCACCCATACAGCCACTTACCAACCCATACAGCCACTTAGCTACCATGTGACAGACTGATACAGACATTCAGACAACCTAGTCAGTGACCCATTCATTCCCTGAGACACCTAATCACTCACTCATACAGTCATGCACCCACTGAATCATCCATACAGGCACTCATACACTGATTCATCAATACACTTAGGTATATATATCTAACACTCAAGTCAAGTCAAAAGATTTATTGCATAATTAATAAAAATTATTACAAATTTTGCATGATAAGATAAAATGCAAAGTTAATAAAATTTTCTTGAGTTATTGCTTCTCAAGATCTAATGAAGTTAAAAACGATACAGTTTAAAAGGAAGTAGGGAAGTATAAACTTCCTCGGACGCTCCACAGTCTGTCTCAGGATCTTTAATTCTAGTCTCAATTTGGCCCTCCGCCACGATGTTCCCCCTGATCAGATTGTCCTAAGCATTTTCTCGCCTCGTCCAGAAATTTGACTCCACGGCATGCCAAGATAATGGAAGCTCCTCCCAACCAGCTTGTAACTGCGTGTCTGCATGATCGAATATTCAGCTCGTTAAAAATGGATTTCAAATAACGTCGTCTCTGTCGTATCAGTGCCGGGCATACACAGAAAAGATGGGCTAGAGTTTCAGTTTTGTACCCGCAGAGGCGACATTGCTCTGTCTGGTGTGAGTGTTTCCAAGAAGTGCGTGCATACCCATCCTATAATCTGTGAATGCTTTTTTTAAGTGACCGCTAAAGTGGGATGTAAGATATGCAAGAGGTTTTAATGAGGTAAAAGAGTTAATGATGGTCCAACCATGCCGACGATTTGCAAGTGAATGTTTACCCTCCAAAAAGGATTTCCTTTTTGCTGCCGCATTAGCTAGTCTGCTTGGGGTTGATTTGTCAGTCCCTGATTTCCAGGCTAGTTCCAGGTCCAGTTTTTCCATGCAGCATTTCAAATACTTCCCCCATGTGTTCACGGTTTTGGTCTCCCCCCGTTGTTTGATTTCTTCCCAACTCAGCCAGTCCATTGTGTTTGGGTCTGCGGATCGAAGTTTATAACAGAGTTTCACGAAGCCGCTCATGCTCCGGAAATACTGATTTTGCAGTCGAACTCCAGCCTGACTTGGGATACTGAAGTGGATTTTGGGAGATTGAAGACCACTTTATAGATTTTAATCTGTAGGTCGTTTAAAAAAATCGGCCTCCTTGCCACACCAGGTAACTAGACCGTAGGATAAGGTGGGCATGATTTGGGCTGCCATAACTTTTAATAGATGTTTGTGATTTGGGCAGTCCATTTTTCCTTTTAATGATCGATACGCAAAGATTAAAGATTGGGTTTTTGCTTGTATTGCTGCTTTGTGCTCCTTATGCTTTACTCCTTTTGATATTATTATTCCCAGGTACTTGTATGACCCTTGTTCTTCCACGGTTACCCCGTTTGCCGTCCATTTATACTTTAGTTTTTGCAGATCTACTAGACGGACCACTTTTGTTTTGTCTTTGTTTAATTCCAGCCTTTTCCGTTCCAAGTAAGATGTTAGTTTATTTATGGCTCTTTGTAAGCCGATAGGCGTTTTACTCAGCAGTACTATATTGTCTGCATATTGCAAGAAGTCTATTGGGTTGTTGGCCAAAGATGGAGGGTGACTTTCTGCCGCTTCCAGCACGCTTGAGAGGTCGGAGAGAAAAAGGTTAAAAAGAGTAGGGGCTAATACACAACCTTGTTTTAATCCTTGCTATGTTGGAATACTCCTGGTTGTACTACCTCCATTACCCAGTTTCACTCTTGCCCAGGTGTTCTGATGTAGGGCTTTTATGGCTTGTAAAAGTTGGTTTGGCAGGCCCCAACTCTTTAGTTTGCCCCACAAGCGCGCTCTGTTCACCCGATCAAAAGCAGACTTGATATCGATAAAAGAGGCATACAGCCGAGCTCCCTTGGCTACCGCAATGTCCATAAGGAGTGACAGACAAGTTTAAGTTTGTTATTGTTCCCATTCCTTGCCTGAAACCTGTTTGGTACTTGGGAATTATCTTTGTTACTCCTATCCAGGCTTGTAGCTCAAGTAGGATACAAGAGGCATAGAGCTTGGCCTCCACGTCAATTAAGGTTATCAGCCTGTAATTTGTGGGGTTGCGATGATCTCCATGCTTGAATATCGGATGTATAATATTGCCTTTCCAAGAAGCGGGAACCTCAGCTTGTTTATATATGTGGTTAAATAAAAGGGTTAGAGTCTCTAGCCACAAGTCCGGGTCATGCTTAAAGATCGCATTTGGCAGCCCTGTTCGGGCCTGCAGCTACTTCTGACTTCAATCTCGATATGATCGTCCTTAGATCATTTTTTGTGATTAAATCGACTGATTCAATTGCCCCCTTTGAGTCTTCCTCAAGCTCGGGACCTTTATTTTCTCTGTTCTTAACTCCTTTTGATTTATACTCGTTTTCCTGTATTGCCCGAAAACCTTTTGCGGGGCCTTGATCTATATCTCTGTATAAGGTTTGCACATGACAGATCCAAGTGTCTGCTCCAACCCCTGCTTCCTGTTGGAGTTTTACTCTTTGATTTAGGTCGTTTATAATTCCCCAGAAGTCACGACTGTTACGGTGTTTTCCCGCAGTTAAAAGTTTGTTCCAGATTGTTTCTTTGTACGAAAATTTTGTAACCCTCACGGCCTTTCTGTAGATGCTCCTTGGATTTGTTTATCACTGGCCCTGATATTTTTTGGCTGGCAAGTGCTCGTACCTCCTTGGCGACCTTTCTTTTTTTTGATCTTAGGTCCATATTAAACCAGGGCTCTTTCTTACAGTTAGTGTTACTCTGATTCCCGGCCCTTGCTGGGAACTTTTGCTGTAGGTCCAGTATCATTTGCTCCCAGTTGGATACTCACTCCTCATCTTTTTGGGTCTCTAGGTTGACCATCTAGGCTTTCACTGTAGCCTCAATACTGCCCAACCCTTCTCCGCGCCATTTTAATTTTTTTAAGTTAAACTTTGCAGCGTGGTGTAGAAGAGAGATCATTCTTGGCGCCAAGGTGGGAGCGATGTTCAGGCTTGTTATCTGGGGGAAGTGATCGCTTTCTACTCGTAGCACTCAAACATTTTAAAAACATTCATAGTCATTGGATGGTGTCATCAGTGATGTCACTAACCATGACATAAGTGAGGAAATATGTGAGGCCATAAGCTGTGCATTGAGGGAGCGTGAGTTATAGTTCGCTCAGCTAACTTTAACTGCTGAATTTCTGTTTTTTAGGAGTAAAATGTCAGCCTAACTATAACATCCCTGTAACCTTTGTTTTTTTTCAGTGAATGTATATATGTGTATACCTATATGTGTGTATATACATATATATATATATATACAAATTCCAAACACGGTCGTATTCTTCAGGTGGCCACCTTGAAAAACAGCACCCACCAACTCTTGCTAAAGCAGTATTTTATTCTTTACAGAAAAATGACAACACTCCACTCAGTGTTAGTTTTGTATAAATAAGGTGGACTGTGCAAAACTGTATAGGTGAGTAAATGGGCGTGGTTGATTCTGTGCATGACTGAGGAGGTATTTGAGTAAGTCTATGGATGAGTGGCAGTGTGTGAGTGTATGTATAGATGTAGGAGTGCATAAGATAGTGCTGTATTGATGAGTGACTGCATGTATGAGTTATTGTGTGGGTGGATGTGTGTGTGTGTAGACCTAAGAATCAGCGAGTGTGTATGCAGTAACTGGTATTTGGTGTGTCAATGGTTTCAAAAATGGTAGTCTGTATTTTAGAGTTCATATTAGGGCGTGAGGAGGTGCATTAGATTATCACATGGATGATGTCATCAGTGATGTCACTGACCATGTCATGAGTTATGTAATATGTGACGTCATCAGTAGTGCATTACGGGGGCGCGAGTTATAGATAGCTCTACCAACTATAATGGCCACATGTTTCTGGTTTCGTACTAGTGAAATGTCCAACTAAGTAGAACGTCCCTGAAACCTATGTTTTTTTCAGTGAATTTCAAAGTTTTTTTAAATGCTAATTTCTAACTATAATGTGCCTTAAACCTATGTTTTTTTCTGTGAATTTCAAACATTTTTTAAATGCTAATTTCTAACTAGAATGTCCCTGAAACCTTTGTTTTTGTTTAGTGAATTTGAAAGATTTTTTAAATGCTAATTTCCAACTATAACATAGCAGTCTTGTTTTCAGAGTGGTGGAGAAAGGTGAGCATGGCCTCCAAACACCTTTTAGCAATCCCACTGTGTGTGATTTATTGGAGGTAACAGGAGGGATAGTTAGCCCCCAATGTCAACTTTGGGGGCCAACTACCCCTTTTATTACCTCCAGTAAGTCCCATACAGCAGGATTGCCAACTTGTTATATCAGGCTCGCACCCTCCCTGCACCACTGTGCAAACGCGCCCCCTGGCGCATTGTAAATTGGGAGATTAATTCTCCTGGAGTCCTGAGGGTCCTTTGGGGACAACTAGCCCACCAGATACCTCCAGGTAGTGCCAGAGAGCTGTGTTGCAGAGAGGTATAAAAAGGGGCGTGACTTCGGAACGCCTCTCTGCAACGCAGCTCTGTGGCGCAGTCTGGACTAGTTAGCCCCCAGGGACCCTCAGTTATCAAGGGGAATTAATTCCCCAACTAACAACGCGCCAGGGGGCGCGTTTGCGGAGTGCTGCAGGGAGGGGGCAGGGCCTCCTGCGCGATGCCAGCTTTTTAAAAAAAAAATTTTTTTTTGAAGGGAGGCTGTGTGGCCCCCCTTCTTTTACAATATGTGCGGCCCTAGGTGCCCCATCCCCCAGGGTCTGACCTGTTTTTTACAATTAAAAAACAATCTTTGGCATAGCCAATAGGTCTCGCTTTTGTGACCTTATAAGTATTTAGTTTTGCAGCACAATATCCTTTGTGCAACAGCATCAGCTGCTGCATGGATACACCTTGTACCTTATAAGTGTTTAGCCATGCAACAGTTGATGTTGTTGCACCAACGATATTGTGCTGCATAACTAAATACTCATAAGGTCCCAAAAGTGAGACCTATTGGCAATGCCAATGCTTGTTCTGCTTGAGTCTATAATTTATTGGTCTTGGAACAACAATATTTGATGCCGAATTCAGCCTGTACCTTCCAGTGTAGCAAAAGACAAGGTCACGGTGACTTGTTGGATGTTTAGATAAGGAGCCAACATTACATCGTAGCTATCAGACCCTTTTAAGTCAATACCCTAAACGCTATAAGGTAAAACCAATTATAAAGGATGCAACTGTTTCAGACATCTCCCCTTTACTGCAAAAGAGAAAGGCATGTTGGCATGATTTAATGCCATGCGAGTTAAAAATTATCTTCCGTTATTTTTTTTGTTCAATTAATAAAATAGGACAGACCGTTAAAATATGTGTCAAACTTTCTGTGGTTTTGGCTGCAATTTCGAAATATATTATAGTGTTTGACCTAAACCAAATAGGTAGATAGAAAAAGAGATAGTGAGATAGGTAAGGTTTAAGTGAGCGATAGAGACAGAGCGAGAGATTGGGAAACGGTAATGTCGAGAAAGGGAAAAGGGTGCGGCCTAGAAGGTCTGTGTAGAGAAAGAGGTGAGTTAGAGGCAGACTGGTAAAATAGTGCGGGATGTGTAGGGTGGTGCAAGGTAAAAACACCAGTGAGGTAGAGAGCAGGGCAAATTGGAACGTGGCATACACAGACATGGTAGAGAAAGTAGTGAGTGAGAGACCGAGAGAGGGCTGATGAACTGAAAGAGGGGGAGGGGATACAGAGAGACAGAGGTGAAGCAGAGAGACCGAGATGAGGCAGAGAAAGAGTGGTAAGGTGGATACAGGTGTAAAAAGAAAGAGGGTGATCATGTAAATGATACAGGCCTAGCGGGGCAGGGAGCCCCCACACCCCACAGGGCCCCCTCTAAACCTCAGAACTATGCATATCTGGGAGACACCAGAGAAACAATGATGCAGAGAGAGATGCAGAGAGAGAGAGAGAGAGAGATGCAGAGAGAGAGAGATGCAGAGAGAAAGAGAGAGAGAGAGATGCAGAGAGAGAGAGAGAGAGAGAGAGCGAGAGAGCGAGAGAGAGAGAGATAGCGAGAGAGATGCAGAGAGAGATGCAGAGAGATGCAGAGAGAGAGATGCAGAGAGAGAGAGAGATGCAGAGAGAGAGATGCAGAGAGAGAGAGAGATGCAGAGAGAGAGAGAGAGAGAGAGAGAGAGAGAGAGAGAGAGAGAGAGAGAGAGAGGGAGAGAGAGAGAGAGAGAGATTGTGGAGGTAGAGACAGGGAGAGGAAAATGCACTAAGAAATGGGAATGGTAGTAAAAGCAATGAAGTAGAGGGAAGATAAGTAGAACAAGGATGGCGAAGTAGCTAGTGAGGGAGAGTTTAGGCAGAGAGGGTAGATTGAGAGGTGAAGACGTAGGCACATAGCCCTGTGTTGGGGGCTGGGCAGGCTCCAAGAGAGCTGTCCCTTGCAGGAAGCCTGACTCTACCTTGCAGCTGTGGAAGTGTTCATTCAATTGAGGGGAGGTGGAAGACGGCTGTCGGAGAGGGGTGGGCTTGGCGGGAGGTGATGAAGATGGCTTTTGGGGTGGGGCATTGGTCGTGCAGGGGAGAGGGCTGGGAGGAGAACGGGGGCTAGGCAGACCCAGCCGTGAAGAAGGGGCGCCGCGAGAAGGGCTTATTGCAGAATCTGAAGAAGGGACTGGCGGCGGGAAGCGAGGAGGGAAGGGCGCATGCTCAGTGGAAGGGAGAGGGCTGTGGGTGGCCGCTGAAAGAGGAGTGCAGGGGACGGTGCTGACGGGGAGTGGGGATGGCCTGTAAGGCTGTAAGAGGAGGGGGCATGGGTAGTGGAAGGAAGAGACAACTGGGCTCAGACGTGGAGCGGAGCACGCTAAACAGCAGGTGCTGGTGAAGAGGGTGGGCACACTGGGTACTGCAGGTGCTGGAAGAGAGTTCCAGTTCTGCAGTGCGCTGCCAGACTTTAGATGGGAGAGGCGAGCAGGATACCGAGGAGCACCGAGCAGCAGAGGTCTGTGGCAGAGGAGTAGGAGATTCTTAAAGGGACAGTGTCCGAAGGGATTAGCACTATATGTCGAAGGAGGGAGGCAAGGGGGGCAGCGGGGGCACAGACTCCTCCTAGCACTGTAGACCGGTAAGTACCTGCAAGAGTTGGACTAAACTATGGAGCCCTCTGTGTTGTATTCATTAATGCGTGCACTCTCTCAGTGGCAAACCACTATTCTAAATTTGAAACGAATCCACATAAGCTTTAATAATCGTGTTTTATAATCTGTGAGTGTTTTAACATTTGTGAGTATGCGACAAACAAGCCAACATTTTTAAGCAGGAAAGAGGGGGGATTACTGTCTCCCTTGATTAACTTTCGAACGGGGTGAATTTAGACCGGAGACATGTAAAACAATATCTTTAATAACCAGCACTGTAATACAAGCGCTGCCCGCGACCGCGAAATTTAATGAGGCATGCAGTAGTCAACAAAGGGGCGGTATGGTGTCATCAGTGGACTCATGCGAGGGCCGTAACAGGCAGACATACACTGCGGCATAAGTAAACAAGCACGGCAAGGTGAGACCTAAAGAAAGGACGCGAGTGGTGCGTGGGCGAGATGGTAAAAGTGAAAGCTGGCTGGCAAGTGGTGAGCGATGTGCGCGCACCATGACGAGAGAGGAGAGCCCCGGGTCATGGCCACATATTTAATTTTGTTTCTTAAATAATTTTTTAAGGTGGGGGGCTGCGTGGCCGCCCTTCTGAGGACTATATTGGCTGGCGCTTTCCTTTAGAGACTGTGGGTGAGCCCCAATGCACCCACGGTCCCACCGGCTCCCCGCCTAGTGCGGGAGCAAGCATTGCTTTTGAGCAAGGGGAGCTGCCAACATGCAGCTCCCCTTGCTCAAAAGCAATTCTGATTTGCTTCCTTGAAGCGAGAGCAGGTTTCCCTGCTCTTGCTTCAAGGAAGCAAAGCAGCGTTTGCTATGGCAGGGCGGGAGCCGCACGGCTCCCGCACTGCCATGGCAAACATCAGTGTCCCAGGGGTGGGCACCCCAGGACACTGCATGAACCGGCCCTGGGGGGTGGCGGTCCCCAGGGTCATCCTGGACTCCTGGAGGGGGCCTCCATTTCAAAGCCCCAGGGAGGTGGTGGTCTCTGGGGCCCGGGGGGCCGCAACGGGCCCCCGTATTTATTATTAAGTGCCCCAGGCCAGTGGTGGTCCCCAGGGCACTTAATACTTAAACGAATTATTCTGTATAGCCCCGGAGAGTTGGCAGTCCCCGGGGCAGCATGGGGGGTTGGGACCCCCCACACATTTATTTTCAAAGCCCCAGGGAGGTGACAGTCCCCGGGGCTGCAGGGGACCCCACGGGCCCCCCTCAAAATAAATACACATGGCCCCCGGGACCTGGCCCACCCTGGGTCCTCATTAAAATTAAGCGCGGGAGACTGCGCTTAGTTATTCTTTTTTTTCATTTTCAGCGGGACTCACGACCCCAACGAGAATTCCGCCAAAATTATTTTTAAAAATGCTTTCTGTTGGCCCTGGAGGCTCTTGTGGGACCCCTGAGCAGTCCTAGGGGGTCAGGGTGTTCCTACCCTGCCCCCTTTTCTTCTTTTGTACCCTCATTTTCACTGTTTTCTTGTGACTCAGTTCTACAGAGTCACAAGATGACTACCAACACTACCTGGTTTGGAGTGTTGGCAGCCAATCAGAGTGAAGCTCGTGCCCGGGAAGGTTCGCAAACCCTCCTCAGTGCTCAGATATATACATTTCTTCTTTTTTAGATTTCTCAGTAACTTCTGAACAGATTTACACCATTAAAAAAAAGGCCTCTTTCAGGCTACAAAAAGCCCTTCGGAAATGATCTAGCCGCATGAATGTCAATTACAGAATGAACAGGCACCCTGGAATGATTGAAGTAAGAGAAAAAAGCAAGAATGGAAAGACGAGATGGAAAGGGAGAGGTGCGGAGTGCTAAACAGATATGTCACAAGTCAAACTAGGCTCCATTCCACTTAAACAGTCTTGAAAAACCACAACATAAGTGCAAAGACTCAGCTCTTATTAAATTGTTTCAAATGAATACATGTTTTGAAATTCCCACCATTCACCAATCCAGACTATGTATTCTTATGACTGGTGAAATTAAATGTTTATCTTAAACACTGACCTACTGAAATTTAAACAAAAGGAAGAGTCCCATTTCGTGTCTGATCCACAGGGAGGTCTCCCAAAAGAGGGTCCAACTTATAACCTAGTCAATGAGAACCAGGACATGGTAGCAGTATCTTCACAACATGCAACCCTTGTTCACTTCTATGCAAAACCTGCCCTGAATGTGTTCCACTGGATGGCATTCAACACTAAGAATAAATTAATGGTGCTTTGCACCAGCCATAAAGTGTACTGGGGGAACTGCCAAGAGTACAAACAGCAGTTACCACCTTGCTACATGGCCACCGGTTTATTCGAAAACCAGGCCCCTCAGATATGTTGTCAGTTGAACAACCATATAGCCTAAGAAGATGGACCTAAAGAAGAACAAACACTGTTCGTAACCCTTCTTAAACAACTCTAACTTCCTCGGTCCCTTTTTAGGACTCGCCCCTAGCGTTGTAGGGCGCAGCACTGCTCCCGCAGGATCGAAAGCCCTTTTGTCTGAGGTTCCGAAACAGACCCTGGAATTGTACACGCTTGTGCGTGTGTTTTTTGTTTTGTGTCGTGCTATTGGCTTTTGGCTGCCTGTTTGTTTTTGAGATAGCACGCAATAGACCAAAGGCGGGCACATTGCTCCGCCCATGGCCTATTGGTGTTTATTACGCGCATTGCTGACATATGGTTTTAATTATCGTGCCCAGACACGGGCGCGATCATTGAAACCATGTAGCTTGCTGTGGCGCGCGCATGGGTGCACCACTTGCGACTTTTTCTGTTTTTAAAAGGGATTGCTTTCAGTTTCATGATCGCTTTACTTGTTGCTCTTTTTGCCTCCCTTCAAATATATGCACAGACCTTGTTGTATTTCCGGTGAGAACGGTGTCTGCAAGCACGGTCTTTGCAGTCGACGGTGTCTTTTTATTCTGCAATACCCAAATGAAAATGTCACTTGTGCATAACCTGTGTGCGCAGCAGTGGGGTGTGTGGAGCCCTTTCATGGCATTAACTGTGTAAAACGAGCTGGTGATGTGTGGCCCCCAGTCTGCATCACCATCATGCGCCCCCTCACACAGGCAAAAAACTTCCATACCGTCAACCACATCTCAAAAGACGCTCTCCCCTTTACACGCAAACGGCAACTTGTGTCCTGATCCAAACGCCACAAAGACATGAATGCGGTGGTGTCTGGTGGGTGCGGAAGCCGTGCAGGCCACGTCAAGGGTGCACAACACACCTGAACTGTCACTACTGCATGTATGTGGGGGCTACACACGGCGAGGACACCGGCCCTTAACTCCTGTGTAAACTTCATAAGGTAGGAGGAGCGTGTTAAGATTGTTAATGCGATCCCTGGCTTCGTGGCTGGCATTTCTCAACCTGCTATGTATGCTTCAGTGACTGCTCGGGGTTCTTGCTTTTACCTGCACCTATGCACCTACAAGATTCCACAAGCCCGCGGCGATAATAGAGAGATACGGGATGTGGACTAATAGTGCAACTGGCCTGGGTGCATTCTGTTTAAGGCTGTGGCATTTGTGGGGCGTGCGCGGATGTGCAAAGCTGCCATATGGCCATCACGCCACACTTTCTGTGCGTATTCACGAGGGTGGGAGAAGTAACATAGTTTTACATAGTCTCTTACGTAGATTTCCTTTGTGACTATTCACCTTCCAGTCATCGCAAGGCAAACTTATGTGAGTCTGCTGCACTCACGTTTAAAAGGCTTGCAAGATACCGGCACCGAGTATGTCGATTTGTATCCATCAGTTGTAAGTCACACATTGAATGTTGTTAGGGTAGAAAATTGGAAGACAATGCTGCTCGAACCAAGTGGTCCTGCAAGAGACAAAGCTACACAGTCGCCAAACTTCGGTCGGTGTAGGTTTACATGCCCACATGGAGGCTGGGGAGGGGAGCGGGTGATGGGGGGCACGCCCATATAAACACCCAAAAAATTCAAATGGAACTTATCGCAGAACAAACACCAGTGTCGATAGTGTGTCTGCGTGTGCTCTGTGGTGAATGTCCGCTAATCATCCTCCCTATGTGCTGTGCATGGCTTGAATTCTATGAGATATTCTGTCCCCCAAAAGGATGAAAAACCTATGAGCATCTTTGAAGTCAGGATCAGTTGTGGAATCTCAAGGAGAACTCTGATCTAGGCCAATAGTAAATTTAAATTACGCTAGTGAAATTTGCAAAATTACAGAATTTTGTATTACATGAAATTCATAAAATGTCTTGAAATTTCCCATTACGCAATTTTGCTTAATTTTTACTGTGGGAGCTTGATTTGCACATAAAATGTCTGACTGAAAGACGTTTTCTTCTTGAACCAGTCTCCTGATCGTTTCCTGCATGATTTAATTTTTTTTTTTTATTGAAAGTATGCCTTGTTGTATGTATTATTATTATTCAAAGTATGAATATCTTTTCATGCTAAAAGCATAATTTCAGGTAATTTCTTGAGTTTCCATCAAATTTCATGTAACTTTGCTAGTTTTATCGGATATTGACTTATTAAACACTTGTTGTGTGTATCTTGTGTTTATCTCAAATTTGGACAGACAGTGCCACCATGTGGCGGGCTACCACCAAAGCTGGCGCTGTCTATTAAGTGCTTGTGCGACCAGCGGCTCAAATTAAGCACTGCTTGTGGGTAATAGGAAAATAGTATTTGCAATGGGAAGATGCTTATAATGAGACAAGGGCCCATACATTTGTGTGCATGTGTGCATTACTAAGGGGGGCTCTCACCTCACACAGATACACTAGTTTGTTGGAGTAGCGGGTGCTGAAGGCTTTGCCTCACACTAGTGTGTTTTAATTGGGGTGTTGACGTTCACACAGTTTTCCAAAGAAGCATCGAAGTTGAATGTCCAGGGGCCTCCCCTCCACCTCTGGCCTGCCAGCAGCACACTCCAGCTAACTGGGAAAGTGCCCTCACCCCCTGCTGTGCACAAGTTGTTGACTGTCGCAAAGGAGAGCGCGGTTGGTGCACGCGTCTGGGCCAAGAACGGCTCCTCGACCTTGCAGGTGCCAAGAGACAGGCCGAGAACTTTGTGCACACACGAGATGTGTCTGAGGCAGGAGACGAACATCAAACACAGGATAGCAGATACTTGCAGTTGGGCACTCAGGAAAGGGGACACAACTGTGCATCATGAAGGGGGGACATTGATAACACACTGAGATTGTAAGTCATCTTGGACAAGTATGTTCCTTGCAAAGGCGAAGTGGTCCAGAGATTCTATAGGCCAACGATTTGGCATAAATTAACTCTTCTTTGGGTCTGTAGAAAGTATATAAGTTACTTCTATGGCAAATAAACTCCTGACTGTGAATGCTCTTAGTCTGGGTCCATGTTGGCTCCCCTGTTGTACATTATAGAATAGAATTTGAAAAGTGTGAGTTTGTTCTCTGCCCAGGTGGGCAGTTCAGACGGTCATGTGGTGTCACGTGTGTGTGGGGGGGTTATGGTGTCTTAAATTCAATAGGGGAGAGGGGTTGGCCTAACGGCTAAGGTGCTCGACCTCGGACCTGGGGATCTGGGTTCGAGTCACGGTAACGACGCCAAAAACCTCCTGTGATTCTGGGCAAATCACTTAATCTCCCCGTGCCTAAAATGAAAGTGTGTCCTCATGTAACGTAACTGGTGCTATGTAAAGCGCTCTGATACCTGATTCGGTTTGGGTCTAGTTCGCGCTATATAAAACTCTGCAAAAAAAAAAAAATGCCCTCACACCCACAGGCGCACAGAGAGGTCTCCATGGGATTGATAGTGCCACCAGGAACACTTCGATTCAAAAGGGGGTGGTGATGGACAGAGTATCTGAATTAAGCAGAACACTCCTACCCAGTCAAAAGATCAGGGCTTGATCCATCACCGTTTTTTAGCTCACTGCACCATCCCAGTTCAGAACCTGGCTATATGCAAATTAGTCTGACCCTGGCCCAGTGCATCATGGGAACAGGGCAGACCAAACTACCAAGCCAATTCTTTACTGTAAAGGAAACAAGCTTCCGGGGACCGGTTTCTGGCTCACTGGGACAGGAACAGACTAATTTGCATACAGCCAGGTTCTGAAACTGGGATGGTGCAATGAGCTAAAAAACGGTGTTGGATCTAGCCCTGATCTTTTGACAGGGTGAGAGTATTCTGCTTAATTCAGAGACTCTGTCCCTCACCACCCCTTGTTGTAAATATTTTTGTCCACCCTAAGCGTGGAAGGGTATACTCAGACATGAGTCCCTTGCTCATTGCACCATCAGGATTCAAGCAAGCCGGGCCGCAGACGGCTGTAATGCCAGAAACCGGTCCCCGGAAGCTTGTTTCCTTCCCAGTGTAAGAATTGGCTTTTGTAGTTTGGTTTGCCCTGTTCCCATCATGCACTGGGACAGGAACAGACTAATTTGCATACAGCCAGGTTCTGAAACTGGGATGGTGCAATGAGTTAAAAAACGGTGTTGGATCTAGCCCTGATCTTTTGACAGGGTGAGAGTATTCTGCTTAATTCAGAGACTCTGTCCCTAACCACCCCTTGTTGTAAATATTTTTGTCCACCCTAAGTGTGGAAGGGTATACTCAGACATGAGTCCCTTGCTCATTGAACCATCAGGATTCAAGCAAGCCGGGCCGAAGACGGCTGTAATGCCAGAAACCGGTCCCCGGAAGCTTGTTTCCTTCCCAGTGTAAGAATTGGCTTTTGTAGTTTGGTTTGCCCTGTTCCCATCATGCACTGGGACAGGAACAGACTAATTTGCATACAGCCAGGTTCTGAAACTGGGATGGTGCAATGAGCTAAAAAACGGTGTTGGATCTAGCCCTGATCTTTTGACAGGGTGAGAGTATTCTGCTTAATTCAGAGACTCTGTCCCTCACCACCCCTTGTTGTAAATACCAGGAACACTTTGTCACGAGGAACAGCGATAAAAGCAAAAGCGTGATTTTTAGGAAATATGTATTTTGTTTGGAATGCTGTTGGCCTTGAGATAGTTTAGAAGAGGGTGATTTACAAATAGTAAAAAAAACAAGCATTTGCAATGCAATAGGTCTCGCATTTGCGAGACTGAGCTTTTAGCATTGTAAATGACAGTACCTTTTATTTGTTTTAAAATACAAAACTTAAATAAAAGGCATTGTCACTTACAATGCCAATAGCTCAAACTCGTATGGAATGCGAGACCTATTGCATTGTAAATGCTTGTTATATGTGCCTCGTGAATAATCCTCAGCACTTGGAAATAACTCAACAGTTATACCTATAGATGTCCAAAACTTTCTAATAAATAAATGAATGCTTTGTGCAAATTATGTCACTTTTGTATTACATACATTCTCAAAAATCAACTTTACTTTCCAATTTCTTAAATATAACCGTAGTAAGCTTAGCCAATGTTTAACCGCTTAGTTTGTCCGGGTATGGAAAATAAATGCCGAAAATGGCTTCATGCACGCAGACCCCCACTCTCTCAGTAACCAAGACATAGAGGCATACACATTTCCAGGAGCCATTTTATAGAATGCTTGCCTGAAGGCCGATAATTCTCCGTGCCACCTCTGCTGCATCTTCCGGCTATTTTTATTTTCTACTGACAGAATATTCACAGCTGACAAATGCACTAGAGCAGACTTAGTTATTAAAAGTTTCAATTTACAGAAATACTGACAGTTTGCTTTCCCAGCCAGAACACTTAAATCTTAACAGTCGTCATGCCTAGAACGGTAAAACTGAACGCATATCATATTCGTATCAATAGGACGGGCACGGAAAAGTCCCCAGGCACTGTTCTGCCTGGGTTTATGTTAAGTACTAGAACAGGCTATACGTTAAAACACTGCATATTGTACATGTTACTTTCGGGTAGAAGCATGATCGTGCACCTGAGCATTTAGGTGACATTTTCCGCAACTGTAGGAGGAAACAACATAACCTAACATTGAATTCCACGGGATACTGCGCGATAACCAATCAGAGCAATTGGGAATATGACAATAGATCATGCTGTGACTGAAAATTGAAGTGAGGTGTATGAAGGACCCTATCACTTTTATAGAAATATATAAATTAATCTAAACTTAAATTAAACTAGTCCTCCCTTACTATTCAAGCTTTGCTTTGATTATAATAAAGTGAGGGGAAATGCAAGTAGAGTAAGTAATTTTCGTTAAGTATGACCTCTGCCCTGCAACGGTCTCCTAGTTAATTGATAAATGCCAAGGGTTTGCTGAATTCTTTACTAAAATAATTCACAAGGTTTGAAGAAAATATATCATAACCTTCTAAAACAAACATGATAAACAAAGTGAGGCAATTTGTTGCTACATGAAACAAATGGACAGAGAGAAGACCATCAAAACGAGCACTGGCAAAGCGAATAGGTTTTGTTTACATTTGATCTACTGGCTTTGTCAATGTTTTTTTTAGACATGCTGCACAGCAGTGCAGGCTGCTGTGCACAATGGCTTAAAGTAAAGGAAAGAAGCATTTGCAATACAAGTCAATAGGTCTAGTATTTACGAGAGCTTGAGCTATTGGCTTTATAAATGCAAACATCTTAAACTCTCGCAAATGTGTGACATATGGCATTGCAAATGGTGCAGGGATGCTATTATAGTGAAACCACGGCATGGGGGTTTTTCCAGAAAAAAAGCATCTGTTTGTCAAGCAAATGCTTTTTTTTGTAAAAGCCCCCATGCTGCAGTTTCACTTTAATAGTGGCCGTGCACTTTTCCTTAGACACAGCTCTTCTAAAGAAAGGGGAGTGTACTTCATACATGTAAAAATGAGGCATGGGGGCTTTGACAACAACAAAAAATATTTGCAATGCCATAGGTCACGCATTTGCGAGAGTTTTAAGCTATTGGCATGTGGAGAGGTGTGGTGCAGTTGCCAGGGCAGCTGACTTCGGAGCACAAGGTTCACGGTTCGATCCCCAGCTCCGGGGGCAGCTCAGCTCAGCACCATGTCACAAGGGCAATAGCTCACTTAATTTCTACGATGGCTCCCAGCGCCTTGAGACCCATAAGGGTGAGCAGTTTGCGCTTTACAAATACAGAATCACATAGCTCAAACTCTTTGAAATGCGAGACTTATGACATTGGAAACAAGAGCCTGCCATTGTCCCAGCTGCTTTGAAAGTGAAAGCGCGCATGGCGCTCTGAATGTAAGGAAAGCAGGTCGTGCCTGCCGTAGGACAAACCCATTAAAGAAAATAGTGCTGACAGACAAATTCAAACATACCGTGGGAGGTTTCAAAGGAAGACAATGCAGTACTAAGGAGGGACTAATCAGGAGATTAAAGGACACAGAAACCAGCTTTTACAAAGGACAACAACAGAAGCCAAAGAAAAATATGGGCAGAGACTGGGCGGAGCTTCACATCCCTAACTTCAATCAATCAATCAATCATAACATTTGTATAGCGCGCTACTCACCCGGAGGGGTCTCAAGGCGCTGGGGGAGAGAGGTCCGTTACTGCTCGAAAAGCCAGGTCTTGAGTTACTTCCTGAAGGAGAGATGGTCCTGGGTTCGCCGGAGGTGGATGGGGAGGGAGTTACATGTCTTGGCTGCCAGGTAGGCGAAGGATCTTCCTCCGGTGGTGGCTCTGCGGATGCGTGGAACGGCGGCGAGGGCGAGGCTGGTCGATCGTAGCTGGCGGGTGGGAGTGTAGAAGGTCAGGCGGTTGTTTAGGTACTTGGGGACCAGGTCGTGGAGAGCCTTGTGTGCGTGGGTGACGAGTCTGAACGTGATCCTCTTGCTGACGGGGAGCCAGTGCAGGTCTCTCGGGTGGCCGGAGATGTGGCTGTGTCGGGGTATGTCCAGGACGAGTCGTGCGGAGGCGTTCTGGATGCATTGGAGTCTTTTCTGAAGTTTGGCTGTGGTTCCGGCATAGAGGGTGTTTCAGTAGTCCAGTCGGCTGGTGACGAGTGCCTAATACTGAATGGCTCGCAGAGCAGCACATGCGCTGCCCAGGCTCGACCTAAAAAGTGCTATGACACGGTCAACACTGGCCATACCAGAGTGCTTTTTTTCTTTACTTTAAGCCATTTCGTACAGCAGAGTATAGTGTACCATATTCTAAGGACAGTGCCAAAAAAAAAGCACAGTGGGTGGCATCAGCTCAAAAAACACAAGGGTGATCAAGCAAAAAGAGGTGTTTTCCTACAAACAGTTTTCTGGTTGTTATATTGCATGAACATTTTTCAAAGAATTTGGTTTAAATGGAACTAGCATTTCTTTAGATATAAAGGACATCAATTGTACCCCTTTTGAATCCTGTTCATTTTTAAAATACTGTTATTTTTTAAATTAATATATACAATTTTTTGAAGCATTTGGGCAACTACCAGGACCCAGTTTTACCAAACTGTCGCACAACGCAGTGCAGCAACTAATGATGCTGCACTGCGTTGTGTAACAGGGAGAGAGCAGAAAAAATCCATATCTACAGAAGCATGGTACTATACCCCTCTCTCCTTAGCGCTGATGCACAATAAGGATACTTAAGTGCCACACACACAGCTTTGCACCATAGTGCAAAGGTGTCTGTGTGAGTCTAGCATAGATTTTGTACTAGAAAGGTATCCTTCCATTACAAAATACTATGCTGACACGAACTTTAAAAATTTACCCACTTTGGATGTGTGCTGCACTGTGCAGCACACATGTAAATTGTGAAAATGTAGGAGAAATAAAAGCATTTCTCCTTTGTAAGACTTGCTTCAAATTGGTGTTAATGTTTGGTGCAAAACCCTTTACCATTGTTAGCAAATAGTGTTTTGCACCAAAAACAAAGGGTGGTTGCCAGGAAAAGCTCATGTATAACTCATGGAACGCCACCTAATGCAGAGAACAAAAGAGCACTTTGCGTTGCTTTACTTCAGGAAACTTTCCAGTGCAAAACTTCAGTCGCGCTGTAAAGTAAATCCATTTTGTGCAGGCTTGCATCACTTTTGTGACAACACCATAAAACAAGTAATTACATAATTACTATTACTGTATTATACCTTAAGGTTGTACCTATTGTATTGTATCTAGAAAGTACAGCCCAAATAAGCACATGAACAGGAAGGCTGCTTTTACCACACCAGCTTCCATTCCTGCCTGCTTTCTTTACAACCTAGTGCAACTGGGCATTTTAGTGTGATTGCCTAAACTGACACGACCAAAGACTACAACTCCCTGAATACAGCTGAATTTAAAAACAGGTGTGCATATGTTGGCACGTGAACACTCTGCTGTTTGGGCTGCCCTCAATATGCCCACGCACCGGCGAGGAGCCAGGTGAGGTCAGGCAGACCCATCGCGCGGGAGAGGGGACAGGCTGAGCTGGGGGAAGTAGGGCAGTGGGGCATGTGGTGCTGAGGTACAGGCAGTGCTGGGGGTCATGAACTCAGGCAAGGCCTAGGTGGGCAGGTGATGGAGAGGGACAGGCCGTATCCCGGAAATAGGCAGAGCGCGGGAAACCACAGACCTGACCTGGAGAACCAGCAGGGGGCGCTAAGCAGTCAAAAAGACCGAGAACAGGTGGTCTATGTGGCCAGGCAGGATAGCAGAAGACAGGCAGCTATGGGTGGACAGCAGTTATGAAAACACAGGCGGAGAAAGCATTACTAGAGCCAGGCGGGCAGTGGGAGCTAGGAGGGCAGTGGGAGTATGAGACAGGGCGGAGTGCTGGAGGGTAACGGGCAGGCGGGTTTGGGTGAACAGGGAGGGCTGTAGGAACAGGCGGGCCGGGCAGGGATGGAGACACAGGCACAGCTGAAGGCAGGGCACAGTGGACTTGCGGGGCAGGCAGAGCTGGGGACAATCAGGCCTATATGGGCAGGTGGAGGTGAAGGCATAGACAGGGTTGAAGGCAGAGGCAGGACTGTGACGTATGTGGGGCAGGCAGGGCTGGGGCCAAGCAGGTCTACTTGGACCGGCGGGTGTGTGTGGACGGGCAGGGCTGTAGGCACGGCTGAGCCAGGCGATGAAGGACTGGCTCTGAAATGGTCTTGCAGTGAGGGGTCTCTGCGGGTTAATGAGCTGACATGATTAAAGCTGACCATTTGTAATGTGTCTGAACCCCTGTGCACAGCTGGAAAAGGTTAATGTGCTAAATAAGACTGCCCCTGACTCTCACCCCTGCACCTGCCCTCTCACGGGAGAGAGGAGAGCAAAGAGCGAGGCAAGAGAGAGAGAGCGAGGGAAGAGGGTGGAGAGGGTGAGGGTGAGGGTAGAATGAAGGGGCGAGACATGACTTGTTTAATGTTTCATCAAAACATATGCTCCAAGAACGGCCCAGCATTCCAGTTTACTTGCATTTTAATGTTTTGCCTTTGTAGTTAAAAGCATGGTATTCTGTGCCACTGATTTCGATTGCAACTATTTCCAAATATCGACTTGGCTCTTTCAACCCTGCCAAAATTAGAAGCGGGTAACATGATATTTTAAAGCAGCAATGTGCGGGGCACTGACCTCAACCAGGGACTTGAAGCCACAAAGCAGAGAGAAGCAGCTTTAAAGCAGAGAGATCCGGTTATAGACATTTAATAGCCTTTATGTGCCAAACTATTCTCCCCCACATACAGACAGACACACACATATATATCACTGTTGCAACTAGCTGTCGGTGCACGACTTACCTTTGTCATTACGATGCACAAGTAGTCCATTGCTCAAGCATAGCAGCGACTTGAACGCACATCAGAGTAGTTGTCGGTACATCGGAGACTCCTTCAGCAAACGATAAACTGAGTGCAAAAATGAGAAGGCTGGTCATCAGAGGCAGCCATCGGGCTTGGCAAGTTCCCGCTCTGACCTAGGCGGGGGAAACTCAATTTCATCATCTCCGCACCAGCTCCGAAGATGTAAGCACTCCAAATCTGGCTCTTATGCCGCTTTATTTTCTAATTATCGCTGTTTAAAAGGCTAA